>NC_135785.1:55725000-56346500 GCF_051106095.1 Pogona vitticeps
AAAATACATGTAGTTTCTGTTCTTGAATCTCTTTAGGCAGCAGGATGAAGCTCCGCATACAGGTTTTTTTTTAAAGTATCATATTGGGAGAAAGAAAGTTTACATTATTGGGTCTCCATGGTTTTGTATGATTCTCAATTATTTTTATTTTTACAGACCAGTGAACAGAATCATGGATATTTGTAGCTCCATTAAGCTTCTGAAAAACTGATAGATGTTGGCTGAAAATTACGGTATTAACAATGATACTGTACACACATATGCATAGATATGCACAGAGACCCTTCAGCCACTGCCACACTTGTTTATGATTTCAGTTTATCCTTGAAGATGTGACTTGAAAATTTAGATTGTTCAAGGACAGAATCCAGTTAATCAGTGAATGCCACTTAATGAGTGCAAAATTGAACTGAGAACATTTCCAGACGTAACAGTTATGCTAGGTAGTCCAATTTCCAAAACCTGTGTGGGTCATAATATGGAGTAGTGGTGCTGGCAGCGAATGTAGTGCATCCATTACACAAAGCTTCATTTTTCCAGATAATGCATGCATGTCATGTCACTTGTAAGCATTCTTTGCTTACAGGTACAGTAATTGTAGAGCAATAGTGTCTAACGCTCACATTGTTAGTCACAGTTGTTTCCAGTTACTTGTAGGCAGCAGCGTCTAATACTTGCATTGCTTGCTCTCCACCTTCCAGTCTCAGCCATTGAAGTAAAATTTGATTGCTGGCTGTTTTGGCTTTGAGAATTCTTTTGATGTGTCCCCACACCTACTCCCCTTCCTCAATCTCACAGACTTGGAGGGAGAAAAGATCCTGAAGACATTTGTAACAAGGAAGCTAGAAGAATTTGCTTGAGGGATGAAAACTTGCATGCTGATTTTGTTCCCTGAATTTTTCACCCTTAACATTAATTATGTAGGAAGGCCCTCTTGCTGATAGCCTTCAGAACAAAAAGGGCTGATTGCTTTGCCTCAGCTTTCATGACTCATTCCCTGCCAATTCCAGGCTTGCTGAATGTCCTTGAAAATTCTGGGTCAGTGGTTGCATGTTTGGCGTATGAAATTTTATTCACTCTAGGTCTCTTTTGATTTAAAAAAAAAAAGGCTGTAACTGAGAAGTAAAACAGAAGTGTAGTGAGTACTTTCAAAACTTTTTTGTGGCAGCCCTCTAAAAGTTGATGACATTTGACCCACTCATACGTCTCACACATGGATGTTATAACGCTAGCGACAGGTTACGTTAGGAATTTGGATGGTATCAGTGATCCGGATAGCTCCTGTGAAATATTTTTTAAGGGAACTGGTGTTTGCAACTGCAGATTGCTTACTGCCCCCTTATGGTAGCCCCCTAAAAATATCCCCAGATCAAGAGATCTTGCTGAATGGGGTGTAAATAGCAGACAGATGTAGAAACGATGAGGAGTGAGGGGCAGAATAAGAAGGAATTGAGTGAGTTTCCATAGCTGGGCAAGGGGTTCAATCCTAGGCCTCCTGAGTCTTGTCTCTTACTATGTCAACTACATTACACTGGATATTTGGTATGAGGTACCAAGCTGAACAGGGACGTGGTAGTGCTGTGGGCTAAACCGCAGAAGCCTGTGCTGCAGGGTCAGAAGACCAAGCAGTCGTAAGATCGAATCCACGTGACGGAGTGAGCGCCCGTCGCTTGTCCCAGCTCCCGCCAACCTAGCGATTTGAAGCATGCAAATGCAAGTAGATAAACAGGGACCACCTTGGTGGGAAGGTAACAGTGTTCCGTGTCTAAGTCGCACTGGCCATGTGACCACGGAAAGATTGTCTTCGGACAAAAAACAACGCTGGCTCTATGGCTTGGAAACGGGGATGAGCACCGCCCCCTAGAGTCGAACACGACTGGACAAAAATGGTCAAGGGGAACCTTTACCTTTTACAAGCTGAACAGTTAGAACTGGATATAGAACAACTGATTGGTTCAAAATTGGGAAAGGAGTACAGCAAGTCTGTATATTGTCCCGCGGCGTATTTAACTTATATGCAGAATATATCATGTGAAAGGCAGGACTGGATGAAGCCCAAGCCGGAATTAAGATTGCCGGAAGAAGTATGAACACCTCAGATATGCAAATGATACCACTCTGATGACAGAAAGTGAGCAGGAATAAAAGAACCTCTTAATGAGGGTGAAAGAGGAGAACACAAAAAATGGTCTGAAGCTCTACATCAAAAAAAAACTAAGATCATGGCCACTGGTCCCATCACCTCCTGGCAAATATAAGGGGAAGATATGGAGGCAGTGACAGATTTTACCTTCTTCTTGTTGTTGTTTAGTTATTAAGTCGTGTCCGACTCTTCGTGACCCCGTGGACCAGAGCACAACATCCCCTCCTGTCTTCCACTGCCTCCCGGAGCTGGGTCAAATTCATGTGGGCAGCTTTGATGAAACTGTCCAACCATCTCATCCTCTGTCGTTCCCTTCTCCTCTTGCCTTCACTCTTTCCCAACATCAGGGTCTTTTCCAGTGAGTCTTCTGTTCTCATGAGATGACCAAAGTATTAGAGCTTCAGCTTCAGGATGTGTCCTTCCAGTGAGCACTCAGGGTTGATTTCCTTCAAAATGGATAGGTTTCTTCTCTTTGTAGTCCAGGGGACTCTCAAGAATCACCTCCAGCACCACAATTCAAAAGCATCAATTCTTCGGAGGTCAGCTTTCTTTATGGTCCAGCTCTCACTTCCATACATACTACAGGAAAAACCATAGCTTTGACTATGTGGACCTTTGTCGGCAAGGCGATGTCTCTGCTTTTTAAGATGCTGTCTAGGTTTGTCATCGCTTTCCTCCCAAGAAGCAGGCATCTTTTGATATTGTGGCTGCTGTCACCATCTGCAGTGATCATGGAGCCCAAGAAAGTAAAATCTTTCACTGCCTCCATATCTTCCCCTTCTATTTGCCAGGAGTTGATGGAACCAGTGGCCAGGATCTTAGTTTTTTTAATTTAGAGCTTCAGACTATTTTTTGTGCTCTCCTCTTTCACCATTAAGAGGTTCTTTAATTCCTGCTCACTTTCGGCCATCAGAGTGGTATCATCTGCATATCTGAGGTTGTTGATATTTCTTCTGGCAATTTTAATTCCGCCTTGGGATTCAGCTCCTTCATGGATTGCTGCCTTGTGGTGAAGGGGCTTGAGTAATTCAGAGAAACTGTGGGCTATGACATGCAGGGACACCTAAGATGGACAGGTCATAGTGGAGAGTTCTGACTAAACGCGATCCACCTGAAGCAGGAACTGGCAAGCCACTCCAGTATCTTTGCCAAGAAAACTCCATGGACAGAAACAAAAACCTTAGGACTAGCATATCTCAAAAACCATCTGTTTCCATTTAAACCAGCTTGTAAGACCCCAGAGACCCTGCCTCTTAATAGCAGGCATAGGTAAATTCACAGGAGCATTCCTCTAGCAATATAGTGAGATGCAGCCATTTCATAATGCAATATATGAACAGTAAAAGGTGGAGGATCTTTGCTAGTCTCAGGCAATCAATCTTCCCTATCTCAATTTGGGCCTGAAAGACCAACCAAAATGCATGGAGGTTACATTGCAAGTATGCACAATTTGTCACACTGCACAGTGTTATAATTGGTTAGAGACTACATCAGTTGAAGCATGAGCCTTAGCTACTATTTCCATACTTTGTAGATCACCAAATATGAGATAGCCTTAATTCTGATTTCAAATTCTGATTTCAAAATGGCAGGTTTTTGATGACATTGAATTTTCCTGGTCTTTGTTCCGGAAAAAAACCACACACAGGAAAAAACAAAATTAATCCTCTAATGATAGAGGTACTGTATGTACACACATAAATAGATACATTTCTTTAGTTAAGAATTACCCAGTATGATGGGACAAGGACATGAGAGACCTCGGTCTGAGTCCCTACTTAGCGGTGGGAACTTACTGGGGGATGGCACTGGTTAAAGGTAAAGGTAAAGGTAAAGGTTCCCCTTGACAATTTTTGTCCAGTCGTGTCCGACTCTAGGGGGCGGCGCTCATCCCGCTCTTCAAGCCATAGAGCCAGCGTTTTGTCTGAAGACAATCTTTCCGTGGTCACATGGCCAGTGTGATTTTGGAATGCCAAAAAAAACAAAATGGCACTGGTTAAACCACTTTTTAAATATCTCACTTACCTTGAAATCCTATTAGGGTTGCTGTAATTCAACTATGACTTCATGGTTCATAACACAACATGTTAAAAGAGACTTTTCAGTGAAACAGTGTAAGATTTCAGATTACTTTTTCTGCTTCACTCTTCATCCACTATCTTTCAGGCAGAGCGGCTCCCTCAAAGGTATATCACATTTGTCTCAACTGACACATGACAGTTTCCTCCTATCCTTTTCCCACCGCCAGAATGCTGATAGGAAAACTACATTACACATGCTTGGCTCACGTGAAAAGGTCACACTGATTCCCTTAGACTAGGCTATTTAACAGCTAATTAAAACAATGAGCTAATTTAATTAAAATTGAGTCTACTTCCTGGCTATTCATACAGTTTAATTTATCATGTCCAAGTTCCCTAACTTCTTCATAAATCCTACACTTCAAAAAACAAAATACAAAATGCTTAATTATTATAATGGGAAATTTCCTATGGCAGTATAAGTACCATGATGCTTTGTTTAAAATACCCAAATTGGAAGCTAGGACATAAGAGGTTACTGCCTCCTGATCAGGATTGTTATGACTGTGCAGTTCTCTGCTCTTGGTACATGCATATGCTCCAGTTTTCCGGTGTCAAAAACACTGAAGAAACTGTAGTCAACATACTCATCTTGAAAAAAATAATTATGAAATGTAAGGAGCAAAAACAAATGTGTCAAGTATGCACACATTAATCTCCTTCTAGAAAATTCATTTTTATTCTGTTTTCTTTCTCAAGAAAATTCTTCCAGGTGACTCACTTGATTCCCATCCCCTCCTTGATTTACATTAACAACGACCCACTATGAAGGTGAAGAAACAAGTATAGGTTGTTATATGTTACTAATACATACAAAATTGTTTTCATAAGTGCACACATAGCTGATCTGTACACACATATAGTTTTCACATATAACATTCAGCATTTGTACAATCGATTTTACATTGTGCACAAGCCACAAATGTATACACACATGCAGTTATTCACCTTTAATGGAATGGGCATGAGGTCACATGAAGGTTTCCAGATGATAGTCCAGCATGGCTTTATTAACTTGGAAGTATATTGGAAGTTTTACATTGCTAATGTATTTGAGCTTCAAGAAAATAGGTCACTTTTTATCATTCAGGAGAAATATGATAATTTTTGAGGGCCCAGGAGAGTACAGCATTTTGATAGGAAGACTATTGGTTGCCACACAGTATTGCAGGATCCATATGGTTTGACCTAACAGATGTAGAAAATACATTTTAAATTGTGTAGCTTCCAAGTCCATAAAACGTAACAGCAGCAGATGGTCATAAAATGCTACACACTGAACTGAGATACAGTTTTGGAAACACACCTATATTAAAGCACTGTAATGATTCTTTGAGGATGCTAAGAGGAATGCTACATTGATCTTTGCTATCAATTACAGCACAAAACAAAAATGTGAAGTCCAGTTTAGACACAGGTGACTGTTTTTGAGCAAAAATATACAGGCATATAACAACAACAAACATTATGTGTTTCCTTTCTTGGGCAGACTTATTCTTGAACACAGTCACAACAATCCTGCTCACGAGGCAGTAACATTCTTTCAATGATGCATCACACTTTAAACAGTGACTTGTTTTCATCAAGTTCAGTTTTTGCCATTTTGAAAAATCAGTTGGGGATGGGCATAGGCGGTGGCGAGGCAGAGGCTGAAGGGTGACCGGGTATGACTGGACACAGAATAAGAGTATTTGTCCATGATATCTTATAAAAAGTGTTTGGAACTCATTCTACTTGAAAAGGCTGATACACTTGAGCTGTGAATAGTCAATTCTGAGGATTAGTAGATGGATTTACTCACATTGCTCAACCCAATCGCCTCTAATCTTATTACAGATTATTTAAAACAAGTAGTGATTCCATTGGGTACATTGCTTTTACAGATCTACTTGGGCTCGGGTTGAAATTGTTGAGATATTTGTATGCTGACAGACCTTATTAATGTGAATTGTAACCATTAATTATACTATATTTAGTAAATTTCAACCAATGAGAGATACTAATTCATTTGTAGAGTGCTTTGATGTCAAAGTGATATGAGTACTGTACTAAACAGTGCTAAAACTTGCGGCATAATGGTCTTCAAATGCTCCAACTAAAATACAATTGCACTCATTTCACACGCTAGCAAGGTTATGCTCGAAATCCTACAAGGCAGGCTTCAGCAGTATGTGGACCGAGAACTCCCAGAAGCTGGATTTCGAAGGGGCAGAAGAGCTAGAGACCAAATTGCTAACATGTGCTGGATTATGGAGAAAGCCAGAGTTCCAAAAAAAAAATCTACTTCTGCTTCATTGATTATGCAAAAGCATGGCAGAAAGTGAGGACTTAAAGTACCTCTTAATGAGAGTGAAAGAGGAGAACGCAAAAAATGGTCTGAAGCTGAACATTAAAAAAAACCTAAGTTCATGGCCACTGGCCCCATCACCTGCTGGCAAATAGAAGGGGAAGATATGGAGGCAGTGACAGATTTTACTTTCTTGGGCTCCATGATCACTGCAGAGGGTGACAGCAGCCACGAAATTCAAAGATGCCTGCTTCTTGGAAGGAAAGCAATGATAAACCCAGACAGCACCTTTAAAAGCTACCCTCCCCCTCCTGCCTTAATTCAGTTTCTCTTTTGCTTGACTGCCTGTTCATTTTCAGTTTTGAGTCAGTCTGTCTGTCTCTCTCACACAAACACACAGAGAGACACTCCATTTCCTCCCTCCCTCCATGTTCTACAATTACATACAGTACATTTAAATAAGCCTGATGAAGTCCTCGGTCTCTCGCACCTTTCTTTCTTCCCTCCTTCCCTTGCTTGCTCCTTTCCCGCCTTCTGCTTGCTTGCATTCATTTCCGGAGGAAGCAGTCATTCAGAAGCCCCGGATTGATTGATTGCTGGGGCTAATCCCTACCTGTAACCAATTAGGGAGGCTTATCTCTCCGATCTACTGAAAGAACGGAGCATTTAGAAGTGCCCTGCTGCAACAAGGAAGTAACAGAGAGAGGTGCTTACAATTTGAGGTTTGGCTGCAGAGGATGGGGGTTAGGGGGTAGCACTCTGCTCATTACCCCCAGGATTTTCACTTTTACCCCATTTGGGGTAATTTACCCCTGTTCCCCGACCTATGTTTTAATGTATTCTCGAAGGCTCTCACGGCTGGGATCCGATGGTTGTTATAGATTTTTCAGGTTATTTGGCCGTGTTCTTAAGGTTTTTCTTCTTAAAATTTTGCCAATCTCTGTGGCCGGCATCTTCAGAGGACAGGAGTCAGAACTCTGTGAGTCAGAACTCACTCTGTGCCAGACAGAGTTCTGACTCATGTCCTCTGAAGATGCCGGCCACAGAGATTGGGGAAACATTAGGAAGAAAACCCTTAAGAACATGGCCAAACAGCCTGAAAAACCTACAACAACCATTACAATGTTTTGTTTTACCACCATAGTGTGAGAACCAGTTAGGTTGCAAGTGTCATGGTCTGATGTATTGTGTATGGTTTGTCTTTAAAGAGTGGAAATTACAACTAGTATGGCTGCAGTGTGATGTTTCCTAGTGGATGTACTGAGCATACTACCCCACATTTGGAATATTTAGACTGACCAACAGTTGCTTTCTAGGCATGATTTTGACTTTGTAGATTTTGACAGTTTAAAACCAGGTTGCTAAATGAACATAAGGCCAATAATGACATTACTACCCTGTTCTGGAACTCTCTTCCCAGCAGGGTAAATGATGGAATGGACTCAATCATCCCTACGATCTCTTCCAGCTCTGCAGTTCTACGGTATTAATGTTATCTGCTATTGCCCTAATGTTCTTTTAAAGCTATTACTTCAAGTCTTGCTAACCTGTTAGTTGTGTTTGTTTTGGTTTTATGCTGGCTTTGAGTTGCTCTAATCTTTTATATATATAGTGGAAATATAAAAATAGATGAGTTGCCATTTAGAGCTAAAATAACTAATCTTGAACGCTAAACCAATAGTCGTCTCATCAGTTGTTTACTTTCTTGGAAATATTTCATATAATTGACTTTTCATGTACATTTTATTTAATGGGGACTTCAGATTTTATCTTCTATGATTTAGCTTTTTAGAAATTGTTGATTTAGATGAACATCATTTTATAAATGCTGAGCAAGTTCTGTGAGTCTTTTGAAGCATGCTCCCAGAGATTAATGATCTCATACTACACTGTCTATTGAATGGTGTGAAGAATTGGCTTAGGTATGGAAATTATATGGGAAAGGCCCTTCTAGTACCTTGCCTACATACACCAGATTCCTCTTTTTTAGATGGACCTCTTCTAAGAATATTTAACAAGTATCAACTGCCCCATAGTTCTTTTCTCTCAGTATAATAAACTCACCTTTTCTATCATGGCTGTGGCAACACCTCTTGAGTTTTATTTAGACTCGGGATCATACACTCAATAGAGTGTCAGAAGGAGGACTATAATTTTAGAGTAGTTTTCAGTAACACCTTAGAGACACCCAGGCTTCCTGCTCAGAAAGAAAGATCTGAGCTAGTACCGGGTAGGAACAGGAACTTGCGCAGAAGCAGGAAACTTCCTACGATTCCACAAAGACAAGGTGACTTTCCAGTCAGATGTCGTCTTTCTACCTAAAGTAATCTCCTGCATCTGCGGAGGTCAAGATATTGTCCCTTCAATCTTTTTTCTTTACCCTTCCTACCCTGAAGGGGTTTCCCTTCACTCCCTTGTAGGAAAGCATTGGCTTTTTACATTCATGGCTCATGCCTTTCATCAGAAATCTGTCTTTTTGTATCCCACAACTGAGCCAAAAAAAGTCAGCCCATCTCTGCCCAGCTTCTGCTTAAATAGGTAATAGCTGTCATATGTTTCGTATATGATGGTGTCTCTTCCATACCCTACAGAACTACAAGCCCACTCAACCAGAGCTTTTGCCACATCAACAGCTTGGATGAAAGGAGTTGCCTTCAATGCAGGGCAATGATTTGGTTGCAACCTATGTCTTTCATCTGCCAATACTTGATAGATGTGTGAGCTTGACATGGCACATTTTTTTGGGATCCACAGTGTTGTCCCTGGTGATTGAGTGACATCCACCACCTGCTAAGTCAGTTTGTTAATCACCCATGTGTGTGATTCACAGAGACAATGGTGATGAAGAATTTGCTTATCTTTAATTGTGTTCTTTGAATAGTCGTCTATGCATTCACACATCTCACCATCCTCCCCTCTTGGGACCACTGGCTCCACCTTAAACATTACTTGCAAATTTACAGTGGATTCCATGAACCAAAGTTGAGGCAGGAGTTTTGTGCTTATATCCCTTAATCAGATGTGTGTGGGCCTCCCAACAAAGCACTTTTGTTTTTGCTTTAGCTTCTCTGAGATATCTTTGCATGTGCAGAACAGACCTATATATGTGAATG
The DNA here is from genome assembly GCF_051106095.1 of Pogona vitticeps. Taxonomy (NCBI): domain Eukaryota; kingdom Metazoa; phylum Chordata; class Lepidosauria; order Squamata; family Agamidae; genus Pogona; species Pogona vitticeps. The sequence goes on from NC_135785.1 coordinate 55,734,625, forward strand.
CACAGATGACCACCCAAAGGACTACAGTTATAGGTAAACTTGTTCTCTCATATTGGACAACTACATAGAGAGGCTCTTTGTCTGTGTCTTGATCCCCATGTGGCCCTTGCTTGTTTCACCAAACTAGGTGCTCACGCTATGTGCCCCTCAGCTGCCACCAGTTGATTACATCAACATTACCTATTATTAATAATTGAGGTGCAGGTCATATGTCATTTTAAAAGAACCAAATAGAAATTATTTATTGTTACAGATGTAAATACTTCAAGCAATGTTGTTAACTCTTAACAAACATCCTCCTTCATCCACTCTCAACCACCACTTTCCCACCCAAACTCCCAAAACTCTCTCCAAATTCTCAATCTCCTCAACTCTCTATCTCTAACTCCCCCTCCTCCTGCTGAGTCTCTGCTATCTCATGACTCCGCCCCCTCTAACACTTCCATTAGTCTGTGCAGATAGCATATGAATATTCATGACTTGGGCGGATGCCACAGTCTGAAATCCCTGAAATAAAAGGAAGGAATTGTAGGAATGTTCTACACTTAATTGCGGCCAGGTGAGAAACAGGAGAAGATTCTATTTAACTTGTTATGGTTTCTGTAAATGAGGTTTTCATCTTATATTGCCTTGAGGATTGTGCCAGGGTGCCTAATGAAGTAGTTTTTAAAATATATTTTATGCAGAGCTTGGTAAAAGAGTTGGGCTGTGTGCCCTAACAGGTTTGTGATTTCTCCCTTTGTGAACATTGTAGTCAATCGTAAGGCTTCATCAAGGCTGAGCAGGTGGCTGGAGAGGAATTTGTATCCAGCTTTTCTTGGAAGTGTCCATACTCCATAACTGAATGAAACCATTACAATTCTAGATGACTTCTCTAAAGCTTGGAAATATTGCATATTTTGACTACAACTCTTAGAATCCTGGGAGAACACTGGAAGAGGGTGGTGAGTTCTGTGGAGTTCAAATCCAAACATGGAACATTTCCGAGCCCTGTTCTTTTCTTTATACTTTTGCCGCATATCTTGTTGATTCTGCTAGAGGGAACAGTAATGTCCTATGTTATGATGGGTGGTGACTGTACAAAGGACGTAACTACTGTTTGTTCTGTTTTGCTGTTGTTAGAACACTTTCAAATTAATAACAATTCTTAAGGAAGGGTTAAATAGGCTTCTTTGGCACTTCATTAAAAACTCTTACATAACTTGGAAATATTTTCCCCTGTTGCTTGGGTCACTTAAAATTAGGCTAGGCAAAGCCTTGAATGCGCTGTAGGGGACGAACAATCCTTTCCTGGCAGAGAGGAGGGTTCAATAGTGTGTGTATGTGCTCACAGTGTGGCTTAGTGAGCATTTTCTCACTTTCTGCTTGCCCCGTGTGTGTAAGATTTGTCTGTCAATTATGAGCCATTTGTATTTTTTCTTTTTTCATAGATAAACTCCACTAAAACAACAAGAGCATAGTAGCCTGAGTAACTGCTGAGCAGCTGACCGCAGTGCTCAGTATTGATTCAGCTTTGAGCAGTGGCAGCTTGGGCTTTGTGATCCCTAAATCAACTGCATACCATGCAGACATCAGGGGGAGTTAGCATGGAAAACAAGGCTTGAAATTGTTGCTGCTTGCCTTCACTGTTAGCCAATCAAATGCTGCTAGAATTACATCATTTGGAAAGTGACCTAAAATCAATATGAAAAGTTGTAAATTGGCAAAAGAAGAACATTAAAAAACAATCTAACCAATATTGAATTTTTAATCAAGGAAATTTTAGTGGAGGAGGTGAGAAAAACAAGAGGTTGGATCTGGCCCTTTGCTTAATTTCATCTGGGTTTTCAAAGCTGTCTTCAGACAGGAGACTGCCCAGCACTTGACCATTTCCTGACATTTCTTGAGATGTGGATTGAGCTGGCTGTCAGTTGACTATTCCACACTTTTAAATAAATCATTTTTAAAAAAACTTATTTTGGACATCAGCTGACTTGTTGCTGTGGTTTAGTAGCCCATGATAACAAAAAGCTTCCCCACTCCTCCTTCAGTAGTCCATAATAGTGTGAGGTTTACCAGCCTCATCATATATAGATTTTCATTTTGCTCATTCCTATTTAGAACATTTTTCAGAATCCAGATTTCCTATTTATACTTTTGTAGGCAAAATACACAAGTATTAATACCCAGAATTGACTTGATGGTGCATGATTAATATTCACCCCTTCACAGATTGCTGCCTTGTCGTGGTGAAGGGGCTTGAATAACTCAGGGAAGCTATGGGCTATGCCGTGCAGGGCCACCCAAGATGGACAGGTCATAGTGGAGAGTTCTGACTAAATGCAATTCACCTGGAGTAGGAACTGGCAATGCCACTCCAGTATCTTTGCCAAGAAAACCCCATGATCAGAAACAAAAGGCTAAAAGATATGACGCTGGAAGATGGGACCCTCAGGTCGGAAGGCGTCCAACATGTTACTGAGGAAGAGCGGAGGACAAGTACAAGTAGCTCCAGAGCTAATGAAGTGGTTGGGCCAAAGCCGAAAGGATGCTCAGCTGTGGACGTGCCTGGAAGTGGAAGTGAAAGGAAAGTCCAATGCTGCAAAGAAAAATACTGCATAGGAACCTGAAATGTAAGATCTATGAACCTTGGTAAGCTGGATGTGGTCAAACAGGAGATGGCAAGAATAAACGTGGATATCCTGGGCGTCAGTGAACTAAAATGGACAGGAATGGGCAAATTCAATTCAGATGATTATCGTGTGGGCAAGAAGCAAGTAGAAGGAATGGAGTAGCCCTCATAGTCAACAAAAGAGTGGGAAAAGCTGTAATGGGGTATAATCTCAAAAATGATAGAATGATGTCAATACGAATCCAAGGCAGACCTTTCAGCATCACAGTAATCCAAGTTTATGCACCAACCACCAATGCTGAGGAGACTGAAATTGACCAATTTTATGAAGAGTTACAACACCTTCTAAGAACTGACACCAAAGAAAGATGCTCTTCTCATTCTAGGGGATTGGAATGCTAAGGTAGGGAGTCAAGAGTTAAAAGGAACAACAGGGAAGTTTGGCCTTGGAGTTCAGAACGAAGCAGGGCAAAGGCTAATAGAGTTTTGTCGCGAGAACAAGCTGGTCATCACAAACACTCTTTTCCAACAACACAAGAGGCGACTCTACATATGGAAATCACCAGATGGGCAATACCGAAATCAGATTGATTATATTCTCTGCAGCCAAAGATGGAGAAGCTCTTTACAGTCAGCAAAAACAAGACCCGGAGCTGATTGTGGCTCTGATCATCAGCTTCTCATAGCAAAATTCAAGCTTAAACTGAAGAGAATAGGAAAAACCACTGGGCTAGTCAGGTATAATCTAAACCACATCCTTATGAATACACAGTGGAAGGAAAGAACAGATTTAAGAAACTAGATTTGGTGGACAGAGTGCCTGAAGAATTTTGGACTTCCAAAGAATAGCAAGGAGAGACAAGAGGGCCTTCCTAAATGAACAATGTAAAGAAATAGAGGAAAATAATAGAAAAGGAAAAACCAGAGATCTGTTCAGGAAAACTGGAGATATTAGAGGAACATTTTGTGCAAAGATGAGCATGATAAAGGAGAATAATGGGAGAGACCTCACAGAAGCAGAAGGCATCAAGAAAAGGTGGCAAGAATACACAGAGGAACTATACCAGAAAGATTTGGATATCCCAGACAACCCAGATAATGTGGTTGCTGACCTTGAGCCAGACATCCTGGAGAGTGAAGTCAAGTGGGCCTTAGAAAGCTTGTCTAACAACAAGGCCAGTGGAGGTGATGGCATTCCAGTTGAACTATTTAAAATCTTAAAAGATGATGCTGTTAAGGTGCTACATTCAATATGCGAACAAGTTTGGAAAACTCAACAGTGGCCAGAGGACTGGAAAAGATCAGTCTACATCCCAATCCCAAAGAAGGGCAGTGCCAAAGAATGCTCCAACTACCGTACAATTGCACCAATTTCACACGCTAGCAAGGTTATGCTCAAAATCCTACAAGGTAGGCTTCAGCAGTATGTGGACCGAGAACTCCCAGAAGTACAAGCTGGATTCCGAAGAGGCAGAGGAACTAGAGACCAAATTGCTAACATGCGCTGGATTATAGAGAAAGCCAGAGAGTTCCAGAAAAACATCTACAGTGGTGCCCCGTTCCGGATTAACCTTCGCTATATGAAATCTTCGCTAAGCGGGAAGTAAAAAGCCATTGGAACGCATTAAACTTCATTTAATGCGTTCCAAATCGGCCCTAAACTTCCCACTTAGAGAAGTTTCCTGGCCCCGGGCAGCCATTTTCGCGCCCTCCCCTCGCTTGCCGAGGGCGCGAAAACGCCGCGCGGGGCCATTTCGGGTCGTTTTGAAGCCGCAAAACAGCTGTTTTGCGGCTTCAAAACGGCCGCGGGCAACCCGAAATGGCCCCGCGCTGTGTTTTCGCGCCCTCGGCAAGCGAGTGGAGGGCGCGAAAACGCGGCGTGGGGCCATTTCGGGTCGTCCGCGGCCGTTTTGAAGCCGCAAAACAGCTGTTTTGCGGCTTCAAAATGGACCCGAAATGGCCCCGCGCCGCGTTTTCACGCCCTCCACTCGCTTGCCGAGGGCGCGAAAACACAGCGCGGGGCCATTTCGGGTCATCCGGCGCCCATTTTGGAGCCGCTGAACGCGGCTCCAAAATGGCGGCCGGACTCCCCAATCGTCGCAATGCGAGGTGCGGCGATTGGGTGCTCCGTATAGCGATCCCGAAAAAGGGGATCGCTATACGGATTCGTCGTTATACGGTGCACTCGCTAAGCGAGGCACCACTGTACTTCTGCTTCATTGACTATGCAAAAGCCTTTGACTGTGTAGACCACAGCAAACTATGGAAAGTCCTTGAAGAAATGGGAGTGCCTCACCACCTTCTCTATCTCCTGAGAAACCTATACATAGGACAGGAAGCATCAGTTAGAACTGGAAATGGAACAACGGATTGGGTCAAAATTGGGAAAGGAGTACGACAAGGCTGTATATTGTCTCCCTGCTTATTCAACTTATATGCAGAATACATGATGCGAAAGGCTGGACTGGAGAAATCCCAAGCCGGATCAAGATTGCAGGAAGAAATATCAACAACCTCCGATATGCAGATGATACCACTCTGATGGCAGAAAGTGAGGAGGAATTAAGGAAACTTGTAATGAGGGTGAAAGAGGAGAGTACAAAAAACAGTCTGAAGCTCAACATCAAAAAAACTAAGATCCTGGCCACTGGTCCCATCACCTTCTGGGAAGTAGAAGGGGAAGATATGGAGGCAGTGACAGATTTTACTTTCTTGGGCTCCATGATCACAGCAGATGGAGACAGCAGCCATGAAATTAAAAGATGTCTGCTTCTTGGGAGGAAAGCAATGACAAACCTTGACAACATCCTAAAAAGCAGAGACATCACCTTGCTAACAAAAGTCTGCATATTCAAAGCTATGGTTTTCCCTGTAGTGAAGTACGGAAGTGAGAGCTGGACCATAACGAAAGCTGACAGCCGAAGAATTGATGCTTTTTAATTTTGGTACTGGAGGAGGCTCTTGAGAGTCCCCTGGACTGCAAGGAGAACAAACCTATCCATTCTAAAGGAAATCAAGCCTGAGTGCTCACTGGAAGGACACATCCTGAAGCTGAGGCTCCAATACTTTGGCCATCTCATGAGAAGAGAAGACTCCCTGGAAAAGACCTTGATGTTAGGAAAGTGTGAAGGCAAGAAGAGAAGGGGACGACAGAGGATGAGATGGTTGGACAATGTCATCGAAGCTACCAGAATGAATTTGACACAACTCCGTGAGGCAGTGGAAGATAGGAGAGCCTGGCGTGCTCTGGTCCATGGGGTCACGAAGAGTTGGGCACGACGAAATGCCTAAACGACGACAACGATTATTATTCCTGAGTGAAATAATGTAAGTTGCAATTGCAAATAACATTAGTTAACGAAGTGCTGGTCGTATTCCTGGTGCACACCCGTAAATACAATAAGTACCTTGCTAATTACTATCACTTTGCAGCTTACACTACTGCACTTATGCAGGCAAAAATCAGCAATTGTATTCTGGCAATTGTCTTATGATGATGTTTTCACCTGAGGAATATACAGTAGTACAGATTTATAAGTGAATACAGTAGAGATTTAAGCAAAAAGACCTTATGGTCACAAAATAAGGTGTTCGTTTTCATGATAGAACAAGCCAGGAATCTGTGGGAATTCTGACTAGTTGTGATTGAGCAGTATGATATCTCACACTGCTCAGTCATGCTTGATTGCTGCTGTAACAGCCAAACAAACCTTGGAGATTTGCCCTACAATTGGTTTATTGTGTTGTCTGACTGAGGAAAGCTTCCTGTCTCTGGTTTGTTGCTTCCCAGTCAAGCAGGTAAAGAAGCCAAGAACAAACCCTTGATTTGTTTTTTTTTTTTGGGGGGGGGGATGTTGGGAGGAAGGAAGCTAGAGACAGGAACCTCCCTGCTACCAGACAATATGCTAGATCAACAGCAAAGCAAAGTTCCTTGATCTGTTTAGGCACTCATGCTGCAAGCAAGATTGACACGCAATGTGTCTCAACATGCTGCTTCTTGACAATCCAGGATTCTCACAGAATCCTGGATTTGTGTGTGTCATGTGAACAAATTACCCTGTATTCTTGCATTCCATTATTTTCTCTTTTTTCTTTTAGAATATTACCATCTCTACTGTACATTAATCAACCACAATATAATAGTTAACTACTCTTATTCAGTGCTATATACTTTGTATTTAGCAAGGTGAGAAAAAAGTTTCAATATGATGGTTTATTTATTGTTGATGTGTCCTTGCAGTGCATCTAAATCAAAGATTAGAAAGCTTCTTTTTTATTTTACACCCTCTCTTCTCATCTTCTCATGTGTATGTGTGCTCGTCCATCCCAATAGCTGAAAAATTCTAGTTTCAGAATTCCTATCTCTCTGACAAAGAGGGGAGAGTGACTGATCATGATAACTAGTGGACAGGCCAAAAAAGGAGGGGGGACTCAATTTAGTGCAGGGTTCTTCACCTCGAACCAAGTAATGATTGAAATGTTCTCAGTGTAACTTATGTTGCATAAAACCAATTAAATCAGCAGCAACAGTGACTGTTCAGAAATTAAACATTTCTTAAAGGTCCTGAGGTTCCTGCATAATCTTTTCCATTGCCAGGAAACTATGGATACTGTAAAACAAGAGGATGAAATACTTAATTATAAAAAAACCATTAGTGAAATCATCTCAGCTCTGGCCTTTTTAAAATATCTTGATGCTTACATCAGTATGAACAGTGTACACAAAAAGAGTAATTTCATTTATTCTTCTTCATGGCCTCCGTGAATGCACACATATGGGTGTTGTCTGCGCCTGCGCTGACGTTCTCGGAAGATTCTAGAGCTGAAAGTAACAATTTAGTGGTGTGATTCCCCCACGAGGCATATGCTCCGCCCACCATCCCTTCCCCTCAGTTCCTCTTTTCCGCCGAGCTGTTCAGTTCTCTTAGGAAGACCGGAGCACTTCTAAACTCTTTCTACTGGCTTTTAGCCTCTAACTAACTTTCTAGCCTTGAGCTAACTAAACCAAAAGTCCTTTTAAGGACTATCCTTTCTACTGCTTTTCTGCTGAGCAGGAGCTATTTTCTTTCTCCCACTTCTATTCCCCCCCCCCCCGTTCTCTCCTATGGCCTATCAGTTTCCTTTCAAACGCTGCACTTCTTGCCCTAACAAAATTTCTCTTTCTGAAGCTCACGATCAGTGTCTATTCTGCTTGGGTGAATCTTATCACACTCATTCCTGCAGACAGTGATTTCTGCTATGGCATCAGGTTTCACACTAAGTTTCGGCCAACCAGTGGCTGTGATTCCCTCAGCCCGTTCCAACCCCGCAACAGGGAGGACAGTTGAAACTCAGGTCTCTGATCCCGAAACTCCCGCCTGCTCCCCCAGGAAATGAAAGGAGAAACGAAAGCATATATCTCCACAGAGACCCTCCACATCATTTGGAGATTTCTTCCCATTCCCTATGATGGCATACCAGCTTTTCAACCCCGCTGTCTTGAGTGATATCATACCAACCAACAAAAATGGGCTTGTTTCACCCCTGAACCTTCCAAGTCCTCCCCTCTCCCAGAGAGAGGACCTGCCAAGACACAACAACTGGCTTCGACATTGTTCCAGCTCAGACTTCCATCATCAAGGGAATCCTATACTGCCCCTGATGGCATGGAGCAATCCCATATGCGGGATCAGTCCCCTTATGAACCCCGATGTCATGATACATCACCCTATTCACAACTGTCCTTTGATGAAAACCAGTCTCTTTCTTCACATCGTTCTTCTCCTGATGTCCCTACCCCTCCTGATGGGACTAAAGAGGCTCAACCTTCCTCCCCATCGTAGAACCTCTCCTCTTACACTCATTTTATCGCAAGGATGGCTCATGCCTTTGCCTTCAGGTGGAGGAACCTTCACCTCCCGAGCCAGATCCTGTCTTCAATAATATCCTCCGTGACACGACCTCGCCGGTCAGCATCTCCTTCAATAAATCCGTCTTGCAACTCATCAAAGACACTTGGGATAAACCTCCCTCGATGATGCAAATCTCTTGCAGAACTGAGAAACTCTATAACTTCCATGGTGATGACATTGGCTTTCTCAATAAGCACCCTCTACCGAATTCCATTATAGTGGAATATAGCCATGAGACGTCCATCCTCGTGCCCTTTGGCTTGACCTTCAAGCCTCAGAGCACACAAAGGCAAACACTCTCTTCTTTTACACTTGCTGCCACCAGGTGATCTCTAAATCACCATTACTTCAGAAAGATTCAGGTCCACACTTCAATTTCTTTAAAATAAAACTTTGGTTTATTTATTACAGAGATTGATTCATTGATATCTTTGGTAGCTAATCACTCCTCAGAATTTCCCAAACTACACATTCTATTACTCTCTCTGACTTTTTTCTCTACTGCCTGCCCCTTACATTTCTCTTCCTGACTCCCCCCTGACTGACTCAGACTCCGCCTCTTATAGCATCTCTCTCGGCTCCGCCTCTAAGCAATATTAATATGCATGAACCATTCCATTACATAACAATAAGAACCATAGATCTAATAAATGGAGAACACTACAAGCCAGTCCCGTAGCTCTAACAAATCCAAAGCTACTCCCATGAACAAGGAAGGCAGGAAACTTGATATCCTTGGCAGGCGAGTTTACTGCCTGCAATCTGTTCTCCTACGGAATATCAACTATCAGGCATATCAACGCTATCTTTGGAACAAGGTCCTCCCTCTTCTGGAGACCACTCCTGAGTTAGTAAAATCTGACCTTATAGACATTCATGCTGAAGCTATCACCCTGGCCAAACATCAACGGCTTGCAGCATGCCACGCAGCAGAAGCCGCATCCAAGACTTTGGTATCATCAATTTCCAGTCATCGCCATTCTTGGCTTCGCTCGTCAACTATATCTGATGATACCAAGTCCTGTGTCGAGGATTTACCCTTCAACGGTACTGGACTGTTCAATAGCAAGACTGATGAGGCTATGGAGAACTTCTATAAAATGCGCAATACTGCAAAGTCTTACTCTTCCCAGCAATTCTCTACTTACTCAAGGTCTAACTACTGCTTCAACCAACCCTATTCCCGGCCATACTCTCAATACCAGTACCAGCGGTATCAGCCATACAAGCAATTTCGACCTAATCAATCAGACAGATCTTCTTCGACCCCGTAGCCGCTTCTGCCTTCCTTTCGTCCCCGCAGTTCAACTCTTCGACGTCAACCCCTTCCCAAGAACCAAAGGAAGGGCAAGTCATACTAATCCTACTTTTGCATGCTTCCCTTCCCAAGGGAATGCCCCCACTTCATTTCAAACCAGGTTGGCACCGTACCTGCCCTTTTGGCATTCTGTTACCACCGACCACTGGATCATGACCATTATTTCTCAAGGCTACAGGATTGAGTTTCAGTCCTCACCCCCATTGGGGTTTATTTGTCCTACAGCTTTTCCCCCCTATCCTACAGGATGAGGTTGCCACCCTACTCTCCAAGCAAGCCACTGTTCCCGTACCATCGGACGATTGGCATAATGGTTTTTATTCCAGATACTTTACTGTATCCAAAAAAGACAAGGGACTCCGTCCCATTATGGACTTAAGATTCCTTAATACTTTCATTCGACCTTGTAAATTTCGAATGCTTACACTGAACACAATTATTCCTTTACTTTTGTAGAACGATTGGTTCATCATCATTGATTTACAAGATGCTTATTTCCACATCTCCATACATCCCTCCCATCAAAAATATCTCCGTTTTCATTTCAACGATGCTGTCTTCCAATATTGCTTTCTGCCATTCGGGCTGTCTACAGCCCCAAGGACTTTCACAAAATGTATGGCACCCATTGCTGCTTACCTATGCCTTGACGAAAGAACGAAAGAATAAATCTAGTACTACAAGAATCTGTTGTGTTTGCTGCAACAGACTCACACATTAACTCTCTGGAAAGAATTGCAATCTTGCCTTGGAGATTTTGAATCTCCATCTCAGTTTTTGTATGATGTAATATGGTGCCATCTACAGTATTAAGGTAAGATTACATGGAATAAACATCAGAGGTCTGGTATTAATTTTATATAGAATAATTGTAAATGTAGTGCTTCTCTTTTGTTTTAGCTCTGTAAGCTTTCAATGTGGTATGTATATTTCATGTAGTTCACATTTTTACATAGACTACATTCAAGGGATTTTGTACGATCAGCTAAAACTGGAAACTGGATAGATTGATCTCTTGGCTACTTTATGACTTGCAGTCAATTACATGGCAAGTGCATAGTCGGTTGGACTAAATATGCACGTGTAGCCTTGTAACCTTATTAAGATTCAAGGATGCATAATGTTGGTTTATACGTGCATATATACCATTTGATTATTGCTCACAGCTGAATATAAATACTTACTGGAAAAATATAAGGATGAGAGCTTTAGCTTTGTTGCTTAATATACTGTTGCTGAAATCTAGTAGCAAGTCCTAACTAGAGTAGATCAGCCCATTGAATCATTTGAACTTACATGTTCAAGCAAAATCCAAAGAAATAAAGCGAAACAAAACAAAAGACAGGAACATGTCGCACATTAAAGACTAACCCTTATATTTTAATGTAAGCTCTTGTGGACACATCTACAGTGGTGCCTTGCTTAGTGATGTTAATCGGTGCAGCAAAAATTGCTGCTAACTGAAAACATCGCTAAGCGATTTTAAAAAGCCCATAGGAATGCATTGAAACCCCTTCAGTGTGTTCCTATGGGCTTAAAACTTACCTTTAAGCGAAAATCCTCCATAAGGCAGCCATTTTCGCTGCCCGGTATGCGAGGAATCCGTCCCTAAACACAGCGGGTGACCATGTTTTTTTTCTGGTGGCCATTTTGGAACCGCCAATCAGCTGTAAGAAAAAGATCGCTATGCGATAATCGGTAAGCGAAACAGCTTACCGATCATCGCAAAGCGATTTTTTCCTATTTAAAACGTCGCAATGCGATCGCTTTTTCGATCACAAAATCTTCATCGCTAAGCGGTTTTGTCGTTAAATGGGGTGCTCGTTAAGCAAGGCACCACTGTACTTTGTCAGACATTAAGAGACAGAGTGAAACAAAATGAAATATATATGAAATACCAGTTTCACATTGTAAATGTTCATTGGTTACATGCAGTAATTAGGCCTATGTTTGTTTTATAGTCAAGTTGTAAGAATACTTCAGGAACACAGAAAACAGACAAGAGACTGAGCAGAAATGAGAGGTGGAGTGGGGAAGAGAGAGAAGAGAGAGAGAGAGGGAGTTGGCGGGGTGTGTGAGTTGATGATGCATTAAACTCCAAGAGGGGAAAGAAAGAATGAAAGAAGTTAGCAGAGGAATCGCATATGTTAATGTAGGAAATATAGACAGTTTTTACCTTAGAGCCTTGTGATGAGAGATGGGCATGGTAGTAGTGATGAAAATGACAGTGGCAGTGGATAATAGCAAAAGTCTTACATTTAGCAATGGCTTAAGAAACCTAGGCTTATATTCAGTCCATTTCTGTGGGTGTCCATCATGCGTATACATTATATTTCAGTTGTTTCCCTCTGTATTCTTGATTTGTAATGACTCTGTTCTAAAATAGTGACTTTTAAATCTTCCACAGAGTGACCTGATAGATTGAAAGGTTTGGAGATAGGTTTCTTATGTCAGATTTGGTATGTACTGTATTGATTTTGTGGTTTCTTATGTTAGATTTGTTGCCGTTGATCTGTTTCCATAGATATTGTCCTGTTTGTCCTATGTAGAGTGCACAGGAGCATTCTTGGCAAAAAAAATTGTGTAAATCACATTAGCTGAGGAACAAGTAAGGCTATCTTTGATATTATGTGTGCCATTGTTAGGTCCTGTGATTGTGTTACCAGAACAGATGTGTAGGCAGAGTTGGCATCTGGATCTGTGGCAAGGTGCAATCCTCCTGTCTGTATTGTTGTTTTGTGGTCTATTGTGTGTAAGTGACCTCTTCCAAAATTACAATATACAGTGAAATAATACACTAAAATACTATATAATAAATACATAAAATACAATAGTACAAGTAGATGGCAGCTTTATATAACTTGGTCTTGATTAGCTTTATAGGTTATGACCACAGCACCTTAGGTTTCAATGTCAGCCCTAAGTATCAAAAACTGCAGAAAGATCTAAGAAGACCAGTAGGATTACACTCTGCCTGCCTGCCTGCCTCTGAAGATCATCTTGCAAGTAGACCAATGCTGTTTCAGTCCAATGGCACAGACTGAGCTCTGATTGAAATGGTTCTAGAGACTATCCATTTTCTTCAAGAACACCTGCAGCTGGTTAACAACCACTCTCCCACTCAACTTGCCCAGGAATGGAATATTGGCATTGAGCTTATAGTTATTAAGACCATCTATTGTTAGATTGCTTTGGAATGGGCCTTATAATGGTTTCCTTTAGATTGGAAGGTAAATAATCCTTCCGTAGGTACACATTAATGATGATTGTAGCCCATGCCACAGTTATTTCCTTTTCTGATTTTAAGCGTTATGATGGGCAAGGATCTAGAAAGAAGGCGGTGGCTTTGCAGCATACAAATCCACATCCTCAGGGCATACTAGCTGAAACTAATCCAATTTAATCTGACTAGACACTGAATTGGATATTTCTATCATCTATTCAGAGATGTGGTGGTGTGGCAGGTTAAACCGCAGAAGCCTCTGTGCTGCAAGGTTGGAAGACCAGCAGTCGTAAGATCGAATCCACGTGACGGAGTTAGCTCCCGTCGCTTGTCCCAGCTCCTGCCAACCTAGCAGTTCAAAAGCATGCAAATGCAAGTAGATAAATAGATACCACTATGGTAGAAAGGTAACAGCGTTCTGTGTCTAGTCATGCTGGCCATGTGACTGTAGAGTTTAAATCCAGTTAATCAGTACAGTGTACCTACAGGAAAGCATTACTATGTTGTAAAATAATTACTGCCATCAGCTTCTGTTCACTTTAGATATATCATTTACAAAATTTCACTATAAACTTAAATGTCTTTGTGAAGAAAAGATAATAAAACAATAATCTGGACTTGAATTGAAAATGTGTTTATACTCTTAGTTGTGGAGCATGTAGGCTTCAACTGTAAGAAGTTTCTGAGTCAGGAAGTACATTCTGTTATAAGGAAACTATATATTGCATGGTGAACTGGTTGTCACTTGACTTACCAGCACACAGTGTACTGTAAAGATACAGTACACAGCATACCTAGTCGAACATTCTAGATGGAAGGTCAGTGACACTTGTTTGTGTAGTCAGTGGTGTAAAACAGGTAGAGCCTGATGCAAGCATTGCTGTCTGAATTGCTCTGAGTGGAACAAACTTGCCAGCAACATTTTCCATCTGCAGCTTTAAGACCATTAAGTCAAATGAGCTTAAACTGCTGGAAAATTGCAACAGGAGTGGAAAAGAAAAAGGTCAATGTGAATTTCACAGCTTAACAGACTAATTTGGACCTCTGTGCTTTTATTTTACATAGTGAACACTGGAGTATTTGTGTACTGTTTCTTAGTGACAGTATATTCTATATGATTTAAATTATGTTACCACTAGATTAAATGCAGTTACTCATAAAAATGGGACCTGCAGGAAAAGGTGAGTGGAATTCTGCTTGTATGCCTGACGTGTCTTGCTTCTGTTTTTCTGCTTCAGCAGTTAACATCACCTGAAGGGTTGCTCCTGAGGGTTGCGAGAACTCATGAATGGTGTAAAGGTGACAGAGGTTGCTTCAGCCCAGAGGGGTCCCATTGTTTGACCCACTTGTTTGTTATTGTAGGGCAACCACCAAAAACCTTTTGTCGATTCCTATTTTCTGCATTTGCATTTGATATAATAAGTTATAGTACTCCACATTTGCTATTTCTCTTGCCTTATTTCACATACACTCTTTTCTGGACTTTAAAAATATTGTTTTTTTAAACAGGTGCTATGCATTTCTATTTGCTTTCACCCTTCAGCCATGAAATACTAAACATTTTGTAGCAGGTGAATTTTAGTCTAGAGAGTTTAGGAACCATGTAAATATTGACTTTATTTATTTGTTTGTATAAACTAGAGATACTGGGATGACTTTTGGATTTCTCTGTGACTATTAAGTAGTACCAGAATATAAGAAAAAAACATAGAAATACAGTGGTGCCTCGCTTAACGGGCGCCCCGTTTAATGACGAATCTGCATAGCGATGGCTTTTTTGCGATCTCTTCTGCGATTGCATTGCGATGTTGCCTATGGGGGAAAATCGCTTTGCGATTTTTCCCCCATAGCCCCATTTTCCCCCAGCTGATCGGCGGGGGCTTGGGAAGGACCATGGGGGAGCCCTCCTCCGCGGTCCTCGCAAAGCCCTAGCCGGCATTTTTCCCCAGCTGAGTGGCGGGAGCTTCTGAAGGACTGCGGGCGAACCCTCCTCCGCGGTCCTTCCGAAGCCACCACCGCTCAGCTGGGCGAAAATGCCGTCGGTGGCTTCGGGAGGACCACGGGGGGGGGTTCCCCTGCGGTCCTTCCGAAGCCACCGCCGCTCAGTTGGGTGAAAATGCTGGCTAAGGCTTTCCTTCGGAAGCTCCCGCCGCTCAGCTGGGCGAAAATGCCAGCGGTGGCTTCGGAAGGACCGTGGGGGAGCCCTCCCCCGCGGTCCTCCTAAAGGCTCCATTTTCGCACAGCTAATCAGCGGTTCCAAAATGGCCACCCGCTTTGTTGCCTCGCTTTAGAGGCACTGAAAATGGCCGCCCCTATGGAGGATCTTCGCATAACAGTGAGTTTTCCCCCCATAGGAACGCATTAAACAGGGTAGTTTCAGAGCAGGTAAATATCCATGTACCCCCCGCATGGAGGGGAATTTATTTATTTAATTTATTTATTTGATTTGGAATCACGTATTTATACCAAAAACTGTACTCAGCAATGCTTGATTGCCTGGCAGAAGAGTTGCTTTCTACTTACAAGGTACTTACGAAGTTTCCATAGATGACCATAATTGCCAGAGATTGAATTTAGATTCTGACCCCTATGTTCAACATACAAGGTTGCTCTCCCTTGTAGTCTTTGTCCTACCCTCTTATTTGTTGTATACAGTATAAGGTTCCCTCATATGTTGTATGTCATGTCCATGGTAGATCGTGGAACCAATCCCCTATGGATATGGAGGTCCTACTGTATTTCCTTGACAGTTAGTGGTATAATCAACCTTCTTCCCTAGATGGTGTTTTCAGTAGTTCTTAAAACAGGTGAATAGAAAATCAGTTAATGCCTCACAATTCTGTACCAAGCTGTGGTATCTTTTTTAGTTTCTTTGCATTGTTAACATCAGGATGAGTAAATTTAGAAGATTTCTGTCTTACACATTGTACTGTAAGTACACAGATTGAAATAAAGCATAATTTCCTTAATTATGTCATTATCCACTTGAAGCACCAGCTCATGCTCACATAATATCTGCAACCAGGTGTTTCATGTGATCATCATATTGAGGGGGATTGTTCATTGGTTAGTGAGTTTGATAATTTAATGTGGAGTTGGAGGTTAGGAGCTTGGTTTCCTACTGTGCCTACTGGGAGAAGATACAGCATGTTCAGGCTAGGGCAACCTGCACAGTTCCAAGGTGCCCACGCCCAGAGAAAGGACTGATAAATCACTTCCTTGGGTAGACATGGTCTGGTCAGGTCCATGGAATCTGGACCACCATTCCTGGTAGACACCATTTCTGGTTTTATTTATCTTATACTTCTCATTCGTATTTTTTAAATAGATGCTGTCATGTCACAAATCCAAAAATATATTGTTTTTGAGGCACAAATCACTGCTCTAATGGTATACCTGCACTCCCTATTTTATTTGCAACCTTGGTGTGAAAAACATTTTTGTTTTTTAAACACCTTATGGACATCTCACAGTTGTTTCCTGGCGCTAGATGAAGTTTTTTGGCAGGAGCCCTTCCCTTCCCCAATGTGCAGGTCCTCAGTGCATCTGCTGATGTCACATCATTTCCTTTCATTTGTTACAGAGGCAGTATTGTTTTGGAATGCCATTATTCTGTATCATAATACTTAGTACTTAGCTGTTGAACAAAGGAAGTAGGTTCAAGATTACTCTTGCTTAGGAGATTCTCCTTAGCAAGAAGATATAGGCAATGGTATGACTTAAGACCCCTTCATGGATTGATGCCTTGTCGTGGCAAAGGGGCTTGAGTAACTCAGAGAAGCTATAGCCTATGCCGTGCAGGGATACCCAAGACGGAAAGGACATAGTGGAGAGTTCCGACTAAACGCAATCCACCTGGAGTAGGACATGGCAATGCCACTCCAGTATCTTTGTCAAGAATGCCCCATGACCAGAAACATTTGGCCATCTTCGGCCATCTCATGAGAAGAGAAGACTCCTTGGAAAAGACCTTGATGTTAGGAAAGTGTGACAGCAAGAGGAGAAGGGGACGACAGAGGATGAGATGGCTGGACAGTGTCTGCGAAGCAACCAACATGAATTTGACACAACTCCGGGAGGTAGTGGAAGATAGGAGGGCCTGGCGTGCTTTGGTCCATGGGGTCACGAAGAGTCGGACACGACTAGACGACGACGACGAGGAGGACTTAAGAGAATAAAGGGAGACAACCACACTCAGAGCAGTTCCCCTCCCCCTCAGGGATGGAAGAGTCACTGTAACAAGGTAGAAGTACCTATGAGAGTTAAAGATTTATGTCTACAGTTGTGGTTGTCTCTGTTTTATTCATGAAATGCTGTTGTATGTAGAAGCTGTGGATTGAGCCAGCAATAAACATACAGAGTAGAAAAACAATTGCTGGATTACCAGTAGTTATTTAGAACTGGCTATGCAATGCTTACCTTCAAAATTGGGTCATACTGAAATTTCATCTCTGAACTTGAGTATTCCTATGCAGGTAAGATAATAGTCTTAAAAACAGAAGGTGAAGCATAGTGAAGTTTGCTTATGTTTTTGTGACTCCTCATCTTGTTCATCCATAATATTTCTTGCCTGCCTGCCTTGTTTTAAGAATATCAGAAATAAGTTTCAGACATTCTTTGGGTAACTTTGATCAGTACCTCTCCACCTCTCTCCCCAAATATATATTTCAGTGTACTCTCTGGCACTGAAAATATCCTTATCAAGATCTGACATCTCTGCTTCATAAGAATGTCAGACCAGGCAGTCTAGTAGTGATATGAGATGAAATCTCTTGCTAAGCATTTGGGTTGCTGAGTCTGACATGGAAATGCAGTTTTGGGTACACAGAAAAAAATATTTGATCTGGGGAATGGGCAGTCTCTGAGATGTTTAACTATGATAATCTGTTAAGAACAGTAGTGTTGTTCAGATTTTACATTGAACCCATAGTGATTCCTAGTAACTACAGTATTATATTATCTCTATATCCTGTCTTTCCTTCAGTGAACTCAAGGTGGCATACCTGGCTCTTCTCCATGCTTCATCTTCACAGCCTCACACTCTGAGGTCAGTGAAATTGAGAAAGAGACTGGCCCAAGATTACATAGTGGATTTCCATATCTCAGGGGGAATTAGAAGCTGTATCACCCAAGGCCCAGTATACTCTGTAGTTACTTGCACCAGAGTGGCTGCACCCTGGAAATGCAGGCATCTTGTACTTGTGGGATAAAAAAAAAAAGAGTACATGGGGTGCTTCCCTTTTGATATGATAATAAAGGAAAGCTGGTGTGTGTGTAGCTGAAAGGGCTATATACAAGGACCTTTTGTTTGTCCAAATATTCTTCTTAATATATCCCTATCTTAGTATATAATCAAGGCAACGTACAGTCCAAATATATATATATATATATATATATATATATATATATATATATATATATATATATATATATATATATATACACACACATATATACACACACACACACACACACACACAGTACAGTATATGCATGCACACAGAGAGAGAGAACAAATCTAACTGTCTAAATTGCATCTAAAGCATGCAGTGTGCTTGTTTAAAATATTACATAAGCAACTTATTTTCAGCATTACCTAAGTGATACCACATTGCTGTTTGTATATCCATTATTGTCCTCTGCCAATTTTGATACTTGTGACTTAATATAGTCTTGCAGCTGTGAGTCCTGCTTGCTGACTTGTCACAAAATTCAGTATGCTAGTTTACTGTTGTACTTTTGGTAGTATTTAATGTGGGAACAAGCCTTTACCTTGGAACACCCAACTCAGAAAGGAATCAAATCTTTTCTGAGAAAGTATTTCAAAGACTGGTGACTCATAGGGACAAGATTATGGTAAATTGATCACTTCCTTCATTAGTTCCTGGTCTCCTCAATCAGATGTCTTTGATTATTCCTCAACTGCAACTGTAGTGACTAGGTGGAGAAGAAAACACTTCTGGCATTCCAAAAAGGAGATTATAATGACAGAAGTGGTATCTGATTTTCTTGTGAAAATATGAGGGGTTTCTACTGTGCTGCCAATTCAGTGACTAAGGCAGTAGGTGAAAAAAATGGCTGGGGACTTGCATGTTGTCTGAGGGGTGCCTGCTTCATGTATAGTAATATATGTATAACAACAGTTTCCTTTGCCCCTGGTTCTGCATTTTTGTTTGTATATTCCTCCAGATCAGCAGAATTGTGGTCCAAAAATACTGATCCTCTAGAGAAAGTGCTAACTTGATTATTAGAATCTGGATTTAAAAAGAGACCCTGAGAGGAAAACATTTATATTGTACATTATTCCACTGAGACTTGTGTTTAGCAGTAGAAACATTTTACTTCTGGAAGCCTCATATTTAGATTAGGAATACTTTTGGGGGCCCCAACAACCATTCTCAGACAGTGTAGTCAGGCTTGCTTATCAGGCCCATAAAGACTACAAGTCTAAGGGAAATGACAGAAATAGATACATTTGTTTCCAAAACACAACCTTTTGGTCTAGAGAGAAAAGATACCTGTCTCTTGGGAAAGATGAGAAGGCTCCCATCTCCCCTATCTGTCTGGGCTCAAGGCCTCACATCCTTTGTCTCAAGCTGGCTCTAGTTGCCTATAATTTATTAAAATAAATTTTGCAGTATGTGTATGTTAGCACCAGAAAAGATTGAGAGATTGCTGTCCTATGCAGAATCTTTATTTATAGGAAAAGGGAGATCAACCAAAATAAGATGGGAAAATTACAAGTCTTTAAATACTCTGGGAAGAATAGGAAATGGGTGGCTCATTATGTCCCCAGGGTTCAAGAAACTTTCTCATGAATAGCTTGTAGGACTCAGTGGGTAGTTCTTTCCATCAAATTCAAGTCATTCTTCTGTGTAAAATGCCATCTTCTCCTATATTTGGTATTAACTTTCTGCCATTAAAGTTCTTTGTTCTCAGGATATTGATTGCTCCATTTTCAGCATATATGTCTGTTTGCTGGCCTTCATAATTGAAGATGAGCAACAGCAGCTCCTCTTCTGTGCTTAGATCCAGCTTCATTAGATGCATAATTACTGTCTGTTGTGCAGAGGCTGGTCTCTGTGGGAAAAGAAATGGCTTTGGAGATAAAATCAATAGACAATATTACTATGCTGAAAATAAAAGACTGTTCAAATTCCCAAACTTTTCTATAGCTAAAAAGCAAAAATTAACAGACTGTGACCCAATTCCATCCAAGAAGTGGTGTGGGGTGGTGTGGCAGTGGAGACACAAGGACTGGGGACCACTTTGTTGGACAAGCATTTCAAAATGGAGCAGAGGTTGCTGGGTGGATGAAGGTCATTGTGTAAAATGAATAATTACTAACTAAATCATTTGGAAGTACAATGTTCCTGCTATGCATATGAAGCTAATTAAAATGGGTTTCACGTATTCATTTGATATTTTTGTACTTTGAAATGTTTAAAGACAATGGGCAACATTATTTGACTAAAATTGAAAACCAAAGGCTAACTGTAATATTATTGTTACTTATAAAAGACTAACTGAAGTGATGGGAGTGGTTAGTCACAACCTAAGACCAACATTCACTCCCAGTTTCTGTCCAGTTGCTCAGGAGTCTCGCTCTGTGTGTATGGGGTGGAAAGGGCTTCATTTAAAATGGGAAGTAAAACTGACTGCCAGATGCCTGTGTGCAACCCTGATGGAGCTCTGAGTGAGCATGCGAGTGCACAGCTTAGAGGGAACCTTACCTAAGATCCATTGATTTCACTGGGTCTACCCTAATTAGGAAAAAGGTACATAGTTTGGTGTACTGGACAGAATGATGGACTAGGGCTCAAATCCCCACTTGGTCGTGGAAACTCACTGGGGGAGTGGAACTGGTAAAACCACTCCTTAAATATCTCATTTATCTTGAAAGCCCTGTTGAGGTCACTGTATAACTAACTATCCCTAATTAAGGCTATATAGTGGGGTCTTGACTTAAGAATGGCTTGAGTTAAGAACATTTTGACTTAAGAACTGCTCTCATAGGAAAATATTGACTTGACTTACATACTTAGATTTGAGTTAAGAACTAAAAAAAACCACATGGGAGGCAGGGAAAGTGCAAAAATTGAACTTTCAGTTAACTGTTGGCCAGTGAAAAGGGTGCCCGTTTGCTTCCTCACTCCTCCCCGCGTTTAGAGAGTGGATTGGGAGACAGTCTTCATACTGCCTGGTACTGTCCTGCCTGGACTGTATTTTCCCTGCCTTCCCTGAACCTTTCTTGACCTAAGAAAAAAAGAAACAAAATATCCCCCTCTAGTGGTCGAAGGCGGAATAGCAGCTTCCCATTAGTTTCTATGGATGGAAAAGAGCAGATACGGATCAAATGGTTTTCAATGCATTCCTATGGGAAATGCAGATTTGACCTGAGAACTTTTTGACTTGAGAACCACCTTCCAATACGGATTAAGTTCTCAAGTCAACACCCCACTGTAGTCTGATTTAAACTCAAAGATCGTGCTTGTGGATCTGATTTAAATTGTAAATGAAAGCCATATGTATTACCTTGGAATTAATTTAAATCTATAACTCTGTCTAGATTTCTTCTCTCAGAACTCAAGGCCTTTGCAATGCAATGTTTAAAAGGTTATTCATACTGTTTTGTGTGGTGGTGGTTTATTGTGAACTCATTTGAGTTAACCATATGATTTTAAATTTGGAAAAGAATGCCTAAGAAGCCTTTAATCCAAGCAGTAGTTTAAAATTATTAATACTCTCTCTCTCTTTCCTCTTTCTGTAACCTTGTATTTCTGTAGATGACCAGTTTTCTATATATATACTTTGTGATTGCTTTTATAGAAACAGTTTGAAATATTTGTCACATTTTCTACTGGTGGGAAAATGTGAGTGGAAAAAATGTGTTGTGTTTCTGTGGGACTGTAAGGTAAAACAGCTATTTGTGTAATCTGAATCCTTTTTTTAGATAGTCATTGCAGAAATAAACTATAGTTGCACTGTGAACTTGGAAACATCTCCTCTTTGTTAGGATTAGTTGGCCTGTTTCTCTAACTCATATTGAGGTCATGACTATGAAAGCTAGTACAGGCTCATGGAGTCTTCTGTAAGCCTAGAATGCAGAAATGAGAAAGGGCAGACAATTCTGTTCTTCTGGTGTTAGTTGCAGAAGAACAGGTGGAGCATGCTAAGTTGGCAGTATAATTATTTATTGTGTTCTCCTGTTCCATTCTCTTTATATAACTTCTTATCTTTGTTGCCTGCCATACAGTTTTGTTACATTTGGTCTAACAAATCACTCACAAAACTTTGTCTTTGACTGCCCTGCCTCCAGAAGAAGATTGTGATTCCAATGTTAATGAGCCTGAATGTGTTCTTGGTTCTAGTCTGAATTATAAGCTATTCAGTGTGCCAAAGCTGATTTTTTTTTAATTTGATTTGTATGCCACCCCATTAGTGCCCCATTAGTGCAAGCACTACTCCAGACACTTTACAAATTAAAACTAGAGATGGGGAAGACTCACCATTTTGGTGAGTCATCCCGCTTCGTGACTTGTCAAAAGTTGACGACTCACGAAGCATGAAGTTGTCCCCATGAAATGATGAATAACAAAGTTATTTGTCGATTTGTGTGGGGGTTATTTTTTAAAAAAAAAAACACCCCCGTTGCCACCCCACCCCCCCTGTTGCCAGGAATCCAGGCTGCCCTTTGCAAAGACGGCAGCTGCAGCTTCCATATCCTAAATGAAGCTGCAGCCACCATCTTTGCAAAGGGCAGCCAGTCTCCCTTTTTACATGTCGTGGCTGTGGAGGCCTGATGGAGACCTCAGCAGTGGCAGCGGCAATTACAGTAAGGGCGTGTCAGCAGGAGTGGGTGGGGCTAAGGTAGGGAGAGGAAGAGGTGGGAGTAGGCTGTGGGCTGGGTGGCTGCCTATCGGCCCACCAATTAGACTCCACATAGCAAACATACAGTCAAAATCAATATGGTGATACACAACAGTAATTCAATCATATGTGGAGTCTTGAGGGTTTTAACTAGATATGGGGACGAATATAAAAATGGATCAGTTTTTTTGATGAAAATAGGCAATTTGTTAAAAATTCATTGATCCGCATTCATCAAATTTTAAGTCCCAACGAATATGGCTTGATGAATATTTCCTCATTTGTCCTCCATAATTAAAAACAAAAACCATTCTGCCTACCAGCTGCAAATTAGCTGATTGGTGGGCCGATAGGCAGCCACTCACCCATATAACTATCAACACAATCTGCAGATGGGGCTAGCATCTTGGATAGTTCATGTAAAGTTTAGAGTAGAAACTAGACCTGATTCACTGCCTTACTGATATTGAAATTACCTGCCTGTACCAGTAGTGAAGTATTTGGGCAGGATGCAGCTTTCAGCAGAGGAAAAGGCAGAACTGCCTAAGACTGTGCACTGACTAGTTGGCTAGGAGTCCTTACATGCAGAGCAATGGTTCCCAACCTTGGGTTCTCTAATGCTCTTGGACTAACATTTCCAGAAGCCTTCACCACTAACTGCCGGCCAAGATTTCTAGGTGTTGTAGTTCAAGAACATCTGGTGACCCACTGATGTAGAGGATTCTATTATGGACTGTATGATAACTAGTCAGAGGGAGCCTTGTGCTTTCCAGTCATTTGGATGTAAAGAGCTAAATGGTGCATTAAAAATGTTTTAAATGAACAATAGGAAAAGAGCTCACCACAGAATTCTTAATATCATGACAGCAAATTAATAGATGATGCTAAGTGAAAATTACTAAAACATGCATACGAGTGTACTCTTGGAAGTTTTATTCCATATGCTTTTCTTGGTAGCTAAATGGACAAAATCCTGTTAGTTATGCCCAATAGATAACTCTCAGCAACAAGTTGCTGTATGTTAATAAGCCAGTGTAGGCAACTTCTGTTGTAAACTGAGTTGTATGATTTGGCATATAATGGGAAATGCTGATGTACTGATTTGATAACTTTGCAGCAATTTGCCATTAAAGTTTGTATGAGTTACGTTACATTGAAGTAAAAAAAAATTAATATAGCACTGGCCTATGCCTTGAATATTCAATAGTCCAACCAACTGGAATTGCAGTGCTCCCCTCTGATGTTCCTGGTGCCTAATTTCTCTACATGAACTTTTGTCTTAAAGAAAATCATATCAACATTTTTTGCTCCCCTTTCTGACAGTGTCCTTGACTTATATTAGCCTGAAAGCTGATAAGTGAAGAACTCTTTCTGCAAACACAGAACTACTAAAATTTAAATTCCCAACAGTGTGTGTCTGCTATACAAGTAAATCTGTGGGAAAACCATCTTTTCTAAGCTTACCAAACAATTTAATTTATCTTTTAAATCAAAGTCCATGTGGGGCAATTATAGCAAGGTTAAGAGCCTTCCATATTTTCCTGGACTCAGAATATGTCTCCACTGATGTATGTTTGTTTTTTCTGACTTCTATCTCAGAGGCTTGGTGGTCAAAATTCGAACAAAACCCTCTAGACTCAATATTTTTATTTGACAAAATCAGATCCTAACTCATCCTCTTTCATTCCTTCCCTCTCTCCCTCCCTTTCCAGTCTGTGTGTAAATTCATACAATCAGTTTTAATAGTATACTAGCTGATACAAATGTAGATATGTTTCTGTCCCACAGCTATCTTGCTAGACTTTATGTACTTTTGACCTGAAATCTTACAGTCATGCAATGACCCAGTGATGGGAATGGATATCCTCAGATTTTTTTAAAAAGTATTTTAATAACCCCTTTGGATCGTTGTTGCTTTTATATTCCAAACAGCATTAAGCTTCTTTGAGTATTTAATTAGCAGGCCAGGTATGACACTGTTTCAAAAATAGAGTGACCACTTTATAACCTGCTCCAGAATTGTCCTTGGGAATAGAAGTCATCTTAGCAAATTTAACATTACCATACTGTTGAGTTTTGTTGCAAAATGACACAATATGGAAATGCCAAATTAAATTTTAAAATAATAATATAGAATAGTTGTCTAGATTTACAATAAGTTTAAAGAAAACTTTCTTAAAATAAATATCAATGACGTAATGTGCAAATACTATCCAGATCTGTTAAAGCACGTTCTGTCATTGGATGCACATGTTAATGTGAGAGGGTTTGAGTATGTGAGAGAAACCAAGAGCAGTGCTTTGAGGAGGCTAGACTCCATTACGAGCCAGGATTCCTAGCAGGGCACCCAAGGTGGAATAGTCACAGCTGAGGCACTGAACTAAGGTGCATCTATCCAGGATTGCAGTCTCTGTGTGATAAACAAACAGCCAAGGAATGCTTCATTACTTTGAACTAGTTCAAATCTCCAGCACTGGTTAAACTGAAGGAACTGACAAAAGAACCCTCCAAAGCACTGTTATTTTATTGATATCATGGATGATGGGTGAAGTGCTGGATAACTGGAGGAGATCTAACATGGTCCCTATGTTCAAAAAGGGCAAAAAAGAAGAACCTTTAACTACAAATCAGTCAGCCTGACATCAATCCCAGAAAAAATTCTGGAACAGATTATAATGTGGTTACTCTATAAGCATCCTGAAAACAATACAAGAACAAATCCTGCCAGACTAATCCTATCTTGTTTTTTGATTGGGTAACCTCCCTGGTTGACAGTGAGAAAGCTGTAGAGAATAAAAGTGAAATGAAAGTTGCTCTGAAAGCACTTAGAAGAAATAAATCAGCAGGAGTAGATGGAACACTGATAGAATTGTTTCAAGTTGCAGAGAGTGAATATGGGAGAATCCTAACTAAAATATGCCAATAAATATGGAAAAAAAAACAATGGCTTATAAACTAGCAAAGTTCAATACATTCCAATCCCCAAGAAGGTGTCAAGGAGTGGAGTAACTATAGGATCATTGCTCTTATTTTCCATGCATGCAAATTGATGCTCAAGGTGTTGCAAAAAAAAAAAAAAAAAAGGTTTTTACCTTATTTGGAATGATAAATGCCTGAGAATGAAGCTGGTTTTTGAAAAGGAAGAGGCACTCAAGATAATATTGCAAATACCTTCTGCTGCTGGAGTGCACTGAAGAATTTCAGAAGATCAGTATGCTTTATAAACTACAGCAAAGGGTTTGACTATGTGGATCATGAGAAACTATGGGTTGTTCTGAAAGAAATGGATAAGCCTCAGTAGTTGATGCCCTGATGCCTGTATTGTGAACAAGAAGCTATTGTTAGGACAGAATGGTTTCCTATAGAGAAAGGTGCCAGACAGAGCTACATTTTATCTTCCTGTATGTTCAATATGTATGCAGAACATATCAAATAGAAAGTTGGACTAGATTCAGATGCAATAGGAGTGAAGAAAGATTAGGAGTGGAAGAGAGCAATAATTTAAGATACATAGATGAAACCAGCTTACTGGCAGAAAACAGCAATGACTTCAAATGCCTTCTAATGGAAGTGAAATAAAGTTCCAAAACAGGACTGCAGTTTAACATTAAGAAGACAAATATGATTTCAGAAGAACTACCCTTTAATGTTGACAGTGAAGAAACGGCAAAAGTGAAAGTTTTTTTACCTTGGTTGCATCATCAATCCAAATGGAGACTGCATCCGAAAAATCAAAAGAAGACCGAGACTCGAAAGGGCAACAATGAAGGAATTAGAAAATAGCATCAAGTGTAAGGATGTGTCATTGGTGATAAAGGCCATGGTCACTCACACTCTTTTATTCCCAATTATTATGTATGGGTGTAAATGCTAGATTGTGAAGACAGCTGACAGGTAAAAAAATGATTTGTTTGAAATATGGTGCTGGAGGAGAGCTTTGTATATGCTCAGGACTGCCAGAAAGACAAACAAATGAATTCTAGATAAAATCAAACCAGAACTATCTCTGAGGACAAAAATGTTAAAACTCAGGTTGTCCTACTTTTGGGGATATAATGAAAAACCAAGATTCTCCAGAAAAGACAAAATGCTGGGAAAAGTTACAAATGGATTTCAACCAGTGTATTTTTTAACATTTCAGAAACAACACTTCGCCCATAGATAGCATGATCAGTACAATTTAGTCCTATATCTTAGCACATTTCTGAGGTCATATATTGTCACCATAATTTGTAAGTCTCTGCAACTGCTTTAAGGACATGAACAGGAACAAGTTGGAGTCCTGCTGGTACATTTTGAAGGTGCTGTATGCGAAGACCTGTGCTGGTCACAGGGAAATCTTCAGGTATATTTAGGTAGAAATCTAGCAAAGATTAGTATCAGAGCAGACTTTTACTTTCATAACTGGAAAAAAAATACTGGTTTTGCTTGCTCCAGAGTTTCAGGGTTTTCAGAGAGCAGGAATTTATGTAGTCATAACACACTCTACGAGTGTGTCTCATAATGTTCTAAGTGTCAGAAGAAATGTCTCCGAAAATGATCCTCTCTAATTGTCTGAAATATTGGCATTGAAAGCAGAGCATACCACTTTCTGTTGCATAGCCACAAGAATGGCCATAATTATAGCCAATTCGAAATTCTGACTCTGAACACCTTTTTGCTGTAGACATAGAGACAATTTCCACCTTTGAGAGTCTCAAGAGATTAGCCTTAATACCAGGATAACCTGTGTATTTACCGAGGGCAATATGGCAGAGTAGACTTCCACTGGAGGCAACATTGCTCATAGTATTTTAGCACTGGCAAAGTAAATGGTCCTGTTTTGTGTTTCTCTTCTGTATTCATTTGGGGAGGGTATACTAGGGAACATTTTAGCACACATAGCACATGGGTTTAGAACAAAATCTTCCAAGAAGAAAGAGTTGAAGGAATATGTTATTTGAGCAGTAATATTAATCTACCTTTTAAGAAATCCCTTCGTATTCTGTGTCATACTGGCATCTCACTATTGTTTCTTCACAGAGTTGTACCTCATTTTCCCAGCCAGCCTTTCTTCCTTTGCTCATCTACTTTTCTTTTCAGATCTTTATATTTTGTATGCACTCTTACACCCAAATTTTTCATCCATTTCTGTCCCCAAGAACAAGGATGGATGTGTGTTGCAGAATGTATCCTTTGGACTCCCTTACTTGTCATCTTGTAATGGCTGTATCTCCTCTGCCTTTCCCACACTTTTCAGGGGAGCCATATAGAGTTGTGTGTGTTTTATATGTCATCAAATGAGAACAGACTTATAACAACCTTAATAGGGTTTTCAGGATGAATGACATTTTCAAGAATGGTCTTACTATTTCCACCGCACCCCATGAGTTTCCATGGAACAAGTGGGAATTTGAACCCAGGTCTCCTGAGTCCTAGTCTGTCAAATTGGATATCTATACTTAGTGAAGTTATTGTCCTGGATGACCTATCTTTCTTTCTGCTTATTTCAATCATGTGACAATCATGTGAGGATCACAATCCATTGCCAGAGGAATATATGGAAGAGAAGTTAGAGGACAGAAATTGTACGGAAATTATCTGCCAGAGGTGTGGCTCATGAAACCGTAAGACAATGAGATCCTTTTGTCTGAAATATAATGAACTGTGATGCCAAGCCTGTGTCTGTGATGACTCTGCAGAAACAATCCTCTTGCAAAAACTAGTCCATGCCTTAGTTATTTCTGTTTTAGATTACTGCATTCTCCTCTTAGCTGGTCTTCTACAATCTCATATTAATCCGCTTGTTTCAGAATTCTGTAGTGGAGATTTTCTTTCCAGTTTATTGCTCAGATCATGTTTCTCCTTTTCCAAAATCTCTTCACTGACCCTTGGTGAGTTTTAGAATTTGTTGTAAGATTCTTGTTTTTACTTTTAAAGCTCTTTTCTGGGTTGTTGCCTTCATATTTTTCAGCCTTGATTTCCTTTTGTAGACCTAGTTATCTCCTCTGTTATTCCAACTCTGTGCTCCTTACCCACCTGAGGGTCTCCAGTATTTTAACATGCCTTTGTTCTTTTCCTCTCATGAATCCAAATATTTGGAACCTTCTTCCTAAATACTTGCAGGCTGCTTCCTCACTTAGGGTGTAATCAGATGGTGGGAAAGAGATGAGTCTGATTGCACTGGAAAGTGTTGCTTTGCAGGGAACAATCTTTCTTAAAGCAGCCTTTCATCTGTCAGGGAATTGTTCCATCCTGGACTCAAAAAGCAGTAGCTCTCCTGCTGGACCAAAAAGATTCAGTTTGGGCATGGATCAGAATCAGGCTGGAATGTAGTTCCCTGCACATCATTTGATAGCCAGGAAATAGATCATCAGTTCACTCCACAAATGGTCCAACATGTAGTGTATTTCCCTGTGGGATCACACCCTTTATTTAAAACTTTCAGAGATTTTTTTATTTTATTCATATGAGATAAATGATTTCATTGGAAGGGTGAGTTTTAATTGTTATTGTTAGTGGTATAATCTTGCATTATCTTTTTTTTAATTTGTGGTTTTGTTATTTTAAATTGTATGCCATCACCCTCATCTTCCTCCAAAGACCAATAGGGAAAGAAACCCAATTCCATTTGATGTCACTGAACAGTCACCGGTCAAATAGAGCTGTGTTACAGAGGTGACTTCAGTTACTAGTATAGTCTTCATTGTCTTGTGACATGTCCTTTGTCATTTAACACTGTAGAAAAGTGACATAAACACATTTGTTGCTGCACTGTTTGGAGTTTGCTCTTCCGGTGGCAGTTTGAATTCTTTGTGCTAGAATTTAACTGGTTACCCTGTTTCCCTGAAAATAAGCCCTAGTATGATTTTTCAGGATGCTTGTAATATAAGCCCTAACCCAAAAATAAGCTCCAGTTAAGTGAAACCCCACCCTCTACCATTATGCAGCATTGTGCAGCAACCAGAAGAAAATGACATAACTGTAAAATAAAACATGCCCTGAAAATAAGCCCTATCGCAATCTATCCAGAGTTGGTCATAGTGACTGGCCTCCTATTAGCATGTCACCTGACTAATTTGCAGCCTTTTAAAAATCGAAAGTGGATGCTGTCCCCCGGGATCTTACACCCTATTTGAAAACAGTGGATCGAGCTGAGACGTCCCACGCTTCCCCTTGCCCGATGAGACTTAACCACTTTCAGGCTGTGATGTCAGACATGGTGGACAGAGTGCTTGACCACTGTTGTGCCACCACCTCCTCACTTGACCCTTGCCCAGCCTGGCTAATCAAAGCAGCCAGGCCTATAACATCTGAATGGGCTACAGCAATAATTAATGGGTCTCTCTAGGAGGGCAAGGTTCCCCTTTCCCTCAAGGGAGACACTCATTAGGCCCATTAGGAAGAAACTGATCTTGGCGGCGGACAATATTAGTAATTAAAGGCCAGTCGCCAGTGTTTCTTTCCTCAGCAAAGTAGTTGAGAGCGTGGTGGCTGATCAGCTGCAGGCTCTTTTGGATGAAATCAGTGCCCTGGATCCATTCCAGTCCGGCTTCAGGCCACGCCACAGCACAAAAACAGCATTGGTCACCCTGTTTGATGACCTACTGAGGGAGGCCGACAGGGGCAAAATGTCTCTGCTGGTCTTCCTTGATATCTTAGCCACCTTTGATACCGTCGACCACGGTATTCTCCTGGGGAGGCTCTCCGAGTTGGGAATCAGTGGCCTGGCTCTTGCCTGGCTCCGTTCCTTCTTGGAGGATCGTCCCCAGAGAGTGCAGATTGGAGACAGTTTCTCGGCACTGTGGAGCCTCAATTGTGGGGTTCCACAAGGCTCGATTATCTCTCCAGTGCTGTTTAACATCTATATGAGGCCACTGGGAGGGGTCATCAGGGGTTGTGGGGCTTCGTGTCATCAGTACTCAGCTCTACATCTCCTTTTTTCCAACAACACTTCCAAAGGCCCCTTGCCTTTGGAACAACTTCCCTGTGGAGATCCGCCTGGCTCCCTCTCTGGGTGTTTTCAGGAATAAACTTAAAACCTGGCTTTTGGGCATGCTTTCCCTCCTGCCATATCTTAATTTCTTATACTTCGCCATCCTGGACCTATAATATATGTTTTTGGTTTTATTGTTTTTAAATTTGTAAACTACCCAGGGTAAACCTTTGGTCTAGATGGGCGGGATAGAAATCCAATGAATGAATGAATGAATGAATGAATGAATGAATGAATGAATGAATGAATGAATGAATGAATACTGCATATTTTGGAGGAAAAATTAATATAAGATCCTGTCTTATTTTGGGGGAAACATGGTATATATAGGGATGTAGGTGTTACATACCAAAATCTCATGTAAATATCAGTATATACTGATGTTCTTCTGCTTTAGTAAGGGTATAAACTGGTAGTTGGAAAAGTAGGATATAAGCATCCATTCATTACCTTTCTGAACCAGCTTTTCTTCCAAATTGCTACTTTCAGTGGTGCACAAAATTTGAGATCATCAGCTCCACCAAGAAGATAGTTATATTATATAAAAAGCCACAACATTAAAGCTGTACTACGTATGTTTTAATCCTTATTTAAAAGTTGTAAACCCAAGGTAGCCCTGCAGACTTCATGCATGCACACAGAAGTTGATGTTCTCGGATCTTTATCTGTATACTCCACTTCTCTGCCTGAGTGCTTAGAAGGAAACACCATTTACTGTATTTCACATGTAGATGGGCTTGCCATCTTTTATACTGTTGTGATAGGTTTTGTTTTATAAGGTGACAAGTCAGTAACAATTGTGCTGCATATAACCTATGATGACATAAGTCATGCACAGAGATTAGTATGGAAGTTTTTATTTATTTTCTCTATTTTAAAGACTTTGGTTTTGACAAAATTATAATTTTACCTGAATAGTTCATAATCTTTTTAATTAAGTGGAAGAAAATATACAATGATACCATAATATCAAATCTCCAAATATGTTTTGATTTCTATGCCTCAAAGAATGCAAAATATGTATTATTGGAAAACAAAGGTCTGAATAAAATGTGTTTTTTTCTTATTGAGTAGACGTTGTCTAAAGGGGCAGGGTATAAGTCTAAATAAAGTAAAGTAAGTTATTGTACCTTTTTATGGAATTAGGGCTTTTGAAAAAAAAAGGGTCATGTTGAAAAATAAAGAAATAATCTTCAATTTAGAGACTTTAGAACTTGTTGATGAAGCTTGTGAGGCTTGTTTATTGTTCTTATTATGTATTGCAGTCAACATTCCCTCTAAGTTTCTGTCTCACCGTGCAGGAGCCTCGCTCCATGTGCTTAGGGGTGGGCAGGGCTTCATTGGAAACAGGAGGTAAACAAACTGGCTTTTGGCTGCCTGTGCACAACCCTGATGGAGTTCTGGGTGAGCTCACATGCATGCTTAGAGGGAACCTTGATTGTAGTAAAAACAAATAAATGAAATGGGGAAGTTTCTGGACCGTTATGTTATTGTTAGAATTGTTTATGATCTTGGTTCTATGTTAGGGTTAGAAGCGCCA
This sequence comes from Pogona vitticeps, assembly GCF_051106095.1. Taxonomy (NCBI): domain Eukaryota; kingdom Metazoa; phylum Chordata; class Lepidosauria; order Squamata; family Agamidae; genus Pogona; species Pogona vitticeps. Next base: position 55,767,053 of record NC_135785.1, read on the forward strand.
CGGTACAATTAATAAATATATTGGGTAATTTTCACCCAATAATGGACAACATCAAGAAGATTTAGGACAGCTAACATCAAGTGTTCCATAATTCATGCTGAAAGATATAGAGTATATTGACACAGGTGTGAAGTTGCCTGTTCTCCGCACTTGTGAAGGACTTTCGTAGCTTCTCTTCTCCGAAGTCCATTCCATAGCCTTTTAAGACACTGCCAATTTTCTGTACATATGACTGGGGACCAAACTTTCCTGGGGCTCTATCCATTTTAAGAAGTGGATTGTTTTTCTTCCCAGATTATAGTCCTCACATTCTCTGCTGTACATTCAAGATTCACAGATGCTATAAAATTTTTTTTACCATGATTGTAATCTGGGAGCAGATGAATAGTAGATGTAATTTTGATGTAGATACTTTGAGTATTTCCCTGTTACCTGCTGATTCTCTCTTGGTATGTCACAGGGTGCAATGCCTGCCAGGTATCTGATTTTATTAAGAAGGATTAGCTTCAGGCATCCAATAATGATTCTATAGATTTTACTGAATGCTATATCTATGCATTTTGCATAGGCTGAACTATACCACACTGAGCTGGAGTATTTGTCTTCTGCAGACTATCAGGTGCCAGGGCTGTAGATTTTACTATATATGTGTGTTGTCTTCAAAGGTTAAAGAAAATTTGTGATTTTTCAAGAGGTTTTCTATTACTTTACTTTTATTATCTTATAATCCTTGGTTAGATTATAGAATTTTTGCAGCAGTTCTTGATGAATAGCGTCAGAGGCAATCAAGAGTTCAGCAAAAGCTACCTCAAGGATTTTCCTACTTTCAAATCTACCCTAAATAGTTGCATTAAATATAGGATTTGTACTGTAGAGTTCTCCTCAAGTCTAAAGCCACCCTGTTGTGAGAGTGGTTGCAGTACTTCCATTAGATGGTTATGAATCATTCTTGGCTCTTTTATACTTTTTGTTGACAAAAATAGTATTTGTTGCTCAAATGAGCATGTGTGATCAGGCCAACTAGATATTATGTGAAACTAGAGAGGTAATCTATAGTCATATAATATTCATTTTAGTAGGCTTGTAACGGAACATCAAAGGTTTTGAATATGTGATATCTAACATGATTATAACTGAGGAATAAAGAAACTTGACCATCTTACCTTGTTTCCCCTAAAATAAGACCTAACCTGAAAATAAGCCCTAGTATGATTTTTCAAGGTGCTCGTAATATAAGCCCTACCCCAAAAATAAACCCCAGTGAAGTGAAACCCTCCCCTCCCCTATTGTGCAGCAACCGGAAGAAGATGACATGATTGCATTTGAATAAATATAGATTGTTGTACATGAAAAATATAAAACATCCCCTGAAAATAAGCCCTAATGTGTTTTTTGGAGCAAAAATTAATATAAGACCCTGTCTTATTTTCGGGGAAACACAGTAGGTACCTTGAACTAAGCTTACTATCATATACATATTTTAAAATACAAGTCATTGTTTTAATAATGATTCCTATTGTAAAACAAGGTCTCTTCAAGATATGTCTTGCTGGTGCTGTGAAGTTGGTATTTCAAGTATGTCTATCTGCATCTAAATTAGTAGCTCCAAGACAATCAGATTATGTAGTAGTTACTTTGGTGAGAATATCGCGTAAGTGGAATGGAAACTTCATTTTGAGTCTAATATTAGACCTTGCTTTGGAAAATTCCTTTTAAATGATCACAAGCTGGGAATAGCAAAAGAATTTAACTTTCGACAGACAGCATTCACAAAGAATTTGTTATTAACTGCTTATGTTGGGTCCCTGGGAAAGCAGATGTGAAGCTTATGAAGCTGAATTGGTTTGACCTGATGCAGTGTTTATGTCAGTTGTTGATAAGGTTCCCTCCCCTTCCAAGATATGTTCATTCTTTGAGCATGAGTGAGCTCAATAGGATAGTTTAAATTCTTGTTAGTTTAATAAATCTCAGTTTCTTCCACCAAATTCTTTTTGTCTACAAATTCACTGAAGACTCAGTCAAATTATTTTTGTTTTGTTTTTTGCCCTGCATCAGGAGTATAGAGGTAGTCAGGGTAGTAATCTTGGAACTAGACTTTGAGTGTTTATCTAGTTGTAAATGAGCATAGTGTGAATAAATATTCATAGAATTGCAGCCTATAATAAATCTATAATTTATTATTTATTGTAGTTTATATAATAAATCTGTAATTGGTTATGTTGGCATGCAGGTGCCTTGCTCTGACCCTGAACAACTAGAATAGTCTGCACTTAGCCTGACTAGACTTCAGTTATTTATTTTCATAGTGACTTCCCAGTATTTGAGTTCAGCCAGTTGTAATAAATAAGCATTGGATGGATCCTAATGTACCACTAGTGACAGAAACAGAAATGGGTATATACAGCATATTGAAACAAATGTAAACCAATGTTCTTATAATGACCCATAATTTGCCATTAATATTCATTGCATTTCTGACAAACTGGACTTCACATTACAAAAGGCAAGACCATATTATTACATTTAGCCAAATATCTCTGAGAATAGTATATTGTACAATTGTTTGATAATTGTATTCCGTTCCATTTGATTATGGTACTCCTAGCAACATGCTGGCTGCCACTATGGTAAAAACTGTTTCTCTGGAGTTCCTCATGTGACTGAATTCAGCTTTTACCATTGTAGTAAACATTCATTCTGTGTGTCAAAGCAGTAGTAAATCACTTCTGGAAGGAATATTAATCTGTTGTAGTAATTCAAACTCTTCTGTCATACCACAGAGGTTTGTAGGTATCTGTAATATAAGATTTCTGATACTAGATTTGTCAGATGCTGATATTGGTGGTCATGGTGAAATGGAAGAAATAGGGAGATAGGCTTAACATTATACAAAATTGTTCTTGAATGTTTTCAACACTTGTTCTTTATGGTTGATAGACTGTTTGAAAAGTTCTGTTTGAAAATGGTTCTAGGCTGTCTCTAATAAAATGTTAGGTAGGCATTTAAATAGCATTCCCCCCAAATTGGCACTATTCCTTTAATTATCTGTTCTTGCATTGCAGGATCCGTATATTTCATTCTGAGAGTGGCTGCCCCGTAATTCTTCTATAACATCTAATATTTTGGTCTACTACTCTGTGCAGGTAAATCTCACTTGGCAATAGTGCAGCGGGTGAACAATGAAGGGGAAGGGGATCCTTTTTATGAAGTCTTGGGCATTGTTACCTTGGAAGATGTAATTGAAGAAATCATCAAGTCTGAGATTCTAGATGAAACAGATCTATACAGTGAGTATTAATTTTTTTCTCTCCTCCAAATAGTCCAGATTTTTTTTCTTCTAAAAATTTTTTTTAAGATAAGCTGCTTTGATAAATTATGAGGTAAATTTGGAATACTAGCCGCATTGAAACCACTTGCCCTACCCATCTATGTATCCTGACAGGAAAGCCATGGCCGGCAATACCAATGTAGACAAAGTAAGCCATCCTCCTCAAGCGACATGTATTGAGAGGCAGGGAGGAGGACAGAGCTCTGTTTGACTTGCAGCTTGCCATGTGCACTCTGAGCTAGCTAGCATTCCTTAGGTATGATAGAAGACACCATCTTCTTGTCAGTATTGGAGTGAATTTCTTTTATGCATAGAAATAGGGAAATGGAGAGATGCTGTCTTGTCCCAGACACCATGAAGTTTATTGGTTGCCCTTATGGAAGCCTCTTATCTATTTTGCTCTAAAAGGTCAGAAGGTCAAAACATTGCTCCACCCTAATATTGTTTCCTATCTTCTCAAAACTGATGTAAGTTAGCAACAGATATAGTTTGAGCGTTAAATTAATTGAGTTTTTTGAAGATGTCCATTCATTTTATTGCTGTTGTTATTACATAGGCACCTTTGAGCAATGGTATCTTGCAGACTTTTGAAACTGTCTTAAACTGTTGTTACCAGACAAGGAGTAGGGTGACTATAAATCACCAAGCCTTTATTTAATCAATCTTCAGTTTTCTATGACATCAATTTTTGTTCTCAGTGTAATTATAAGAGAGAATAAGTGCACCTCTTTCATGCTGGGTGGTTACCACCTCTACTCTAAAAGTAGATTTTGTCAAACTTATTACATAATTGTTGAGATCCTGTTGCTTAGCATAGTAACTCACACTACAGTAGACCCTTTAAATTATTGGAGATTTGATGAATCAACACCTCTGCAAGTTCCATTGATTTAATGCGCCTACTTTAGTTGTGACTTATGCACATTGTCACAACTAGAATAAGCATATTTGAATCAGTGGAACCTCTGGAGAAGTTGACTCACAAAATCCCCTCTGATTCAATGGTCCTACTCTCGTAGACTTACTGTACTAAGCAACAGGATATCAGTCATGATCTAACCATAATACAGCTTGAATGCTAAACATTTAAATAATATTTGATATCTGTTGCAATTGATTGCATACAAAAATGTTAATTATAAAATTTATTTTTATCTTCTTTATGCCCTGGCTTTCTCCCTTGTAGGACCCAAGGTGGCTTACAACTTGAACTGAAAACATAAAACTAAGAACAAATAAGTTATATAATAAAACACAGTTAGATGTTAAGCCGTATTATTTTAATAATACAGTGGTGCCTCGACTTATGACCATAATCCGTTCCAGAAGATGGATGTAACTTGAAATGGTCGTAAGTCGAATAACCATTTCCCATAGGAATACAGTACATTGGAACATGATTAATCCGTTCCAGAAGAAGAAGAAAATACCGCCAAAAATTAAAATAAAAGTAAAACACTGCAAGCCCCATAGGAATGTGCTGCGGCTTTAAAAAAAACAACAATCAAAAATAAACAGAGCAAGCCCTGAAGGCGCTGGGGCTTAAAAAAACAAACCAACCAAAAATAAAGCGCACAGGAAGCCCCATTGGAAGGTGGTGGGGCTGCAAAAAATAAAAAATAAAAAACCACCAAAAAACAAAACAACAGAGCACAGAAACATAACCCCCTCCAGCCGAAAACCACCCTGCAAAAGCCACCTAGAACAGTTTTTAAAAAGAAAAAAGCAGGACCTTACCTGACCAGTCCGAACCCCCTCCGATGGCACTCACTCGCTGGCTTCTGCCGAGGTGGTGGCGGCGGGGCTGGCCATAGCGGAGGGCGAGGCTGGGGCAAGGGGCTGGAGCGCCCCGGCCAGAAGGAGCCTCTCCTTCCAGTGTCTGGAGAGGTGGATCACGGTGGAGGGGGGCGGGCATGGCAATGATGGTGGCCCGGGCCAGGCTCAGCTGCGCTCCGTCCTTGGCCCCGCGGGGGTGGCTCCCCTTCTCTGCCGGCAGGCAACTCCTGAGCAGCAGTGGCTCACCTGCCGGGAGCACCTGATGCCGCCTCCCACTCCGGCACTGGCTCCTCGTCACCCTCCGTGGGGCCGATGCTGCTGCTGCTGCTGGGTCCCAGTGCTCGGCCTCGGCATGGGGGCAGAGGGTCCCCTGATCGCAGCTCCCAGAGGAAGGGTCCTCCCGCTCCGCCCTCTTCCTCCCCCGGTGAGCAGCTGCCGTGCTGGAGCGGGAGGTGGTGTTGGGCACCCCCGGTGGATGAGCCACCTGCTGCCCAGAAGCTGCCCGCCAGTGGAGAAGGGAAGCTGCCCCCACGGGGCCAAGGACTGAATGCGGCCCCGCCAGGAAGGAGGAGGCGGCGGCGTGGAAGGACCCTTCCTCCAGGAGCCGGGATCGGAGGCCCCTCCGCCCCCGAGGCCAACGACTGGGATCCCACCATCAAGTGCGGTAACGCCCCTGCTGCAGCCTCTCCCCACTGCTGCATCCCTTTCCCTAACCATTGGGGCAAAAGAGCTACAAAAAAGTAGCCTCTTTGCCACCAACGGTTTGAATTTCCTGCCTTTTCCCCCTGCCTTTTCCTGGGTGTAACTCAAAGCTCCGGCTGCAAGTCGAAGCAAAATTTTGCAGCCGGAGCTGGTCATAACTCTAAATGGTCGTAAATAGGGACGAATGTAAGTCGAGGCACCACTGTATAACTAGATGTGTTTTAATGGTTTTAAATATTTGTATTTTGATGATATAACTTACTTTGTTTTTAAGTGTACTTAAATATCCTGCAAGGGAACAAGGTTGGATATAAATACAATATATGAATAAATAGCCAGAATCCTATTATTTGTGTATGCTGGTTTAAGTTATATGATATAACTCTCAGTAGCAAATATATGTACTCTCTCTGTGTGTGTGTGTGTACTCTGGGCAGCTCTCAGGAAATAAAAAATATACAGCAATTTAAAAAATGAACATAGAAAAACAAATTGCTGTACAATTGTAGTGCCTCATTCACAAAATTTTTACAAGAGAATAAGACAACATGAGCTTCAACTTGTAGGCCTTCTGTGTTTTCCCACTTTTTTCCTGTTTTTTCTTCTAGTCATTACAAAAAGCCATTGGCCAAGAAAGGGAAGGGGAGATGGAATAGCTACATAAGATCTTTTGAACCTGAAAGGATGTAAAAACTGCTTTAGATAATTTAGCTGTAATTTCCCATGCAAAATTATGCTCAAGGCATTGCAACAAAGGCTTTTTACCTTATATGGATACAAGAAATGCCTGATGTTCAGTCTGGATTCTGAAAAGGAAGAGGCACTCAGGATCATATCGCGAATGTCTGCAGGCTACTGGAGTTCACCAACAATTTCAGAAAAAGGTCAGACTACACTAAAGCCAAGCCTTTGACTGTGTGGATCTTGAGAAACTACAGTTTTTTTTTCCTGAAAGACACAGATGTGCCTCAGCACTTCATTGTCTTGATGTGTAGACTGTATTGTGGACCCGAAGCTACTGTAAGGACAGACTTACAGTAGAATAGTTTCCTATGGGCAAAGGTTTCCTATGGGCAAAGGTGTCAGAAAAGGGTGCATTATGTCCCCTTACCTGTTCAGTCTGTACACAGGACATATCATATGGAAAGCTGGACTAGATTCAAATGGAGGACTGAAAACTGATGGAAGAAACCAATAATTTGAGATATGTAAATGACGCAATCTTACTGACAGACAGCACCAGTCATTTGAAACACCTAAGGAAAGTAAAAAAAAAAAAGTAACAAAACAGGACTGCAGTTAAACATTTAAAAGACAAAATCGTGATCATGGAAGAAATACACAACTTTAATGTTGATAATAAAGAAACTGAAATAGTGAAAGATTTTGTGTACTTTGGTTCAGTCCTCAATCCAAATGGAGACACAGCCAAGAAATCAGAAGACTGAGAGTAGAAAGGGCAGCAATAGAGGAACTGGAAAAGGTAAACATCAAAGGATGTGTCACTGGAGACTAAGGCCAAGATCATCCACAGTCTTGTATTTCCAGTCACTAGGTATGGATGTGAAAGCTGGACAATAAAGAAAGATGATGGGTAAAAAATGATTAATTTGAGATATGGTGCTGGAAGAGAGCTTTGCAGATATTCTGGACTTCCAGAAGGATGAAAAAGTGGGTACTAGATTAAATCAAGTCTGAACTATCTCTGGAGGCAAAAATGATGAAACTGGAGTGTCCTACTTTGGGCACATCATGAGAAGGCAAGATTCTCGAAAAAAAGGTATTGTGATAAGTAATGGTGGCAAAAGGTTGAAGGCATCAAGAAAAGAGGAAGACCAAAATACAAGATGGATTGACTCCCTAAAGAAACCCACAGACCTGAATTTGCAAAGATTGAGCTAGACAGTTGGGGATAAGACATTTTGGAGACCTCTCATTCATATAGGCACCATGAGCTGGAGGTGACTTGATCACACATAATAATGACAAATCAAATTAAAATATAATCTACCCAACAGAGTATATGTCAGATTGTTCCCTTAATTCGTCAACTAAATTAAATATTAAGATGCCAGGTGAGGTCACCTTTGTAGAAGCAGTTTCTTCCTGCTCTACCACAACTTTATAAAGAAAGGATGGAGACAAATTGAGAGGCAGAGGCTGAGAGGTACAAGTACTTATCTTGTACCTCTCAGCCTCTGCTTCTCAGTTAATGGAATCTCAGTGGATATGAGTGAAGCAAAAAAGGGCTAAAAAGGGACAGCTAGAGAGTCATGTAGTACTGTGGTTTTTGTTTGATGTTTCTGCCTGTAAGGTAGATGACTCATGTGGTGTAAAAAGATTAAGCCTATCTGTGAAATTTCATAGAGGATCCATTTTTTAATTTTGCTTTTACTGCAGAGGATATGTATTTACTAAGTAACTTATTTCATATTGAATGGCTAGTCTACTACAACTTCTTTGGCTTTATTTGTTTATTATTTTGATATACAGTAGGCTGAATTGCCCATTAAATAATCAAATATTTCAACAAACATACCGTAAATCATGTTAACACTTTTAGCTACTATTATTAAAACATTCTGTTGTTTTGCAGTTTCTTCTCCATTGTTCTTTTCTTTAACAAATAGAATCAGCCAGTATAGTTACTATTATACCTTGTACAAGGCACCAGAGCCACCTCTGTATCTCTTGCTTTGTAAAGTCCATTTAGCTCACTCTAACTTAATACAGATTTCTCATAGGCCTGACTTCAAGTATGAGAGAAATGTTTTATTGCCAATAGATCTTTTCTCCGGAATTCTCATGATGATTCGTGTGCTGAACGGAGACATTTCTTATGTGCTGCAGACTCAGATCAGAGGTGTAGGTTTCCAGTTTCACCTGTAACATGTAATGTGTGCCTCTACTTCCAGAAATGCATGCCTCTATTCCCAGCCAAAAAAAGAAAAGAATCATGTGATGCTGAATGTTTGCAATCCTATGTCTAACATAATTTGGAGAAACATTCTATCTGTAACACCATAGGTGAAATTCTGAACTGATACCTCTAAGTTGAGTCTGCGGCCCTCTTTTTAAAAACATGTTTTGAACAAAGATGTTCGACTTGCACATCAGATTTCTGGAACTTTTATGTTTTTCCCCCTGTCACCCCCAATTCTATGGTGCCCTACAAGGATGGTGAAGATCCATGCAGGGTCAAAAGTTAGCTTATGTTTGTAGTCTAATTCAGGTGTTGCGAACTCTTGCCTTCAAATTCTGTACAAAGGTGACATGGTGTGTCCCCCCCCCCCCATTTCCAGTGCTGACATAGCCATGCTAAAAATGCCAGGCACTGGCTAAGATCTCCCCTTGGGCTGACACTAGGACTTAATTGCTTGCTCTTTGTCTCTGAGCACAGCATGGAAGCAGTGTCATGAGTTCATTCACTACCAACTTGTATTAGAAAAGATGGAATTATGCAAGTAGCAAAGTGCAAATACCATCACACTTTTGTAATCAAATGAATTCACCTTTATTTACATAGGTGCACCTGTACAACTGCCGCTTGTAATACTTGTTCATATAACCTCTAGAATGTGTTTTTGAGAATGAGATGATCTCTGTGTTATTCTTGTTTCTTGATGACATTTCTCAGGGTTCATCTTGTGCTAAAATCTAATTATTATTTTATTTCTCCATCTTCAGCTGATAACAAAACCAAAAAGAAAGTAGCTCATCGGGAAAGGAAGCAGGACTTCTCTGCCTTCAAACAGACAGATAGCGAAATGAAGGTTAAAATCTCACCACAGTTACTCTTGGCAATGCACCGTTTCCTAGCAACAGGCAAGTGTGGCTTATGCTAGTTTGATCAGTTTGGTGTCCAGCAATTAATTTCTTAAAGCTTGGTGATATGATGGGTGGGGCACTGCAGTGTGGCAGAGAGATCTGACTGGAGAGTGACATACCATGCTTTTCCTGCTGCCCTTTGCCTAGTAAATGCTCTCCTATGTTCAGTTTTCCATTAACTCTTCAGACATAAATGTTAGGTGGGCCAGCAATTGAATTATAAAGGTGGCCTGGAAGACTGGTATAAGTAGAAGTGCCACACTGCAAGTGTAGACAGAAGACCAAACTATGTATTGTAGGGAAATCTACTCAACTTTCTCTTCACTCTTTTAATGTAAAGATCAGGAATGTTTGGTGCTGTGGATGCTTTGAGTTACAGTTCCCAGAAACTCTTACCATTGATCAGGCTGGTTTGGGCTTCTGAAAGCTGTAGCTCAAAACAGCTCTCAGGCTGAAGTTTCCCCAACCTGCTTTAGTGAAGAAGCTTTTTCTGGAGGCCATCGACAGACATTGCACTGGAATGGAATGTGTGTCTTTTTCCTGTGGGAAGAAAAGTAATGTAAAGAGCAACATTTTCCTTCTAGCTTGTCCTTTCTCCACTTCCAAAAGCAATTTCCAACGAGTGCTGTTCATTAAATTGATAGGTGAGAGGAGAGTTAAACAGATATTCACATAAGGTAATTGAACCTTAACTTCAAGTAAATTTTCCTGAAAGAAAAAAACTGCTCAGGATATAATTGAAAACTTTGTACTGATTACCTTGTGTGGAAAACTGTAACTGGCTTTGTTGATTCTGATCAAGCTTCTGATGAAGTGGGCTTCAGTCTTTCAGGCTTATGACAAACAAACCCACTGTACTTTCAAGTGCTGCAAGGCTTTTTTTGGGAACAGCTGCTAGATGAAGGGTGAGAATGCTGCTTTATTATTTATAGGATATAGATTGGACTACACATGTATTAGACTTTTGATTTAAATGTAACTATTGACTGTGGGGTGATAATGTAGTATTTGAGACAAATAATGAGGTAACCACTTCCTCAATGGGCAGGAATAGTCCAACATGGACTAAATGCTTGACAACATTTTTGGAAGTTTTAGTGTTGTCTCAGAATGTTGCTTTAATTATTTTTTTAAAACCAGTACCATGCCATTAGAGTTAATCAACATAAGAATGTATAAGAAGTTATGTATCCTTCCTTCCTTCCTGCCACCACCAGGTGATAGTGTGTTTTTGTTCTGTCTTATTCTGATTTGCTCCAGTGCACAATTTGCTTGCACAGGCCACAGTACTGCATTGATCCGTGCACTTTGGAGTGTCTGTTATCTGGTGACATTTCCTGATGGGCATGTTTATGCTGGTCAGGCTCCAACTCTCCACACTCTATCACTGCTCCTATTTAGTTTTCGTTCTGCATTCTGCTTTTAATTTTTTAAAATGCTACCACTTTTGCTCCATACTGCAAAAGTTAAATTAAATAAATAAAATCAAACTGAAAAAGCAATGCAGTGGAAAGGTGGAAGCTTGAGAACATTGAGTAGATAAAACAAGATGGGAAGAGAAAAAAAAGTAAAGTAGGCAGTGAATGGGTAGAAAATGTAGCCAAAGAGGATGGCAGTCTATGTTTATGGTGAGACCTGGAGCAACAATTCCAGATATTTGTGGACAGCTGCTAGTGGGAGGACCCAGTGCATTCTACTACATATGTCAGCAAATACTGTATGTCCAAATGTCTAGATGCCAATACTGGGCTGATACATATAAATCTGCATCAAAAAACACCAGAATTACATAGAACAAGCCTAGAATGACTGACAACACCATCATCATGTGGACAAACTATTAAGACTGTGTAGAAATGCAGCATCACACAGGGTTGTTCTTCGGCTGTGAATTGTTTTTCTCCCTCCCCATCCATGCCTAGAGAGGCTGAATATTCAATTTGGAAGTGTAGTTTATTTCACGTCTAGAGGGGTGGCGTGTGTTGACTACAAGCATAGCCATATGGCCAGTTGTTGAACTGTTCAGGGGACACTGAGCCAATTAGAAAACTATTCAGTTTAATTGAGGAAAGATAGAGATGCACACATTTTTGGGAATAAAATGAACTTCGTTTTTACTCAAAGCAACACAGAATTAGGAAACAGAATGTTTTGCCTGACCTTTTAAAGAAATAAAACATTTTATTTTTTAAAAAATGAAGAAACTGTTATAGTTTCAGGCAGACACTTGATGAATTAAGTGGTATTATTGTGAAAGTACTCGGAATGTTTTAATGAGTGGGTCAACTTTGTCACAGGTTTTTTTTTAACCCTTGGACCTGAAAAATAGGTCTGCTAATGTTTTGTGTATTCAGTAGAAATTAGCAATCCATGTGACTCATCTACTGTACTGTGGGTTATATGTCAAGTTGTTTGTTTTTTATATATATCTTTAGAGGTTGAAGCATTTGGCCCATCCCAGATGTCTGAAAAGATCCTGCTAAGGCTTCTAAAGCATCCCAATGTGATTCAGGAATTGAAGTATGATGAGAAGAACAAGAAAGCCCCTGAATACTACCTCTATCAACGAAACAAACCTGTTGATTACTTCGTTCTAATCTTACAGGTCAGGCCTCTGACTGTTTGAGCATCTGTCTGTCCTGCAACCTGCATTCTTAGCATTACAATACATAGTTACATTGCCTAGAATTTCCAGCTTACCTTCCTGTGTATTCTTCTGGTCTTGCACTATGTTAGGTCAAGCTAGGCAAGATGCATGTAATTAGCAGATACATTAATAAATTTTATGAAATAAAGAGCAGGCATAGATCCTATGCAGATTTTGGATCTTCTAGTGAGATCCTTGCTATTCACATTGAAAGAAGCGGCTTCCTCTAATGAGAATGAAGGCTTTGTTTTCTTAATGCAAAGGGTGGGAAGGCAGGAGGAGAGGTGGACTGCATAAAAATAGCAGAGGAGTGATGGCTGAAACACTCCTCAACCTACCCCACGATGGATTCCCAGATGCCTGCTCTGTTTAGAAGGGCCATTCTTGGAACCAGTTACAGTATTGTGTGAATGGTGTCTCATCAAGTTTGGTAGTTAGCCGCATAGTGAAACATGTTTTTTTAAATTGTATACTGCACCATATAGTGGACGTGCCACTAATTTGGTAGATTACCAAGAGTAAAATAAGCATACAAAGTACAGCCAAATCCCACCCAAACCAAACATATAAAACAAGATATATCTACGTGTGTAACAAAACAATAGATCTAAAAATTAAGATGGCAATGATTTTCAGTAAAATAGAGAATATGTTCCTATTTTTCTGTTTGGAGTTCTGATTAAGGTTTTAAAAGGCATGCATTCACTATTATAAAAATTGAAGATATTTTTATGTAGTTGACATTGGTAGATATTTATGTGAATGCTTTGGGGAGAGACAAAAAGTATTTTGGTTTACTATGCTTAAAGAGAGTGAAAATCCATATAGAATGAAGACTAGTTAACCAGTTGATATTTAGGAAGTATTAAAATCATTTTTCATTGGCTTTGGTTAACCTTAATGACATTGTCAGATGGCCAAATCCAGTTGGCTGTGTAAATACTGTATGATGTAAATTATGTTCGCTAGGCAATCCTTGATTTTACTGGCATGATCTCAGTCAGAGGAGAAAGTCCCAACTGTACAACAAAAATGACTCCAGAGCAGGGAAGAGACTCAAAATAAACTAGCTGCAAACAAGATCAAAGGTAGGCATATTTTTAGGTCAAAATTCAAAGCTGGTTGTCATTTGATGCAGTCCGCACAAACAATTTTAAGATTTTCCAAAGGAGTTAGTCTGTCTCAGCATATTGGCAAAATCAAAGGGGAAGAAAGAAAAGACGAGAGAGAGAGAGAGAGAGAGAGAGAGCGCACAAAATATTGCAGCACTTTAGAAGACTAATAGATTTATTTCAGTGTGAGTTGTGGATCAAAATCTGCTTCTTCAGATCCAAGAAGTACAAATGCATACACATAATTCTTTTTTTCTACAGTAGCCACTTAAAGATCCATAACAGAGTGTCCTGGGATGAATGAACCGAAATTGGACATCAGGAATGGCAGCAAAGAGAAACCAGTTTCTGAACAGCCTCTCAGAGGACATTCTGATATGGAACTGAAAAGCTATTGGAGAAAAGGGAATTACAAACAGAGGCACAAGAGGGAAGCAGCAGAAACTGACTACATAAATACATTATTTTGCAGCTCTGGGGGCTTAAATAGAGATCAATGTTTATTAGTTCTAGTTCTTAGACTGTTACATACATTAGGAACCTAGATTTCCCTAACATCTTATGGGTATAAAATAGTTATCTCGCATGACACTCTGACCTCTTCCCAAAGGAACTCTTAGCATTCCTGTGATTACTACATCTACGTACCTTGGTAGAATCTAGTAATTCAACTAATTAACAACTTGATAGTCCCATTCCTGTGTTAACAAACTGTTGTCACTTTTTTCTGTTATCAGTGTCCTCACTTGATTATGGAGATACAGTATGTATAAATATAGACAAATATTTCACTACTTATGTTTGAAAAAGTACATTTTGATCCACAAAAAAGCTCACACTGAAATAAATCTGTATTTAAAGTGTCCCAGTATATTGTTTTTTTTGTTATCTCTATCCCTCTTTTCTTTATCTCCTCTTTAGTTTGGCCAGTAGTTTTAGGATTTGTTTTCTGTAGACTCAGGACGGAACACTTGCCAGCATTTTTAATGACCCAGTCGACTAATATAGTGGGAGAACAGCACCACCTACTGACTTGCTGATTCTGCTCTTACTTTACTTTTAGAATATGGGTTTGATACCTCTACAACTTTTGAAATATCCATGCAAATGCAGGTACCTTCTTGAAATGTGCTGCTTGACCGGACTGTTTCATATTTTATCATATTACCTGGCTAGGTTTCCTTCTCTGTTTTTGCACAGAACTGATCATCCTCTAGTTCTGCTTACTATATATTTCAGAAGGTGATTTTTAGGCTGGCTGGGAAAGCTGCCTTAGACAACTGATTTTGGATGACACAAACATGATTATTTATTCATTATAATTGTCTTTTATCACTAAGAAAGGGGGAGAGGCACTTGTCACTTGTAGAATTATCTATTTCATATACCAAAACAACGTAGCTGATGGATAAGAGGAGGTATCTAATTTGCCCAGGCTAGCAAAATGTCTGAGGCTGATCCTGTGAATGTATTGGTAGTCTGAACCCCCTCCCCCCGTGGCCTGTTTTTCTTGAAATAGTTTTCTTCATTTGATCAATGAAAAAATTCCCACCCCAGTGTTGGCCATGCAGTGTTTCTTGCTTCAGAGTGAAATAGGATATGGAAATTGAGTCTATGAGATGGCTAAAATATTTGTACATAGCAATCTTCTACATCTTGCAGACAAGTTTCAAAGAACCACAACAGCTCAAGTGTGTATTAACTTGTTTTGAAAGCTAAGTACTGCAACTTAATCCCATCATCTTTTTATGAAATAGATATTTAAGATTTAAATGTGCCATATTGAAGAAGAAATCAAGAATCCTCTGATAGCTAGCCAGGCTTTGTGTGTGTGTGTGTGTGTGTGTGTGTGTGTGTGTGTGTGTGTGTGTGTGTGTGTGTGTGTGTGTGTGTGTGTGTGTGTGTGTGTGTGTGTGTGTGTGTGTGTGTGTGTGTGTGTGTGTAAAATACATGTACAGTATTAGTTTTTTCTCTTAGTATGTTCTTTAAAACTCAGCTAGCAAATATCAGTAAGACTGTGTATTGGTTTTGATTTCCTTTTGTTGGAAGCTGAACGTGCAGGTATTTAGTTTCAAAGTCAGTTTCAACCAAGTGTTGCCACATGCCTATGGATGTAACATCTGAGTCTGCTACATGACAGAGAAACATTATAAACAGAGGCAGGATAGAAATATTCTGTGGTTTAAGACTTCTGGCTTAAACTCGAGAGCAGGTAGAAGCATTCTGTTTCCTTTTTTTTTTTTCTGTTTCATTTAACTCTGACCTAAAAGGTCTCCGGTCCCGAGCATGGATATGCACATAGCTGCTAACTCAAAAAAAAAAAAAAAAAAAAAAAAAAAAAAAAAAAAAAAAAAAATCATGAATCTTGGGGTTCTAATCCACAAATAAATTACTGTATGCCATAATAATTTGTTAATTTTTAAATAATCACAATAATTTACTGTTTTGGGAGCAACAGGTTAATGTGGTTAGCCCCCTGCACATATTTTGGTATGGATTTGTATATTATAGCTTATATGAAGTATAACACTTGGTGTGACGTCAGAATGGAATAGACAAATTATGTATGCATATGGTCTTAGCAAGCCACTGCAATTAGAGCTGGAAGTAGTGAGCAGACAAAAATGAAAGTATATAAGCAGGTGTAAACCAAAGTGTACCTATCTGAATTCAAACTATAGTTTGATGTAGTGGGTTGACTTCCATAGTGTTGAAATTCAAATAGTCTTCTAGTGGAAGCCACTATACACACTTGGGCCCAGATTCAGTACTGATACAGTGCTAGCAGCTGTACATTTTACACACTTGCAAAGAAGGATTCCATATGTCTTTGTGCACATGGTTTCTGTCATTGTACAAAGGCTGAGAGGCTGATTTATGAGACCTAGATCTGTCCCTCACCAAAAGCTGCTGCCAGATACCCTCACTGCACACTACACCTGTCAGATGCTTCCTCTTTCCATTTCCACCCAGACCTCATGTAACTGCTCTAATAGCATTTTTCACTTGTCCAGCATGGCACTGAATCTTGCTCTTAGTGCTTCCTTTGAAACTGAAGCAGCAACTTTCTGTTCTAGCTTTTTGTTGGCAGTATGTCCAATCTGTTTTTCTGCACAATGTCCATCCTTAGTTCTTCTGTACATTTAGGTCAGCTGTGACTAGAAGATTTTACTGGTCTTTCCTCAAAATTCCTGTTATGGTGCTTAGTACAATACTGCATTGTTATCCAATGACTCTGTCTTCTGTTTACTTCCTCTCATTTACCATAAAATTTAGTTGCTCTCATATCAGATTCTTTTGAATAGGACTTTAAATGAGATTCTGCATTATTATTATTATTATCATCACCATCATCATCACTCTATAAGAGTGCAGTAATATCATTGTGCAGCACGTCAAATCAACATTCTACAAGGCAATTCTAAAAATGGGGACACCCTAAACAAAAATTGTAACTATGGATCTTGTGGGTTTGTTTAGTCGTTAAGTCGTGCCCGACTCTTCATGCCTACATGGACCAGAGCACATCGGGCCCTCTTGTCTTCCACTGCCTCCCGGAGTTTGGTCAAATTCATGTTAGTAGCTTCAATGACACTGTCCAACCATCTCATCATCTGTCGTTCCCTTCTCCTCTTGCCCTCACGCTTTCATAACATCAGGGTCTTTTCCAGGGAGTCTTCTCTTCTCATGAGATGGCCAAAGTATTGAAGTCTCATCTTCAGGATCTGTCCTTCCAGTGAGCACTCTGGGTGCTCTGTCTTGGGTGGCCCTGCACGGCATAGCCCATAGCTTCACTGAATTACCCAAGCCCTTTTGCCATGACAAGGCAGCAGTCCATGAAGGGGAACTATGGATCAGCACCATCTATTGACAATCTGTCTCATATTACATCTTCCTACTGCCTTGTGACAAACCCAGACCTACTGGGATCTGCCACACGTTAACTAAGCTGCCACCAACCATTCCCTATAAGAAGTCACACAGACTAGGGATGGATTTTTAACAAATAAAAGAATAAGGTTTATTTAAATACAACACACAGGGAAAATAAAATGATCAGGTGAATAAGATAAAGTAACGTGGCTTATTCTCATTCATACATGCATACAGTTTGGTTCACACAGAACCCTTAACTTGAAGCACAGACCCTGAACCTATCAGTTCTGGCTAACCAACAGACACCTGAACCTATCAGGTTGGTACTCTGACACACAGTAGTACCCTGTCTGACACACAGACTCCCACACCAGCTTCTTCTTCCCAGCTGCTGCTTTGTCTCCCAGCGTCTCCTCTTCACCACACAGGCTTCACATATATATATAGTACAGCCCCTCCTCCTGATGTCCCGCCTTCCACTCCCCATAGGATGGAACTTTCCCTCCAAACCCATGACAGACAGGTAACATCAGTGCTGTATGTAACACCTCCCCTCTTTATAAGTTGTTTTGTAGGGGGAAAGCTAAGGTGCTTTTTCCCAAAAAAACAACCTGGATAAAACACACAACAACAGTTATACATACCATATCATACTTACTTATACTTACATTCTAAGTTAACCATAGCAATTAGGCATTTAAACATTTACCATATACATTACATCAATTTACCTTTATTCATACAAACCAAGTTCAAAAAACAGGTACATTTAACTTTTTGTTCACCAAAATATATACATAGTCCATGTTCTTTCGCCGTCTTCATTCTTCAGGTCTTCTTGACAAGGCGTCAGCAACACAGTTCACTGACCCTCTGACCACCTTCACTTCAAAGTCATAGTCCTGCAGATTTAAAGCCCACCTCATAAGTTTGCTATTGTGGGTTTTCATTGTCTTTAACCATTGCAGTGGTGAATGGTCAGTGCACAGAACAAAATGTCTTCCCCAGATGTAAGGCTTGGCCTTCTGGATCGCGTAGACTATGGCCAAACACTCCTTCTCCACGGTTGCCAAATGTCTCTCACCTTTTTGAAGTTTCCTACTCAGGTAGGACACTGGATGCTGGTCACCATTCTTATCCTCCTGGCACAGAACTGCTCCTACCCCGCTGTTAGACGCATCGGTGTAGATGATGAACTCCCGGTCGAAGTCTGGAGCACGCAGCACTGGATAGTTGATTAGCGCCTCCTTCGACCTCTGGAACGCCGCCTCACAGTCGCTGGTCCACGGGATGCGGTCATCAGCCTTCTTCCTCGTCAGATCGGTCAGCGGAGCCGCAATCTCGCTAAACCTCGGGATGAACTTTCTGTAGTAGCCCACCAACCCAAGGAATGATTTGACTTTTTTCTTGGTGTTGGGTCTGGGCCAATCACGAACAGCTTCTATTTTGGCCTCTAGGGGTTTTATCATTCCTCCCCCTACCATGTGACCCAAGTATTTTATTTCTGGGCTACCCAGCTGACACTTGCTGGCCTTTACTGTTAGCCCTGCTGCACTTAACCTCTGCAGCACTAACTCCAGGTGTATCAGGTGATCTTCCCAGGTATTACTGAAGATCCCTATGTCGTCAATGTAGGCCACTGTAAAGTCACTGAGCCCTGCCAAGGTCTGGTCCATCAGCCTTTGGAATGTGGCTGGTGCATTTCTGAGACCAAAGCTCAGGACTCGAAACTCATAGAGACCAAAAGGGCTGCAAAAGGCAGTCTTTTCTTGATCCCTGGGATCAATTCTTAATTGCCAATATCCCTTTACCAGGTCCAATGATGAGATGAACCGACAACCCCCTATGGTTTCAATCAGGTTGTCTAGCCTGGGCATTGGGTAGGCATCAGGAGTGGTTACACGGTTTAATTTCCTGTAATCGACACAAAACCTAATGCTCCCATCAGGCTTGTCCACAAGGACTATCGGAGAGGACCAAGGACTAGAAGAGGGGACGATTATGTTCTCCCTAAGCATCTCGTCCAGCTCCTTCCGCACCTTGTCCCTATAGGGTCCCGTTACTCGGTATGGGGATACTGCTTGCGGGGGTGCATCCCCTGTGTGGATCCGATGCATCACTCCCTTCACTATCCCCGGCTTGTTGGAAAACACCTGTTGATATTTACTAAGCAGCATTTTTAGTTCTTGCTGCTGGTCTTGGGTGAGTGCAGGACTGATCTTTACCTCCTCTGGGTTGTATTTTACTTCCCCTCTACCCTCCCAGAAAGGTAGTTCAGCTTCCTCACTCTCAGCTGCTTTTATCGCAAATAAAACCCTCTGTTCCCCTCTGTAGTAGGGTTTTAGGGCATTCACATGAACCACCCTCCTTGCTTGGTTCTCCTCCTGCTCTATAAGGTAGTTCAGGTCTGACATCTTGGAAATGACCCTATATGGTCCTGCCCATTTGAGCTGCAGTTTGTTCTCCCTGCAGGGCCTAAGCCAAAGCACTTCCTCCCCTGGGTCAAAGTGCCTCTCTCTAGCTTTGTGGTCATACCATGTTTTCTGTCTGACCTTCTGAGCTTGCAGGTTTTCTGCTGCCAGCTCTAGATTTCTCTTTAGGTCATTCATCAAGGTGTCTATGTATGTCACAACGTCTTGTGGGTCATCCTGGGTGATCTGCTCCCAATTTTGTTTGATCAAATCAAGGGGCCCTTTCACCCTTCTCCCAAATAAAAGTTCAAATGGACTGAACCCGGTGCTGGCTTGTGGCACTGATCGATAAGCAAACAAAAGGGATTGCAGCTTCTGGTCCCAATTGTTTGGATTCTCTGCCAAGTAAGCCCTAATCATGCGCATTAGAGTCCCATTGAACTTCTCAGTTAACCCATTACTTTCAGGATGATAGGCAGTAGTTTCCTTGTGCTTAATTCCACAGATTTGCCATAAGCGTTTCATGAGCTTTGACGTGAACGATGCGCCCAAATCTGTGATTATTTCTGAGGCAAATCCCATCCTGGACATATACCCCACCAAGGCATCTGCCACTGTGTTAGTTTCAATGTTAGTCAAGGGTATGGCTTCAGGGTACCTCGTGGCATGGTCCACAATGGTGAGAATGAACCTGTTCCCCCTCTTTGTGGCCTTGGGCAAAGGTCCCACAATATCCACCCCTATGCATTTGAACGGAGTGTCAATCACAGGCAAAGGGCACAACTTTGCTTTGGTCCTGTCGCGGCTATTCCCCTGCCTTTGACACACATCACATTGTTTACAGAACTCCCTGATCTGCTTCCCTATGTCAGGCCAGTAAAAATTCTGTGTGATTCTCTGCTGTGTTTTGTTCACCCCTAAGTGCGCAGCAAACATGTCAGAGTGCCCCCTTTGTAAGATCATGGGGCGATACTTTTCAGGTACCACCAGCTGACTTCTGATCCCATCTCCCCCTTTTGAGATATTCCTCAGGGTCTCTCTATATAAAATCCCCTTTTCCTCCAGAAATCTCACTGGGGTTTCAGGTGTTAGCTGGGCGTCAGTCACCTGCTCAAAACACTTCTGGAGAGTGGCGTCTGCCTTTTGCTCTTGTCCAAATCTGCTGTCTGTGGTTAAGGTTTCCACCACAGCTTCTGACCTCCCCCCACCTGCTTCCGTCTCTGGCTCATCATTACCCCCCTGAACTGTCCCCGTGGTGGCTTGTGAACGTGTAATCACTAGCACCCGTTTCACATGTTCAGCCAGGTCATTTCCCACGAGCACGGCTGCTGGCAGAGTCGATGAAATTGCTAGCCGCCAAACTCCCCTCCAGCCTTGAAAGTTCACCGGTACCTCCGCTACTGGCAGCGAAATCACCTGTCCCTCAATCCCTGCCACCTTCATGCTCTCATTTGGGATTACATACTCCCTGGGAATAATATCTGGATGGCACAGGGTCACCTGGGAACAAGTGTCCCGCAGCCCCCGATACTGATGTCCAAGTATTCCTACGTCCACCCCTGCTGTCTCAAACAACTGAGAATCTGTTCTCACCAGCAGGCAGCGCCTGACCTCTACAAGAGGACCATTTTCCTCAGCCTGATCAGCAGATGTAGCTGTTTCAGATTGAGTAGCCATGGCAACAGGCTCCCTCAGTGACAATGAGCCTTGCTCTTTCTGGACACAGAACACAGCTTTTGGCTTGGTTCCACTCGAATCCTGAGGCACAAGTCCTTTTAGCTGCTTTAATTTCTCACACTCTGAGATTAGATGGCCCTTTCCCTGACAGAAATAGCATTTTCTGGTGTATTTTGATTCTCTCTCATCTTGTTTTGGTTTTCCCTCCAAAATCTGAGGTCTTGGTTTCATGTCTGAGGGCTTCCCTTCACCATGGGCCCCTCCCCCTTGCTGGCTTTTCCCTGGTCCCTGAGAGTACTTGCTGTAGGTTTCTTTGGGTTTACCTACAGATTTCCCCTCACCCAAGGGCTTTCTTATTTGGGAAATAAAATCTGCGATCTCGGCGGCTTCTGCCACAGATTTCGGTTTCCTTTCCCTCACCTGGAATTTCAGTTCCCCATGCAGGACTGAATAGAACTGTTCCAGAGCTATCAAGTCTTTGAGCTGCTGAAAGGTCTCTGTCCCCTCCTGAGATAGCCATTTCTCAAGCAGCCTCACCAATTGAGCCCCCACTTGGGTAAAAGTCTGCTCTGGTTTCTTTGTGAGGGACCTGAATCTTTGCCTCAGCTGTTCCGCATTTATCCCATGTCTTGCAAACACCAGTTTTTTAAACTCTGCAAAATCTTTCATCAGTTCCTCAGGCATCTCGGCATAGACTTCAGCCAGGCTACCACTGATTAACGATCGCATGATGGTCATCTTCTCAGTTTCCCTTACTGAGAAGTCCACAAACGCTCTTTCCACTAGGGAAAAGAACACTTCAGGACAATCTCCCTTGTGGTATACAGGGAATTTCTTCAGGTCAGCTTTAGACAATTGGCCTCCCTCAGAATCCCTATTGTTATTATTGTTCTGATTCATCAGTTCCAATTTTCTTAATTCAAACGCCATTTTCTCTCTCTCTAATCTTTCTTCTCTTTCCAATCTCTCTATTTCAAATTGCCTTTCCCTTTCTTCCCTTCTTTCTCTCTCTAATCTTTCCTCCATTTCCCTCACCCTCAGTTCATGCTGTTGGGCTAGGAGCAATTTTCTGAGTTCTGGGTTCTGCTCTCCTGTGCTGTCACCCTGCACTGAGCCAAATTCATCCTCAGAACCTTGGTCTACCTGGGGGTCTTTCACTTCACCCATTTCTGCCATTTGGCTTCGAGTCAAGGGCATAATCCCCCCCAGAACAGGCTGCTTTAAAAAGTCAAGCCTCAAAATAAAACGACCACTTTTTTTTTTCTTTTGCCTCAGAACCAGCTTTCCCTATAGATTGCTGCTGTCCTTCAGCACTACTTGCAACTGTAGCGAGTTAGAGTCTACCCCCCTCTGCTGGGCCTCTCAGCAGGCAGGCTAGATCACTGCTGTTTCACAGTTTTGCCTCAGCTTTTTTCCCGCCAAAACAGGCTGCCTCAGAGCACCCTAATCTAGTCCCCAATCTGAGGTTACACGTTCTTCCACTAGCGCACCTCCCCGTGAGGTACACCTAGAAGATTACCTACGCGCCTCAGATTGTCCCTGACTAGACCCCCCTTGCTCTGGGCACACTTGCCAAGGCTTTGCTGGACCGCTGGACAACTGGACCAGTCGTATCCCACACGCTGGACACCAATCAATGTGACAAACCCAGACCTACTGGGATCTGCCACACGTTAACTAAGCTGCCACCAACCATTCCCTATAAGAAGTCACACAGACCAGGGATGGATTTTTAACAAATAAAAGAATAAGGTTTATTTAAATACAACACACAGGGAAAATAAAATGATCAGGTGAATAAGATAAAGTAACGTGGCTTATTCTCATTCATACATGCATACAGTTTGGTTCACACAGAACCCTTAACTTGAAGCACAGACCCTGAACCTATCAGTTCTGGCTAACCAACAGACACCTGAACCTATCAGGTTGGTACTCTGACACACAGTAGTACCCTGTCTGACACACAGACTCCCACACCAGCTTCTTCTTCCCAGCTGCTGCTTTGTCTCCCAGCGTCTCCTCTTCACCACACAGGCTTCACATATATATATAGTACAGCCCCTCCTCCTGATGTCCCGCCTTCCACTCCCCATAGGATGGAACTTTCCCTCCAAACCCATGACAGACAGGTAACATCAGTGCTGTATGTAACATGCCTCTTTCCACTTTTCACAGAAAAATTGTCTTTTCTAGTCAGGCCTGTATTTCCATAATACGTACATGTATGGATAGCCTCAGTTTACTCATTTTTGCAGTATTGAGAGTTTAGGCTTGACTTGACTGAGCACCCACTTTTCTGCCTTCATGCTGTTTGTGGTATCTGTAAGGCTCTCCCACAACACCATATTTCAAATTAGTTGGGTTTTGTCCCTATCTTTCTTCACTTTCTTTCTTTGATATTGTTATGGATGATTTTGGCCTTGGTTTCCAGTGACAATCTAAGCTCCTTTTTCTTTTTTCTTTTAATTTCAAAAAGCAAGGGGACATCTTTTGGAAAACATGTACATAATATGTCTGTAGAACCTTTGGTCTGATATAGCATGTCTTCCTCAGATTTCCTAACCCCAGGAAAGGGTTTGGAAACTAGAACATAGCTTTCTAGTCTGTAATCTGTGGAGTGGGCATGACAACATTTGTTTACCTGAGATGTTAAAGGATGTACAGTACATGTTTCATTGATCCTTTTGCTTCACCATTTCATGAAGTCCAAAACAGCCTTTCAAAATATTTTGACACGGAGGGACTACAGCTACATCCTAGCTCTTCTCACTTCTTTCTTCTCCCAGTATAGATCATGTGCTCATCTTCAGGTATCCTCTAGTACTGGATAATTCTACATGAGAGGAGTTTCTTTTGGAATTTGTGTGTACATGTGCTTAGACTTCTGTTTTTAAAAAAATCAGGAAATTCAATTTTTAAAAAAACCCTTTGTTTTATTAATGTGGGATATTTATGCTTCTGTATCTACAATTCAGAATGTCAAGAAATGGCCCGATATTACTGCACAGAATTGTGTCCCCATTGCCAGCAGGTTAAAGGATGCTTCACATAGCAAAGGGCAGCCTGAATGTTGACAACACCAGTGGTAGCAAGATGGCCTACAGGATACTCTGTTGTGCTCACTACCATTCAGATTTGTCAAAACACAGCCCTGGCAGTTGCTTTGTGTTTGGGTGGAAAGTAGCTAACTGATGAAAAAAGCTTATAGGATTTTTCCTTCTCACTTTGTGAATTGAATCTGTTTTATATTTTAGCTGAAATCCTGTTTGCTGAGCTGTGCTGTGTAATGCTGATAATATAATCAAAGCAAATTTTTGCAAATAAAAAAATTCTGAAACCTCCCTTCCCAAACATTCTGAGGCTTCTGTTGAATCCCTTTCATTGTGGGCAAGCTATTGGTGGCTGCAAGATAAGGAAAAGTCCTTCATTTCCAAAAATTGACAATACTTGGATGACTTAACTGTCAATGTCTATTCTGGGAAATCAAAGACTTTTTCTCATCCTGCAGCCCTAACAGCTTCTCCACAATGATTGTATGGCCGAAATCCTGTTACTTAGCATAATAAGGCACACTGGAATAGGCCAACTGAATCAGTAAAGATCTGGTGAGTCATCTCCTCTGTAGGTTCCATTGATTCAAATTGGCCTATTCTAGTTGTGAATTATTTTAGTGTAGCAAGTTGCAACTAGAATAGGCCAGTGTGAATCAATGGAACTTATAGAAGTGTTGACTCAATCTCCACTGATTTGTTAGGTTCTCTTAGGATATGTGTAAAGTGTGGGGCCTTAGAATTAAAGGACAGCTAATTATGTTTTAAAGTAATCTTCCACAGTTTACTTTTTTGCTAAGTGTCACGTTTCTGATATACCTAACAAACTTGCAGAACTATGATGTGCTATTGTAGAATCTGGGCCAGTGTTCACTGGACTTGTTCTTTTCTGAAATGGATGCACACTGCTCCTATAGCTATGACTCCTGTTCTTTGTTACGTAACTAATATAATAGCTCAAATACTTTTGAATCCTCTATGAATGTTGCCACCTTTTTTTCTGTGCAGGGGAAAGTAGAAGTGGAGGCAGGAAAAGAAGGAATGAAGTTTGAAGCTGGTGCTTTCTCTTATTATGGAGTGATGGCTCTCACAGCATCGCCAGGTAATTGTTCAGCTTCTAAAATATTCTAGAAGAAAAATCCTCTTCTGCTGGGGTTAAAGTTGCAAGAGAAACTAGTTCAGGGTTCATTGAAATCTGGTGAGAGCAGTACCCCACTGTCAACATAAACAGCTTGAAAGATCTAGAAGACACGACACAGATGAAGGATGCAGTATGTTATCTACATCTGCTTACTTGCTAAAAATCTGCTGTTAAACCAAAACATTTTTAAAAATCTTCCTGGTCTGTCACTGTAATTTTCAGTAAATTAGTCTGTCTTGTTAAACACTGTGAACTATTTGGTTCATATTTTGCATGGCAAAGGATAAGAGATTTACACTGGATGGGGAGCAGAACTGCACTGTAGTGGTGTTTGCTTATATTAAGTGGATCTTAGTCCTCTCTGAATTTTCTGAATATTAGATTGTTCAAATACTTTTGCCAGGTTTCCTATAATGAAGTTTCTGTGTAATGAACCTCTTCCTCATATGCTGTGGGTTTATGTGTGCATTACACTGCTCAGCTTTTCCCCCCTGCAGGCAAAAGTCTAATGTTATCCTGGACCTAGAACACTGTTCCATTAGAGGAAGGCCGTCTAGGCTGTCTTGGTACTGATTTATTTCTGTCTTTAGAGCTAGGTTTGCAGGTTCACAATTTACTTTTAATACAGAAAACAAGGGCTTAAATACAGTAGCCAAAATCCTATTGCTTAATATATAGTAAGTCACAACTAGAGTAGACCCAGTCAGTCTGTGAATTTCATGAGTCATTCCATTGATTCCATGGGCCTATTCTAGCTCAACTTACTACGCTAAGCAATAAGATTTCAGCTAATGTGTGCCTAAGTTCGAAGAGACAGTTTCGTCTCTTAGATGCCTTTTGTTTGTACACTTTATTGGGATAATACCTTAAAAATGTTTTTATTTCATAACTTGGAAGAGGTAAAAAATGCCTGCCAGCCACTTTTCCGGATGTCCAATATTACAGTAGCAATTGATGGGCTTTGTTTTCATCTTGTATGTTGCTACAAACATGCCATCAGTCCATGGTATTGTCTTCATGTCTGGTATAATCTAGAATGTTTCAGGGAGGATGAATTATTGAAGGATGCGTAGACATTGCTGTAACTATATATTACAGCTAACTGTAGCACCCGAAAGACAGAACAATTAACTATTCTTCCATGTCTGAAAAATAAAACGATGGTAACATGGAATGTTGATTTTTGCAGGGTTAATTAGCTATTCACACGGCTAAGAAATAAATTGTACTGAAAGCCATTTCTTGCTAAGACACACAGAGTGGATGCGTTAGTAGGAATATCACACCTTTAAAATTATCTATCATTATGTCTTGTACTGTTTATCCCTTATTTCTGTCTTGTTAAACTGTTTTTTGTGATATCTGATAGGATACTGTAAGATTAACTTCATTTTCTATTGCTATGATTATTAGTGTTAGTAGCAAGGGGCATTAAAAGTTTAGTGACTTGTCATTTCTTACATGTTATTTTTATTAATTTTCAGACCACTGTTCATTGTTGTTTTATTCTTTCATTGTTTCTTCTAGTTTGATTTTTAATTTTTTTATTCCTTCACTGTACCCAAATCTAACCCTCTCCTTTGTCAACTGTCAGTATCGGCAACCTTTCGGATACTGATCTCATCTTTTTTTCCTCCCTCTTCTAGTTTCCTTGTCCCTGTCTCGTACCTTTGTTGTCAACAGAACAGAATTATTAGCAGCAGGTACACCAGGTAAACTTGCATGCTTCTTGTTCACCCTTCTTGTAACCACACTTACCAGGTGTAATCCAGAATAATTTATATTTACCTTATAATTTTTTTATGTTCAAAAGATGAATGAGAAGCTTAAGCCTCACTGCACTGAAGTTTGTGATTAGTTAATAGCAAGCAAAAGGAAAGTGAAACAAAGGTAAACATTTGAAATTTGCTTGCTTATAGAAGAATCGTCCTTGATTACTAACACTGACCTCTTAAAACACATCAATGCACAATATTGTTTTTACTTACGCAAAATACCCCACCATGCCAGTTTCTGTGTAGTCCTCATATGACAATGTGATTACCCAGACTCCGGGCATCTAGAAACACCTGGGAAGACTAGGAGCAACAGTGGCCCCCAACTCATTTACTGTAGTTGTCTCTTCATTGAGTGATGGCATGTAATGGCTCGGATCAGTTTCTTCCGGATTGCACAATGCAAAGGATTTCTGTAATGAGCTCTGTGAGCTATTCCCTCTTTGCCAGTTTTCAAATCTGCCTCAAAAGCCAAAGGACGAAGAGCAAAACATCCAAAATTCATCAAGTGGAAACATGTTTTTGTAGATACAGTTTAAACCTTATTCAGTAAAAGAGTTAGTCCCACTCTCCCCATCCTAGCAGTCTTTTAACATGTGGAGTAGCATCACACAATCAGACAGTCTCTGGTTTTCCAGGTTCTCAGGTTGCCTGCAGAGCACCTATGGACAGAGATTGTGCTTTTCCTCAGATTTAGTTCTCTAACTGCAGGATGTAGGATAGAGAGGAGTGAGACTAGTCTGGTTCCTAAGCTTACAAATTAAGACTAACCCTTTTATTGAAACTCTGAATAGTGTTATTGTTACTTGGGTTGGGCAGGTTATATCTACCCTGCCATTTAGAAATCTTTCTGACTTTAAAAGTAGTACACAGAGGAATCAGTGTATTCTGAGTAATACACTTGGAATACACTGAGAGCCAGTGTAGTATGGTGGATAGAATGGGGCTCAGGAGACCTGGATTCAACTTGAGAATGGAAACTCACTGCGGAGTAGCACTGGTAAAGCCACTCCTTAAATATCTCCCATACCTCCCATACTAGGATTGCCGTCGATCAGAATTGACTTGAAGAGGCATAATGCACACACTTGCCTCCCAGGATTCTACTTGGATGTTTCAGCTCTATCCTCTTCTACAGCTACAGTATTTCCTTAAAGAAAGTTTCTAGGCTTCTTGGAATTGCAGTCCTGGGTTACCTAAGGTTAGGAACCACTATCTTAGTACAGCATTTTCATGTTAACAGTCATAGCATGTCCTCATTTGTTCTGTTGTACAACATATGTCATCTCCTTGAGAGCCATTTTGTCCAGATGATCTCCTCTATATTTATGATTCAGATTTCAGAATCCAGATATGTCTTCTGCAGTTGTGGTCATTGCAATTTTTCTCACTTACTTATAGAGCTTTTGCTCATTCAAAGAAGATACTCCTACATTTCTGCTTTTTTCTCAAGTGCATGTTAATATTTTTGGAAATTTTAAAGTGGTTCAGTTCATCACAATCATTAACTAGCATGTTTTTCTTTTTAGGGACATAATAACAAATTGCCCACTATGGAAACAGTTAGTATGAAGAAGTGCAACTGGGACTGGGACTGCTGAGAGAAATTAGTAGGTTCAGATTACAGTAGAGCAGATTTGAATTGGGTAGTGGTCGTATTTGTTTGTATGTACAGTGGGGTCTTGACTTGAGAACTTAATCTGTATTGGAAGGCAGTTCTCAAGTCAAAAAGTTCTCAGGTCAAATCTGCATTTCCCATAGGAATGCATTGAAAACCATTTGATCCGTATCTGCTCTTTTCCGTCCATAGAAACTAATGGGAAGCTGCTATTCCGCCTTCGACCACTAGAGGGGGATATTTTGTTTCTTTTTTTTTCTTAGGTCAAGAAAGGTTCAGGGAAGGCAGGGAAAAGACAGTCCAGGCAGTACAAGTACCAGGCAGTCCGAAGACTGTCTCCCAATCCACTCTCTAAACGCTGGGAGGAGTGAGGAAGCAGACAGGCACCGTTTTCACTGGCCAACAGTTAACTGAAAGTTCAAATTTTGCACTTTCCCTGCTTCCCACGTGGTTTTTTTTCCAGTTCTTAACTCAAATCTAAGTATGTAAGTCAAGTCAATATTTTCCTATGAGAGTGGTTCTTAAGTCAAAATGTTCTTAACTCAAGCCGTTCTTAAGTCAAGACCCCACTGTACATAGATTTAGGAACAGGGAACTTTTGCATTTGGGATTTTCATGATAATTTTTGAAAAACTGTCAAGAATTCAGGCATAGGAAATCTTTTACCAAAAAAGGGCTGTGTATTTGAAGACACATTTAACCCATAAGATACCTTGTACAGTGGTGCCTTGACTTACGAACGCCTTGATCTACGAACATTTTGAGTTACAAAAGCAAAGCGTGCTGCTTATATAACCGCCCCATAGTGCTTCAAGCACTCTCTGGGCAGTTTGCAAGTTAATTATGCAGGCTACACATTGCCCCCCCCCAGCAAGCTGGGTACTCATTTTACTGACCTCATAAGGAGAGAAGGCTGAATCAACCTTGAGCCAGGTCGTGAATTGAACCCCAGGTCGTGAGCACAGTTTTGGCTGCAGTACAGCGGTTTATCCACTGTGCCATGAGGCTCTTCTACAAACAGCTCCGTTCACAAAATTTTGCTTTCACTTGCAAACGGAGTTTGACTTACGAATGAAAAAAAGGCAAGGGAAAGGGCGGGAAATTTAAATGTACTAACCGTTGGTGGCAAAGAGGCTGCTTCTTTGTAGCTCTTTCACCCCAACGGTTCGGGAAAGGGATGCGGCGGTGGGGGTGGGGGTGGCCCAGCATCGGGAGGCTTGAGCCTGGCCGGGTTGCTTTGGCCGCTCACCTTCTGGCTCGCCTCCTGCTCGCTCCTTGCTGCCCTCCGCAGACCAGTGCTGCCACTGGTGACTGACACAGGCTCCAGCTCTGGAACTGGCACCAGCAGCTGCTCATTGGGGCAGCCATGTAGGTCCTCGGTGCTCCTCACCACCCTCCGCCATTTGAATTTTCCGCCATGGGACTTGCCCCAATGTTTATTTTTGGATTTATTTTTTTATTAATTTTTTGCAGTCCCAGAGTGGGACTTGCTCTGTTTATTTTTATTTT
Source organism: Pogona vitticeps (assembly GCF_051106095.1). Lineage (NCBI taxonomy): Eukaryota > Metazoa > Chordata > Lepidosauria > Squamata > Agamidae > Pogona > Pogona vitticeps. The sequence continues at coordinate 55,797,506 of NC_135785.1, forward strand.
TATTTTTATTTTAAATGCTAGAACGGATTAATCCCATTCCCATGCATTTCAATGGGAAATGGTGCTTTGACTTATGAACGTTTTGATTTACGAACATGTTGTGGGACGGATTAAGTTCGTAAGTCAAGGCACCACTGTATTTGGCATTTTATAAACTCATGCATTCTGTGGTTTTGATACAATCATCATCATCATCATCATCTTAGAGCTGCAGAGCTGGAAGAGACCCTATGGATGATCAAGTCCAGCCGTTGTCAAGGAGGAACAGTGGGGAACTGAACTCCCAACCCCAGATACCTAAAACACAGAGCTATTCAGCAGTTCTGTTTGTGTGTCTTTTCTGTAGTGTTCCCACTACCATCAGCATATTGTCAATTTTGGGGAGACTTACCACCTTACTATCTTGAAATCAATGCAAGGTGCATGGAAAATGATTCACATTTAAAAATGAATTCTTATTTTGCAGCTGTTTGTTTTCTTTCTAGAGTGCTCAAGTGTACTGTACATCCATATCTCCTCAGCTTACCACCCCCACCCCACTTCCCCCAATAACTCTAGGAGATGTGATCTGGAGAATGAATTTGCTTTTAGTCATTCAGTGAATGTCATGGCTGAACAGGCATTTGAAAGTGGGCCTTCTGACTGAAGTGCATCACTTCAACCACCATAACACACTGCTCCTCAGCAATTGTTAGTATAAGAGACAAGTGAATCTTTCCTTGGTCTTTTTTAGCCATTGGGAATAGATGGAAAGTCGTAAACAACTACTGAGTTCTCAAAGTGATCAGAACTGCTATGTAGACAAAAGTGTCCAGATAGAAATTAATATAAAACACAAAAGTAAAAACAAAGAAATAAAAATATGAAAAGGAACAAAAAATGTTGTGGCACCTTAAAGACTAGCTGTTATGTTTCAGTGTGAGCTTTCATGGATACATAGACTTTGTGATAGTGGAGTGAAGCAAAACCACAGGTTATATACAAGGTAGGCACAGGAGATGGATTCGGAGGATGACAATAGCACTATAATGAACAATAAGAACGTTGTTTTCCTTGGATAGTCCCACACTTCCATTGAGGTGTAAAGTGGCAGGAGCCTCAGTCAAGGCTGAGAGTCCATTACCCTGTGGTTTTGCTTCACTCTAAAATATATGAAGAAGTGGATGTACCTACAAAAGCTCATGTTGAAATATAACAGGTGCTGCAACATTTTTTGTTCTTTATTTCTTTGTTTCTGTTTTGGTTTTTGGTTTTTATTTTTGTCTGAATATGATTGCACAGAATAACATGGCTACTTCTTTGAAAACTATACAGTAATTCAAAAGATTTTTCTGAATCTATGACATACGGTAACACTTTTGCTAGACTTTTCTGTTTTCATATAAGCATTCTCACATGTTAGGTGACATTCTTCTTCTTCATGGTCTCTGTGAATCATACATTTTGGTTGCCTCCTGAAATTCTGTAAGATTGTTAAGAAGCTGACTTCATGGTCTTGATGTGTATCTTTTAGGAATTATACTAGCATATTTACTTATAGAGAATGAATGAAAAAGGACTGGCATTGTCAAAAGAATTAGTATAGACCTTGGCACTGATCAAGTTTTAGGTCCTCTGAATTGATCTTTTCCAGGTTTTATTAGTATCATAACATCCGTGTTGTATTCTTGTTTGATTGTTGTTTTTAGTCATTAAGTCATGTCTGTTTCTTTGTGACCCCATGGACCAGAGCACGCCAGGCCCTCCTGTCTTCCACTGCCTCCCGAATTGGGTCAAATTCATGTTGGTAGCTTTGATGACACTGTCCAACCATCTTGCCCTCTGTTGTCCCCTTCTCTTCTTGCCTTCACACTTTACCAACATCAGGGTCTTTTCCAGGGAGTCTTCTCTTCTCATGACATGGCCAAATTATTGGAGCCTCAGCTTCAGGATCTGTCCTTCCAGTGAGCACTCGGGGTTGATTTCCTTTAGAATAGATAGGTTTGTTCTCTTGCCATCCAGGGGACTCTCAAGAGTCTCCTCCAGAACCACAATTCAAAAGCATCAATTCTTCGGCAGTCAGCCTTCTTTATGGTCCAGCTCTCACTTCCATACATCTCTACTGGAAAAACCATAGCTATGACTATGCGGACCTTTGTCGGCAAGGTGATGTCTCTGCTTTTTAAGATGCTGTCTAGGTTTGTCATCGCTTTCCTCCCAAGAAGCAGGCATCTTAATTTCGTGGCTTCTGTCCCCCATCTGCAGTGATCATGGAGCCCAAGAAGGTAAAATCTGTCACTGCCTCCATATCTTCCCTTTCTATTTGGCAGGAGGTGATGGGACCAGTGGCCATGATCCTAGGTTTTTTTTTATGTTGAGCTTCAGACCATTTTTTGCGCTCTCCTCTTTCACCCTCATTACGAGATTCTTTAAGTCCTCCTCACTTTCTGCCATCAGAGTGGTATCATCTGCATATCTGAGGTTGTTGATATTTCTTCCAGCAATCTTAATTCCAGTTTAGGATTCATCCAGTCCTGCCTTTCGCATGATGTATTCTGCATATGTTAAATAAACAGGGGGACAATATACAGCCTTGTCGTACTCCTTTCCCAATTTTGAACCAATCAGTTGTTCCATATCCAATTTTAATTGTTGCTTCCTGTCCCGCATATAGATTTCTCAGATGATATATAAGGTGGCCAGGCACTCTTTAAGAACTTGCCATAGTTTGTTGTGGTCCACACAGTCAAAGGCTTTTTTCTCCATAATCCAGCGCATGTTAGCAATTTGGTCCTGAGTTCCTCTGCCCCTTCGAAATCCAGCTTGTACTTCTGGGAGTTCTCCGTCCACATACTGCTGAAGCCTGCCTTGGAGGATTTTGAGCATAACCTTGCAAGCATGTGAAATGAGTGCAGTTGTACAGTAGTTGGAGCATTCTTTGGCACTGCCCTTCTTTTGGATTGGGATGTAGACTGATCTTTTCCAATCCTCTGGCCACTGCTGAGTTTTCCAAACTTGCTGGCATATTGAGTGTAGCACCTTAACAGTGTCATCTTTTAAGTTTAAATAGTTCCACTGGAATGACATCACCTTCACTGTCTTATTGTTAGCCATGCTTTCTAAGGCACACTTGACTTCACTTTCCAGGATGTCTGGCTCAAGCTCAGCAACCGCACTCTCTGGTTTGTCCAGGATGTTCAGATTTTTCTGGTATAAGTCTTTTGTGTATTCTTGCCACCTCTTCTTGATGTCTTCTGCTTCTGTTAGATCCCTCCCATTTTTGTCCTTTATCAAGTCCATCTTTGCACAAAATGTTCCTTTAATATCTCCAATTCTTTTGAACAGATCTCTGGTTTTCCCCTTTCTATTATTTTCCTCTATTTCTTTGCATTGTTCATTTAAGAAGGCCCTCTTGTCTCTCCTTGCTATTCTTTGGAAGTCTGCATTCAATTTTCTGTAACTTTCCCTATCTCCCTTGCATTTTGTTTCCATTCTTTCTCTGCTATTTGTAAGGCCTCGTTGGACAGCCTCTTTGCTTTCTTGCATTTTCTTTTCTTTGGGATGGTTTTTGTTTCTACCTTCTGTACAATGTTATAAGCCTCCATCCATAGTTCGTCTGCTGCTCTGTCCACCAAATTGAGTTCCTTTAATCTATTCTTCACTTCCACTGTGTATTCATAAGGGATTTGGTTTAGATTATACCTGACTAGCCCAGTCATGATCAGAGCCACAGTCAGCTCCAGGTCTTGTTTTTGCTAACTGTATAGAGCTTGTGGAACAAGCCTTCGCAAATACATTGTATAGAGCTTCTACATCTTTGGCTGCAGAGAATATAATCAGTCGGATTTCGGTATTGCGCATCTGGTGCTGTCCACATGTAGAGTCGCCTCTTGTGTTGTTGGAAAAGAGTGTTTGTGATGAACATCTTGTTCTCTTGACAAAACTCTTATTAGCCTTTGCCCTGCTTCGTTTTGAACTCCAAGGCCAAACTTCCCTGTTGTTCCTTTTATCTCTTGACTCCCTACTTGAGCATTCCAATCCTCTATAATGAGAAGAACATCTTTCTTTGGTGTCAGTTCCAGAAGGTGTTGTAAGTCTTCAGAGAAGTGGTCAATTTCAGCCTCTTCAGCATCAGTGGTTGGTGCATAAACTTGGATTACTGTGATGTTGGAAGGTCTGCCTTGGATTCGTATTGAAATCATTCTATCATTTTTGAGATTGTATCCCAGTACAGCTTTTCCCACTCTTCTGTTGACTATTGAAGGCTATTCCATTCCTTCTGTGGGATTTTTGCCCACAATAGTAGATATGATAATCGTCTAAATTGAATTCGCCCAATCCCATCTATTTTAGTTCACTGATGCCCAGGATGTCCATGTTTATTCTTGTCATCTCCTGTTTGACCACATCCTGCTTACCAAGGTTCATAGATCTTACATTCCAGGTTACTATGCAGTTTTTTTTTTTTTTTTTTTTTTTTGCAGCATCGGGCTTTCCTTTCACTTCCAGGTGCGTCCGCAGCTGAGCGTCCTTTGGCCCAACCGCTTCATTAGCTCTGGAGCTACTTGTACTTGTCCTCCACTCTTCGTCAGTAGCATGTTGGATGTCTTCCGACCTGAGGGGTTCATCTTCCAGCATCATATCTTTTAGCCTTTTGTTTCTGTTCATGGGGTTTTCTTGGCAAAGATATTGGAGTGGCTTGCCAATTCCTGCTCCAGGTGGATCGCGTTTAGTCCGATCTCTTCACTATGACCTGTCTGTCTTGGGTATCCCTGCATGGCATAGCCCATAGCTTCTCTGAATTACTCAAGCCCCGTCGCCACAACAAGGCAGCAATCCATAAAGGCATCCTTGTTTGATAGGGGGCACTAAAACCTAAGAGGATCTCCTAAAAGGGCCATGGTCAAAAAAAAAAAGAGTTGTGAATGACTGATTTAGAGAACTCACTGTCTTCCTTAAAAATTCTTACATGATGAACTTGTTGTTTATATATATGAATATTTGCCTGGTTAGTATAGGATGCCAAAAGGGAGAACATCTTGTTGTAACAGGTATAAAACAGATGTAAACAGCTTTGCTAGAATATATTGCTAGCAATATTATTTATAACTGTGATGACAAAATTAATCTGTGATGCCAAGTGTAGGTGTGGAGCATGGACAAATCACGAGTCCCAACTCATCCTCTTGGATGGGAGATCTAGAAGAACAAGCCTGGCCAGTTTCCTGTCAAGTCTGTTCAGGAAATATTTAAATAGGTCAGCCTGCTATCTTGCTCATTCTGACTTTGCCAGTTTTAATTGTATATAAGTAATAGCATTTTATTTAATTGTATCAGAATTATTGTTGTTGTGAGGAAATGAAAGGTCCCATTGAGTGATATTTTTAGATGTATAGAGCTATCGTAGGGCCAATGTAGAACCTCAATGTTGGGTTATTTACTTTTTCCTTGCCTTGTTTACTTTCCTTGAGTTTGTCTCCTGATTCTTCCAATTCACATCCTCTCATTAAACAGATAAATCTAATAATTCTGATTGATACTGAAATGCACAGATTAGAGTGGCTAGGACCTTTCAAGGGCAGTATATATAAGCATAGGGAGACCCAGCTGTGTGCTTGGATAAATGGAACAAAGGATGCTAGATGATAATCTGTTGAATTGCTCAATGACACTATTTCATACCTGACTTCTTTCCTCATCCTAGTAATGTATATTAATTGCCACCCCTTTGACTTTGTACAGCCTTACTTTATCCCATAGGAATACGTTCTTCTGCATAGGCTCTGTGCAATCAGTGAGCCACTAACATTGCAGAAGATCAGTTAGCTTTTCCCAGCAAAAATACTGTACAAGCTCTGCCTCATTTATTGAGCAAGTTCAAGTCTGCTGTTTATCAAACTGTCAACAATGATCACAATGAGTCTTGTAGTATCTTATAGACCATAGGTGAACAAAGCTCAGCCTGTGGATTGCATGCATCCCCTGAATCCCACTAGTGCCCCTCTCTCCAAGAAATTCAGGATAAAAGTATCATTGCATAAACATTAAAGTAGACTTCCAGACACTTCAGAGTTTTTATTTTTTCTAATTCTGGGAGCTGCTCACAGGAAGTCCTGGCATGGAAAATTGGGCCCCGTTCCTCCAAAGTTGCCAAGTCCTGTTTCAGACTAATGAATTTATTGTGGAATAGGTTTTCATAGAGTCCATTTAATTGGTGAGGTGATCTCCATGTATATTTTCTCTCCCTCAGGCCTGGGTCACACAAAGGAAATGTTTTCTAGTTTTTCCAATACTTTCCATATCTCTGTTGTACTGAATCGTGGTCACATGGTTTATACTCTGGGATAAACGTCCCAAGAACTTTTAGTGGTACTGATTTAAATCCTCCTATTTGAATCATTATGGCTGGCTACATCATGGTACTGGTTTATTTTCTCTCTTGCTTCTAGAGGCAATTTTGCTCAGTTAAGCACAAACATCATATGCAAGAGGAGTCATAAGACAGTGCCAAAATATTTATGGCTTTATGCAAAGGGAATTGAAAACCATTGTTTCAATTGAGGGCCTAAGTATTTAAAATCACTATTACATTCTAGTTTAGCAACTCTGTACTAGAGTCTTTCTTTGAAGTTCTTCTTTACTGTGACTTTCAGATGCCATTCACCCTAGAACTACTGTTTCATCATGTAATAATGTTGCCTGGATGTATATTGGGATAGAACTTGTACAGTGGTGCCTCGAATTGTGACGTTAATTCGTTCCAGCGAAATTGCTGCTAAACGAAAACGTCGCGATGCGAAAATAAAAAGCCCATAGAAACGCATTAAAACGTGATTAATGCGTTTCTAGAGGCTTCAAACTCACCATCCAGCGAAGATCCTCCATAGCGCGGCCATTTTTGCTGCCTGTTAAGCGAGGAATCCGTCCCAGAAAACAGCGGGTGGCCATTTTGAAACCGCTGATCAGCTGTTAAAAAAAGCATTGCTTTTTCCACTGGGGTGCAGACGGAAGGGTGGGACGCAGACAGGCCACTGCCTGAGCAGCCGCCTGGCAAACGCAGCGAGCCTTTCCAGGGCCGGCCCCGCAGACAGGGCATCTGCTGCCCAAAGCACTTGGCTCCGGCCTCTGCCTCCCTCCTGCCCGCAGCGCCTGGCGGTTCGACGTAGACGCGGCCGCGCTCCCCAGGCGCCACAAGGAAGGCCTCCGGAGTTTGTCTGCCTTGGACAGCAAGCAGCGGGAGGAGGGCTCGAAGGCAGGCAGCTGCCCGGGGCAGGAAGGGGCGCGCCACCCACCGCTAGCCAGCCAACCCCGGACGCCTGGTCTCCTTGGCGGGGCTCTCCCGGAGTGCAGACTGGGTGAGGAGGGGGTCTCTGGCACACGGCTCCCCCCGTTCAGCTGCTGCCGTCCTGATCCCGGTCCCAAGAGAGAGGACCGAGAGGGGGGGAGGGAGCGCCGCTTCCTCCGGCGAGCGAGGGCTCAGAGGCAGCCGCCCAGGGCGGGAAGGGATGTGCCACCCACCCACCCACCGCCAGCCAGCCAGTCCGGGACGACACACAGCCTCCTTGGCAGACGGGGCGAGGAGGGGGTCTCTGGCACGCCGCCCCCCATCCAGCCGCTGCCGCCCTGATCCCGGTCCCGGGCGGGTGCCTCCTCCTTTGCAGGCCTTTCGCCCCTCTCTCCTCCCAAGGCGCCAATCCGGAGCGCCCCGCTCCCCCCTCCCGCTGTCCCCTATTTATGCACGAGCTCTTGGGGGGTAGTGTGCGGCGCCAATCAGCTGTTTAAAAAGCATTGCTTTGCCATGATCGGTTCCCCAAGCAGGGAACCGATCATCGCAAAGTGAAATTCCCCCATAGGGAACATCGCAAAACAATCGCAAAATCTTCATGGCAAAGCGATTACACTGCTATACGAAGCAATCGCTATGCGAGGCACCACTGTATCTCAAATTGGTGCAGTGCCTGGTTCCTATTATATAGTCTGATCTTGCCCGTGAGGAGTCCTTGAGATTCAGGGTCTAATCTCTGCTGTTTATTTGTTGCTGCTGTTATGAAGGGAATTGTGTTTATCTTAAGCATCTTTTACGTTTTATATAGCCATGGAACGCAAGAGTTTGTGGCAACTGATAGAACAGCTTATGCCACAAAATGTCTTTCACATACCACAATTCCACTTGGATTTTAGTGAGGTGAATTGACATGGCATCATTTCTGAAAGCTGTATTAGTAAATACGAGATAGTCATAATTTGCCCATGCCCCTCTTTCTTAGACAAAACAGCATAGCTGATTGATCAATGTAACAGAAGCCTTTTAAACTCTTGCATCTTCTGTCAGATGTCTTAAATCTGAAGTGTTGCTCTCATTTGCCTCCAGATGAAACATTCTGTAGTATCTGCTGTGCTTGTGTTGCTTCTCAGCTCATACTTCTAAACGAAGTTTACCCTCTCTGGAAAACAATGACAAAAATAACCCATTTTGCATGAGGAGAAATAATACATGTATAATGTTTGCCAGTGTTGACTTCTGTCACAAAAGATATGCAGGAGAGGGACATTGAAATATTGTCTGGAATCCTCCTGTGTAGAATGTAGACCAAGTGCAGAATCCTTCCCCACCCATCGTTCAGCTTTTTTGTTTTATTTTCTGCTCACAGTTGTGAAATGCCTAGATGCCTTCACAATGGCACCTTTAGATGATCTTTATGTGAACAAAGAGTTCTATCATGTGTTCAGTGTTACTGTCTTAATTCCGGGGGGGGGGGGGGAGGAATCATGTTAAAGTGACCACAGTTGGGGTCTGTTGTAACAGGGAAATATACAAATATTTAACAGAGAAATATGGAAATATTTGAGTTGCTTTAACAGTGCACAAAAGTCTTGGAGTTTTGCCAGACTTCAATCTGTCTATTCCATATCATAGAAAAGTGGAGCGAAATCTTTCTAGCCACCTCTCAACACTGCTGAAAACCTCTAATGCAAAAGTGATATCAGATGTGACCTTAATTGGACATCAAACGGAAATAATTGGAAAAAAATTCAATGCATTGTGGTGTGGGATTTTTGTAGTATTCTATTGTTTTAGAAATGCCTATATTAGACTGAGCTATGCTTTTCCTAGTGGATCTAGTGAGTTGAATATTCTTTCTGACTTTGGAAACTCTCAAGCATTCTGAGTAACAATGAAGTTATCCATAATAGGTTGCAGAAATAGATCTTATTTATATTCCAACTCCCATGCTTCTTATCTTCAACTGTGCATTTGAAATTGTTCCTTGCAGAGTTCCATCCCTATCAACAAGGGATTTCATAAACAGAGGCTCTAATCATGTGTTGAATAGACTGGAGTGTGTAATAAAATAACCTTCTGGACTATCCTGCAAACTGATTCAAATCTCAAGGATTTAAACTATGCTTCAGAGTTTTTCCTTTTTCTTAATGACACTTTTCTCTTCTTTTTTCAGCCGAAAATAAATCACCACCTCGCTCTTGTGGTTTGAATCATTCAGACTCTCTTAAGAGAGGGGATCGCATTGATGCTGTGACACCATCAATAGGGAGTAGCAACAACCAGTTGAACTCCTCATTTGTTCACGTGTATGTTCCAGACTACTCAGTGAGAGCAATCGCAGACATTCAGTATGTCAAGGTAAGAAAGGGGTAATGAGGTTTTCTGTTCACAGGATAGTCTAGAAAAGTAGGCTGATTGTAAGTGCTAGTTGCCAATCAATCATGACTGTGACCATGCAGGCAAACTTTGAAGGACATATTATGGAGTGCTGGAACTCTTTTCTTTATTATTGTTATTATTGGGAGATGATAGCTTCTTTTTTCTCTCCAAAGAAAAAACTACATCTTGCTTGCAAAGACAGGGAATTCTAAAGCAGTATTTGCTCACGTAGTAGTGAACTGTGAGAACTCTATGAGAGAATCGGCAGACGGAAGGAACAGCTGACTCTTTGTTCTGCACCTTCTTCCTCCCAGCTGCCACTTCTCTCCTGCAGATACTCCCTGTCCACCACAATATCATTATGTGACAATCACAGAGTGGGAAATCTGGTGTTTTGCTTCTTTCCACATTCTGCAATTGCTAAGTTGTTTCAGTACTTCACAGCTGCCTTTCAAAAAATGTTGTGTATTGTTAATAGGTTTTGCCAAATTATGTATTTCAATTCTTACATGAATTGATGGCCTTCTTTCTATATATTTTAATGGCAGCCATTTAACTGCTGCCAAAAGCAGGTCCAAGTTGTATGGCAGAGATATTTAATCTCTGGCCCAGAGACCTAGTGCATCCTGCAAGACTTTCACCAGACATCACTGACCTTGATGCCCACAAGCCAGTACAGCAGCCATCTGTTTGAGGGAAGGAAAGGGCAAGGAACTCTGCTTCACCAGTCTAAGGAGCTGTATCAAGCTATTGAAGCCAGTTCTGTTTGGGTCAGTTGTTTTCATCTGTAGAAATTGATGAGCGTGGGTGAATGAATGAATCAATGTATTACATGTGTGTTTACACCTATGTATCTAAATGGTGACTCCAGCACTTTTTCTCCCTTAGTCTCACCCTGTCCCTTAGTCTCGAGGGCTGATACATGGCCCTCAGAGTGAATATGTTACCTATCCCTTTCATACTGTGGAAATAGCTACACATACTGAATTTGGTAGAAATAGTGCTAGATTATGTGAAGATCTCATTTCTCCATATTAATGGAGCAGATGCCCATTCACAACTGATTGGAAGCAGCCATCCAATATACATCTTGAGTCTCTTTCAAGAGATACAATAGATGTTTGATTATCATATCCTAATTTCTTTGCTTCTCTCCCTCATATTAAAGGAAACATTGGTATTCATTTTAGCGTCCAATATTCCTATATTGTGTTTTTACAAATGCTAGGAGTTCAAAATATGTAGTTCAGGGAACTGTGTTGCAAACACTGTACAGTAGTTAGATTGCTTATATATGTTATATTAGAAGCCACCGGAATTGATTTCAGTAACTGATCTGCTCAAAAGAACATGGCTAAGTCAAATTGTTGGTCCCCAACTGGAGTAGACCCAAAGATAGTTGTTGTGGGTTTTTCAGGCTCTTTGGCTGTGTTCTGAAGGTTGTTCGGCCTAATGTTTTGCCAGTCTCTGTGGCCGGCATCTTCAGCGGACAGAACACAGCCAAAGAGCCCAAAAAACCTACAACAGCCATTAGATCTCGGCCGTGAAAGCCTTCGCGAAGACCCAAAGATACTTTGACATGTCTAAACTTACACAAGTCCATTGAATTGGTATATCTCTTCTGACCGGCGACTAAAAATTCAGTTTCAAAAATTAGCTATTTAATTGCATCAATATAATGTTTGAAGCATTTCATGTATATAATATGAAAAATAGCCTTATTGCTAGAAGGATTGGGGTTTTTTTGCAAGTGATGTTTCTTACACTGTATACCAAATCAGCAATATTCACCAGTTTTAAACAATCAAAATATGTTTGGCATAAAATGTACAATTTGTGTTACATAACCTAAGAGTGAATTTTTGTTGTCTTCTTTCTTGCTTCAGCATCTAAATTCAGTACATTGTTCAGAATGAGATTATATCTTCACAATTTGTATATTGTTTTATTTCAGGTAGTCGTCTGAAGTATAGGTTGAAGGTTAAATATAACTTACTCTATTCAGATTGAGGATTTTTTTTTGTTATTTTTAAATGCATAAGATTTATAATTTGCACTAGGAACAAATCTATATTACTTTTCAGCCACCTCTTGATGAAAATGGATAAACAAGGATGCATTAAAGAAAAAAAGTATTAGAAATCTCTGTGAGCTAGAAAGATTAGAAACTTTTCAGCCTTTTTGGAAATCTTTTAAAAATATCTTAATCATGACACTATGTGATAACCTTGTATTAAACATTTTTTATTTCAGTAAATATTATGTTGGACTCATATGCCAGAAATATTGGGAGTTTGCAGAACTTGATTTTGGGGCAACAAAGGACAAGCTGGGTTGTGATTTACCAAGTCCTGGTGGATATGTCCTTGTAAAGCCACCATCACCGAAACAAACAAACAATAACTTATCTTTTTATTTCCTTTCATGTTCTCGGCATAGATCTCAAGACAGCAATACCAAAACGCCCTAATGGCATCTCGGATGGATAAGACACCTCAGTCCTCAGACAGTGAAACCACTAAAATAGAACTGCCTCTTACAGAACTACATGATGGCTTGCCAGATGAGATGGCAAATCTGTTGAATGAACAGAACTGTGTAACTCACAACAAGTCCAACCACAGTATGCACAATGAAGGTGCCATCTAGGAGCTGACACAAAGCATCTCACTCTTCCTTTAACTTCCACCCTAGTCGTCTGTTCAGCAGGACCGGTCTTCATCCCTTCCCTCCCTTCTACCTGACTCTGAATACCATTAGTATATGCTTATTAAGCTGTGCTCTGAGACCAAAGACCTCATGTCCATTCTGGAAACAGGAAAAAAAGCCAGGAAAAAACGGGAGCTCAGAGAATGAGACGGACACAGGAGTCTAAAAAGAACAACAAATATCTAAGTAAAACTTGGGGATGATGAACCACCTTTCTGGAATAAATGGCAAAATTCTTCCTAGTGGTTCAGAATCCCACAGAATCCCAGCTATATTGATGAGTTCCAGGACCTTTCCAGTGAAGCTGTTATACTTTTGTGAATTTTACCCCATACCTTGTTTGTCCTTTACCTTTTTGTTCTTCCCCTTCTTGAAATGACAAACTGGTACTAGAATGTATTTGTTTTGTAAAGAAAGATTGAATGAAACTTCAGGACCCTCTAGCATCTGTTGGGAAATGGGGAGAAAAACTGTTTCCTCTCTGTCGATCCTTTAAGAGAGGAGATACTTTGGGGTTGTACATTCCTTTCAACAATCACATTTCTAAAGTTCAAGAATGTCAGAAAATGTGAGGTGTGACATATGAAGAAAAGTGCTTGATTTTTCAAAGACAGTACGTCTTATTTATTCTGGAAGGACTAATGGTGGGTGGTACTCTCTGCCATCTTTTGTGTGCTGAGTCCATGCCTAAACCTATTTTTATTTTTATTCTGATGTGCCGTCATAATCAATTTGCCCTCCAGGTTAAGAAAATATCCCACAATATAATTAGGATAGAATCTAAGAAATATCAGTCCCCCAACCCCGAAAACCTTTTGTTTAAAGATGCTGCTATGTTGATAGCGAAAGTAAATCATCCTAGGTGTACTGCACTTACAGAAAACGCATTACTATGGATGGTCTATATCCTGTCCCCCTTTAGAGTTTGCAAATATATTTCACAATAAATTCAGCCTGTGGTGGTGATTGGGTGGGTATGCATATATCTGTGAAGGTGAGTGATTGAGTATACTAAGCTCGTGTTTTTAGTACCCACTTTTTCTGCCTTCAGTTTTTAAAGACTCTGTGCGACACCAGCAGGGCCTGAAAAATGGACTTAAAATGTCTTCAGAGTATTCCCAGCTTCCATTACCATAGCAGGCTAAATTTAATTGGTGAGTATTTGGGAGAGTGTTCCATGAACTGTTTGGATTACTCATTTGAGCAACTTTGCTTGATAAGATTATGGTTACCGGAGCCCTTTCTCGTATGCAAGAAAGAAGACTGTGAAAACTGGTTTCCATTCATTGCTTTCACACAGTGGTCTTTGGACGGGTTTCCAGATTCTTGTATACAAAGTCTGATTTTGACTTGCATCCTGATTCCTAATATTTTGTATTCCTTTTTTCTTTACGCCCTGCCAGAATCTTGGCTGGTGGGAATGCTTCAATACTTTTACATGGGTTAGTGTAAGATGGAGATGAGCTTCCTGTGCAAATACTTTTTTAGGGAATGTATATTCTTCATCACCTCAAGAGCTCCTCAGGTGTGCTACGTTAAATTTGTTCAACTATTTTAAGGCTTCTCACTCAAGAGTTTAATCTGCGAAAGAGAAACAAATGCTATATTTCAAAAGAAGAAAATGGAATCAAGATATTTTTTTCAGTTTCTGTGTGTTGTGTCAGTACTTCAAGAAAAATTCCTTTGAAGAGGCATGGCACTTCCAGCTATGACAGTTAATGTGATTGAAAAATACAGACCTTTCCATTTACTAGACAATTTTTTTAAAGGTGGACTTCAAAAGAACTTGTTTTATACCCATTTTATAAAATATCCACTGTCCTTGACAGCATTTCTGTGCTATTGGGAAGTGTTTAAGAAAGTATAATAAACTTTAGGAGACATACGAGGCTAAAATGATTTGTCCTCCTTATTGGAGAAGTGTTGCAGGATTAAATGTAAACAAAGCCAAAATCCTCAAGGAACTGTAGTGTAGGCGGGGAATCATGCAGGCAGCCCCCCCCCCCTTATGCCTCCAGCTGGTTGTCCTTCATGTGACTGGTTATGGTAGGGTTAGATCAGATGAATGAGGGTTAGTGCATGGCGTGAGGGGCTGCTTTTGTGATGTTCTTGAGCAAGGGGGATTTTTATCTGATTGTGTTCTACTATTTCATGCAACCATCTTTCAAAATACTGTACTTAATTTTCCCATAAAATGTGTTGAATTCTACAGTATGTGATAGTGCCTCAAATAGTTACCCCAATCTATCACAACTAGTTCTTGTGTTGTTTTCCTTAAAGTTTGAACCCTTATTTCAACATCATATATTATGGATTAGGCTTGGGAGAAACTTTGCAAAGCTTTGCAAGGGAATGACAATTTTCCACAGCTTAGAATCTGGAGACTTCTCTGTTGTTTGTGGTAGAATGAGTACCATGTATATTTTTAAACAGTTCTCAGTCAATAAGGTAAGGGTAAAGATTCCCCTTGACAATTTTTGTCCAGTCGTGTTCGACTCTAGAGGGCGGTGCTCATCCCCGTTTCCAAGCCATAGAGCCAGCGTTTGTCTGAAGACAATCTTCCGTGGTCACATGGCCAGTGCGACTTAGACACGGAATGCTGTTACCTTCCCACCGAAGTGGTCCCTATTTATCTACTTGCATTTGCATGCTTTCGAACCGCTAGGTTGGCGGGAGCTGGGAGAAGCGATGGGAGCTCACTCCGTCGCGTGGATTCGATCTTACGACTGCTTGGTCTTCTGACCCTGCAGCACAGGCTTCTGCGGTTTAGCCCGCAGCGGCACCACGTCCCTTCTCAGTCAATAGCAAAAAATAAAAAGATGCTATCAATTCATATGATGGACAATATTTTGGAATTTGTCTCTTGGGTATGCCATGGCCAACACCTGCTTTAGCAGTTCTCCCCTGCTTTCTGTGCTTCATAGTGCTTTAGATCTGAATACATATGTATTAAAATGTTATATGGAAAGTGTACTCACATTAGATTACCTGAATTTAGCCATATCCCTAGAAATATTCAAATTATTTAAAAGTACTTCCCATAATCTATATTAGACAGTTCAACTATTTGCCAGCCTTTTAAATAATCAAAATACATCTTGGGAGAAATATGTGCAATTGACTTTACTTGAGAAAGTGCCCTTAGAAGGGGTTGATAGAGCCCTTCTCACCTAACTACCATGTTATGCAAGGTCTGGCATAGAATTGTTGGCAGCTTTGGGAACCAGCACTGCAGTTTTTACAGGACTTTTGACTTGCTAGAATTAGCATCTTCACCCTCCTATTGCTTTCATTCCTCTTTGTTGCTTGGTAAGTACAGTCAAGAATTTGATAGCAATATGCTGTGGAACTGGATATTTTGGGGTTGTTCTTGCAATAGTTGTTTTTGAAGTGATGTTTCTGACAATCATATTTTAAATGTTAAGCTGTAAATTAATTTTACACCTGTTGGTGCAAATGTTTTTAAACAAACCAAGCCTTTGTATTCTTTTAATACAGTGTATTGCCAAGCCTTTGGTGAGTATAATTAGTTCTTAATTGTGACTTCAGATTCAATTTAAGGGAGTGATTTTAGTGCCCAGAAAACATAAAAACCTGCTGTTGAAGAGGAAGGAAGGATTTTATCCTTTTCCTTTGCAGGCACAGTGCTTGCAAAAGATTTTATTTTCATCTTGCTCATTAGAATGTGTAAGTATTAAGCAGCAAAGCATGGGTGGACCGTTAGGATGTGTAAACATTAACTAAGGCTAAGCAAATTATGATTGAAAAGCAGTAAGTTCTGTACACATAGATAATTCATTTCCCAAAGTATTTTGTATGGCTTTCCTGAAAGAATAAATCCCAGAAGTAATCTCTAATGCCGTAGATTAAATAGAATCAGTGTTGACACAGGAATAGTGTCACTCTACTTTGCCTTTTTTACATCCAAATAGTGAAAAACTACACACATAAGGTAACTGTTGTACATTCATTATCCACTGCATATTTTTGAATAAGACTTAATTACACATGAGGTTTCAGAGTCACTGCAACACTGGGTGCTTTGACAGAAGGCCTCTCAAAGGGGAGATAAAACCTACACAATCACCCTTAATGCATTTGCACAAGTAAGCAGGATTATGGCTCCTGATATTTAATTGCCATGCAATTTTAATATCTGTTGTTTTTACATGCACCTCCATGCTAGGGTAGAATCTAAAAAAGTGTAATACTTGACCTTTTAAACTAAATGTAAAGGTAAGGGTGGTCCATGTATCTTCTCCAAATTCACAGATTTACCACAGTCTAGCAGTAGAGGGAGCCATTGATGTTTTAACAGGCCACTGAACATGTGCAGACTACTACATGGAGCAATAGCCATGCATTTTCAAGTTCCTTTCTTGTTGTTTTTGTATGAACTAAGCTGAAGATGGATACAAAGGTGTACATTGCTTAATAGTTTACAGCAGAGATGGTTCCCCATGCTTATCTCCTAAGGACTGTTCATGCCCCTCTGGTGACCATGCACCAGTGTGAAAAGGTGCACATGTTCAAGTCTTCATTGAAATTAGGATTCCTGATTAGCCCAGGGTTCCTAACTGGAACAAAGATTTGCACAGTTGTGCATCAATGTCGAACACTTTCAGACTCGTGTTGTGTGACTGCCAGTGGGATACAGCCAATCAGCATATTAGGGCTAGTGGGCATGCTCCCACTCCCTTCTTGCATTGTAAGAAATTTCTGGTGTATGTTTTGTTTCATTTTCAGTGTAAGCAGACCTCTGTTATGAAGGTATAGCTTAGCTGGTAAGCATAGGAGCAGTAGCTATTGTAAATGTTCACATTTTACTGTTAACTACAGTGCTTCGTTAATTCTGGGGTCTAGTTATTGGGATGCTTTCAGCACTATGTGAAATAGTCTCTGGATGATCTGTGCCTTCACCTCTGATGATTGGGTATGAATTTGAGATTTTGAAAACTTTTGAGGCAGGGGGATAGTAAAATATCTGAACAAACCACACTAACAGTCTTGACCAGCTGAATGGAATGATGATGAATGCTTAATATGGGAGGAAAAAAATTCTTATGGTAGTGATGCTGTTCACTTTATACATTAAAACTAATTATTGTAATGTTGTAGAATAATACAGAACATCTGCTGAAACCCTTAAAAGCATCTTTCTAGGACTTTAGAATTGGCAAAGAATAAGTAAACAGTGAATTATCTCTCCCTCTCTTCTTCATTCCATCATCTGGAATGTGCACTTTGAGGATTTCTACAGTTCCCCATCCTGCTTGTCTACACCATTGGTTTACTCCAATGGATAGTCTTAGCTGTGAGTTAATGTGTGAAATACAAACATAGATTAGTTGGCTAAGATCTTACCCTGGGAAGGAATGGGCCTCTCATGCAATCTACACCTATATCTTCTTCTAACCTGTCCCACTTTTGTCCCAAGTGTTTACTTGCTTTAGTTTAGCACAGTGCTGGGAGAATAAATGCTTTCAACTGAAGTGCCTCTCTAGATGCTGTAGCATTGCTATTGACACCCAAGTTTGTAAAGATAAAGGTTCCCGTTGACAAATTGTCCAGTCATGTCCGACTCTAGGGGGCGATGCTCATCCCAGTTTCCAAGCCGTAGAGCCAGCGTTTGTCCGTACAGTTTCCGTGGTCACGTGGCCAGCGCAACTAGACACAGTTTGTGCAAAGTGCTTTTAAAAAGGCAGTCTTTTGAGAGATTTTAGGTTAGTTTACCAGAATATAACTTAACAATGGATCTCAAATCATGAGGATCATGATGAAGGGAACAGATGATTCCAAAGAGATTGGGAGGAACTGGGAAGTGCTGGTTCCTCTTGAAGACTGCCTTCTGTCTCATGAATCTTCTGTGTATGCAGATAAACATGTGCACCATATGCAAACATATATTGGTAAATGAGTTTATTAGTATCAGAGGGGAATGGCTGAGTAATAAAGTCCAGCACTGAGGTCAGACTAGATGCTATGTGTATCATTTCCCTTTTTGTAAAATAGATGTTGCCTATGACTGGAAATGGGAGGATGGAAGACTTTCTGCGAGCAGGATTTTCTGCTCTAAATTGGCCCTAGCAAAAAGTTGTTCCCCTTCTAAGCAGACCAGTTTTTTTACACTCCACCACCGCCTTTTAGATGCTGTTTTAGTTAACAAAAGCATGAAGTCTGGCCTGTACAGTGGACCCTGAACTTACAAACAACTCCACTTATAGACTTTTTGAGTTACAGACTTCTCTGGCTGCAGAATTTAGGTTTGACTTGCAGCCGGAGAATTGACCTACAGACCGGAAAAAAAATCTAAATGGAACAAAAAAGGCCAGTTACAGATTAATCGGTTTTCAATGCATTATAGATCAATGAAGCCTCGACCTAAAGACTTCTCGACCTGCAGCCACAGTTCCAATACGGATTAATTCTGTAAGATGAGGGTCCACTGTATGTACATATTCCTAGTTTGATCACTCTATAAGGAAAGAGCATTTCTAAGCCTTTTTGTCAGACATCTGTAGTACCAGAACCCTGGCTTCCAACATTTACTATTGAAATGTAAATCCACCTCTGTTGGATATATCCTGTCCTGAAAAGTAGATTCCATATCTAAATGCTGAGAGAGAGAATAGCTATTCTGCAAGAACCTCCATTGAGTTCTGTTTATCTGGAGTGTACAGAAGTTACCCTGGTTTTATTAACAATGTTAAGTAAAATAATTGATTTATGAGTGTAACATTTTGTGGCTGCTATCCTCTTTCCAGTTATAACCCACCTGTCATTGTAAACATGTTACCCCTGTGATTGTTTTTATATTCCCCACATCATTCACCAAGACAAGTCTCTCAGACAACAGTATCTCCATCTAAGCAACCTGTCCTAATTGTAGCTCATTGATTAGGGAAACAACCATTGCACACTTGCTATCCCAGCAAGTACTGCAATAGAAAAAAAAAGACTTCTAGCTGCCTTGGGTCATTTCAGGAGAAAAGCAGGGTATAAATGTTTCTAATAAAGCAAACAAATAATAATACAACATGTAATAAGGGAGATAACACTCTTATGACTCCACCTAAAGCTCTTAATTTCTTGAAGAGTAATTTCTTCAGGGGACAGACAGTGTGTGTTCCATCAAAGTACCCAGAGCTTTCTGTTACTACACACCCACCTTCATGTATGAGTAGCACCATCTCCAGCCAAGTTCTTCTATGCAGTTCATCCTTTTTTCTTTAAGAACCCTCAGGCTGCACAAATTTCCATTATCGATCTTATACCACATCATGACCTTTTAGGGCCCTGCAATTAGCTTCCACTTGTTGCATTCCAAAAAATCTTTTCCTTCTTGCCTTCATGAGATTGTTGCCAAATTGTATATTGTACTTTATTCCACTTCTTCAAAAGTTATAACATTCTGCTGACAGTATTCCACATTGCCTTTGTTTTCTGTATAGCTTCTCAGCAAGCACAAATGAAATGTATTTGTTTCATAAACTGATTGAGACTCCAATGGATTACTCTGTGGTACTGCAGATTTCCAATTTCTTCTATTTATTTTGAACCTGATTTATTTGTATATTTTTGCGATTTTATTGAAAAGCAGATTTCTTTATTTCTGTTAGATAAATGGTTTTTCCTCTGTTGAACATCTGTGTTAAGTGACCTTTTTTCCATACAATGCTTAATTTTATTTGCAAGAGGGTGAGTTACTTTTTAATTAGCAGTTTGGAGAATGGAAGGAGGCTTATTATGGAGCAGGGTCAGAAATGTTATTGGGACTGAGGGCCAATATTTAGATTAGCTGGCATCTCAGGGGCTTCATCCATAAAGGAATATGGCCAGAGAAGGGCATTACAGAAATGGCCAATTAGGTTTTTGTTTATTACTTTAACTTAGAAAAATAATAATTTTAATAGATAAAATATCAACATTAATGAAATTAATTAGTGCAACGTAAGATATTCACAGATGCTTTAATTTTATCATTACTAGTCTTAGTTCTAGTTTAGAAGACAGCGCTGAAGAGCATCAACATCAGCCACTTCATGAACAATTTCTCATAGCTTATTTAGTAATTAAGAACTGTTCACTATTTTGGGGTATTTTTGTTTTGTTTTGGTTAAAATTGCAGTTTTGCACCTTTGTTGGACCTGACTTTTCTACACTGTATTAGCAAGACTACAATCTCCGTATTTTCTTCTTGGATGATGTCTTTGTGTTCCATGTTCACTGGAGACAAAATCTATGTGCGTGGTTCACAGAGACCACAAAGAAGAACCTGCAATTCTTTGACACCTAAACAGTCCCTAACCATTACGACAAGGAAATAAAGAACAGTTTCCAATTAGCATGGAATACAGTATTATTCCAGGTAGTACGTTCATTGTCTGGATACCTCTTTATACAACCAAGACACAGAACTATGATTTTAAACAAAAATATTTAAGATAAACTGAACATCAAATTGCCACTGTGGAAGTGGCTGAGAAGCTGTGCCACCAATTGATGGCAACCAAAAGCAAACATCTTGAGGCACTTGGAGGCCATAGGCAGCCTAAAGGCTGTACTTTACCCACCCATCCTGAAGGGATTTGTAGCTTCTGACTGTGTTTGGCCAGGACTCAAATGTCTGTTGTTCATTGATGATAACTTAGCAGATGTTATATGCATGTCCTGTTGGAGGGAGAAAGAACAGGCTGAAAGCGATCAGCCAGACCTAAAAGAAGCAAATTGTTTACATTTCTTAGGTGGGAGGAAAACTCTAGAATTCTGTTTTGTTTCAGTAAGTATTCTGAGGAAGCAAATGAAGTTCTGTCAGCTGACTTGCCAAGCGCTTGCTTCTTAACACAATTTTTGCATTATGCTTCTAACCCTCTTATTTGCTGCTCCTGGTACTACTTTTCTGAAATACATTGTTTCCATATTAAAATGCTGTTTGCTAACCTGATGGCTATCTGTCAAGTTTTTCTTGGACAATCAATCCAATTATTTCCTTCCTCATGCATCTAACAGATCCATAGCTTAACTTTATTCTATATTTTTTAAATGAAAGAATATGTATCTAAGTAAGCCGTCCAGAGACCTTTGGGTAGAGTGGGTGGCATATAAGTTAAATAAATAAATAAATAAATAAATAAGTGTGTATGGAAGAAATGCAATTATCCCCACATAGGTCAGCCCCAGCTTTTGTTACTCCTCCTTAGATCTATGGTAGAAACTTGGAAATGACTGCTATATCAACTCAGCTTTTGCAAATGCCAACTGAAGGCTAGCTAGCAAAATCTTAGCATGTCCATAATATCTGCATTAGGAGTGTCTTCTAGCTTTTCTCTATAGTCTTTGCTGCCCTTTGTTCCTTTGTGATTCTAACTTTTATCATCTTGCCAAGGAAATATGGCTGGGAAGTGCTTTAAAAGTCTTCCAGAGAGACTACTGTGGTTACAAACTTCCAGCAGATCAAATTGTGTACGGATTTCAGCTATACAGTGTCAGATAGAGCTGTTTATTCAGGAGCACAGAAAAGCATGTTCAACGTTTGGAAATGCAATTCTTCCATGATATATCGTAAGCTTCTAACATAGTCCACTTCTATCTGAATGCCACAAGTAGAAGAAAAAGACTCAAGAAGATTCTGTTTTTAAAAACGAACAGGCAATCAGTGACTATTCTTTAGTTAACTGAGTAGTTCTCTAAATAGACAGTTTGAGAATCTTGTATGTCATTTTCCACAATACTGAAGTCTAGCTTTGCTGTGGAAGCCTCTATGATTTGTCATTTCACTTTAGCCTGGCGGAAGTCCCAGCTGCTTTTCTTCTTTCGGTTCTCTGTAGAGAAGGAAGGCATTTATTTGAGGATGACTGGAGTCAGAAAACACTGGAATTGGAGTTAGTTTTCTAGATCAATAGTCTTGTAAGATGACAGAAAGCCACAAGGAGTGGTTAGAAACTGTTGTAAACAGATTTCATATTTCTTAGAAACAAGGCAAAGAGTGGTCAATGAGGGCACCCAGGGTAAGTGATCTTTGTGATCTTTATGAATATGGAAACAGTGGGTCTTAGTAACATCCAAGTGCTCCTTTGTGTCACCTTAACTGAATCTCACTTTTCTTACATTTTGTAATAGCACACTGCACTTCCTTCTGTGGCAACTCTACAGGACCTTCTATAAGTAAATTGCACTTTTATTGCCTGCCTTTGTAAAGCTTGATGTAGTAGTGATGAGGGGTATCTTTCCCTTTGTTATCCTCACCACCACCTTTTGAGATAATGGAGGCATAACAGGCTGTGATTGGCTTTAGGTTACCAATGAGCTTCATAAATTGCTTCATACTTTCTTATGTCATGGAAAGGGGACTTTCAGCCCATAGAGTTCACACTCTTGGCTGCTGTTTATGCCAACTGAGTTCTAAGTACAGAACTCCTATGGTACCTGCAGACAATGTTTGTAGGAATGGACTAAGCCCCAGTATTGGGATTCCCTGGTTAAAGGGAGGGATGCTTGAGACCAAGTCCCTGCTTTATATATGTCAGGATGATGCTAAAAACCTAAGGCCTGTGTATTAAAACACTACTATGAGCTTTTTGAAGGAAAAAAGGAGATGCAAATATAACAGTGATACTAAGAAACAGTTCTATTATTCATCTGTAATACAGCTTCCTTTTCCTAATTTGCTTTTAGCTCTTTTCCTCTCCGTAGCACTGCTAGTACTTGTGTCTCTCCGATTTGTTACTCATCTTCTACCAAACACTAGCAGGATAAAGAAGAAGAGAAGTTCTGCTGGTCAGTGCAAAAAAGGAACCATATTTTAACTACTTCAGTAAAAGGATCTGATTCTTCCAAATGCCATTGGAGTGGACTTGCTGTTGCTAGCCAAGATACCTGATTTACAATAGACTCTGGCATGATGAGAGTAGACCCACTGAAAACAAACAGACAGGTTAGATTCATTATGATTTCAATGAGACGTAGCCTGACTTGGTCTGGATCCTACTGTGAATTATATCCACTATTACAATACCAGAATTCTACGTGTGCAATACGATCCTTATTTCCTTATTCCCCCCTTTGAAGGCCCCAAACCCATTTAGAGCAGACTGGAGGGGCATGGAGGTTGTAGGAAAAAGAAAATCTTTCCCAATGAGCAGACAATAACGTTAGTGGAGAAGCATTACTAGATGTGTCCCCCTCTTGGGAAATGTTGTCTCTTTCTCTCACTTTCCTTCTTGTCACTTAAGCTGCAAAAATTAGCTTGTGTTAAAATATATTCTTTTCGTTATAATGAAACTGGTGACTCTCATATTAATTGTTCTTTCAGGAGTACAAGTGTCAGCTGAACTTCATATTCTTACCAACTGAGCATTGACAATAAGATCTGTATTTCAAAATTAGGAAAAAAATGTCTGTAAAATAAAATAAAATGGGAAAGTAACCAAAGTGGGATTTGATAAGGTTCGGCTTCTGAAAACCTGTTACCTCTGAGTCTTCTAGTAGCATTAGATAGCTGCTGTTGCTTTCCAGCTGAGCTCCACAGCCATGCTGCAGCCGCCCCTCTAGACAAGACCCAAGTCATCAACTAGTGATCTTCCATTGTAGCAGCAACATTTCAACAAAACTGAAAACTGTAGTCGACCAATGTCCCTCAATATTATGAATACATTCATCCCTAACTGTTGTTCTTGGAATAGATTTTTAACATCAAGCTTTATTCACAATACAGCCTTTCACTTTCTTCATAAATCTTGTTATTAGCCAAAGAGTATGACACTAATGAATCCACTTTTCCTCACCCCTTCTTTATGTACACATCAGAGCTACTTTGTTATGAAACGTGATGATTTATTTATTTATTTGCAGATCCATCAGAGCAGCACTAACTTGTCCTGCTGATTTGCAGTTCAATCTATTTTAATAATGGAATACGGTTAATTACAATTATGTGATTAGAAATAAAAGTTCTAATACTTTTAAAATAGAACCTCTGTTCTGCCTTCTATACTCATATGGCACAGTAGGATGAGATGTGCTATAGCCTAGGAAACAGTATATATGGCTCCTCTGCATGAGAAGAAAACCGGCCTGCCCTACATTGCAAAGTAATTCAGAGGAAAATGTGCTGTAACTTCACAGCATGAACAGTGTGATGGGCCAGGCCCACAGAGCATTTTACAGATCACATTATAGAGCAGAACTTAAATGATTTTCAGTCTTGGAATGGATGTAAAACATAATGGCCCCATTAAGCACATCCTCTAAAGGCTGCTTTTCCTCTCTTGATATGTCTCCAGAACCATGTACTCCATCTGGCATAATTTGGAATTACAGACTAGAGTGATTGATAGCTCCTCCTTTGGAATCCAAAACTTTACCAATAATAAGGCTAGAAAAGGTGCCCAAAAGAAAAAGAAAAAGAAAAAACTCACATAATTTGTAGCTTTCCTCTCCCAAGGCCATACATTTTTTTTTAAAGGGGGAATAAGAGAGAGAAAAGACCTGATGTCTTTTCTTCATCAAATACAGTGTAAAACAATCTCTTAATCTCTCTTGTTAGTAAAGACAAATTTGTGGCAACAAGCAAGCACACGGCATAAGGAACTGCTTTAGAAGGTCCTAAAACACATGCACCACATGCCAAGAACAGAGTTGATAAAGGCTTTGGAACTAGCTATCTCTTAAAGACCAGATGGTATTATGCCTCTCTTAAATCACCAAATACAGAAAGAGTAGAAGCCAAACTGCACTAGAATTAGATCAGAGAATTAAACCATTTGAGAAAGCAAACTTGTGCTTGACGGGTAGGTTCAGCCCTGGCAGTAATGGTTATTTCCATGCATACAGTATTAAGTACTGGGATATAAGGATACATCTTTGCTCTCAAAGGGATCAAAAGGTATTAGCTGTAACAAACTGTTTTTGGACTACTGTGATTACTGCAAGACCTATGGCAGTCTCACTGCACCAATTCCAAACCATCCGTGGGAGGCAGGTTTAATTAAATGCACCAGTAAGAGGAACAAATAGCACAAAAGTAGCCCTTCCTCGGGGGGGGGGGGATGACAGGTGGAGCAACAGAATTAGGTATCTGTTTCTGATCTTACCTCATCCAGTGCAAAATCCTTTACATTTGGAATAAGTCTGCAAAGAATAAGCTTACTAAGAACAAAGGACTTTTGATTAGTGTTAATTTTGTTGTCCCCCACCCGCTGGTCTGTCACCATCTAGGACTCTGAGCTGCAAATCTGTTCCTGCCAATTACTGCTACAGCCATACTTATGGAAGGAGGTATTCAAATTTCTATTATTTCTATTCCTCCTCCTCCTCCTCCTCTTCCTCCTCCTCCTCCTCTTCGTCATCATCCTCATCATGGCAATGTGTGATCTCTTGGGGAGTTTGAGGGAAGAGGTTGGGTGGTTTAATCTCACTAACAGATCGGGTCAGCTGGTGTCGTTTGTCAGAATCTTTGAAGTCCCCGGAAGTGCGATTGCGGGTGGCCATGGGTGACTCAGTCTCATTGATATCCACGTGGGTGTGTTCCACTGTTGACTCATGTGGCATCTGCATGGAGACAAAGTAAAATACCTTTTTCATTAGAGCTCTGGGAAGGTGCTTCTGACCTTATCTGCACTGCATGCAGCTGCTAACAAGTGCCTAGCTTTTATATTATGTAGTACATTACTTGCTTTTAAAAATATATATATACTGCTTTTCATGCCTAAAACGGACTCCACAGTGGCTAATGAACTATGATGACAAACTAGGAACCACCGAAACAAACTAAAATAAAGCAGGCAAAATAAAGCCAATGAGCAACATTTAAAAACCCTAAAAGCTTGGCAAAACTGAAATAATTCTTCCATCTGCTTAATGGACAACAGAAAATGGGACCAGTCTGACATAACACTTTTTCCTGTATATGCCTACATGTAGCAAAATAGAGGAACCAATTAAAGGATGAAAACTTGTTTTCAAGAGAAGACTTGTCTCCATACCGATAAAGAGCTGGAACATTTTTCGTCGTTGTCGTTTAGTCGTGTCCGACTCTCCGTGACCCCATGGACCAGAGCACGCCAGGCCCTCCTATCTTCCACTGCTTCCTGTAGTTGTGTCAAATTCATGTTGGTTGCTTCGCAGACACTGTCTAGCCATCTCATCCTCTGTTGTCCCCTTCTCCTCTTGCCCTCACACTTTCCCAACATCAAGGTCTTTTCCAAGGAGTCTTCTCTTCTCATGAGATGGACAAAGTACTGGAGCCTCAGCTTCAGGATCTGTCCTTCCAGTGAGCACTCACGGTTGATTTCCTTTAGAATGGATAGGTTTGTTCTCCTTGCAGTCCAGGGGATTCTCAAGAGCCTCCTCCAGCACCACAATTCAAAGGCATCAATTCTTTGGCAGTCAGCCTTCTTTATGGTCCAGCTCTCACTTCCATACACCACTACTGGAAACACCATAGCTTTGACTATTCGGACTTTTGTTGGCAAGGTGATGTCTCTGCTTTTTAAGATGCTGTCGAGGTTTGTCATCGCTTTCCTCCCAAGAAGCCGGGGTCTTTTAATTTTGTGGCTGCTATCCCCATCTGCAGTGATCATGGAGCCCAAGAAAGTAAAATCTGTCACTGCCTCCATATATTCCCCTTCTGTTTGCCAGGAGGTGATGGGACCAGTGGCCATGATCTTAGTTTTGTTTTTTTGTTTTGTTTTGTTTTTTGATGATGAGCTTCAGAACATATTTTGCACTCTCCTCTTTCACCCTCATTAAGAGATTTTTTATTTCCTCCTCACTTTCTGCCATCAGAGTGGTATCATCTGCATATCGGAGGTTGTTGATATTTCTTCCGGCAATCTTAATTCCGGTTTGGGATTCCTCCAGTCCAGCCTTCCACATGATGTATTCTGCATATAAGTTAAATAAGCCAGGGGACAATATACAGCCTTTTTGTACTCCTTTCCCAATTTTGAACCAATCAGTTGTTCCATATCCAGTTCTAACTGTTGCTTCCTGTCCCACATATAGGTTTCTCAGTAGATAGATAAGGAGGTATGGCACCCCTATTTCTTTAAGAACTTGGCACAGTTTGCTGTGGTCCACACAGTCAAAGACTTTTGTGTAGTCAATGAAGCAGAAGTAGATGTTTTTCTGGAACTCTCTGGCTTTCTTTATAATCCAGTGCATGTTAGCAATTGGTCTCTAGTTCCTCTGCCCATTCAAAATCCAGCTTGTACTTCTGGGAGTTCTCGATCTACATACTGCTGAAGCCTACCTTGTAGGAGTTTGAGCATAACCTTGCTAGCATGTGAAATGAGTGCAACTGTACGGTAGTTGGACCATTCTTTGGCACCACCCTTCTTTGGGATTGGGATGTAGACTGGTCTTTTCCAGTGCTCTGGCCACTGTTGAGTTTTCCAAACTTGCTGGCATATTGAGTGTAGCACCTTAACAGCGTCATCTTTTAAGATTTTAAATAGTTCCACTGGAATGCCATCACCTTCACTGCCTTGTTGTTAGCCATGCTTTCTAAGGCCCACAACTTCACTTTCCAGGATGTCTGGCTCAGGGTCAGTAACCACACTATCTGGATTGTCCAGGCCATCCAGATCTTTCTGGTATAATTCCTGTGTGCATTCTTGCCACCTCTTCTTGATGTCTTCTGCTTCTGTGAGGTCCCCACTCTTTTGTTAACTATAAGGGCTACTCCATTTCTTCTGCGGGGTTCTTGCCCACAATAGTAGATATGATTATCTCTGAATTGAACTTGCCCATTCCTATCATTTTAGTTCATTGACGCCCAGGATGTCAATGTTTATTCTTGCCATCTCCTGTTTGACCACATCCAGCTTACCAAAGTTCATAGATCTTACATCCCAGGTTCCTATGCAGTATTTTTTCTTTGCAGCATCGGACTTTCCTTTCACTTCCAGGCATGTTCACAGCTGAGCGTCCTTTCGGCTTTGGCCCAACCACTTCATTAGCTCTGGAGCTACTTGTACTTGTCCTCCGCTCTTCCTCAGTAGAATGTTGGACGCCTTCCGACCTGAGATGCTCATCTTCCAGTGTCATATCTTTTAGCCTTTTGTTTCTGTTCTTGGGGTTTTCTTGGCAAAGATACTGGAGTGGCTTTCCAGTTCCTGCTCCAGGTGGATCGCGTTTAGTCAGAACTGTCCACTATGATCTGTCCGTCTTGGGTGTCCCTGCATGGCATAGCCCATAGCTTCTCTGAATTACTCAAGCCCCTTCGCCACAACAAGGCAGCAGTCCGTGAAGGGGAAATGACAAGGTACAGAATGCAACTTCGGCACATGGCTAAGATGTGTCCCATCATCCTGTCAATCAGCCACATTTGGCTGTGGCATGTTAGGCAAACCTTAGGCAGACACCCACAGGATTCTGGCCAGAGAATAAGTTCCAGTACATTTAGCTAAATTTGCAAACAGACTGTAACAGGCAGTCCCTGAGCCACACCAGTTTTCAAAAACTGGCTTATTCTGTGGAAAGGGAAGAAGAGGATGTCGTTTGACAACATCTAAGATTGCAATCTAAAACATGGAAGCAAGTCCCACTGAACTCAGTAGAGCTTATTTTGAAACAGACATGTATAGAACTGCACTATAATTGCTTTTACAAAAACATGTGCCAAAAAACAGAGAGAATGTGTAAAGGGGGAGGGGGAGAATAGCAGAGAAAGAAAGAGAAAAGGCATATGTGTGCATGTGCTGGAAGTGGCTGCAGCTCCTTTCCTAGCCTTAGAGGATTTCCCTTTACAATAGACAGAACAGGACTACCCACATGTCTCCTACAGAAAAAACTACAGTCCTTTCCACATATACACACACTTCTGCATTTCCTATCTCCACTTCTCTCTACATTTGCATGGTTGGTCTCTAGTGTTTTGAAGCAGCTGAGGCCACATTCTCTTCTCACAAGGTTTCTGTGACTTATTTGTGGCCCCTCATGGTGCATTTGTAGTGTTAAGAGCATCTCAATAACCTTAAAACCCTTGAAGAAACCATGTCTCCTATCAGGTTTGCAGATGCAGAAGGCTGATCAGAGGGCAGCAGCTGGCCAAGGGCATGGGCTACTCTGTCTTATGAGCTTTGGCAAACCCTCACAATCCTTGGAAGGCAGAAATGCATAAGGTGGATAAAATCAATAATTTATAAAAATCAAATAGATTTAAATTATAATTTCAATCACTATTTAATTTAAATTTGATTTTTATATAGATTGATGAAAATTCATTAAAAATTAAATTGTGATTTAAATTTATTTATTTATTTTATTTATTTGATTTTTTACCCCGCCCCTCTAGACCATTACCCCGCCCCTCTAGACCAATTTTGATTTTGATTTAAATAAAATCCACCTTGGAACCACATCAGAGTCAGCTCAAAGCACTACATATGACTACAGGTGAGGCTTGACAAGAGACAGTATAATGTAAAAAATAATATGACAGACCTTGGGACACTGAATTACATTTGTCAATTTACTATTATTTTCAAATGCACAAGATCTCCTGATAGCTGCCACATTCTTTATGTTTCTGCCCATCACATTCAAATATATACCTCTTCTGACTGAGGAGCTCTTCACATTCCTCCCTGGAGGTTCAGAAAGGACATGCATAAATCTAGTTATCAAGAGTGTAGTTCTACTAATTTGAACTCACCAGCACATGGGCAGCTCTGAAAAGGTAACTGAAGGGATAATACAGGAGGTTGATGAATGATGCTGCGTAGAGGTCTGCGTAACGCATCACTTGACTGGCAAAGAGAGTTTGTCGGGAGCCACTTCGGAACAGGCTTCCCATCATCCCGTAGCACATATCCATGTCATGAGTCACTTTCTAAAATCAGACAGCAAGTTAGAAGCAATTGATATGAACCAATAACTCCTTCTGGGAATAACAACTCTGTAACATGGAGATGCCTGGGATCCCTCACTTGCTTCAGTAAAGAGACAATTCTACACACTTAGAAGCATATCACTGCAAGCGGAGACAAACAACACACCTCCTTTATATGCTGCCCAGCAACACAGCAGATGTAAAACTGGATTTTCCCAAGAAAGGGAGGAGCAGAATCAAACCAGAAGGGGAACCAATTATTGTAGATTTCTGGCATCCAAAATCTTCAAATAAGTAAGCATATAAGGATATTAGCTTTAATTTCTACTGATGTCTCAAATATGTAATAAAATGCAAGTAAAGATTTACTGTAGGACTCTTGGCTGCCTATGTGGTGTGGCCTTGAAAGAAGACAAAGCAAGGCACAGGATATTCATCACCTTACCCAAGAGATGTAGGTAAGCATGTATGTTTCTCCAAAAGAAGAGAGATGAGGCAATTTCAGCCCCACTGCTGCTATCCTGCCTTCCAAATTGCCATTCTCCATTCATTCAAAATAGGGTTACCTCTCCTACTAGAGTGCCTGGCTGCTTTAAATCAATGTCAGGATTTCAGCTCTCTAAACCACTGGTTCTTAACCTTGGGTTACTCAGGAGTTTTGGACTGCAACTCCCAGAAACCCCAGTCAGGGCAGCTGGTGGTGAAGGCTTCTGGGAGTTGCAGTTCAAAAGCATCCGAGTAACGAAGGTTAAGAACCACTGCTCTAAACTACCCTGAGCTCTCTGCTGCCTTGAGACTTCCAGATGCAAACTCATACCAACATAACTAGAAATCTTAGCAGACATAGTTTATCCCATCACAGAGCTGCAATGATGGGGAAAGTTACATACATTATATTGTTCCCTCCAAAGGTAAAGGAGCTTTTTAGGGTATGCATCCAGTGCACTATTTCTAATTAACAACCCTTAAATGTCCACTTTGTGCCATCAGCTCATAGCCAGTCTACTCCCTAATCTAAGGCCTATGAGCTCTCTTTTCTTTTTCAAGTATGTGCATCCACTAAATCTTTTTACAAAAGTGGCTGCATACAATTCCATGTGACACAAAGGCTCATGCAACTTTCCCCTGAATTTTTTAGAAGCAGTGGCTAAAGATTCGAGTCTGGAAGATAATCTTTTCCCCTCTTTTAAATGCTACCTTCCCTTGAAAGCAATCACCTGCTGGTGTTGTTGCGTAAAGCCAAACTTTTCTCTCTGACAGCCCTTGCTCTCAGTCTCTCTCCCTACTGCCAGAGATCCAGACTGATTCCTTGGCAGTGAGTTTTTTAAACTCACTGAGCTAAACTAGCTCAGGGTAGTTTAGGGCCACAGCATGCCTCAACAGGGTAGTTGAGGGCCACAGCATGCCTTCTCTTGATTTAAGTGGAGGGGATAAAGTACAAGAATGTGGGAGAATGTTTTGAACTGGAAAAAAGGCAGACAGCCCATCCCCCAGACAATTCTTCAACACCACAGCATCCTATAGCTACTTTGGACTGGAGATTGCTGCATGAACCTGCAGTATAAGCAGACCTCAATGTGTTTCCTGTGTCTTCTGTTTTCTTTACTTAACCACATTACATCAGCCTCTCTCCTTGTGCAACACTCCTGGTCCCTGCAGCACATATTTGTCCACACACTTTCCACCAAATCAGCACACATGTGCTACATATATGACCCCTATCTTATTATCTTTTTTTTTCTAATGGTTGTCTTTTCAAATTTTTCTCTTTCTCCTTCTGTCAGATACAGTGGTGCCTCGTTTAACGACGAATCCGCATAGCGACAATTTTTTTGCAATCGCATAACGATGTTTCTAATGGAAAAATATCGCTTTGCGATGATCGGTAAGCTGTTTCGCTTACCGATTTTCGCATAACGATGTTTTCCCAACAGCTGATCGGCAGTTTCAAAATGGCTGACGGGTAAAAAAATGGCCACCCGCTGTGTTTTCGCGCCCATTCCTCACTTACCGGGCAGCAAAAATGGCAGCCATATGAAGGATTTTCGCATAAAGGTAATTTTTTTTGCCCACAGGAACACATTAAACGGGTTTTAATGCATTCCTATGGGCTTTTTTATTTCGTATAGCGACAAATCCGTATACCGACGATTTTGGCTGCACGGATTATCATCGCTATGTGGGGCACCACTGTACTTTTTCAGTACATTTCTATTAGTTTTCCAATGCAATAGGATTTCCCTCCAAAGAAGTTACCACTTAATGCTTCATGCTAGAGTCTGAAGCACTGGAAAGGGACCCCTAATGAGCAGATAAAAATCAAACCAAAGACATTTTGTAGCAAAAGCACATGCAATTCACCGTTACCTTAATACGCCGTTGGATGGAACTGATGTCAGGACGCTCATTGCTGCTGCTGTCCAAATGCCTGTTGAAGGACTGAAATTAATTACAACAGAAGACACAGAAGACCAGGGCCATGTAGAGCTGGATATAGGCCTGAGTCAGATGAGAAATGTAGGCCCCATTTCAAACCATACAATTACCTTTGTAATCGAT
The DNA here is from genome assembly GCF_051106095.1 of Pogona vitticeps. NCBI lineage: Eukaryota > Metazoa > Chordata > Lepidosauria > Squamata > Agamidae > Pogona > Pogona vitticeps. Next base: position 55,830,250 of record NC_135785.1, read on the forward strand.
GCTATATACATGACTTATGTATGGGTATATATACGTACCTAGGGGCCAATTATTTAGCAAGTCTTTTTTTTACACTTAAATTATTTAATGAAAAGATTTATTTATTTATTTATTTATTTATTTATTTATTTATTTATTTATTTATTTATTTATTTTATTTTATTTTATTTTATTTTATTTTATTTTATTTTATTTTATTTATATCCCGCCTAGCTAGCCAACTCAGGACCACTCTAGGCGGCTAGATCATCAGCAAAAACACATAGCTAATAAATCAAGTGCTGGCATGCAGATGCAATTTGAATGTCTTTTTATCCTATACTGCTGTTTATAATAAAGGTTGCTATATGAAATATCTATGTGTACGCCAGTGCATCCCGAGTGTGTTCTAGTGGCCATATAATATTCCGAATGGCTTTTTCCCCCAAAGAGAACATGATGAGTAAGTGGGGCGGGTGGGTAAGTAGAGCGGGGGGGCCACACAACAAATAGCCTTGGCCCTAGGGGCCCATTACCGTCTTAATCACCCCTGCCTGGTAGAAACAGAAGAGAGTTGGAATGAGTTACAATTCTACAAGACATTTATCTGTAGAACTACAGTGGCTGCTGAGGTGAGTCAGCACTAGCTTCTGGTGTAACAATACCGAACATCTCATTAAAATTGTTCTGTACCCCCTTGTTTTCCATGAATTTATTTGTTTATATATTTTTATATTTTATCTGTATTAATCTTCTTTCAAATTTTAATATTTAGTGCTAAAGGATGCCCCTTAACTCTCTTGGAGTAGGCCCCCTCAAAATCATATGCCCATATCAACTGGTCCCACTGTTCTCATCCTCCCTCATTCTGGCCTGCTGAAGACTGTGGCCTTGGCAGAATAAATACTAATTTGGGAAGGCTGAGTGTGTAGGACAGCAGTAATATGGGCACAAAACAATGTCCTATTTTCTAGTCACAGTTTCTTTGTTAATTTGGAAGTTGTAACCACTCACTAACCATGAGCAACTTTAACTGCTGACTTGTAAGAGGCAATACTTAGGTGATATCCTGTGGATTACTTACTTGTATAGCTCAGCCAAGAATATGTCTAGACTCTGAAGTTCTTCAAAAAGGCCTAAATACCGGAGGAAGCAAAGGACATCATGAAAGTGAAAATCAGCTCAGTTAAATAACACCTGTCTAGAAGACTGCTTCTTTCTTACCAATGTGACAAGAAAGCTGGTAATGTTAAATTCTCTGAATTTATGACACAGTTCTGCAATCCTCTGTGTACATATTTCAGTCACAGAAAAATTGGAAACAACTCAGGTGAATAGAAACTGGACTGCAAGCCCGTTATTTCTAGTTTGGAATGCTGGGAGCACTCAAATGCCCTAAAAACCATAATCTGTTTTTCCAGAATGAAAAAACGGAATCAGCCTTTGGTAATTGTTTCAGTGATACACTGAACCTCCTGAAGATAGGTCCAATTCCTGATTCTGTACTACGACCATGTTTCTGCAGTCTTTAACATTAAGAGCCCAATTGCCTTTATGGTAGATATGTTTTGTTTTACTAGTTGTTGTAAGCTATCTTAAGAATGTTAATGGACATTTAAATATAATGTAAATATTTCAAATAACAAAAGATACCGTTTTGGTTTTTTTTGTTTTTGTTTTTGTTTTTGTTTTTTTTGCTCTATAAGATGCACTTCCTCCCCCCCAAAAAAAATTGGGGGAGAAGTCTGTGTGTCTTATGGAGCCAAGCTGGCGATTTTGCCCCCACTGGCCCCGTGGGGGGGGTGAGCCTCACAAGGACCCGAGTCCGCCTTTCAGGACCCTTGGGAGGCTCCCCCCAGCCCCCCACAGGGCCAGTGGGGGAGAAATCACCAGCTTCCAGGAGCTTTCTGAGCCTTTCCAACCCTCAGAAAAGGTCCTGGAAGCTGGCGATTTTGCCCCTGCTGGCCCCGTGGGAGTGGGGGTGGGGGGACCCTCCCAAGGGTTCTGGAACACACCCTTGGACCCTTTGGAGGTTCACCCTGCCCCCCCCCCCCGCGGTGCCAGAGGGGACAAAATCGCCACCTTTTGGGACTCTTTTGAGGCTTGGGAAGCTTCAGAAGAGTCCCTGAAGGTGGCGATTTCGCCCCCTCTGGCCCCCGGGGGGCTGGGTGAGCCTCCAAAGAGTCCTAGGGTGTATTCCATAAGACGGATCTCTCCATAAAGCTCACCAAATTTTTAGAAGAAAAAAACATATTTTTTCCGTTTTCTTCTCCTAAAAATTTGATGCATCTTATGGAGAGATGGGTCTTATGGACCGAAAAATACGGTAAATGTCTGCAACCCTAGTGATACAACTGGCAAAGTAAGCAAGCCCTACCAGTCCACAGCAGTTAAAAAAATCAATATATAAGGAAGACAATAATCTACTGAAGACAAGGACATTGCATCGCATAACAATCTGGAAACTTGTGTCCTTTGACACACACAAACAACACAAATAAACACTGGTAAAAATGGAAACATTTCCCCAACTACTTACATTAAACTAAGCCACATCAGTTAAAAGTGGCATGGCTTGAAACTGGATAATTTATTACTTACAGCTTTTATCTGTCCAAACATGCAACTCTTGTGCCAGCTCTGGAATCACTAAGAAGGTTCTCCAACCCTGACGTTTCTTGGACTTCAAAATGTCTCCAAAAATGTGGTCACCTATGTACAAGATGTCTTTACCCTTGGCCCCCAGAAGATCACAGATAGTATCAGAGGAACCTGAGAGAAGGAAAAAAGGCCAATGACTGCAAAGCAGAACTGTGCTTATACCATGTATGCATATGGTTGTAGGTGATCCTAACTCCTGGCAGCTCAATCCCTGCTGCAGAACATTTTCTGGTCTTCTATGTCTGAAGCCTTTGTATGCCATGTGGATTTTGCACTTAGATGAGACTTTTTTGTATTCTGGTACAGTATGTCCTAAAGTGATACAGTGGTTAAACTGCAGTATTGCAATGAAAATTCTGCTCATGATCTGAATTTCATCCTGGGCTCAGGTTGCCAGCTCAAGGTTGACTCAACCTTCCATCCTTCCAAGGTCAGTAAATTGAGTACCCAGCTTCCTGGCAGGGGAGTGGGGCAATGTGTACCCTGCATAATTAAATTGCAAGTCACCCAGAGAGAGCTTTAAGCACTATGGGGTAGCTGATACTATGGGGCAGTAGATAAGCAGCAAACCTTATAAGCAGCACACTTTGTACTTGGCTCTCCATCTGATTAATTTATGAGGGAAGGCTTAACACTACTACTCTGCTAGTGTATGGCTTCTCTAACTGATCTACACATCCACCTATAATTGAGGTACATGTTTTGAAAATACCAAGTTCATCTGATCAGAAGAGAGATCCTATAAACAGAAGACAGCGATCTACCATCTGAAAATGTGAGTCTGTTTTTGAGGTTTAGAAGCTTTGGAGAAAAGGGTTTCCATACCCTCCAGCCACTAAATATTACTATCGTCTTTGACTTCTCTATAGTATACATGTTATAATGAATCCTCAACTCTATTAATACAAAAATTGTCACTTCTCTCTTTGCTTACAACCATAACTGAATAATTCCTATTGATCTGATCTGATTTTAGTGGAAGAACAGCCATAGTTGTTAGTTTGTTTCTACAGCACTTGATGAAGCCAGAAATCTCGTTTGCATTTAGTAGATTAGTTGGATCTGCATAACACCTCCCACACACTATCTCAAGACTGTTCAAACCACTGATCTGGGTTTTTTCTAAATTATATTTATTTCCACCTCACTTTCTTTTCCTTGTTGTTTTGCTTAACAAACAATTTAAAGAATACTTCTGAAGAAATTAAAACTGACTTATCACACTGATATTTTATTTGCTCATAAAAATCATTATGTATATATCACAGTGGCTTTTCTTTCTGTCTCATGAGTTACCTCTGCTGACAAGAGAATCTATACCTATGTAAGAACTATGGGCAAGAACTGAGTGAGACAAGAATAAGAATGAGATTATTTAAAAGCATTTAAAGCTTTAAAAACAACCTTAGCTTAAAAACAGCTTAAAAACGGCATCAAGGGACTCAGTTATGGTTATAAAAGAGTGCTTCACAGTTACTCTTCCAATTCTTAGTATTCTTCTGATTTCTTGGCTGTAGTATCCATTTGAATTGATAGTTCTTCAGAATTGTGTTTCCATCTTTATTTTATCCTAGACGGTTAATGCCTTCCCCTGTTGATCTTTTAGCATTCCTATTCCGGGTTTAAATCTCCCTTCAGTTTCTTGGATTTTATGGAAGAATATCTCTTTTTGCCTATTTTATTCCCTTCCATGTCTTTGCACTGATTATTATAATATCTTTCTTTGTGTCTACATGTAAATTAATGAAAGGTTCCATTTAGGATTCTGACCCTCTTTCTGTTACATCTTACTTTTGCCTCTTGTCTGTCCTGAGAAAGTACATGCAAGTTTCAAATGGGAGGTTGAAATAGAATTAACAGTTAAAATGTCACACCTCCTGTTAAAAGAACCAGCCACCCTAATTTCTAATTTACCTCCAGAATAGACAATGCCATGCTGCAAAGGGCCTGTGTAGGTACCAATCTTCAGTTTGCCAGTAACCTGGAAAAAAATAACTTTTATTAGATTGTATGTATACATGCATGCATTTATTTCACTTTTTTACATTTTCACACTGTGCCATGGACTGGGATCACACTGGGAAGTGTGTAAGGACCCTCTGGCTTAAACCTTCAATTTGTATCACTCCTTTTCTTCAACAGATGGAAAACCAGTAGAAAGACAGCTTGCTATGTGATTGTTGTTTACCTCCTCCCAAAACAAGGCTTTGTTTACTTTATTTTTCTTCATGTCCTCTCTTTAATGGTCCAAACTGAAGACAGGCAGGATAACACAGAAGCCTGTAGCATGAAATGAGATCCTAGCAGCAATATAAATCTACAGCTTGTGCTTCTGTATACTGTACATCCTCGTATCATAGACAGCCTACAGCTGTCCCTCCTTTTGCCCTCAGTGCATCTGTGCCATATAAGTGCATTTAATCTCGCCATGTATGTATGTTCCCCAGAACCCCTTTGTATGACCTTCAGTAAGATATTGCATATGAAAACCTGATTTTCTAAATTCTACAGTAAAGATGCGATACCCAGTGTGGTATAGTGCGACAGAGTGATGGACTAGGATGGTTTGAATCCCCACTTGGCCATAGAAACTCACTGGGGGAGTGGAACTGATAAAACCACTCCTTAGATATCTCACTTACCTTTAAAGTCCCATTAGGGCCGCTATCAGTCAGTTCTGATTTAACAATAGATGACTAAGTAACTAATAGTAAAAAATGGAGGTTGATTGGAAAGCAGAGCAGAACAACTAATTTCTGCCTATGTTCCATGCTTCAAGTGAAAATTTCAGTGGAGTAAGCTACCAATAGCAGGTTTTGAGGGGGAAAAACAGGTTACTTACAGTTGTGTTCAAAATTATTCAGCCCCCAATGCTGTAAAGGGGTTTAGGGACTATAGTGTACATTTGGAATTGTATTCAGAATGAAATCCTACAAGGATGTTTTAAAGAACCAAATGCAACTAAAATAACATCAATTGTTTATGTAATACAGTAGTAAATGTTTCTTTTGTGGTTTCTTCATTGCCACAATTATTCAACCCCTTAAAGACTACTACTCTGAAGAAGAGAGGTTCATTCAGGTGTTTTCGATCAGGTATTGAAAACACCTGTGGATGTCACCGAGCACCAATCAAGCATAATAAGCACCAATTAGGCAGCTTTAAAATGACTGTGATACTCAGCTCCTTCTAGACATTTACTGGTGTGGTTACAAACATGGTGAAGTCAAGAGAATGGTCCAGGAAGACAAGAGAAGAGGTGATTTGTCTTCACAGGAAGGGCAATGGCTATAAGAAGATTGCAAAGAAGTTAAACATACCAAGAGTCACCATAGGAAGCATCATTCGCAAATTCAAGGCAAAGGGCACTGTTGAAATGCTACCTGATCGTGGAAGAAAGAAGATGCTGACTTCGACTGCTGTGCGCTACCTAAAGCGTAGAGTGGTGAAAAGTCCCCGTGTGACTGCTGAGGAACTGAAAAAAGATTTGTCAGATGTGGGTATAGAAGTTTCAGCTCAGACAATAAGGCGCACACTGCGTAATGAAGGTCTCCATGCCAGAACCCCCAGGCGCACCCCCTTGCTGTCTCCCAAGAATAAGAAGAGTCGACTGCAGTATGCCAAAAGTCATGTGGGCAAACCACAAAAGTTGTGGGATAGTGTTCTGTGGACTGATGAAACAAAATTAGAACTGTTTGGGCCCATGGATCAACGCTATGTTTGGAGGAGGAAGAACAAGGCATATGACGAAAAGAACACCTTGCCTACTGTGAAGCATGGCGGAGGGTCAATAATGCTTTGGGGCTGTTTTGCTTCTGCAGGTACAGGGAAGCTTCAGCGTGTACAAGGTACCATGAATTCTCTTCAGTACCAGGAGATATTGGATGAAAATGTGATGCAGTCCGTCACACACCTGAGGCTTGGGAGACGTTGGACCTTTCAACAGGACAATGATCCCAAGCACACCTCCAAGTCCACTAAAGCATGGTTGCAGAGGAAAGGCTGGAACATTTTGGAGTGGCCATCGCAGTCACCAGACTTAAATCCAATTGAGAACCTCTGGTGGGACTTAAAGAAAGCAGTTGCAGTGCGCAAGCCTAAGAATTTGACTGAACTGGAGGCTTTTGCCCATGAAGAATGGGCGAAGATACCCGTAGATCGCTGCAAGACACTTGTGTCAAGCTATGCTTCATGTTTAAAAGCTGTTATAACTGTAAAAGGATATTGTACTAAGTACTAAGATTGAATGTCACTTGGGGGTTGAATAAAAACTAATAATGATGTGAGCACAGAAAAGACATTTGTGGTTATTTCATTATAAACTTAAGGTTATATTTCTCTGACCTACAAGTGCCTCCTTCATGTAAATGTAAGTAAGATGACTGAATGATCAAAATCAATGTCAAAATGGCCAAAACATTCAATTTCAGTGGGGGCTGAATAATTCTGAACACAACTGTACATGTAATGGTGGTTCTTTGAGTGGTCATCTGTGAATTCACAGATGCAGGTTGTGTCTGCATCTGCACCAAAGTCTGAGAACATTCCAGAGCCAAAAGAAAACCATTACACTAAACTCCTGTAGTGTGCATGCACCTGTTCCTTCAGTTCCCCTGGTCCACCACTATTAAGAGAAAAACACAGTTGCATGGCAGACTGAGGGAAGGATGTGTGGTTTGTATGAATTTACAGATCACTCAAAGAACCAGTTAAAGGTAAGTAACCTGTCCTTCTTCATGGTCTCTGTGAATCACACATGTAGTTGACTGAAAAGCTCACTTACTGGCTGGTGGGATGTCACACCAACACAGATGAAATTGCCACTCTTTCAAATTTAGCATCAAGTTTTCCCCTGATGTCTAACCTATAATACTTGAAGAACATTGAGAGTTGAGACCACGTTGCTGCTTTACAAATGTCTCCTAATTGGATTCCTTTAGACAGGCTGTAGACCAGACATTCTCAACAAGGGCCATATGGCCCCCTGGGGGCACCTGGCATATTTGAAGGGCACCACAGACTGGAAACAATTCTTCACACACCACCTTATATGGTTAATTATACAACTTATACAATCCTGATTTGACCTACATTTCTTTTATATTGTGCTTATAGCCGTGGTCTATGGTTGAGAATGGCTGCTGTAGATGATGCAGTGACAACTCTAGGGGAACACCCCTTCAGAGATATAGGGACTGGTTTCTTTGCCAGCTGGTAAGACAGCATGGTCACGTTCACTCATTTTGACTCCTGATAACTGATAGTTTGTTAGACTTCTACAAATGCCAGAACTAGGGCTGCAAATGTTTAATATGTGAAGTGCTTTTTCCAGTCCCATAGCAGGTGATGGGAAGAACACTGGAAATACCAGGGGCTAGTTAAGGTGAAACTCTGAAACTAGTTTAAGTAGGAAAGGCGTATCAGAGGAAATGGTAACCTTATTCTTACAGAATGGCAGGAAAGGTAGGTAATGCTAGAGAGCACACGTTCATTTGCTCTTCACACTGAAGTGGTTCCCACTAAAAAGACTGTTTTGTATGTAAGTACTCTTAAGTCTGTAGTAGCCATCAGCAAAAAGGTTGCTTCATGAGCTGGCTGAGTACTAGTGAAAGTGACCATGGTAGAGGTAGAACCCTGCACATCAGGAAAGACTTCCTGAGAGAGGGATTTTTGAAAAACTGTAATGTCTTGGAACCAGAAGGCCACTTTGCTACTATAGCTGATAGACTTTTTCAGAGGAGTTCTATAAACTATTCTCCTTTAGATGTAAAAGAAAATACAGTATCATATGTAGCAAGGGCAGGAGGCTAGATTCTCCTATTAATTGTGTAAAGGAGAAGAATCTGTGCCATTTGTATTTGTAGCTAAGTTTGACGGATGACTTTCTAGTTTCATAGATACTTCTCTTTAGTGTTGGAGACTTCACTTCAGCCTGGTTAGGTCTGGATGGCAATCCATCCTTCTATTCTAAGATAATAAGAAAGGGATTGATGACAGCTAGTAAATGTTTCTTGCCATTGGTTTTAATGTCATGGACCAGGCATGGTGCAGCCACCATGGAGCCACCATAAGACTGCATTGGATTTCTCTCAACGAAGTGTCACTATCACTCTGTGCAGTAGAGGAATTGGTGGAAAGAGGCAGAGTTTCCTCAACCAACAGGTCATGAAGGCATTTCCTAATGAGTACTCTCCCTGGCCCACTCAAGAGCAGTATTTCTGACACTCTTGCAAATCTTATTGAACATGCTTGTGGTTAGTTCCCACCTGTGGTCTTGAGATAGCTTGTCTGCTTAGGCTGTTGGCTATTCAGTTCTCTTCCTCTGCTACATGGATGGCCATTGAGAAGATGAGGCACAAAACAATCCATTCCCAAAATTGGATCACTGGGAACAAAAGAGACATGGAGTGTACTCTGCCCTGTTTATGTAGAACATCGTGGTGTTGTTGTCAATGGCCACCTGTACTACGCTGTCCAATATCCATTGCCTTAAGTGTTTTGAAAGCCTTTGTTACTGCTAGCAGTTCAAAATTGTTTATATGAATATCTCTTTCCTTCTCAGACCACACGGCATGAATTTGACAATTCTGGCAACGTGCTCCCCAACCTGTCCACCATGCATCAGTTGTGGCCTGAGATAGTTGAATGGCCTTTCCATGGTTAGACTCGATTCACTGGTCCACCATAAGAGCTGTAATGCTAGTTCATGAGTCACGGTTAACATTTAGGAATTGCTCTCTGTCACCATATTGAAAGAAACTAGGTACCAAGCCTGAAGAGCTGCACTTTCAAGGAGGCATGTGGAATTACGGCTGCTGTTGATGTCATGAGACCCAGCAGTCCTTGGGCCATGTACGTTGTAACCTTCATGCCTGGTTTTCATTTCTTTGTCAAGCTCAGAAGGTTTTTCACCCTGTCTTGAGGTAAGCAGGTTCTTGTAGTCCTGTGCCAATGTACTGAACCTTCTGATGTGGTTTCAAATTTGACCTCTAGGTTTATGGAAGGACTACGATTCGTCAGCAGATGTAAGGTGAAGGAGACATCTTTTGCCACTTTCCCCTGGAACTGGCAAGAATCAACCAGTTGTCTATGTATGGAAACACTGTTATACCATGTACTCTGAGGTAAGCAGCAGCTGGTGCCATACATGTTGTGAAGGCTCTCGGGTGCTGTAAAAAGATTAAAAGTGTGCAGCTTGAACTGGTACATATTGTTGTCCAAAGAAAAATATAGAAACTGTGGTGGTCTCTGCAGATAACAATGTGGAAATAAATGTTACTGAGGTTTATCCTCTTCTTGAGGAGTGGAAATATTGTTTCTACTGTCAACATTCTGAACTTCTTGATATCTATGTAGGAATTTACATCTCTCAGATCCAAGATTGGTATCAAACTTTGTCTTTCTTTGGACCTATGAAATAATGGAAGTAGAATCCATTGTGAAGCATTCTGGGAGGAAGAGATGTACAGCATCTTTAAGAGCGTAGCTATTTCTTCCTCCAATACTTGAGGTGATGGTGTAGGTTTGAAGATACATTTTTTTTTTTGGGAGGGGGGGAGATTCTATGGCATAGCCATGTTCGCTAATGTCTAGGACCCAATCGTTGTTGGTGATGGTGTTCCAGGTGGTCAGATGTGAGTGGAATTGTGTCTTCTAAACAGGAGTTGAGTATCTTGGCATGAATGCAGTCAAAGGTGCTACTTAAGACTTTTTCTCCTGCCTTTTAGTGTTGCTTGGTTGTTTGAATTTCTGTCATTGAGAGTGCTGCATGTAGTATTGGGTGAATAAGGAAGGTGGAGGCTTTTCTTGTTCTGAGAGGAATTTGGTTGATGAATACAAGTGTGAATGTTTCCGATATAGCTGGTATTGCCTTTGTTTATATTGAGAATAAAACCCCATTCTTTTAGCTGTATTTCTTGTCTAGGTTATCTCTGCCATCTGTTTTCTTGTGAAAGAGGCCTTCAGCATCAAAGAGTAGGTCCTCTAGTCTGGACCTTCAGTCTTCTGAGAGATCAGGTCAGCAAAGCCATGTACTGCATTTTTCCATGTATAAAACAACACTTTTTCGTAAAATAATTTGGGAGAAAACTGAGGGTCATTTTATACACAGAAGGAGGCAGAGGCAAATGAGCACACGCTCGGGCACCTCTTGCTGCCACCGCCGCCCACTGCCTTCTTGGCAGCGCGACTGCCAGGGCTCATTTCCAGCTCAGGCCACTGCCTTGTCCCTTCCGGTAGTGGAGGCAGCAGCACAAGGAGGTGGAGACGGAGGCAAAGGAGCACTCTCGCACACTCAGCCACCTCTTGCTGCTGCCCACTGACTGCTGCCGCCGCCGCTCAACTGCCTCCTCCAGAGCTCATGTTGCTGCCTTGTCCCCTCTGGAGGCAAAGGCAGCAGCAGCAGGCAGAGATGGAGGCAAAGGAGCACATGCTCAGGAGCCTCTTGCTGCTGCCACCACATCTCTTCCTCCAACGCTCCCTTCGGGCAGAGGACAAGGCAGCGAGGATGTGAACAGGAGGCGAGTCCTGGCAGTTGCAATGGAGGAGATGATTGGGCAGCAGAGGCAGTAGCAGCAGCATGAGACGGAGGTGGAGGAGCAGTTGCCCATTAACTGCTCCTCCTCCTCTGGCAAGGTTCAAAATTAGGGGCTCACGTTATACATTGGTGGGATCGTATACACGGAAAAATATAGTATAATGTCTCAGAGCCACTGCTGCAGACATGTTTTTGGCAGTACAGTCAGCTGCATGCCTCATGGAATGCATTTGCAGTGTAGCCAGAGACACAGCTTCTTGCTGAAATGTAAGCACTAAAACTCTCATCCTCAGGCAAGAGGTTGAGCAAGGATTTTTTGTCTCACAAAAACCTTTAGTATGCCCCCATTGCCCCCTAGTACTTGACTATTCTTATCTCAAAGGCTGCAGTGGAGTACATTCTCCTCCATGGCTGGTCCGTTTTATGACCATCCCTGTAGTTTGAGTTGTGTTACGGACCTTAGTTTGAGATGCCTCTACAATGATAAGAGTTCGGTTTTGATTGTGTGAGATGAAAGGTTGCTTCCTTATCATAGATCTTGTATAGGTTCTTGATTTGCCTAAAGGGAGGTTGTGAAGATGATGGTTTAAATCAAGACTCCAGCAGTGACGGTAACATGCCAATATGGATAGGAGCACATCTTATTTGATCATAAACAAGATCAGATCTTGGTGGAGGTGGCCTCTGTAATTCTAACTTCAGTGATTTGGCTATCCTAAGCATCAAATCAGAATCTATGACATTAGACTCTGGGGTGGTTACCAGAATAGACAGTCTTCTGATGATTCAATTATCTGAACCTGAATCAGCAGAATGGGTATCCATGCTAACCACTATATGTTCTTGTTGCACAGGGGCTGAGAAGTACTGACCCGTTTCCTAGCACAGATAGATGTTTTGGTATGTACTCCTGCTGTACCAGACCCTGGAGGAATGTTTCACCTTTTCCGCAGGGTATTTTGGCCTCAAACTGGCACCAAGCTGGTGTGACCAATGTTATGCCTTAAACTGACCCTGGGTAGTATCTCCAGGAACCACTGTATAGATCTAAGCCATGGTGTTGAAGCTTTTCAGTCAGTTCCAATGATGAAGCTGAAGACTAGTCTCAGGAATGAGTAGTTCAATGTCAGTGTTGGATCCTTTTCGCTGATGGAGATCAAGAATGAGATGAATACTTGTGACTACGCTTAGGTAAAGATAGTATAGTGGATCCAGAGGAGGATGAGGATAGAGAAACTGAACATTTTTAAGGAGTTGATGTCAAAGTTCCCAATGCCAAGAATGCCCCTTGGCTTTGGGTCCGTGTCACTGATCAAGTAGTTATTTTTCTATGAGTTTTGTTTTGCATTGAGAATGGAACAAGGGGACTTTTAAACTGACCAGGGCTTCTCTAAAGGTGATGACTTCAACATTGAGTGTCTTTGTTTGATTTGTGACTTTGATGCTGGACCGCTTTGCCTGTGTACCATCAATCCTGATGCCAGCTGTATTTTACTCTATTGATCTTGACATGGGTTGTACCTTTGTTCTGACAATTTTGAAGCCAGGTTCTTTTGCCAGTAGGGCGGTACTGCAGAATACGTTGGCAGGCCTGAAACAGAGCTCAGAAGCTTCTCTCTCTGCACACCCAAATAATGAAGATTGGGGGAAAATGCCATCCAGTATGGGCTAAAAATGAGGCACGGCACCAAAGTGTGTACAGTGGCAGATATATCAATTCCAGCATGATCGCTTTTTGGAAATGAGTCTTTCTACAACTTTTATGGTGAGGTGCATTCTTTTCTCATACTGTCAATACTGACTCAAAGGATGATGGCTGTGAATGGTCTCAGTTCCTAGGCGAGTAATTAAGGTGCAGGCTTCACTGTAATGGGGAAAGCTTGCTCAAGGTGTGTTGTGTAAGTTGGCTCTACTCCAGGAGTTTCTAGGCCATAGTACCATTGGAATAGAGAGGTTACTTACCTATAACCATGGTTCATTGAGTGGTACTCTGAATCCACATGAATGGGTTTAACTGTGCCTGTGCAGGACTCTTTGGAATATTCTAGAGCTGAACTAAATGACCAATAAAACGATTCCCCGTAGCGCGCATGCTCTGCCCACCCGTGGTACTTCAGTTCTGAATATCCACCACTGTCATGGCTCTGATAATTAAAAAAAAAACAAAAGGTAAGCTGTGACGGACAGTGGGGAGGTTGGCCGGGACGTGTGGATTCACAGAGTACCACTCAAAGAACCATGGTTACAGGTAAGTAACCTTTCTTTCTTCTTCGTGGTCTCTGTGAATGCACATGAATGGGTGACTAGCAAGCTCACTTACCGGAAGGAGAGCTGTCACAGTAATACTGAAGTCAGCACAGCCCTTCCAAAACTTGCTTCCTTTTTCGCTCTGACATCCAGCCTGCAATGTATCACAAAGATAAATGGCGTAGATCAAGTAGCTGATCGACAGATGTCAGAGAGTTCAATGCCACGCAGCCATGCAGTAGAGGTAGCCATGGCTCTAATAGAATGCACTTTCAGCACATCTGGTGGGGTCTTGCCAACCAGCTCATAGGCTAAAGTGATGGCAGAAACTATCCATCTGGAAACTGATTGAGAAGAAACCAGGTGGCCTTTGTGAAGCAGAGCCATGGAAGCAGGCAAACAATCTGAGAGATTTGCGGAAGTCCTTAGTCCTGGAAATATAAAAGGCCAAAGCCCAACAAACATCAAGGGAATGGAGCATGCACTCAAAATCTGAAGAAGGGTTAGGAAACAACGTTGGGAGAATCAAAGGCTGATTAACATGAAAATTAGAATTCACTTTAGGGATGAATGAGACATCAGGATATAAGACAACTTTATTGGAGTGAAATTGGATATACGGCGCATCAGCCCATAGTGCAGCCAACCAACTTGTCCTTTGTGCAGACAAAATAGCCAGCAAAAACAAAGTCTGGCCGTGACTCGGAGACAGGCTCGGAATTGTCATTGTTGCCTGTGACTATGGCACAAAGCCATCCCCCTCCGAAAGCGATTTGGGGCCATGTAGTTCCCTGGAAGATTCCTCGAGTATAGGCAAGGGCAGGGTGACTCGTACTGGAGGAGGATCCTTAAGATGAACAGACTTGGAAGGATGCTTAACCTTTTTATGTTTAACTACCTCGTTTTTCTTCTTAGGATCTTTAACAGATGGTGCTTTCAATACCCATGTCGAAGATTTCTTCGATTTGAACACCTTTGAAAAAGCTTTGGAAGAATGGGTTGCCAGTGCTGGCGAAGCAGTGGGATCAGGACGAGGAGTGGGGGGGGGGAGCAGTCAACATGGTAGGTTCCATAGCTGTTGAGCCGGACGGTGTCAGTGACTTTTCCCAAAGATAAGAACAGAGTCGCTGTAAACGGAGCTTCAGGGTGGGCTTGGTTAATTTCTTACACTCCTGGCAAGAAATGGGTTGCTGTCTTTCTCCCAAACAAAACAAACAGCAGTCGTGGCCATCCGTAAAAGGGATTTTATTAGCACGCGATGCACAATGTTTGAATGGGCCTGAAGAGGCCATAAAATTTGGTGGAAACCAAAAAGATGGTAGTAAGGAAAGGGAAAAAAACTCAGAGGAAACGTTAATGATAATCTGAGGTCAAAATCAGAAATTTTAAGGAATTAATAAGCTCTAAGTGATGCAAAGCAGTCCGACTGCAGTGGCGGCAAAAAGGAACTGAGGTACCACGGTTGGACAGAGCATGTGCGCCACGGGGAAATGTTTTATTGGTAATTTAGTTAAGCTCTAGACCACTGGTTCTTAACTTTGGGTTACTCAGGAGTTTTGGACTGCAACTCCCAGAAGCCTTCACCACCTGCTGTGCTGACTGGAGTTTCTGGGAGTTGCAGTTCAAAAGCATCTGAATAACAAAGGTTAAGAACCACTGCTCTAGAATATTTCAAAGAGTCCTATGCAGGCACAATTAAACCCATTCGTGTGCATTCACAGAGACTACGAAGAAGAATCACTGATTCCTTTCTCTTCAAAATGGAAGATGTCAGCTTCAGGACTGATGTGGACCAAGAAGCCAAAGATCCATCCTCAGGGTCAAGGAGTAGTATTTTCTGCATAGACTCACCTTCTAGCAGCACATGGTCATCTTGTTTGGAGGATATATTGAAGACACAGACAGAACTGAAATAGCTTGCTTAGATATGGTGCCTACCACTTGCAATGACTTTTTCCACAGATAGGATTTTAGGTGGAATTGTTGATTTTTTTAATAGCAGCCTTAGTAAACTTGTGGCAAAACTGGCAATGTTTCAGTCTGGTGCCTGTAACCAAAGCAGTATAAGTACTTAGAATTCCTGTCAGTGAGGGGGATCTTGTTGGTGCATTGACACACTTCTTAAACAGATTCACTGAGCAGGCCTCAAATATGAGGAATGTTAATTATTTGTTTTTTGTTCTTTTTTTAGGACAACTCACAGGAAAGAAGAATGAAATGACAAAGACAAAGAAAAATACGAAGAGGTAAGAAATATTTAACAAACTAACAAAAATATGGTCTAGATAATGCTCTGAGATGTTTCCACAGTGGTGGACAAAAGGGAACTGAGAGATAACCCTTGAGCGTGGGAATATGCATACTGCAGGGGGCTACTCTTAACAATTTCTTTAGGCTCTGGAATGTTCCGAGACTTTAATGCAGGGGCAGAAACAGCCCACCTTTGTAATTCACAGAGATCACAGGAGCCAGTCTCCTAGCCACCATTCCCATGGAGTTACAAAGCACACAACAGCTGTAGCTGCAGCACACTGAAATTGATCTGAATGAAATGCAGCTTTCCTAGGCTCCCTGTAACTGAAATATTGATGCTGTATTTAGTTTACTGCCAATCATTATGTCCACCTGAAATACTTAATGCCATATTTTAAAACATGCTGTACTTTAATTAGAAAGTCACAATTCCTTCTCTTATTTTCCCTTCTGTGTCAATCAGGTCATCGAAAATTGGTACACAACACATTTAAGATCATGTATTCAATGAATTAAAAGAACAGAATTTACCACAAGTATACCCATTTTCTAATGACTGGACCAGACTATGCCATGCTTTCTTTCAGGCAAATCTAAACATGCATCCTTTGCATCACTCACCGTATCGACTTGCCTCAACACTGTGCCTTCTCCAAAGAAAAGAGGTTTGCGTGCATCCACAAGGATGAGATCGAAGTATGACTGCCATGGCCGATGAGAACTGCCAGGCTTGAATAATAAAATAAATAAAACAAAAGGATACCTTTTTTAAACATCAGGTCAACAAATGTTACCCATATTGATACTTGTAAAATTTAGCTGTAGTAGAAACTAGTGACTATGCTCTATACGTAGTGACTATACTCCATATGTACCTTACTTTTACTCTATATGTAACCTGATAGCACAGCTATTACAGGAAGGGACAATGTCAAATTACAGAGCTTCCTTACATCAAAAAAACATGTTCCAGAAGATTTATGTTCCCTATTAGGATAGCAATTTGCCAATGAACCTTTGCTTTAGGAGATACAAGTACGGACAATCAAATCTATATCTGGCATGTCTACTTACCCAAGCATTCATGAATCATTAAACTAGACATGGGAGTTTTCATTACTTCCATGTGCACTCTGATACCATTTTTTGTCTTTGAAGGAAAAAAGAAACAGTCCAAGTGGTGCTTGGGGAGGCAAAGATCCATAGTAGTTGCAGTGAGTCATGGGATGAGTATTTGTGCTGCCTATTAGGCTCTATAGAGGGCAACTGTCAAACAACTACCCATCCCATGAATCATTCTGGCTCCCATGAATCTCTGTCACTCCTATGTAGCACAGGGGCCATTTCCTTCTTCAAAGGAAAAAAAATGGTGACAGAGGCTCACATGGAAAATGAAACATGCCCTGTGGATTTTGATTTCTCATCTACAGCTCCCAGTATTGTGCTGGAGGGAATTCTGGGTGAATTCTAGGAGCTGCAGTCCAAAAGAAATGAACATTCCATGCCTACCTTATACTGCACTGCATGCTTTCAAAGCAGAAGCCAACACTAAGATAGCAAAGAAAGGTGACAGTACACTATTTCCAATTTTCTAATAGAAAGTAAAGTGCACCCACAACTAAGTTTCCACAGTCCAGTCATCTGAAGATCTGTGTCACTACTGTTGACCACATACACACTAATGCAGATGAATGCAATTCCTCTTCTCTAGGCAACACCCATTTCAGCTGCTCATGTTACACAGGTGCAGGATGGCAAACAACTTATCACTAAAGGCAATGAATACCTCTGATTAGATTGCAATTATACCCTACTGTTTTCCATTTCTTATCACTAGTGACCTCTGGAGTTGCAATATGGAGAACATTTTAATTATTTCCACCTGTTCTGCAGTTGGAGATAAGATAGTTGACACCATGGGGACTTGATACTTGTGAAATTCTCAAGACCAAATTTCACCAGTATCAAAATTTCACCAGTATGAAAACCTTGATTTTTCAGTCCCATGATCTACCACTGAAACCAATCTTCCACTTATTTTAGGAAGAGATAAAACATAATATCTAACACTAAAGCAACAATTTTCTCATAACCCACCTTTGGCCCATGTGGAAAATCGAACAGATATGTCATAATTTTCTGAAAGACAGATTAAGAATAGGACAAAAATATTTAGAATTTATCTGAAGCTATATGAACATATTTCTCAGTCCATTTTTAGATGAAGCAATCTCTATATCAATGAAGCTAAAACCATTTTATAATAAATTTCAAATACAAAAGTCTACAATAGGCTTAATGGTTGTTAAAGTGTCATTCAGAATGTACCTTTAATATAATCATGTCATTTACAGGGTCTCTGTTGAACAGGTATGTTGGCTAAAGGCATGCTAGTTCTCTGACTTGAACAGTACAAATCAATGAAGGAGCCTTTTAAATTCTAACGTGACCTCTCATGGACAAATCCACTTATTCAGAAGCCTGAAGAAGAGAATTTGTCCATTAAAATATAGCAGTTAGTCTTTGCCACAACGCTTTTGTCTTCTTTTAAATTTTTGTTTTGTTTTTTCCTGATATGCTAGCACAGATTAACATGACTACCTCTACTACAATTTTTAAATTCTGGACTGATATAATTCACAAGCTTTTTTTTCATTCATAATTGTACATAAATCTACAGGTGAAACAACGTGTCCTAAAATGATCAAGTATTTCTACCCACAAAATAGGTAATTTACTGAACGTTTTAGAAATATGCATTTAAGCAGACAATCAAAGCATCAAACTCAGAGGAGAAGAGTGGATCTCAAAGACTCTCTCTTGGCCTTTACAACTACTCTGCAAGTTTTTATAGTGGTTTCTTGCCAAGGTCAGAATATGACCGGGGGGGAGGAACTGTGTTGGGGGAATCGGAGGAAGGGAAAATATAGATTCATTGCCTCCTCAGCTCCCAATTATAGCCCCAATATGCTGTATGGTGGAATAGCCAGACTGGCTCTGGAGCTAGTCCCTGGACCCTTGTAATTCTGAATACACCAGAGGCTCCAGTATTAGTTTGCTCCATCCTTCTGACTTCTTTTCTAGAGTACACATTTTTAAATGACCTAAGGTATAGACTGTAGACCAAAGTTCAAGTTCTCTATAACTATAGACCAAATTTCAGCTATACCACTCTTCCTCAGTGGCTTCATATATGCCACACAGTAATCTCATTTATGCCCCTATTCTCACTGTGAGGAGAGATGAATGACAGCAGAAGGAAATCTGCATTTCTCCTTCACATGCAAGATGCACAGATTGATCCAGTTACCTGAAGCAAGCCCTTAAAAGGGGTGAGGGGTGTTCAAAACATGCACTTACAGGTTAAAACAGGAAACAGGGCTGATCTCATCTAAAAATAAACATGGTTTCTCCTTTTATAGTTAGTTGGTCATGGCTTTCTGCAAGAAGGGGAGCAAGGATATAGAACAAGAGAATGCAGCCTTAGGTTACCACAACCTCCACAAAGCTGGGACCCTCCAGCCCAGGGTGATTTCTTCAGGATCAGGGGCTCCAGTGGCCCCTGCCCAAAGCCTTCAGTGGGTTGCATAAAGACAGCAACCAAAAGCACATTCATCAGCAATAGGGTGTTTTAACCTCTTCTCTTGTGCTCTGTGATTCCAATAGAAACAGGACCACTGTTTATGTACTGACAGTAGCAGTAAGGAAACAAGGATTTCTCCCCCACAGGTCAGCTGATATCTGATCAGCGGGTCTGTGGGAGATAGTGAATGGGGCTTTCTGTGGTTCCAAAGTCCTCAAAGAAAGTGGCGGGGTGGCTGTCAATCTATACACATTTGCTCCAAGGTAAACTCAAATATTTCCTCTAATTCAGTAAGATACAAAATATAGTATAAGCATGAAACACATTATCAATATGGATTATGATGAAGCAAGCAGCTGATTCCTATAATCTAAAAGTACTTACATCTGTGTATTTATAATCACTGTTTGTGGCAAGAAACACCTTTCCCACTTCATTCATTCGACTCAACAGCAAAGGCAGCTTCCCCTAAAATAAGAAGCATTTACATAAAATCTTGACTGTTATCCAGCTACTTGAGTTCAAACCAGAAATCAGAATGTGACATTTTAAAAGGATCTTCCTGTGTTATTTATTCTTTCTTGATAACTATGTTTATAAGTATCTTTGGAAAAATAACTAGGTGTTGCACCTAATTATTTCTTAAACTCAGAAGAAATGTTGTAGCTACTAGTTACATAACTCATCACTCATAAGTAACTAATTACAGTTAACTATGCTACTTGTACCTACTTTCTTCTAAGATCTGTTTGAAACCCATACCTCCAGGGGTGTTTAAAACCACACACCAGGAAATTCCATTCTCCATCCTGTCTCAGTCTAGTCAAGATGCCTTCTAATATCCTGCATGACTTCACTATAGACTACAGATTCTTATGATTCTGGGCACAGAGCAAAGCTAATTCAAGATAACAGACCAATGGTAGCTGTCTTTGCAGCATGGATGTTTATAGTCTACTATGTTCAAACAAGAGGATCCTAGCTGTGCAAAAAGTGACATTCAGAGCGACTGGCACAACAAACCTTCAGAAAGGTCTTATAACTCTTGTAATTTGCAGTGTTTGACAAAATCCCTATTACAAGAGACAGTTCATGCTGAAATCTCAAAAGTCTTTTTATAATATGTAACCATGATTTTAAAATGGAATGTTGTAGTCAGAAAGTAACTCTTTACTAATTCATTTTAGAATAAAATTGCGGGTTTTCACTAGCATAGGATATTCTGTTTTATAGGATACTTGTTGCTGTCAGAGTTCAGAGGAACTCCTTCAAAAAAAGGAGAAAGAAACCTTTTTTACTTTGTCATCTTCTGGATACTGAAACAGCAGAAGTGCCTTGAAACATTCAGCACATCTGATACAGCATTACCTCTGTCAATATCAAAAGACATAAATATTCACCCTCGTGTAAGAAGAAAGGTTCTGCACTTACATCTTTCACCACATACTTTTCCAGTTTCTCAACTGTTTTCTCCTTGAGAGATCCCTGGGGAAAAAACAGGGGAGCTTTTTTGAGCCAGCAGAAGCAATGATCTACAGACATCTTACTCATATTTCATATTAGTATCACCTTCCATGCTGTCATCATGTTGTTAAAAGATGTTCCAATAACACTAGATACAGAAAGTTCTTTCCAGCGTTTCATATGTCAAGAGATTGACTCTGGGTAGGCGCAACAGAAGGGTGGATAACTTTGTGGCTCATTCATAATTTGAGAAACAAATATGGGACAAACTGCCATTCAAAATGTGCAACGTAACATTTTCTGGGATAAATCTAGCCAAGGGGGAGGGAAATCTGAAGACATGTAACAGTTCAACTGGAAAAGCTAATAGGTGATGCTTACATGGAAGATCAGCCAGAAATAATTTATTAATTGCTCCTTAGAGTGTGGAGAAAAAGTGATGACAGTTGCTCCTATGACTGTTAACTGCTACCACCTGTCTCACCATGAAAGAGCAAAAATGAAGGATGAGAAGAAGTGACCTGAAAACTCATTCACCAATCTGTCCTTCTCAATCTTCATGGGTCACTTAGCTAACATTCAGTGTTTATTCAGTGGCTTGCAAATCAAATTTAATAGTGCTTGAATTACAACACCATAAATAATTGAAAGTTCAGAAATAGTTTTTGAATTAACAAATTATTCAAAACATCCAAGTGCCAATCACCTTATAGTGAACCCAATCCACAGCATCTCTCACATCTTGGAACATACTCCTGAAGGACATGAAGAGGTCTCCATCTTTAAACCCTGTTTCACAACTGCAAGAGAAAGGCAAACACAGAACCTTTACACTTTAAAAGCCATCAAGGAGGGTGTGCAGGACCAAGAACACCTGTAGAGGTATAGTTGGGTACAATATGCTAAGCTAAGGATTCCAAAAGTTAAAGTGCATTCGTTCGAAAATAAATTGATTCTTGCTCACATGCCTTTTTTGGTTAATACTGGATTTCCAACAATCGAACTAGTGATGGGGAATTTGTGGCTCATTCCCTATCCATTCCAGAGGAGGCCCCAGAAAAGTCCTGCCTCCCAAATGAAGCCCCATTACTCAGACCCTAGCACTGAGAGGAATTAACACAGGATTCCCCTTCATATTGTTCTCCACCCTGAGCAGTGGTTTTCTTCACACATCACATCTTGCTGAATTGGAGTAACCAGAAATAAAATGGTCTTGGAAGACTCAACTGTGCCTCCTGCCAGCAAGATGTCTGGAAGTGTGCTGGAGCCACAGTCCTTGACATCAGCCAGTTTGCTTGATTAGCCCTTAGGGGCAATCCACTTCCAAAACTAAATTTCCCATAATTGTGCTAAATTATAATATTTATCTAGTTTAATCACTGTTTGTCACCTGTGAATGGCAAAATATTGTGAACCCCATGGGGGTTTCCATCACAAATTTTAAGAAAAGTAATCAGTGTCTTAAATAGTTTCATTTTCACCAGATTATAGATACGAATATTTGCACTGATATTTGCATTGAGAAAAGAAGGTGACTACAGAAAGACTGGGAGGAAAGCAATGACAAACCTAGACAGCATCTTAAAAAGCAGAGACATTGCCTTGCTGACAAAGGTCTGCACAGTAAAAGCTATGGTTTTTCTAGCAGCGATGTATGGAAGTGAGAGCTCAACCATAAAGAAGGCTGACCACCAAAGAATTGATGGTTTTGAATTGTGGTGCTGGAGGAGACTCTTGAGAGTCCCCTGGACTGCAAAGAGAACGAACCTATCCATTTTAAAGGAAATCAACCCCGAGTGCTCACTGGAAGGACAGATCCCGAAACTGAGGCTCCAATACTTTGGCCATTTCATGAGAAGAGAAGACTCCCTGGAAAAGACCCTGATGTTGGGAAAGTGTGAGGGCAAGAGGAGGAGGTAATGACAGAGGGCGAGATGGTTGGATAGTGTCATCGAAGCTACCAACATGAATTTGACCAAACTCCGGGAGGCAATGGAAGACAGGAGGGGCCTGGTGTGTTCTGGTCCATGGCGTCACAAAGAGTCAGACACAACTTAACAACTAAACAACAACAACAGAAAGACTCACCAGATTTCATATAACACAGACATATGCACTCACCTTGAATACCTGGGACAGTTAGTAAAAAAATCAACCAGACAGGCCAACAGGTAGGTCTCTGCAAAAATTAAGAAAGAAGGAAAGAAGAAGCCAGGTATCAAAATCAAGGCAAAAGTTAAACATGAATGGGCAGATAGACAGAGGCTCATGTATTTAATCCAAGAGGACATTCCTAATATTACCAATTTGAAATTAACTCATACCTACTAACCTTCACTGCACACTCCCCCCACCACTTTCAGCTTAGGATCTCACCTGGTAAATTGAACAGTGTGTTTAAAATGTAAAACCTGTCAGTGTCATCCCTCTGGATGAATTTATTAGGATACTGCTCTCGAATCTCTGGTCTGAAAAATGAAAGGGATAAGGGAATACACCCATTAAAAATGTAACGATCATAATCATTTATGTTAATAACAGTGTTAACTCCAATCAGGACCTTTAAGGCCTACAATGGTGGTACTTAAAAATGGTTTACCCTAGAGAGGAACCTATTTCCTTCTATTCTTGGGAAATTATGGGTTGTTGTTTTTTTAAAAAAAGGTGTAAGTGGAGGAGGAAAAAGACAGTATATGGACACCAAGCACAACGATCTACTAAACCAAGGTATTTATAACTGAACCAGATCTGTGCGTATTTCTATCAGATCTACTTGCTTGTTTTTCCAATTAGATTTCAAAGATACAAATAAAACACTATTTTAACTTATCCCAAGGCAAATAGGCATCAGGATTTGGAAAAATTAGGCTAAGGTGACACCTCAAAGTAGCTAATATATCAAACCTATTTTTTTTAAATTCGGAAGTTTCCCAAAGTACAATACAATCATTGTGCACAATGAATACAACCTAACTGAAATGTTCTGTACACATAGCACTTACCCCCTCATGAAGTTAAAGCCATGTGCACATACTAGGATGTTTCCATAGGCATCGACTTTCAGCAGATTTCCATAAAGAGAATCAAATACCAGGCCTCTAATTAACAAAGAAATGCAAAGATTGATATAAGCAATGTTTACCAAGCAGTTAACAGCAAGACTTTGAAAGATAGTCTATTGGAAGGGCATACCTGAGCCAGTTCTATCACGTTCTGTCCAAACTAGAATCTGACCCTAAGGAGGACATTTTGCTGACAGAGTCCCAATGAACTTTTGTTTAGCTGCAGAGGAAAAAATAGTCTGCATTGCCTGGTTTAAATGTACAGTAGATCGATTCTCTTATCATTAGTTCATTTATCTTAACAGAAAGACTGCTGCAGACAGAAGGGCAATTTAAGAAGCATTTGCTTCCACTTTTACAACACTACAGTTTGCTGTGTCATGCAGACCTAACACTTCAGACTTTGCAACATCAGCATGTCAGAAACTAGCTACAGTTAAATGTTAAGTAATTTGACATGCTAAAGGACAGTTTTCTTCACAAATAACTAGAAGGAGGAGATAGCACATGAAGCCACATTGCTGAGTATTACTTTGAACACTCTAGAACATTTTATAAAAGCTGAAACATTGTGGACAAAACTTGATAAAGGGGGAGCTATCAATGGTTTATCAGAAGCGCCTTGCTTAGAGCAAACAGTAATTTAGATACTGTAGTTCTGTTTGAATATGCCATTGCACTCATCATATGGAAAGGGTGTGTGTCATGTTTAAACAAGTAAAGGTACACTCAAACAAGTGCAGAACATCCCCCTACTCACTGCTTATCTCCCTTCAGGTTCTCTTCTTTCAATTTGTTTTTTAAAAAGGGAGAAGCAGGTAAGTGATCGTTTCAGAAAACATTCAGTGCCTCTCCCTTTCATGCCCCCAAACAACACATCCCCTTTCACATGAGGATTCTTAAGTCTGACTCTTAAAAATGATTTTGCTAGTAAATGGCAATTAAGGTTTTCAGTCATATCTTCTCTGTATTCTGTGGAAAAACTGCCAGTCTACTGAGGCTCTCAGTAAACACTGCCTTGGAAAAAGATTTCCAAACATATTCTCCCCCATCTCTCATCAATGTGCAACTCTTCACTCGCCCATGATGTGACATCAACTCATGGTGCACTTCCATAGCCCTCCCTCTGTATCATGAATTGCTACTATCAAAGCAGAAGTGGAATGACATGAGGAGTTTCATTTTCAGTTAAGTGAAACTACACGTTAATGTGAGAGGGGTGAGAACATAATTGAGGAAGACAGTTTGAGCAGTCACCCATGTCTGCTATAATGTATAATCTGTACATGAAATATGAGAGAACAAGGGAGACTGAAAACCACCAAGTAACACCAGCTTACTAAGACTGTCGTTCTACAGTGATCAAATGATCTTACAAGCAAGAAGGAATCCAGATTAATTTGAGAAGTTTGAAAGCTAAATAGACATTACTTGTATAAACTAAGACTTCATACCCAAGAGTAGACATATAGGGCTCTGAGCCTGTGCATGTGGATCGAAGTTGTGCCAATGGCGGTGTTAAAGGCTTTACAAACAACACAGATCAAAAGACTTCAAGTCCTTGCCCACATTATGGTATACCATTGCTATCAGAAGTATTTGCAGTGGGGTTTGGGAGGGCTGAAGAAAATGCAATTTTATGTTTAAAGCAACATGATAATGCAAACAGGCTTGCAATTTCTTCACTACTGGTGGCAAAGGCATGACTCACATAGTTCTTTTCCATGGTGTTACAAAATGCCAGGGCATTTCTCCACTGCAGTAATATTTCAGAGGTTCTACAAGACGTCACCACAGATCTTCAAGATTAAACATGTGAATTGGGCCTAATAAAGGTACTAATATGCTCTCCTTCACAATTCCATGAAAAGCTTCAAATTGTATCCCAACAATGCTTCTGTTGCAAACATTGATTTGCATCCACAAGAAATTCAAATACACTTTAGCGCATGCACTGGAGCTCCCAATAGCTCCCTAGAAACTCTAGGTTGGATTCAGATTTAGTCATACTTAGAGCAGCCTCATTGAAATAAATGGGACTTAAGTTAATAATTACTAACTTAGTGGGCTTATTTCAAGTATGATTAAGCCTGGATCCAACATTCTGGATTCATCAATGAGCTCCTTATGATAACCTCAAGAAAAGTCCACTGATATTAACACAAACAGTGGTCATCTCGGAGAGGGAACCCTAATACATTCATGTTTCAGTACAAACAAAGATGCATCTAAGGAACTTTGTCCATACTGTATCTCCAAATCTTTTCCTTCAAACAGTTTCATGTACAATTTTTAGTATTGAACTTGCTTCATCAATATGTAATGTATTCATTTGACAAAAACACAACCTGAGTGCCCATTTAGCATTTCCTGCTACGAAATTCACTTTTTTGAGACTTTTTTTAAAAAATCACATCAACCTAAATGTTCAAGTGCCTTGTACAATTCAGCATTCTTCCAAATTACTCAACAAAACAAAACAAACAAAAAAATTATTTAAAAAGTATACAGAATACACATTATTTGGTATGTTACAGTCATTTACCTGGTAGGGAATGCAGGATCATAGGCAAAATTAAGTAGCTCTTGAGGGTATCCAATTGAAACTAATCGTTCAACTGTCAGGTCAAATCCGAGGGATTCATACTCTGGGGACTTATACACTGTGACAAGACAAGAAAATTCTGGTTAGAAATAAAAGGAAGACACACATACTGTAATTAAACAAAGCACAAAATTTACACAAAATTTACAGAAATTTTGTCATTCTACTCTGTTTTTATTGAGCACACAGCAGTGACAGAAGTATCAAACTCTAGTGATCTTATACAGTAGTTTCATTAGTACTGTTCCCATTTCGGCAACAGAATGCATTAAATGAAATACTAGCTAGTGCCTCAAGGGAACTATTTTCCAAACAGCATTATCACCCTCACCCCATTTCACCTCTATATATGCGTACTAAAAGAGAATCTGATATTTATTGGTTCTGATGAACAGAAGAAAATTCTGAAGCCTAATCTTAGATCAAGCATTTTTTTTAGTAAGGAAGAATTTAGAAGGGCAACAGATTAAGCAGCCTTTCACTAGAGGCCACCTGTCAAACTGATCTGTGATGTATTAATAAAAGTTCATGAGATTACCATTGTATATCAAAATATTAATTTTTTTCAGATAAATCTCATCTTGAGCAAAGTAAATACATTGGCTGAAATTATGTTGCAGTTACACAAACAGCATAACTTTTAACTACAAATTGCCATGAATTAAGAAATCTCCATAGATATTATCTGTTGTATGCCAAGTTGCACAACTCTGTATACAGGAGATAATGTCTATGAAGTTTTAATAACCCACAGCAATTCATTTCTAAAAGTTACACTATGTATGACTGTGATTTTGCATTAGCCTGCTGTAAAAAATAAAAATAAAAAGAGAAAAAAATCCATGGTGAATGCCAACCATTGTAACCAGAGATGGGAGTATTCATATTTGTATGCAAATGCCCCTGCACAGGTGGAGATAATGAGGGTTCAGCCCCATGGGGCCGGATGGTCCACTCACTGATGCACTAATGCCCCGGGGTCCGCGCTGCCATCCTATGCTCCAAAGATCACCGAGCCACTCCTGGTAGGAGGTGGGACGACAAGCCTCCCTGCCAAGTCGAAGGATGTCTCAGCAATCGCGATCTCTGAAGTGATAGGACGGCAGCGTGGACCCCATGGCATTAGCACACTGGTGAGTGGATCGTCCGGTCCCAGGGACCGGAACCTCGTTATTTCCACTTGTGTGGGGATATTTGTATACGAATATTAATCAAGAGATTACTTACCTGTAACCATGGTTCTTTGAGTGGTCTCTGTGAATCCACATGAATGGGTTAGACTGTGCCTGCACAGGACTCATCGGAATGTTCTAGAGCTTAAAAACATGTGATCAGTAGGACATTCCCCCATGGCGCGCCTGCTCTGCCTGCTTGTAATACATCAGTTCTGAAAAATATCCGCCGCTGTCAAAGCTCTGACTATAACAACGTTCAGGATGAAGTGATGAATAGCGGGGAGGATGGGCAGGACATGCGGATTCACAGAGGACCACTCGAAGAACTATGGTTACAGGTAAGTTATCTTTCTTCAGGTTCTCTGTGAATGCACACGAATGGGTGACTAGCAGGCTAACTTACTGGAAGGAGGGCCTTCATGCTAACAATGAAGTCAGCACAGCTCTGCCAAACCTACTTCCTTCTTGGCCCTGACGTCCAAACGATAATGCGTCACAAAAGTCAAAGGTGTAGATTAAGTGGCCACTCGACGGATGTCAGAGATCTCAATGCCACGAAACAGGGCAGTAGAGGAGGCCATAGCTCTCATAGAGTGCACCTTCAGCACATCTGGCGGAGCCTTGGCAGACAATTCATAAGCCAGGGTTGTTGGTATGATTGTTGGAATGTGAAAGGTCTGCACTACTGGTTACGTTAGTACCTTGGCTGTTGGGTGGAGTAAGAACGGGCAGTCTTATGAATCTTGTGCAAGTTATCCACCACATCATCAGTCTTCTTGTTGAAGAGGCCAATGCAATCATGGGGAAGATCTTCAATGCGGGACCTAGCATCATCAGTGATTCCCGCTGAACGCAGCCATGTATGTCCCCTGAGGGCAATAGCAGAAGCCATAGCCTTTGAAGCAGCATCAGCCGTATGGCGGGATGCTAAACGCTGCCATTTAGCCAAAGTAGAGGCCTCAAGGTGGACATTGAGGGCACTGGCTCTAGTCTCCTTGGGAGCAGACTGAAGAACTGGGAGGATCTTATTCCACAGTCTATGATAAGCTCCCATCGCAACCTGGTAGTTGGAGACCCTCATGATAAAGAAGGCCAAGGAATACAGATGACAACGTAGGACACCCAGCTTTTTACCTTCATTGTTGGTGGGAGTGGCTGTTGAATGCTTCCCAGTGCAAGACTGATTGGAATGAACTATAATAGAGTTTGGAGACAGATGCTTAACAAGGAAAGCTATATCGTTCCCATGTGGTTGATAATGGTTTTCAACACATCTGGAAATCTGAAGAGACGTACAGTGGTGCCTCACACAACAATGTTAATTGGTTCCAAAAAAATCAACGTTGTGTGAAACATCGTTCTGTGAAACAACATTTCACATAGGAATGAATTGAAAACCGGTTAATCCGTTCCAATTGGAACGGATTGCCATCGTTCAGTGAAAATCCCCATAGGAAACATCGTTGAGTGAAACAATGTTTCCTATATTGGAATGTATTGAAGCCGACTCAATACATTTCAATGCCTTTGCGAAGTCCTTTTTCGCTCCCGTAAAAGTGTCTTACAATGTTTGGACGCTGTTTTAAATGATTGCAATGGTTAGTCCACCTCCTGAAACCTATGCAAACTGATTTTGGTGTTGTTCTGACACTTCGTTAATTTATGATGATTTTTTTGTTTTTTCTCCATAGGAAACCATTGGATGGTCTGTCTAATGGTTTCCAATGGAAAAAACAAAAAATCATCATAAATTAACGAAGTGTCAGAACAACACCAAAATAAGTTTGCATAGGTTTCAGGAGGTGGACTAACCATTGCAATCATTTAAAACAGCGTCCAAACATTGGTAAACACTTTTACAGGAGCGAAAAGGGAGATCGTTGTGTGAAAATCCCCCATAGGAAACATCGCTGTGTGAGGCAGCAAATTTAACAGAAAAAGGCATCGTTGTGTGAATTCATCGTTGTGTGAGGCACTCGTTGTGCGAGGCACCACTGTAGATGGTTTATCCCATGATTCCCTAATAAGGTCCAACATGGCAGGTATAAATGCCAGACTCAACGGAGGGGATTTTTCTTGATTGATTTCGTCGAAGACGAGATCATGTTTAGGAGAGGGAGGTTGCTCAGTATCGAGCTCCAAGGAGTTGGCCATACAGAGAATGAGTTGGGAGTAAGATGAAAGGTCCTTCGATGGGGATGGTATGTGAATATCCGCCACGTCCGAATCAGGGGTTGGTAAATTTGAAGGAGACTCCCTGGAAGCCTTGGAATATGGATCCTGCTCAGGAGCTGTTGAAACTGAAGAGCCTCTAGAAATGGAGAGGTGGAGAGGGAGAACGGTGACGAGCCTGAGAAGTAGAAGCTGGAGCGCAAGGGGTTGATACTGAAGCAGAACATGTGACATGACGGGACAAACAGACCTTGGGTGCAACATCGAAGCTGATGGTACTGAGGACATGCAGAAGCATTTTGACGGAGGGGGCTCCAGTCGAAAGGCATCAGGTTGAGGCATGCGGCATTTAACTGCAGATTTCGTTGGTACCTGAAATACGGGATCGAGCTGGTAATAAGCTCAATGTTGACGCTGAGGAGGAGGTAAAGGCAAAAGAGAAGATTCAAAAGGAGAGGCATAAGCATAATGCACTCTCTTAGGTCTCCCATAGTAGCCAGTGTCATAATAGGGATCAAACTCATCCAGATGGTATCGACGTTGATCACCATGTCAATCAACCTCCGCATAAAAGGGTTCCCCATAATCCAAAGCCAAATGATGTCTAGATGGACGAAGAATGAAAATAATGTCCCGAGGCTGAGGGTATTGTCGAGATGGGGAAATGTGGCGACGTTTGACTGGTCGCTTACGCGGAGGAGACTGCCCTGCTGATGCCTCCAAGTTAGACAATTGTATTACTGTTTCCCGCCCAATAGACATGGGGCTAGAATGGGCCGAGGCCGGGCTAGAGATGACATCAGCCTCAGAACGGCCATGACTTGGAGACAGGCTTGGTATTGATACCAAAGCCTAAGCGTGAGGAGGTGGTCCTGACTCGTCAGCTTCAGACGGGGAGTCTGGATATGGCATATCCCTGAACGATTCCTCAAGGATTGGGGATGGGAGAGAAACATGGAAAGGAGGAGGCTCTCAGGGCTGAGTAGACTTAGAAGCTTGCTTAGATTTCTTCTGCTTAACCACATCCTCCTTCTTCTTAGGAGAACGATCTTTCATTGAGGCCGAGGGCAACTTCAGCACTGAGGTCGATGTCGATGCCGAAGAAGCTTTCGGTCTGGGTGCCTTCTCAGAGAGTTCTCAGAGAGGGCGTAGCAGGAGCCAATGGAACAACAGGCTTGGGTCGAGGAACAGGAGTTATGGTAGGTTCCATGGCTGAGGGACTCGAGGTTCTCAGGGATTTTTCCCAAAGATACGATTGAAGTCACTGCAAGCAGAGCTTGAGAGCAGGCTTGATTAATCTTTTACACTGCAGGCAGGAGTGAGTCTGGTGCCGTTCCCCCAGACAAAATAAGCAGTGGTTGTGGCCGTCCGTGAAGGGGATCTTATTGACACACGACATACAGCGTTTAAACGGGCCTGGAGAGGCCATAAAAATGGTGGGAACGGGAAGGAAAAAAAGGGGGGAAATGGAGAGAAATCAGAAACAAAAAGATAACTCACGGGGAAACGTCCGACACAAAAGGACCAGATTAAGTCCGTAATCCCGAAGTCGTAAACATTTATCAGTCCAAAACATCCAAAACCCTTAAGATATAAGAATTTTGCTCTAGTACTGTAGTTGCTAAAGGAGTCCGATTTCAGCGGCAGCTAAAAGGAACTGAGGTATTACGGGCAGGCGGAGCATGCACGCCACAGGGGAACATCATAATCACGTTTTTAAGCTCTAGAACATTCCCAGGAGTCCTGCGCAGATGCACTTTAACCCATGTGTGCATTCACAAAGACCACGAAGAAGAAAACCCCCCCATCTCTAATTGTAACCTACACTGATCATTAAATCTTCAAGACTTATTCTTTTTATCTTCCACATAAGGCTTTTCCACATGATTCTTCATTTCTTCTTGTTCCTTTTAACACATATATACGTATCCAATTATACTTAATTTTGGACATAATGACTTGTGCTTTAACTGCAATTATTTAGGAAAATGACTTGGCAAAAATAAAAGGGTAGAGATTGAGAGAGAGAGAGAAAACTAACAGATTTATTTCAGCCTGAGTTTTCATGGATAAAAATCTACTTTTTTAGTTAGAAGGAGGACAAATACATGTCCCTGCTGCTATTTATCTCCATGTCCAAGTGAGGATACAGATAACTGACAAAAACTGATTAGTTTATTCAGGAATGGGACTATTGAGCTGTTAATTAGCAGGTCCTAGCCATTTGAGGTTACTTGACATTATGAGCTCATACTTTCCAATATAAAGATGCATTGCATAACGATGTGAGCTGATGTCAAGCAGAGAGATCTGTAATCCAGAGATTTAAGCAACAGTATACCCTATTTCAGAGGTCATCACATATGGTAACACTGAACTGTCATGTTTTCAGAGACAAAACCCAGTTTTTCCCTTAATACGTGAATGTCGTAAGAGTTAATAAAATGCACATAGTGTGGAAGACCTAAGCTGTATCTTTTCAGTCACATATATATAATCAAGTGGGGCAACAGATTACCTGCATTCAACTGTTTTCAGAGCATTATAGTTAAACATGGGGACAAACTAAAAAAAAAGATTGTGATATTTGTGAAAAATCACTGATTCATTAAATATTTGTCCCTTCATATTCATCACTTCCAGAGACCCTGATGAATATGAAGGGACAAATATTTCCCCATTTTTATTCATCCCCCATACAAAGAGAGGGAAGGATAGTCTTCCCCCTCTTCTTATGGCTTTCCCATTCTGCCTATGGACCTGCCGATCAGCTGATGAATGGGCCGATAGGCAGGCAGGCAGCCCCACAGCCACCCTCCCGAACAGCCTATCCCCCACCTCCTTAACCTCCCTACCTTAGCTGCTGTCACCATCCACCACCACTTGGCGCCACCATCATCTTCTGCCACCGCCACCATCCATCACTGCCCGCTGCGGTGGTCTCCACAGTCACGGCCTGCCGTGAAGCACACTGGCTGCCCTTTGCAAAGATGGAGGCTGTGGCTTCTTTTAGGGCAGAGAAGTTGCAGCTGCCATCTTTGCAAAAGGCAGCCCAGATTCCCTTAGCCTGCCTTAAGGGAATCCAGGCTGCCCTTTGCAAAGATGGCGGCTGCAGTTTCTTTTAGGCAGGGAAGCTGCAGCCACCATCTTTGCAAAGGGCAGCCTAGATTCCCTTAAGGCAGGCCATGGTGGCAGAGGCCATCACAACAAACAGTGCTGGATAGTGACTGTGGAGGCCACCGTGGTACAGGCCTCTGTGGATGGCAGTGGCAGCCCAGACTGCGGCAGTCAAGGTACAGAGGCAAGGGGGCAGGGGGTAGGCTGTGGAGGGGAGGGGTCACCTTTTTATTTTTTAGGCAACCTCTGGCAGTCTAACCCCCCACAAACCAACAAGTAAATTTGTGCTTCATGAGTTCATGGGGAGGATATTCGTGTTTCATCAACTTTGACGGATCACAAAGCACAACAACTCACCAAAATGGCAATTCGTCTCTGTTACAGTAACGGTGATGTCATCTGCCCGTCATTGCTATGGTTGTTTGTCATCTGCCAATAGCGTGACGGGAGGTGGGACATAAGAGGGTGGAGCTAGGGTATTTAAGGGGGAGTGAATGAGGTGTGAGTCAGATAGGGACTTGATAGGGTCTGGTTAGGGACTTAGGGAGTTAGGGCTTGTACATGTTGTGTAGTACTGTGCTATATATATAGAGTGAAGGTCTGAGA
This sequence comes from Pogona vitticeps, assembly GCF_051106095.1. NCBI lineage: Eukaryota > Metazoa > Chordata > Lepidosauria > Squamata > Agamidae > Pogona > Pogona vitticeps. Next base: position 55,863,710 of record NC_135785.1, read on the forward strand.
GAGAGTATGTGTATGGGTACTTTATTATACTGATTGCCTTTTATTTTAATTATTATAGTGATTTACCATTCCTTTTGTTATTATCAATAAACGTAAGTTTTTATTTTAAAAATCATACTTTTGTCTGAAGAGTTTTATGAGGGAATGGTTGGTGGCAGCGTGAATAAAGTGAGGGTGTGAGAGTGACGTGGCAGCTCCTTTGTGACGTGAGAGGAGGCTGTCACAGTCTCCATCTCTAATTATAATATAACAGGTTTTATTTAAGTGGAAACAACATGTTAGGAGTGTAATGTTTAAGAACCTCTTACCACATATGTTACCGTCATTCAGCATAACAATTGGTTGCTAATGCCTCACTCTTGGTGATGACTCCATAGCTATGGATGGGTGCCTGACATATGTGGAGATGCTATTCACGTTAAGCATGCAAATAAGGTAAGCAGTTTCTATATGTCAAGCCACTCATATGTAGCCTCAGCAGAATGAAGGATTTTCACCAGGATATATTAAGGATATACTGGACAAAATGTCACAGTAATACAATGCTGATGATGCTTAGTGTTACATAATTGTGTTTGATGGAGCCTTCTCTGTCACTGCTCCCAAACTCTGGAACTCCCTTCAACAGGAGGCCAAGCTGTCCCTAATCTTTGCTGCCCTTCCACAAGCAGGTTATTTGGCATGAGTTTATTCTTCCATAAGCAAAGACTTTTCTCTTCAGCCAGGCTTTCTCTTAGTGACTGGTTGCTTAAAGGGGTTTCTTAAAACATGACTGTTGTGTTTTGTTGTCTTAATGTGTTTTTGAACTGTTTTTATATATTAGTTTTAATATTATATATGTCTAATTATTTTAATAAATAATCTATTGTATTTAGCTTTTGATACTTAATTTTTTTTTTAGCTGCCTTGAGTCTTTTTAGAAGAAAGGCAAGGTACAAATACTTTACATACATACATACATACAGGTCCTGGCTGCCATTGTCAGTCCTTGCAAGACAGAGACCAACACTGCATTTATTATATGAAAAAAAAATTGGTACTTTTCCACCTGGCCCAATCAGAGATCTAAATTGTCCTGGGAGGAGTTACAAAAGCCCTACTCACTTTTATAAGGCTTACAAAAGATGGCCCACCAGATGCTTATGTCCCCCAGGGCGCATCATGACATGTTTTCCATGGCATTAGTTTGTTTCACAGATATAATCCACTTAGGATATTTTTCCTAAATATTGAAGAACATTTAGAAAAAATATTGAGACACTTCCAAAGCATTTGTAAACCTGTAATACAATCGAAACTAATTCCAAACACAGAAAGGGAAGTTCAACAAGCAATATCATCTTGTATTTCAAGGTAAGTGAAAATGAATTATGAAGCCTTAATTAGTTTTAGGAATGCACACTACCCTGTTTTCCCGAAAATAAGACCTAACTTGAAAATAAGCCCTAGTATGATTTTTCAGGATGCTCCTAATATAAGTCCTACCCCCCAAAATAATCCCAGTTAAGTGAAACCCCACCCTCCACCACTGTGCAACGCCGAAGAAGATGACATGACTATATTTGAATAAGTGTAGATTGTTGTTCATGAAAAAAACAAGATTGTTGTTCATGAAAAAAAAATCCCCTGAAAATAAGCCTACTGCATTTTTGGAGCAAAAATTAATATAAGACCCTGTCTTATTTTCGGAGAAACACTATAAGCTGAATATTCATTCATTCATTCATTCATTCATTCATTCATTCATTCATTCATTCATTCATTCATTCATTCATTCATTCATTCAACTTATAGACTGTCCAACTTACTGGGAACGCTACTCAGGGCAGTTTACATAATTAGGGAAAGTATATAACCAACTAGAATAATCGAAAGAAATCAGAAAATGTACCACCACATATTAAAATGAAAATAGGTGCCTAGGATTGGTAATTGATAATTTAAATCAAACCAAATTACATAAAATATAACATAATAAACTAAATGTAGATAAGTATAATTGAATAATTTAATAATACAGTGGTGCCTCGCACAACGAGTGCCTCACACAACGATGAATTCACACAACGATGCCTTTTTCTGTTAAATTTGCTGCCTCACACAGCGATGTTTCCTATGGGGAATTTTCACACAACGATCTCCCTTTTCGCTCCTGTAAAAGTGTCTTACAATGTTTGGACGCTGTTTTAAATGATTGCAATGGTTAGTCCACCTCCTGAAATCTATGCAAGCTGATTTTGGTGTTGTTCTGACACTTCGTTAATTTATGATGATTTTTTGTTTTTTCCATTGGAAACCATTAGACAGACCATCCAATGGTTTCCAATGGAGAAAAAACAAAAAATCATCATAAATTAACGAAGTGTCAGAACAACACCAAAATCAGTTTGCATAGGTTTCAGGAGGTGGACTAACCATTGCAATCATTTAAAACAGCGTCCAAACATTGTAAGACACTTTTACAGGAGCGAAAAAGGACTTCGCAAAGGCATTGAAATGTATTGAGTCGGCTTCAATACATTCCAATATAGGAAACATTGTTTCACTCAACGATGTTTCCTATGGGGATTTTCACTGAACGATGGCAATCCGTTCCAATTGGAACGGATTAACCAGTTTTCAATGCATTCCTATGAGAAATGGTGTTTCACAGAACGATGTTTCACACAACGTTGATTTTTTTGGAACCAATTAACATCGTTGTGTGAGGCACCACTGTAATAATAAAAATAATCAAAAGCTGTGATTACAAATATAGCATACAGGTCTCACAGATCAGCCTAAAATGTTGCTGAAAGCCCTCTTAAACAGTTCTGCCTTTAATAATCTTCTGAGCATCTGGGCTGGATAGTTCCATATAATATCTGATGGAAGTTTGTTCCACAGTGAGAAGATAAAACTTTGCTTAGTACTCATAAAATAGCAAAAGAAAACTACCAAAACTGTCAGGACAGAATCTAGTTTTGTAATGATTATAATCAAACACTAGAGAAACTAAAACATAAGAGAAAGGCAGGCTACAAGTACAACTGTAGACATACAACAAAATCCTGTTTAGTGGTGAAAATTTAATATAGAATTTCTTCCACACTAAAATAAAACAAGAAACTGGTTTTCATCTCTGCAACTATGCAGTTGTGTTGTTTTGTCAGGAATTTCTCAATGAAGATCACACCTCACTATCCATCTTCTCTTTTAATCTATAATCACATTGTGTTTCGTCGTTTAGTCGTGTCCAACTCTTCGTGACCCCATGGACCAGAGCACGCCAGGCCCTCCTGTCTTCCACTGCCTCCCGGAGCTGGGCCAAATTCATGTTGGTCGCTTCAATGACACTGTCCAACCATCTCATCCTCTGTCGTCCCCTTCTCCTCTTGACCTCACACGTTCCTAACATCAGGGTCTTTTCCAGGGAGTCTTCTCTTCTCATGAGATGGCCAAAGTAGTGGAGCCTCAGCTTCAGGATCTGTCCTTCCAGTGAGCACTCAGGGTTGATTTCCTTTAGAATGGATCGGTTTGTTCTCCTTGCAGTCCAGAGGACTCTCAAGAGTCTCCTCCAGCACCACAATTCAAAAGCATCAATTCTTTGGCGGTCAGCTTTCTTTATGGTCCAGCTCTCACTTCCGTACATCACTACAGGAAAAACCATAGCTTTGACTATTTGGACTTTTGTTGGCAAGGTGATGTCTCTGCTTTTTAAGATGTTGTCGAGGTTTGTCATTGCTTTCCTCCCAAGAAGAAGGCGTCTTTTAATTTCAGGGCTGCTGTCACCATCTGCAGTGATCATGGAGCCCAAGAAAGTAAAATCTGTCACTGCCTCCGTATCTTCCCCTTCTATTTCCCAGGAGGTGATGGGACCAGTGGCCATGATCCTAGTTTTTTTGATGTTGAGCTTCAGACCATTTTTTGCGCTCTCCTCTTTCACCCTCATAAGGTTCCTTAATTCCTCCTCACTTTCTGCCATCAGAGTTGTATCATCTGCATATCTGAGGTTGTTGATATTTCTTCCAGCAATCTTAATTCCACCTTGGGATTCCTCTAGGAATGCCTTTCGCATGATGTATTCTGCATATAAGTTAAATAAGCAGGGGGACAATATACAGCCTTGTCGTACTCCTTTCCCAATTTTGAACCAATCAGTGTTTCCGTATCCAGTTCTAACTGTTGCTTCCTGTCCCACGTATAGATTTCTCAGGAGATAGATAAGGTGGTCAGGCACTCCCATTTCTTTAAGGACTTGCCATAGTTAGCTGTGGTCCACACAGTCAAGGGCTTTTGCATAGTCAATGAAGCAGAAGTAGATGTTTTTCTGGAACTCTCTGGCTTTCTCCATAATCCAGCGCATGTTAGCAATTTAGTCTCGAGTTCCTCTGCCCCTTTGAAATCCAGCTTGCACTTCTGGGAGTTCTCGGTCCACATACTGTTGAAACCTACCTTGGAGGATTTTGAGCATAACCTTGCTAGCGTGCGAAATGAGTGCAATTGTACAATAGTTGGAGCATTCTCTGGCACTGCCCTTCTTTGCGATTGGTATGTAGACTGATCTTTTCCAGTCCTCTGGCCACTGTTGAGTTTTCCAAACTTGCTGGCATATTGAATGTAGCATCTTAACAGCGTCATCTTTTAAGATTTTAAATAGTTCCACTGGAATGCCATCACCTCCACTGGCCTTGTTGTTAGACAAGCTTTCTAAGGGCCACTTGACTTCACTCTCCAGGATGTCTAGCTCAAGGTCAGCAACCACACTATCTGGGTTGTCCGGGATATCCAAATCTTTCTGGTATAGTTCTTTTGTGTATTCTTGCCACCTTTTCTTCATGTCTTCTGCTTCTGCGAGGTCTCTCCCATTTTTGTCCTTTATCATGTTCATCTTTGCACACAATGTTCCTTTAATATCTCCAATTTTCTTGAACAGATCTCTGCTTTTTCCTTTTCTATTCTTTTCCTCTATTTCGTTGCATTGTTCGTTTAAGAAGGCCCTCTTGTCTCTCCTTGCTATTCTTTGGAAGTCTGCATTCAATTTTCTGTAACTTTCCCTATCTCCCTTGCATTTTGTTTCCCTTCTCCTCTCTGCTATTTCTAAGACCTCATTGGACAGCCACTTTGCTTTCTTGCATTGCCTTTTCTTTGGGTTGGTTTTTGTTGCTGTACAATGTTACGAGCCTCTATCCAAAGTTCTTCAGGCACTCTGTCCACCAAATCCAGTTCCTTAAATCGGTTCTTCACTTCCACTGTGTATTCATAAGGGATATGATTTAGATTATACTTGACTAGCCCAGTGGTTTTTCCTACTCTCTTCAGTTTAAGTTTGATTTTTGCTATGAGAAGCTGATGATCAGAGCCACAATCAGCTCTAGGTCTTGTTTTTGCTGACTGTATAGAGCTTCTCCATCTTTGGCTGCAGAGAATATAATCAATCTGATTACGGTATTGCCCATCTGGTGATTTCCATGTGTAGAGTCACCTCTTGTGTTGTTGGAAAAGAGTGTTTGTGATGACCAGCTTATACGCCAGCAAATCACATAGATACTGTATTTGCTGGCGTAGAAGACTACTTTTCCCCCCGAAAAACATGCCTCCAAGCGGGGGGGTCGTCTTATACGCCAGGTGCACTTCAGTTGGGATAGACATAGCTGCCCATAGTGGCCTTCCGATGCTCGCCTGGTGCCCCTAGTAGCCTCCCGATGCCTGCCCACCTCATTCTATATACCATCCAGTATCATGCGGTATCCAGCGTGGCCGCGGCGAGCATCAGCAGCGAGACAGGGGTACCAGCCTTTTCGACGTGACCGGCCCGTTCTGCTCAGCAGGAAGCAGCAGCACTCCGGCCCACCCCTTGTCTACGCAGAGCTCACACATGCACACCTGCGCACTAGTGCCGGTCACAGGGAGATGCAGGAGCGGGCCAGAGGTGCTGCAGTCATGCTGCGGCCGTACAATGGTGACAATGAATAGCACCTTTTATTTGATGCGTGGAAGGTGTGCGGAAGAGGGGGTAATCTTATACGGCGAGTATATAACAAACTCTATATTTTGAGTGGAAATGTTGAGGGGTCGTCTTATACACCCAGTCGTCTTATACGCCGGCAAATACGGTACATTCAACTGCTGCATTCTAGAAGAAATTCCCAGTTTATACAGAGTAATAGCTCTGAATGGTATTCCTAATGTAAGTGTTCTGCTACAAAAAGGTAAGAGTACTGTATCTCAGCAGAGAACTGACCTAGAAAGACTGTGTAATTAAGTAGTTAATACTAGACTAGGATTTAGAAATCTAAGTATACACTGAACAATGAAGTTAACTTGAGACCATGAACCAGTCATCCATGGGCTAGTCATTATCTTACAGAGTTGTTAAGGACACAATGGATCCGAGGAAAGTTCTGTATCTGATCTTGAACTCACTGGTAAGAGGCAAGGTATATACAGTACTTCAGCCTCCCTGGAAGAAAGTCAGGATAAAGATAAAAAATAAAATAAACAGAAATGAAGGCTAGAAGTTTGAAATCTATAGACACTTATACAAAACCATAATTTACTGAGTAATTCCAGAAAAAGACAGTAATTGCCACTTGCTCCATTTCTACATTACAGTAGGCAGATAAGCTTGAAATTCTGGGGATATGTTGCACCAAATTTCCAAACAAAACCAGAAAAGATCTTCATAAGGAAGAGGACACTAAATGAAAATCAAAGTTCAAATACTATACAGGAGAATGTACTTGACAGCATATACTGAGCCTGAATGTCATCACTAAAGTGGAAACAAAATGAAGGCGGTGGTATGGTCTCTTCTTAGTAAACAAGATGGGCTTCCCAAACTGTTTTAACATACTATTTGAGTGTACATTTATTTGTATAGATAACATGAATGTATACAGAGAGACAGCGGAAAATGAGCTATGAGGATGGAAATAGATTATAAAGGTTGTGCTCTGGTTACAGTGACATAGCCCAAGATAAGTTTTCCTTTAATTAGACAACTGGGAATGGAATTGGAATTCAAAGAGCTCATGTCTCTTTTTGACAACACTCCACACCACAGAGTACTCTATATAAATCAGGATGAGCTACAAGCTCCTGACATTTTTTTGCAAGCTACACAAGTACTGATTTAGGTAATATGAGCTCCCAAACAAGTAATCTATCTAGTTAAAGCTGCTAGTGTGAACAGTATTTGGGTGCTAAAATAAAAGTAGCATAACAAAAGATGCATCCATAATGTTTGTCAGTGTACAGGTATACTGCATGGTTTAGTGTTCATGAATTTTCTTAAATACTGTGGTTCCTAGGAAGATAATTAACCACGAGATGAATAACTGCAAACTCCTTTCTACAGTAATTAGAATATATTAAAACATACAGTTCAATATTCAAGAGGCAGTGGGATGTTGCCGTGCATAATCTGTTCTGCAATGAGGCAGACTGGTGAAGTTACACCTCCATGCACACTTTTTAGACAAGTATAAGCCAAGTGTAAGATCACAATTTATCAGAAAATGTATCAAGTATATCAGAGAGCAGAAGAAATAAATTTCTTGTGGGCGGGGAGTGATTTTGCATTCAGGGCAAAGCTTTGAAGAGACAAACCAGTTGATAGAATTCGTAGTTTACCAGCTGCAATAATAAAAAAAAGTACTGCATTCAAAATCACTTGAACTCTTCCAATAACTGTGGGCTTCCTTATGAAGTACGCATGTTACAAGAGAATCAATGTGCACAGGAAGCTACACGGTAAAGTATAACATATCCATGCATGCCAGTGTTACCTTTGCTGCCAAAACAGGTACAGTAGCAATTTGTATAACCATTATGAAAAATAAAAATCTGCAGCCGCTCCAGCTAATGCAAAATATTGCTGCCAAGACTTTAACTCACATGAGGCAGATGCAGATGCTGAGTGTCACTCCAGTCTTGAAGGAGTTACACTGGACACCCCTGTCAAAAAGAAAGAATCAAACTGACTTTAAAACTGCAACACTGGTAGTGTGCTAACAATGGTGTGTTCATTTGCTGGAGCTACTGGCTTGAGAAAAATTTTAAAAATTGGTCAATCAGCCATGGTTTGTAGTTGTTGAACTACTGATTAACTTTCACCTTCAAATCCATAAAATGGTTTCAGAAACTGAAAGATTTTAAAATGGAAACTTTGCAAGAGACCTGACAGCAGACAGTGGTTTTGGCATTGATGTTCAAGAATGGAAAGCAGGCAGATGTACCAAGAAGTGGACCTCTGACCCAAATCTAGATGCTTGAAAACTTACTACAACATCAATATGGAATTTAAAATTAATTATCAACTCAAAATCAAATATAGTCTATGTCCTGTAATTTAACTGGAATGTTTGGATATTTCCCCAATCCCATGAAAACCATTTAGTGGACACTGGTTGAAATGACATTGTAAGTAATAAATATGGCAGGCTCCTAGGAGAAAAAAAACACACTACATATTTACTAAGACATTTAAAACTAACCCTGAAGACATTCTGATTATATTTTATGAATATCCAATTTATTAATGAAGTACACTGAGATATTCTGAATAAATATTTGCACTAAATATTATAACTAAGTGAAACATAACATATTCTAGAATGATGGGAGCTCACCTCCTTTTACTTTTAGTATTAGGTCTAAGGCCGCTTTTTCAAAAGAGTAGCCTTGTTAGTTGCTGCAAAAATAACAGAATCTTGGGGAGCCATAGCTTTCCTGGACTGTGGCTCTTTTCTTTAGAAGCATGGAGTGTAGCCTCAATTTAAAAAGCTCTTCCCCATAAATTTATGTTTACTAAGGCTACCATTGCATGCATTTTAAGAAGTGGACTACAGGCCACAAAATATTATGTCAAAGAAAACTTATCCATGGAAGGACCCATAGAACACAAGCAAATCCAGAGTGGTGAAACAAGAGGATGAGGCAGCAGCAATCTCATATCCACATAACTCAGTCTGTTTATGGTAGTATAGATTTGAGAGCTTAATGCACTTAACCATTTTATGAGTGCCTGTATAATTAATGGATAATTTTAACTTCCTAAAAGCAACATGTCTACCCATTGTAGAGCAAATGCAGAAGGAAGAGATGCCAGTGGTTTATCGTGAGGTATAATCTTATTGCACCATTAAATCTATAAACTTGAAAATGCAATGAAGCAGCAATGTACCCTGGAATAAACGCCAGTGAATTAACGGGGCACACTAATTAGATACATGCAAGATTATATTTTAAGGCTGCAATCCTATGCATACTTACTAGGCAGCAAAATCCTGAATATGACTTGCTACTTGCTTCTGCATTGGATTACCTCCAGTAAACTACTGAAGTTCAGGTATAAACTACATTTTAAGACAAAGCTTTTAGATATTAGTTGTACTGAGTAAAACATGTATGTATTTATTATTTATTAATCACACTTCTATACTACCTTTTAGCCAGATGGCAGGCTCAAGGTGACTCACAAATCATGAAGACAATCACAAAATTAAAGCAACATATATAGATCATTAAAAGTTATTAAAAGTGCATTTTTAAAATATCATCTAAAAACATTAAAGAGTAAAAGCACTGAAAACACACACATAAAAGGATAACAACAGGTGTAGAGCTAACTATATTAAAATTAAATATTAAAGACTGCCTCATTAAAAAAAATGCAATTATCTCCAAAAGGAGAGGAGAAAGGGAGCCAGCCTAGCCTCATGGTGGAGGGTATTCCACAACCTGCGGGCAACAACCAAAAAGGAACTCTTTTGGGTCCTCATCAACATACTTGTAACAGTAGTGGGAATGAAGTGCAGGGCCTCCTTGTAAGATCTTAAGATTTAGCTGCTAGGTCATTTAAAACAAATTTGAAAAAAAAGGTGGAAATGATCAATTAACATCTTGTCAAATTGCCAATTAGCACCTTGTCAAAAGCAGCTTCTCCTATTGCAACTTCATTCAAACACAGCTGAGGATCAAAACAGAATCCTGAGGGGCAACACAAACCAAAGGCCACTACATCAATAAGGAATTACCCTGAATGAGATTGCCCTTCCAGGAGCCAATGAAAGACAATGTCTACAAGTATATTCGCGAAGGCTTTCACGGCCGGGATCTAATAGCTGTTGTGGGTTTTTCAGGCTCTTTGGCCGTGTTCTGAAGGTTGTTTTTTCTGACATTTCGCCAGTCTCTGTGGCTGGCATCTTTAGAGAACTGGAGTAGGAACTCTGTCCATGCTCTGTTGGTGTTTGTTGGATAGTATTTATAGCTGTGGGAATGGCTTTTTTCTTTTTTCAGGAGATAGGGTGATCAGCATGTTTTTGTTGTCATGAGGGAGGGGAAAGAGGGAGAGATTATCTGTCACTGTGATTGATGGGTGTTGTTAGCTGGTCTTTTTTGTGCAATGATCTCTGGCCCTTGTGGCTGTGTAAGAGTTCGTTGACCTTTTGCAGGTTGTATTTTTCAGAATGGAGCGCCAGGCCGTATTTAGTTTCAGGCCTTCTTCTTTCCTGTTGAAGTTTTGTTTATGTCGGGACCACAAAACACAGGATTCACATCAGAATCAGAGAACATGAGAGACACTGCAGATTAAAACAACCGGAAAAATCAGCAGCAGCTGAACATGCCCTTAAACAAGCTGGACATGAAATTCTATTTCAAAATACAGTGGTGCCTCGCATTATGATGTTAATTTGTTCCAGTGAAATTGCTGTAGAATGAAAACGTCATAATGCGATTTTTAAAAGCCCACAGAAACGCATTAAAACCAGATTAATGCGTTCCTAGGGCTTGAAACTCACTGTCCAGCGAAGATCCTCCATAGTGCAGCCATTTTTGCTGCCTGTGCAGCAAGGAATCCGTGCGAAAACACAGTGAGTGGCCATTTTGTTTACCCAGCGGCCATTTTGAAACCGCCAATTAGCTGTTAAAAAATCATCACTTTGCCATGATCGGTTCCCGAAGCAGGGAACCGATCATCGCAAAGCAAAATTCCCCCATAGGGAACATTGTTTTGCGATCGCAAAACCATCAACGTCAAGAGATTTCATCATCAAACAGAAATGTCAAACATCTTGCGGGGCACCACTGTACTGAAGTACTGGACAACATCAGCAATCTATATGTTAGACTGCACAGGGAAGCTACTGAAATCCATAAACATAAACAAAACTTCAGTCCCAGATCCAGGAAGAGCTGACTCTGACTTCTGGGCTGGGTGTCTGAAGGGAACAGCACCAATCCCTCACATGATTTATTTGGACACAACAGCAAGACACACACCATGTGATTCACTCTATCCAATGCAAAATACCAACATTATGAAAATTTAATTCCTCCTTGGGAACCATCACAAATTTTAAGTCATTATTAAATATGCTTCTAACAATACTGCCAATATACCATTCATTTTAAAGCAGGGGTCTCAAACATGCAGCCCGGGGGCCATTTGCAGCCCGCCGGATGATAGTTTGTGGTCCCCACCTTGCCTGCCATCCCCCCGAGGCACCCACACATCCTCTGCTGTCAAGAGTCAGAAAAAGCCTTGCTTTGCTCGCCGGCTCTCGCCCAAGGCAGCACCTCTTGCACCCTCCATCCAGAACTGCAGCCAGCAGACAGGCGGGCTGGCTGGCAGGCTGCAGTTCCGGATGGAGGGTGCAGGAGGCGCTGTCTTGGGGGAGAGCCGGCGAGCAAGGTGTGCTGTCGGCCCTTTTCCCCGAGCACCTGAGCTACCGCCGAACTATGCCTGAGAGCGCAGCTCGCTCCCAGCCCGTCCTTGAAGAGTGCCTCCAACAGCGCCATCAAAAGCATCTGCCGCCACCACCGCCTCTTCCAGGGTAGCAGCTTGCTGGCCCTCTTTCTCTCTCGGCACCCCCAGCACCAGCCTGGCCAGCAGCCACCTCAGCACCCAGTAGTGCTTCCTCCTCCTCCTCCTTTTTGTCCTGCTTCAGCTGCCTCAGCTCTGGAGGCTGCCTGGGCTCGCCTCGCAAAGTTTGCTTCCCTGTCGTGGTGGGGGTACCTGCTGCTCCTGAGTGTGCCTTTTTTGAGGGGGAACCTCAGAGGAAGGTTGCCGGACCTCCGTGAGTGTGTGTGCGCTTGTATGCGTGTGTGCGTACGTGCACCTGTGGAGAGGCACCCCGTTCACAGGTACTTATGGGGGCTTTTCTCCTTTGGCAAGGTGATTCTGTGAGGTTTTTTTTAAAAAAATCTGATGTGGCCCAGCCTCACCCAAACTCTGCCTCTAGCAGCCCCCACATAAATTGAGTTTGAGACCCCTATTTTAAAGGCTGAACTCTAATTCACACACAGCAACCTATAGTTCAGGTAAACTGATTTCTACATATAACAACAAAAATATTCTCAATTCCACTGCTACCTGTCTGCATATCCAAATGCAGACATTAAATATGATGTTCTGAATGACACTCATTCGTGAATGACCCTCCTTTAAATTTGGATGAGAACATAGGAGACAGCATGCACTCTCTACTCCTACCCTGTCCCCTCTTCCATCATCCGTTGAGCAACTATGTACTGCCACTTTAACAAAGTGAAGAGGAAATTTGTTTAACCACACTGATCCTAACTAGCCTTCTTGTTTAACGAAAATGTGACAACAATGCTCATTACTGCTTTCAGAGTCTAGGTCAATGAGAACAATGGTTATCATAAAACACAGATAACATGGGTCCCAACACCCCAAGAAAAAATAAAAGTATGATGGAACTTACGTTTCTATCTTGTTTCTATCTGAGACCAAATTAAGAGGTCACTTTTCTTTAAGCACTAACCCTCAATATCCAATAAATATATTCAACATTATCAGCATCTATTGAGTATAATATCACACATTTTTTCAGTATTTTTGATAGCAGCATACAGTATTTCTAAACTTGATACAGACTACAAAAACATTTTGCTTAATACATTTGACACAGAGTCAACATGACATTTTCTTTTCCCTGACATGTCTATATTTAGGCTTCTATCTCCCTTAATAGTTTAGGCAGTTCATTTCAACCAGTTCAAATTTCCACAATGTATTTTTCAATATTCTTCAGTGGCAGACTTCATTTCAACTTTTTTCTAATAACATTTATGTCTTATTTATAATAACAACCGGCTCATTATCTAACCACTACACCCAGGAACTAACTAACTAACTAACTAACTAACTAACTAACTAACTAACTAACTAACTAACTAACTAACTAACTAACTAACTAACTAACTAACTAACTAACTAACTAACTAACTAACTAACTTTCTTTCTTTCTTTCTTTCTTTCTTTCTTTCTTTCTTTCTTTCTTTCTTTCTTTCTTTCTCTCTCTCTCTCTCTTGCTTTCTTTCTTTTCCTTCCTTCCCTCCTCTTGTATACAGCTCACACTAGTGCCAAAGCACTATTCTGTGTGGTTTACAAAAAAAACACAATCAAAACTAGAACAACATGAAGAATCTTAACTGTATAAGCCATGAGACAAAGGATGCCAGAGCAATTATGACAATCAAAATCAAAATAGCTAGAGGGAGACTATCAACGCAACTCAACTAGGGTCAGAGAGGAAAGCCTTTCTGAAAAGCCATGTCTTCAGTTGTTTCTTGAATATCAACAGGGAGGGGCCCAGGCAAAACTCCTCCAGGAGCTAGTTCCACAAGACTGGAGCCACCGTGAAGGCAGCCCTTCCTCTTGTAGATGATTTATGGGCCTCCCTCAAGGTGGCCACCTGGAGGAGTCTCACCTGTGATGCTCTGATGGGTCAGGCAGATGACTTTGGGGAAGATGCTCCAATAAGTGAAGGGGGCCCAAATCGCCCACATTAGTCTCTGAATCCATCTTCACTGTATGTTGTATAATGAGCTAATATTTAGACAGTCTGGATTTTTACACAGTCCTACTTCTATGAGCAAATCATTTGCCATACATTTTTGCTTCATCATAGGTTTTTATGTACAGTATTATCCTATGAATGCATGTTTCCACATATTGAACTCTAACAGCATTCTTAAGACTCATATCACAAGATGCAATGTGCAACAAAATGCAAGATGCAACAAAAGAAAAAAACAATGAGATGGCATAGAACCTTTCATTCCCTCAGCACTAGCCTCCAACATCAAAATGGCAAGTTACTAAAAAAAATCAGCAGGAACCACACAATGCAAAATGTTTTATTATGTGTATGCCATTTTGCTCCTTTGTTTTATTATGTGTATGCCATTTTGCTCCTTTGTAATCCCCGTCTCTTGCTATGACTACTATGTAGCCCTCCAAGTGATGTTAAGCAGTCTATATTTCATCTCTCCTGTGCTTTGTTTGTTTGAATAGACTTCATGGCTACAAACACTTGAAAATGTGGATGTAACAAGAGAAACTTAAATAGAACATAATCCTCATAATTTCTAAATTCAGATTGTTGCTGAAGAATACACAATTATGAAATCTTGGTCTATTATCAGTACTTTTCATTACTGTAGCTCTCTGAATAGTCTCTCTCTCACACACACACAAACCCTGCCCTATTTTCCATCAGGACAGATATGCTTAGAAAATACATCATGGTTTAGGTCTTAAGATAAACTTTAGAATGTTCATGAAAGGCAAGTTTCCTACCCCATCCTCCCCACTGCAGCCACCTGCACATTCTTAAATACCTTTAAGACAATTCAATAGGCATGTTGGGACTGTCATTGAAGAGGGCAACAGGAAACTTTATTTTCATTAATTTCTTTAAGTGAGCTTAGGATCCAAGCTGTGATTTATAAATATAAAATATTATAGTAAAAGTAAAATATAAAATCACATTACACACTGAGTTAAAAAAAAACATTAACTTTGTTCTGTATGCCCAAAGAGATTTATACCCACAAATACACCTATACAGTGGTGCCTCACTTCGCGATCGCTCCATTGAGCGATGAAATCGCTTAGCGATGGGGTTTTGGCCATCACCAGATTGATCGCTTAGTGATGGCCCCTACGGGGAAAAATCGTTTTGCGATGATTGCGGGGAAGCGATCATGGCAAATCGACCCTTTTTGCACAGCTGATCTGCGGTTCCAAAATGGCCGCTGGAAAAACAAAATGGCCACCTGCTGTTTTGCCTCACTTTAGAGGCACCGAAAATGGCCACCCCTATGGAGGATCTTCGCATAAGGTCAGTTTTTAAGCCCATAGGAACGCATTAAACACATTTTAATGCGTTTCTATGGGCTTTTTAAAATCGCTTAGCAACGTTTTTCCTGGAATGGATTAACGTCACTAAGAGAGGCACCACTGTATTTTACCTTATACCTTTCACTTGAACATGTTTCTGAGGGGAGCATATTTAAATCAACTATACTATGCCTCTTCTCATGTGTTTGCTTTGAGAATTAAGAGTGTGTATGGTTACACAAGTAACACATGAAGCACTTGGAATTAATGTGTAAAAAGTACTTAACTTCTATGTACTTACATGTCCTGAAAAGCCTTTTTGCAAGCTTACACATGCATTTATCATAACATGCAAACAGAAGAAATAAGTACTGTAGCAAGTAATTCCAAATACATAAGTCCCTGAGTGTCAATATTTTTGGCTAATGACAGTATTCTCTCCAAGGATATGCAGACATCCCTGTAATAGCTAGTTAAGTAACAGTTCTAGTATTTTTAAAAATGACTATGGAATTGTTCAACTAGACCCTGCTTTTTCTTCAGTGAGCTCAAGGTAGCACAGATAGTTCTCCTTCCCCCCACTTCAACCTCACAACAACTCTGAGTAGTAAGTCAAGTTTAGAGAAAGTGAGCAGACTAACACTGCACAGTGAATTTCATGGCTCACTGGGGAAGAGAACCTGAAGCCCCAACTCCCAGCCCAGTACTCTAATCACTAGATTACACTGGCTCTATCATTCTCTTCTTCAGTGCAGCTCAGGATAGCACACATACAGTAAGAGTTTGATAAACCCATTGAACTGACATTTGATCAGAAATTTGAAATAATGCCTATCCAAAACCATCCATGAACTTGTGGCTCAAAGAGAAAGAAGCACACTAGATTCCTACTTCAGTAGGCATATAGACAATTCAGGAACTCAGTGTGGTACAGTGGACTAGGACCCAGACCTAGGTTCTAATCCCCACTTAGGGCCACCATAAGTTGGATGTAACCTGATAGTACGTAATACACACAGCAGAATTCTATGCATATTTATTCAAAAATAAGTTCTAATGAGTTTAATGTGGTTCCTTGATATATACAGAACAACAAAATACAAATAATGTATAAATGTAGGCATGTTGCCCTGTCTATCTGTATTTCAATGCATTTTCCTTTCTATAAGCAACATGTCAACTCTTGCACCCGAGTTCTATAGCAAACAGAAACGAACAACTTACTCTGATCTTTGTAGCAACACAGCTCTCCGACATTACTACTATATAAATATTTGCTTTACAAAATCACTGCCCATATGATACAGACTAATAAATGTAATAAATGATAAAGCAATTGAAATATTCTGGTAGAAAATGTAATATAATCATACATTAACTCACATGTAGCTAGTAATATTAGCATACCAATGATGTGCTGCTACAGCATCTGACTAAATTAAATCTTTCTGCAAAAGTTCCCATCTAATAGAATAGAGCATTTTACACGCAATGACTTTTCCAAATAAAATTACTCAAGTATAATCACACACACTGTGATTATGACTTTCAACAAGACTTCTAAACATAGAAGCATGTTATAGAAATATTATCTATTACACTGTCAGCCAACTCTGCATCTTTCTGCCAATCACTTATAAGCAAATAGACATAAGAAAAAAATATGAAATAATCCTAGATTACAGGTATGAAGGATACAAATGAATGATAAGTTTGTTGCAGTTCACTTCTATTCAGAATTTATCCAACTCATAAATCTGAATGTGGAAAAAAGCAAAATTGAAAGACTTGCCCATTCCTAGTGGGGGCTTTGTTTATGTTGAAAAACAGCTAGACAGTTGCAATCTCAGCTGGACAATAGAAAACTCTACTTGAAACTTCCCTCACACCCATTTTCTCTACTTGAAACTGTGGACCAAATCAAAAGAGGGCAACATCAAGGGAAAATACTTAAGCTCTCCGACCTTCAACATACATACATCTTTCTCGGCTGATTGCAGGTACATTTTGTAAAAAATAACATCAAAGACATGTGTGGGTTGGAACTGCATACTACTTCATAATATATCTAACTTGACCATCTTCCCACAGAAGGCTGAAATCTTCAAGGATTAATAAGGCACATGGCAATGCAACATAAAAACCATATAGAAACCAATGAATATAAACAGCTATAATGTAGAGGGTCCCAGATAGTTTGCATTTTATACAATACTCTTTGTTATTTACTCTTAAGCATTTCTTTTTCTTACCCTACGAAATTTAGAGTAGGCAGTGATTAGGAAGACGTTTGAAACAAGGTTTCTGTTATAGACTACATTATGGATCATTCATGTTGATAACTTAAGTCAGCACTGCAGTAATTGTATTTTAAACAACAATGGGGTGGGGGAAGCTGCTGCTATCAGAGAAATGCTATCAGAAGAAAACAGTGACTACAGTAAAGGTAAAGGTAAAGGTTCCCCTTGACAATTTTTGTACAGTCGTGTTCGACTCTAGGGGGCGGTGCTCATCCCCGTTTCCAAGCCATAGAGCCAGCGTTTTTGTCCGAAGACAATCTTCCGTGGTCACATGGCCAGTGCGACTTAGACACGGAACGCTGTTACCTTCCCACCGAGGGGGTCCCTATTTATCTACTTGCATTTGCATGCTTTCGAACCACTAGGTTGGCGGGAGCTGGGACAAGCGACGGGAGCTCACTTCGTCGTGTGGATTCGATCTTACAACTGCTTGGTCTTCTGAGCCTGCAGCACAGGCTTCTGCGGTTTAGCCTGCAGCGCCACCACATCCCGTGACTACAGTACTTTTCAGTAAAAAAAATTCCCTTGGATAACTGCAGTCATCTCTTGAAGTGTCAACAGCATGGAGCTACAGAACACACAATATAAACAGACATTCTTCTCAAACTGAATTAATAAAGTATTATAAAGGTAGCTATTGTAGAGATAAATTCTTGTTTCCTCTAGTAAAACTGAGAAAGATCAAATGAAAGGGAAGGAGTACATATTGTAGGCCAGCCACTTACTACATGTGGTTTTAATAAATATGGTTTACATTTCAGTGAAGGCTTTCAGATGCTACTGCTTAATTCATGGGCAGGGCATGCAAATCACTATACAGTCGTGCCTCGCTTAACGATTGCCTCACTTAAGGAGGAAATTGCTATACGATTAGGTTTTTGCGATCTTAAAATGATGGTTTAAATGGGTTTTTTTCGTTTAACGATCATCGGTTCCCTGCTTTGGGAACCGATTTTCGCTTTACGACGTTCAGCAAACAGCTAATCTTCGGGATTCAAAATGGCCGCCGACTGAAGAAAATGGCCCCCCACTGTTTTCTAGGACGGATTCCTCGCTTTACAGGAACCAAAAATGGCCGCGGTATGGAGGATCTTTGCTGGACGAGCAGGTATTCAGCCCACTGGAACGCATTGAACGGTTTTACACTTTCATCAAAATGTACACTTATTTTGCAAGACCTATATTATTTTTAGTATGTGTGATCAAAGTGGACAGGAACACATGGCCACTGCTATATACACACTATGCCAAAGTAAACTTAGTCCCGTGCTCAGAAAATCTAAATACCATGTCTGGTATAATTCATGCAAATTAAACAGACTAGCAATATTGTTATTTAGTGGTTAAGTCGTGTCCGACTCTTTGTGACCCCATGGACCAGAGCATACCAGGCCCTCCTGTCTTGCACTGCCTCCCGGAGTTTGGTCAGTGGAAGACAGGAGGGCCTGGTGTGCTCTGGTCCATGGGGTAAGACTAGCAATAAAATTTTCATGATATATTCGGCAAATATGTGCAGACTAAGGGAGATGCCAAAACAGCAACATATAACTGCAATGAGGGATCTAAAAATAACCTTAAAGCAATTAGCTGTCACCCTGAAATGCCTCCTGATTTTCTTTTCTGTCCCCAGTAGACGTAGGTGGGAATATATCCGTCCATAGTAAATTACTATCCATTTTTAGTAAAGTATTCATGATACAAGTAAAATTCACCATGTAGTACCGTAGTTGTGATCTAAAAGGAGACATCACAAGTAAAGGGGCCATGAAATGGATGAAGTAAAGAAAGCAATTCCTATCTGAATGGCCCAACATTGGACATCTTTAAGAATTCCTGATGATAACAATGATGAAAACACATACAGCAAGTTGGCACCTGGTGGGGAATCATTCCAATAAATGACAGAAAAGGAAAATACAAACAAGCAAAATAATACAGAAGTAATCCTGGCTTTAAAAAATGCTGGATAAGTAGGAAAAATAAATAGAAGAGTTTAAAAAAAGTATATAGGTGGGGAGGAGATCCTTGAAGGTGGAGATGTATGACCAGCACATAGAACACTGCTTAAAAATCAGATTGAAATTAGGTGAGCAAATTGACAGACAGAAAAAAATGAGGCAAATGTTAGTACTGAGCAAAGACAGAAGTGGCCAGAAAAGAAATAGAGAAAACAATTAGTACAATACTGTAATACTGTACTTAACACAATAAGAAAAATGAATTAATATTTTGATGACATCATCAAGTGAAAGAAGACCAATCTTGGATTCGTTAAATAGAAGAAAATAAGAAACAACAGTTCTACATAGGAGGAAAGTCCACAGCCACACCTAAATAACAACAATGTAATTAGGAAGAATTTGGAGGAAATGCATTAAGATCATTTTTAGGGACCTGGTATCAACTGCATCAGTGGAGCTCAATTAAATCAAACTGAGCCTCACTAAAGAGACAGATTTTAAATACCGAATTTTCCATGTATAAGACGTCCCATGTATAAAACACCCCCCCCCCCACTTTTCTAAATCAAAATTTCTTTCTTTGCAAGAAAGTGGAGGCGGGAAGCACATCATTTTATAAACGGAAAAATGCAGTAAATATTTTCACAATAGCAGCCTACACACTTTTTATTTGCTCAGCTGCCTCATTATCCAAGACAAGTGTAACTAAGAAAACTGCCTACTACTTCAGTGAGTATCAGTCTATTCTTTTGCTTTATCACTTAGGCTTAATTATTCACATTCATACACACTCACCGGCTAATGTATAATCCATATCAAATCCAAAGCACTTTATTTTTTCCATGGCTAGACTTCTGTTCACAAAAACCCTGCAGAAAGAAAGAAACCCACTCTTAAGCATTTTAAATATTAAATCTGATGTCACTATAAGCATTTCTCAAAATCTATAACAAGCCAAAGTATTGTTATGAATGTGGGACAAAAATAACTCTTTTACCAGTGGGGGAAAGGTTATTGCACTCAGTAGATTTGCTTCTAAGCAAACTTGCCTAGAACTGACCTATTAATCTTATAAAGCGAAAATATCACAAAAATATCAAACATTACTGAATGCTATTAGTTGTACAGTACCTTCAAGTTTACTAAAGCCAAGATTTTTCATTAACATTGTATGTACCACTATGAGAAGAACATTTTAGCCACAGTGAAGTCAGCCATATGACTAGAACTCCATCACTAATGAATGAAAAAGGTGAAGTATTAGTCATCCTGGCTGAAAGAAAGAAATGTAAGTAAAAGAAGGTGTTACAATAATTGGGCCTTAACAGATAATTTGTCTGATAACATCTTTTTATTATGTATTTATTCAGCATTAAAATGAACCACAAAAACCAAATACATATCATAAATATTTCTTTTAAAACATATGGTACAAAATCCCTTGAAAATTTAATTGTAAAGACGCAAAGAATCACATCACATTTTTGTTATTCCAACTTTATAGTCATATCAGTATTTCAATTAAGGGTGAGCACTATAAGTCTGTATGCACAACACAGTCTAATGGAAAACAGAACAAATTTGTCAGTATCAGTTTCCTAACTCAAAGTCTTTTTAGAGCTAAAACCAGAGCCTTCTCATCTAGCCAAAACAGAGCTGGGAAGTTCTCAACATAATGAACTATCAACCTTTCCCCCTTCCAGTCTGTCTTCTTTGCAATAAGCACTTTACGCCAAAATCTCATCTTGTGCACAGCCAAATGCTTTCGCCTTCCAAATAATGCCTGTCTCCCTGTCTTTTGATTTTACTAAACTAAAAAAACTGCTGAACTCTTTCACAGTAAGTCATCTCCATCTAAATCTGAACTAGTGTTATTACAAATGAATTTTTTTTAAAAAAATGATATATTCATAGTGGGCAGACACCAGTCAGGTTGGAGGGAGATAATTTGATGCTAAATTCAAGTAATATCCCAAAGCAGATCTGTTAAAAAGGAACCTACAAATTTGGGTATATACGATACCAAATACTGTATAGTTACATTAACTACTTTTGAGTATACAATAAATAAGGAAGCCACAGCTAAGTCTAGCCCCCACACTCTGTTCCTACTGTGTTAAAAAACCCATTTCCTGCAAATCCCATCCCAGGTCAACCAAGATGCTAATGTGCATCTTTCAGGTATAAGCAGTTTAGCCCCTCTTGCCTGTTCTCTGCTCTAACCTGGATAATAATCTAATCTAACTGCCAATTTGATATAGCAGTTCTGATATTTTTATCTTGCTAAAAAAAATGTAAAAGCAAAATTTACAAGCAGGAAAGGCCATATTTTAAAAAGCCTTAAGTGTTCAAAAATAATTTGCCTACCTGCTACTACTGAAGTAAGAACACAGAAGCTAATCACCTGTTGAAATATTCCTCAAACACTATCTGATTTGCAGGCTGAACATAAATGCTGTAAACACTATCATCAACAGCAGCAATTAACATCCTTTCCTAAGGCAAACATGACTATTCAAATCAAAATTACAATCATTTCAAAATCTCATGCACTGAGAAAACCTTTGGCCATCTTGATTAAAGGCTTCAGTACTAATGAGAAATTGGTAGAATACACATCCATTAGCAGGCATTTTACATGTTCAGGGTTTCCTTCAATAACTCATTCATACTGCTAACAGGATATGGATGATTAACCAAACATTTCATTCTTACAGGGACATAGTGTAAGAAGAGACACAGAATATGAAACAAGCAATCAAACAAAAATGAGGCAATCACTTTTCTTCTTAGATACCTTTTCCTCCTAAAACCAGTGCTACGGAGCTTATATCTGAATAGGCTGTTAGTGTCACTATAAGGCAATTTATAAATGTGAAAATTTGAACAGCTAACCATTAACATCCAAGGTCAAACTATCATATTCCAGCACTAGCATTCTTACCTCATCTCACTCAGATGCTCCTCTTGCAAAATTTGCAGCCGTCCAATTCAGTGACTTGCCTAATTGCATTACCTAATCTCTTGCATGCAGTCTATTCTCATATATACACAGTTTTGCTTCAGTTTTAGACTTTAGTACAGTGCTATGCTTGAAACAAAACTGACGATGCTACATTATTCTTTAAATGTTACTACAGAACATAGATCTATGGCTAATTTAATAAGCCACTGGGTATCACTGTTCTATACAACTATATTCAGAATACAGTTTCTCTAGGTATAACAGTATGTTTTAACCTTAACTTTCTATGCTGCTCTAAGAGTTACAGTTTCCTGGCAAACTGCCTACTTCAGCAGTGGAGCGTGAAAAGTACTGCGAGAAGAGAAGGGAGAAACAGAAGGGGAATTAAAGATGACAATCTTTAACAGTTACATAATAGCCAGCATCATAATATATTAAAGGAAGATCAGGCTGAAGGAGCATTCTGAAAATATTTCATAACTCACCGAAGGTGAATTCTAGAAATAAGAGGAAAAGAACACAGATAAATACCATCTTGATTTATAGTAAACAAGCCAACATTAACTCTTCTCACATAGAATTTGTGTGGTGTGGTGTGGCAGCAAAACTGGGTCATCCAAACAAGATAATAGTTTGTGCATATTCAGGAGATTCCCAGATGCACATACATTTGTTTGTCAATGAAAATAAAATTAAAGTTTGATATAAATGATCCAATAATCTACATTCAATCAAAAAAAACCCATGAAATATCAAGTGTATCAAATGAAAAAAGGAGGAACAGCTGCTTAGTTTATGACCTCCAGGAGAGAGGATACAGAAGCAAGGATAGACAGAGTGAGATTAAAGAACTTTCCTCTTTGTATCAGATAGGGAGGTTCCACAAGAGAAAGAAGATTGTCTTTATTTCCCATTTTCCAGAAATTTCCTTCCATCCAAATGTGTGACACAATTCAGCCATTTAGCACCACACAGCACAATAAAGAAAGACAGGGAGGATTATATCTCTTTTGCTTTCATCATTCTTAAAACACCTCTTATGCCACAATATCTTCCATCATACTACATGACCAGATAGATTTATGCCATAGCATTTTAAGGGTTCCCCATTTATTGTAACATTTTTGTAGTACCATATTTAATGGTCCCATGTCCATCAGCTAATTAACAAAACAAAGCCATCTGAAGACAAGATAATAGGTATTGTATACTCAGAAAATTCTCTGGGAATCAATTAAAAAATACACTTTTTTCTGAAAAACAAACATTCAGCATATTCTTTGCCCTTCACAAAGCATAGGTTGTTGAAAGTGACACTGGGGTTTGGAAGAAACCAAAACAAGTGGAAGGGGAGATACAGGGGAAAACTGGCCTGATTAAGCACTGAATAGTTTATCTGAAGTAGCGACTACACAGCAGGAAAAATACAAATTGATCCACTGCTAATTCGTACTCAGGAAATCAAGTTTCCCCAGGTAAATTTGCTTTAACTCACCACACAGGAGGCAACAGAGAGAGAGAGAGAGAGAGAGAGAGAGAGAGAGAAGGAAGTTAGCCTTTGTTTGCAGTTTTTAAGGCAGCTTCTGCCTGAGCCATCCACGTCTGCAGAATGCATGACTACAGCAGAGCTACATTAAGTACTGATTAGCAATTTCTCATCTCTTTCTTTCCCCCTTGCTTTCTGTCTCCTAAGTGCCTACTGATTGCAGCCTGGCACCAAGCCTTTTTTAAAAAAGAAAAGAAACTGCAGGAAACTAAAACCTATGAGTGCCTCTTTGCTTCCTTCCCATCCCACCAATCACTACCACACCTACACATGCTTTGCTGCACTGGCAAAAGTGACTACATTGCCTGGACAGAGGCAAATGAACTCACTGGGGCAAAAAAGCAGAAGTCTCAGCAGTGGAGGGAAAAATTCAGATTGTGGGGAAAATTCTAGACTCATTTGAATGTATGTCATATAGTAAATGGAAAATAATATAAATCTGACTGTCCCA
Organism: Pogona vitticeps; assembly: GCF_051106095.1. Taxonomy (NCBI): domain Eukaryota; kingdom Metazoa; phylum Chordata; class Lepidosauria; order Squamata; family Agamidae; genus Pogona; species Pogona vitticeps. The sequence goes on from NC_135785.1 coordinate 55,888,069, forward strand.
ATCCCAGAATAATTCCTAGATTATTTGCCTATGCAGCTGCTCCCTCAGAGGGACAATCAAGATTGGTTTGAATCTTGTGTCACTATTCCACTACCTCCCTAGTTCAGGCTGGATATTATACACGTTTACAAAGGAAGAGAGAGAATGTTTAAGATTGAAGAAGCATTTCCAACCTAAGGTGTGAAACTAATGGTGGGGGACGTATGCTTTGGCATGCACATCCTTTGATTCTAAACCATCACCTGGTTTCTCCACTTCACTAACTGTGCAACATTCATAAATATTATCAGTAGCCATATTCCTGACTATTTATCAGCTTAACGTCCAGATCTATTACTGGCAATTTTACTTCACAGTAGATTTATAGTATATACTGCATTTGATTTTTTTTACCTGTAAGGAGACAAAGTTATAGTTTAACTAATATAAAGTGTGTTTAAATTTTTTAACAGACAATAGTAGGTGGTAAAATCTGTAGTCTGGCCCATCATTTCAAAAAGTTTTTTGGGCCTCCCCCCCCCCCAGCTCTATATGGGAAAAAGTTTATAAGAACTATTGCTAAGAATAAATGTGAATTGAGAACCATGAAAAATTATTTGATCTATAAATGGTAGTAAAACACATAATTACTAATTTCAAATATTTCTACAATGCTGTAAAAACATAATGTGACTGTGTGCATTCAAAATATGTCTTTCAGAAAAAGAAATTTCAAAGCAATTTTGGGCATAGAAGTAAATACACTTTTTGGTTTACTGTAATTTAATATAACTTTTGTTTATTTTAAGCTCTCTTTTTTAAAATCATACCTGATCAAAAGTCTCACACAACAGTCTGGAAGCTTGGGAATCCTGTGTCTAGAGCATTAGAAAAAAAATACTTTCAGCATCAAAATATATGAAAATATTTATCCAGTCCTATAGACTTCTTTAATTCAGCTTAAAAGCACATGAAGTACCCAAAGGCTAGATATCTGTTTTTTCCAGCTCTCAAACCCTTGGTGCCTTGTAATAAAAATGAGATTAGCAAAACAATTGCTAAAATATATTTATAAAATTGATACTGTCTATATACGCATAAACTGTAAACTGCTAACAAATCCTACTCTTCTTTGAAATAATTTTCCATATAAATTTGCCAGAAGTTTTAGAAACCCATTGCACAAGCATTTCCTTCCTTGAAAAGTTTCCTTTTGCTCATCTCCCACCCCCAAGTACGATTTTACAGGATGTGTTTCTTAAATATCTGAATTGTGTGAAGGTGTCACTGGCAAGTATACACAACTATTTTTATAGCAGTGTATAGTGCTGTACAATGGCCAAATTGAAACAAGTAAAATCTTCCCTTAATATCGTTTCCCAGAAAATAAGATTTAACCTGAAAATAAGTCCTATTATGATTTTTCAGGGTGCTCGTAATATAAACCATACCCCAAAAATAAGCCCCAGTTAAGTAAAACACCACCCCTCCACCAGGGACTCACTATGCAGCAATCAGGAGATGACATGACTGTATTTGAATAAATGTACATTGTTGTACATGAAAAAATAAAACATACTCTGAAAATAAGCCCTAATGCATTTTTGGAGCAAAAATTAATATAAGACCCTGTCTTATTTTCGGAGAAACTCAGTAATCCAAGATACAAATAGGCATCCTGCAACTGTATGTAACTGTTTCACATGAATGGGCAAACAAGTAAAGAAATATAACTTCTGCTTCATCTGAATAAGAAAACTAGGGGCAGAACTCAATTAGTTAGACCCATAATCATAATGCAATTGGCATACATCTCAGTGACAAATTCCTTCAAGTTAAGAAGTTAGCATAGGTATTTGCTATGTCTACGAATCATGTAACTTGACACAGAACAACAAATCATACACCAACTTCTTAACTTGTGACAATTCACCATCAAGATTTACTCTATCTGTTATACTGACATAATAACTCATTAAGATTTTGGTTATTATTTAGCAGCTGCCAAACAACTTACAGTATGAAGCCATTACAGTGGGGTCTCTACTTAAGAACTTAACCCGTATTAGAAGGTGGTTCTCAAGTTGAAAAGTTCTTATGTTGAATCTGCATTTCCCATAGGAATGCATTGAAAACCATTTAATATGTATCTGCTCTTTTCCGTCCATAGAAACTACAGTGGAACCTCTACTTAAGAACTTAATCTGTTTTGGAATGGTGTTCTTAAGTTGAAACGTTCTTAAGTTGAAGCAAAATTTCCCATAGGAATGGACTGAAAACCAATTAATCCGTTCTGGCTGTTTTTTTGTTATGTAGAGGTGCGTTCGTACATTGAAGCACTAGTTCCCATAGGAACTAATGCAAAGCTGGTTAATACGTACTCTACCACTAGGGGGAGAATTTTTTTTTAACCTAAGATGACCTAAGGTTAAAAAAAGAGCAGGAAAGGTTTTTTTCCTGTTCTTATCTTGGATTTCTGTTCTCAAGTAGAAGCAAAATTTAGCAAATGGAGCTGTTCTTAAGTTGGATTGTTCTTAAGTAGGGACGTTCTTAAGTAGAGACCCCACTGTATTAAAGTTGAAATCAAATCCTGGTTTTCTTGTACACATATCACACACGCAACACAGAGTGTTTACTTGTCTATTGATCATACAAATATTTAACAAAAAGAAAAAATACAAAATTGTTAAATAATTAGATTGTTAGATGGCTAAAGATCTTCCAGCATTTGGCCCTAGTGTCAATCACAATATTTAAGATTTTAGCAACACTAACGCTAAAAAGACTGTTTGTATTTTGACATACTTTTAGTAGATTAGTATCAATCCTGCATAGAAGCATCAAATTACAGTGGTGCCTTGCTAGATGATTGCCTCACGGGACGAAAAACATGCAAGACAATTGTTTTTTGCAATCACTATGGTGCCTCGCAAGACTTTTTTTCTATGACTGTGCTTTGCAAGACTTTTTTTTTTTATACCGATGCTTTGCAAGACTGTTTTTTACACCGATGCTTCGCAAATTGGTGTTTTTTTGTTTTTTGTGGGTTTTTTGAGACTGATGCATAGGGAGCCTCACAAGACAATTTTTTCACAACACGATGATTTTCGTGGAACGAATTAAAATAATCTTGCGAGGCACCACTGTATGAGATACAACGTTCTGTTCCTCAGGCATGTGTAAAAATTACAGTACAGAAGCATATGTGCTATCATCTCAACAGTTCCAGTGCTACATTGACATAACCTCTGAACACAGGTTATGCCACTGAATTGCCCTTCCAGTGCTTCAGAGAGTACAGCATTAACCCTTGTTAGAAAGAAGTCTCTTCAATAGGTAGGCACTGACAATTTACTCAAGTAGAGAGCACATAAATTACTAGGTGGGATGGTTATTTACATAATGTTGCAGGGGAGCATAATCTATTGGATGTTGCTAACAAATTCTGGCTATTAGAATCTTGGATCTTCTGCTTCATCAAAGACTTCACAAGTATAACATTATGCCTGCATAGCTCTTCTGTGCAGAAGCCAAGTAGAGAAATATTTTGAGTCATAGCTTTTCTTCAATAAGAGATATACGGATTACTAAGTGTTAGACAAACATAAGAATCCACATCATCATGACAAGTATTTCAGAAGAAAAGAGCATGAATTGTTAGTGAGCAAAAGCAGCGAGCAAAAGCAGATGGTAGCTGACTGGCTGCCAATCCATTTTCAGGCACAATTCAGAGTGCTGTGTTTAACTTATAAAGTCCTAAATAGCTTGGGTCCAAGCTATCTCAAGGAATGTATCTGCCGTCATTAGGTGAGTCTGATGGATACACAGGAGAGGGCCTTCTCTGTCACTGCTTCCAGATTCTGGAACTTCCTCCTATAAAAGGGCAGGCTAACCCTAATTTGCTGTCCCTCCACAAGCAGATGAAGATCTTTCTCTTCAGGCAGACTTTCCCTTAGGGACTGTCTGTCTGAGAGGGATTTTTTAAATGGATTGTTGTGCCTTGCTGCCTTAAAAAGTGTTTTAGTATTGATTTTATTTACTGCTTTGAATGTAATATTTGCTTAATTCTTTTTAAAATGTCTATATACAGTGGTGCCTTGCTTAACGATGATAATTGGTTCCCAAAAAATTGCTGTTAAGCGATTTCATCACTAAGCGAAACACGGTTTCCCATAGAAATGCATTGAAAACCGGATAATCAGTTCCATTGGGAACGAATTGCCATCCTTAAGCGAAAATCGCCATAGGAAACATCGCTAAGCGAAACACGGTTCCCCAATTGAAATGCATTGAAACCTATTCAATGCATCTCAATGGGGGAAAAAATTACAACAAATTTAAAAAGAGTCAGAACAAAGTCAAATTAGTTTAACAAAGGGTTTATTAAGTGCACTTATGATTTCAAGCATTCTAAATATTTTTTAAACATTTTTAAACATTTAAAAAACAGCCAACATGAGGCTGTCAAAACCATCGTTAAGCGAAACAGGGGGACCCAAACTGTCATTGCTATGCGAAGCATGGTCCCAAACATCGCTATGCAAAAATCGCCCATAGGAACCATCGTTAAACGGAGCGCAAGATCGCTCCGAAAGTCATCGCTAAGCGATTTAATCGTTAAACAAAGCAATCGCTAAGCAAGGCACCACTGTACTTACTGTTTTTAGCTTTTAAACATTGTCTTTTTAATTATGAAAGTTGCCATGGGTCCTCTTTGATCAGAAAGGTGGGCTAAAATATTTTAAATAAATAAAGATTAAGACAGGTATACATTTGGAGGCATCCAGAACATATTCCAAAAATGAGACTTGAATTCTTTTGATGGAGTTTGCATCAGGTTTAGCACACTTGAAATTGATTAGCTGAGTGCACATTTTTTGGTCAGACAGTGTAGGGTTTTGTTCAGAAAGCAAGTTTTTTTTTTAAAAAAAACACTATTTTAACTCAATTACGAATCTGGTTAATTCTGAATCATTTTTGCATGTATGCTCACCTGTGTCAGAGCAAACTGTGTCTGTGGAGTTTGTCAAATATAGAATTGGATGCCAAGATCACAGATCCCCAGGCTGCAGGGTAACTTTACTATCCAATCTGTATTTTTTTTCTCTATGTGTAACACTGATCTAGCACTATCTCGATTTGAAAAACAAAAAACAAATATTAAAGCATGATGAAAAATCACTTAATCCCTTCTGGCCTGCCTGCTCTCTCAGCCCTAGAAGGAGTGCAAGTTACACCAAACAGACCCCTGATGCATTAATAGAGCTAGCCTTATATTCTCTTTAGGAGAAAGGCAGCATATAGATATTTTAAATAAACAAATAAGTACATTATTGCTCGTAAACCATTAATCAGTTTCCTGATAGTGATGTAACAAGAAGCTGTGATAAGCTGTTTTTTCCTAATTTAAGTTCATAAGCAAAGTAGTCAGATGCAAATGTTTAAAGATGTGTATATCTTGGCAGAATCACTCAAGATCTAATAACTTAAGCATAGCTAATACTTAAATTTTGTAGAACAAGCATGAGAAGCCTTTGCCCTTTTGGCCTGCCAGTTCCCATCAGTTCCACTCAGCATAGTCAATGACAAGGGACTCTAAAAATTCTAATCCATCACATCAGATATTGTGGGACAAATGTTTCCTATCTTGTTTTATATCTTAAACCATATGTTTACTTTAAAAGGAGACTCTTTAAACTCATTAGATTTAATCTCAGATTAGCATTTTTTCAAAAGATGATTACATTTCTCTTTTGACTGCAGTTTGATACAGGCTATTTTATAAATACTCTCCGGGGGGGGGGGGGGGAGATAAAATGTATTGTTAGACTTCTGATTGCACAGGTAAGAGAAAAACAACATACATTGTCATTACACATTTTTCTTTCTGTTAGATGAGAACGTAAATGAGGTAACTGTACAAAACCTTCAGTAGTTTTTAAAATCTAAACAAATTTTGAAGTAGAAATTTAAGCAAATCCTGCACAGATACCATGTTGGGAAGTAATCAGATAGCGACCTAGTTTGCATTTACAGTATTTGGAGCCTCTAGAGGAAAAAAAGAGCAGGAATACTGCTAACCCAATATCAGAACGTGCAAGGAAACATTCTGCTTGCCCCAAGACATAAAAGAGAAACAGCACCACTTAATCTCTTTTCTGTCAAATTAAACTGTACAATTCCAGAAAATGATCTTAATCCAGCGCCAGTGATTTCTCATTTAATCTTCAACTATAAAACTGTGCATCTAAGCAAAATATCACCAAATAAGGGCAACAGGCAACAGTGTGTACAGATGGCATTACCCAACCCAGTTTTCTAAATCACTGGTTTTACTACATTTAAACAGATAACACTTTTACATTTGCAAAAAATACAACTGATAATTATGAAAGGATGTAGAGCTTTTTGTACAAACTTTTGAGTACATAACAGGGGTTAATTCTTAAAATACACAATTTTTGAAGAAATTGCAACATTTTAACAAAGACCCCCCTATTCATTTACTTAAACATTTCAACATTTGTAATGTTTTTAGACCATAAAATATGCAAGGACCATACAACTAAATAAAGGGCTTAATCATATACTAGTAAAGAATTATAACAGTTAATGCATCAATAGGGTGGCCCCTCAATTTATGCAGATATATTCTCAAGCATATAAATATAAAGTTATTCTTTTCACATGGGTGGTTATTCATCAAGTGAAAAACAGTAAGATTACATTAGTTAGTGATTTTTTACTGCCTTTAGTACATATGGTAAGTTTTATATTTTTGTTGTAAAAGAGAACTGATGTTTTAGATTTATCCCAGCAATATGAGTAATTCAAAGACAGTTGCTCTCAGGCTCAACCATGCATGTTCACAAAGACTGTGTGCTTTACTTTTACTTTCACTGCTTAGTGAAAATGCCTATTCACAAATAAGCAATAGCTAAGGAAGTTTTTTTTAAATTATAGTGCACTAACTGTTCGATATTTTACGAATCGAACCATAACATGTTAGTAAAATCCAGTGAAATTCACAAATTTTAGAGATGTCTTGGCTGGTGACAACTTTTGACTTATAGCACATAATTTGAGTATCGCAAATTTTAATAGTAAACACTCATTGTATTATAAATTATTTTATGTATTCCAAGTAACTTTCTGCAGGGATGTAGTAAAGTCTCATATATGTCTGGAGGTTTGTTTTTTTAACAATATTTAAACATATAAAACGTATAATTACTTTTTAGACATTTGAGTAAACACAGAAAACAAACATTGAAGTTTTTATAAAACTGGAGTAATTCAAGGGAAGTGAATTATCACTACATAGTACCATCAGATGCAATTACTCCGAAAGATATTATAGAGCTACATTTTGTCAAACGTTTTTTAAAAGAACATAATCATTTCCAAATCTGAACTGATTATAACTATATTTTGTTAGCAAAGTCTAGACACAAGTCTAGATCTGCTACCAGTAATGCAAATAATTGGTCTTGAATTCTTCTTAATGCTATTGCAATAAGCATTAATTTGATCTCTATTTCTACTTTTTTTAAAAAAAGCATAAATATGAACATGTGATAGAGCCCGTTTTGTGACACCCCAGATGTATCACTTCACCGTCTCAAACCAGTTCTCTGAAAGCTATGATACAAATGTCTAAAACAAAGCCAGAATAAGTGTAGAGACAGATTAGAATCCAAAAACAGAGGCCTAACTCACAGAACTTTATCCTATTCCTATAAAGCTGCCTCTGACAGAGAAGAAACTGAAGCTCCTCATCATGGCCCGGACATTACAGTACCTGTACATTAACACACCCACAAAAGACATACATATGTTAGCGATAAATCAGTTGCATTCTATTAGCATGATGTGTTACCACTCATGAATTAAGAATATAAAAATAAAGTAAATAGAAATACCTGGGTTCTATTTCTTGGCAGTTGCCAGTCACAACAGAGTATGGAAACTGAACTTTTTCCATTGTTTAAGCTTTATTAGTAACAGCTGCCACACACCAAAGAACTATATGTAATAATCCAAAGGGTGACTACAAGTATTCTCTCAGAGTTAAAAAATAGACATCACAACAATTTGGTGTCTCATACTCAACCTCCTTCCTGTCTAACTACAATCACAGAACATGACTGTACTCCTACAGAAGGACCATCCCCACAATTGGCCCCAACCAGATAAATCACAACAAGTAAAGGAGGTAGCATTCTGTTTATACACAATGAAGAATTTTTAATAATGATTTTATTAATTTTTGTTATAAGGATCAACTTATAGAAAGGCAGCATCTTATTACCAAATATTTAAGTAAGAAGGTAATTGTAATTCATCTCCTATTTTTATTTATATCGTAGGCATTTTCTACAAATAAACTACAACAAGATATAATAAGGCATGCAGTTGACATCATCTATTAATCTAAAGTCTGCGAACACATTCTACAAGGACTGTGGCTGCTGAGGGTGTCCACATATGTATTACTAATAAAACCCAAATGTAGGTTATGGTTATTTTCAGTTAGTCACATTCCTTTATATTTCTTGAATTAACAATCAGTTTGCCATTCTAATTAGTAATTTACAAAACAGATAGCAAGGCTGTTTTTCCTCAAAGGCATACTTTAACTGAAATTTAGTAAGGAAACACTATGTACCACCTATTGCAATAACACAATTGTTTTTTTTAGCTTGGAACCATTAGCTGAACTCTTTTCAAATCATATATAGAGATGTAAGTAACTTGCCTATGCAGTTTAGGCCTATGACATTATATTCAAAACAAAATCAGTATTCACCACACAAGTTAAACAAGTCTGAAAGGACTATTGCCATCAAAATGTTACAAACAACACCCACCTGGCGAGATGAACAAGAGATCTATTGTCAACAGAATTACTCTTCCAAGTTAGGGCTGTCATGGTGACATAACCACACATACAGAGTATCTTAAATAGGACCAAAAGAGTTTAGGTTGGTGTTTTTTCGTTTGTTTGTTCTTGGTGCATTTGATGTTTTTTCTCTCTGCATATGTCCCTGCCTGAAGCTTCTGGCATGTAATCACAGAGGCTGGACTCATGGCAGGCAAGCATACTAAGTAAACAATGACTCCCCACACTTTTAAAAGGCCATACTGGTAAGAATCATATATACTGTACACATGCAGAGGAAGAATTACGGAAGTTGCCATGGCTAATCAATGAGGTGCCACATACCTGATTGAATGCTCAGCATGTACCCAGCTCCTTCAATTAGCTTTAACAACTCCCACAACTCCTTTTGTACATGCACAAATATCACATTTTGGTCACTGTTAACAACTGCATCTATCTTAATAGTCTTAGCCAAGCTGCAGGGACCAGTAGGCCACCTCTACTTCAGAGAAGCAGAGGAACAGGTCCAAGAGGATAAATCTGTTTTTATTTATTTATTGTTTTTGGTTTTTAATTGTCTTGCTTAAAACAGTCCCATTTCAGATGGGATAGCAATAGTGTAGCACTCACTGATCAAACATACAGAATCACAAAGTGTTTCTTTTAGCTGTGATAAAGTACTGGATTGTACACACAAAACAACAATCAAATTTCTAGCAAAGGTTATGACACAGCAGAGGTATATTTTCACTATTATTTTCTATGCACAAGAAATGAGCCATGAAGAAGTTCCATAGCTTTCTTTGGGGCCACTGCTCAAAAGAAAACCTAATAAAAGGGTATAAGTCATAAAACTGTTACGAAAATGAAGCTATTTAAAATATCTTTAGGAGATTTCCAAAACCATATCTGCCTTTCGAAAGTACAAGAATATGCTGAACTAATCTCACACTAAAAGAGCTGATGAATGTTTTATTTATTTGTTTGTTTATATTTTTTATATCAGAAGTTTCCAACATTGGGTCCCCAGGAGTTCTTGGACTAAAACACCCAGAAGCCTTCACCACTACCTGTGCATACCAGGGTTTTTGGGACTTGTAATTCAAGAACATATAGAGACCCAAAGTTAGGAACCACTGATTTACATGCTGCCTTTCTCCCCGTAGGGGCCTATAGTGACTGACAACAATTAAAACTATACAATAATTAACAGTTTTAAAATACCAAAGAAGCTCCATTAGAATCATAGAATCATATAAAAGTGAAGCTGAAAGGGGCCTACAAGGCCATTAAGTCCAACCCCCTGCTCAACGCAGGAATACAATCAAAGCATATCTGCCAGGTGACTATCCAAGTTTTTCTTGAATGCCTCCAGTGTTGGAACACTCACCAAGTCCCTAGCTGGTTCCACTGTTGTACTGCTCTAACAGTTAGGAAGTTTTTCCTGATATTCAATCAAAATCTGGCTTCCCTTAACTTGAGCCCATTGTTGCCTGTCCTGCACTCTGGGATGATTGAGAACAAATCGTGTCCCTCCTTTGTATGCCAACCTTTCAAATATTTGAAATGTGCTATCCTATCACCCCTCAATCTTCTTTTCTCAAGGCAAAACATGCCCAATTCATTCAGCCTTTCCTCATAAGGCTTGGTTTCCAGCCCCCTGATAATCCTTGTTGCCCTCCTCTGAACTTGTTCCAATTTGTAAGCATCCTTCTTGAAGTGTGGTATCCAGAACTGTTTAGGGCCTCGATATCTGGTGGAACGCCTACTCCCACCAAGATCTACCCGTGTCACACGTGCGAGCCAGGAGGTGAGGCTGAGGAGCCTAACGCCGAGTGAGGCCCGGAAGGAGAAGACAAGAAATCGGGCCTTCTCGGTGGTAGCTCCTCGCCTCTGGAACAATCTACCTCCTGGGATTCGCGGAGCTCCCTCGCTGGGTATCTTTAAGAATCAATTGAAGAAATGGATGTTCCGGCAGGCCTTCCCACCAGACAATTCCTGATCCTCCTCTTATCTTCTCCTTCTTTGGTTTCCCATCTTGTAAGCTTTTTACTATTTATGTTGCCATATCTGTTTATTTTTATTTGCTGATTGTTAGCCGCCTAGAGTGGTCTCAGCTGACTAGATAGGTGGGATATAAAATAAATAAATAAATAAATAAATAAATAAATAAATAAATAAATAAATAAATAAATAAATAAATAAATAAATAAATAAATAAAGTGAGGCCTAATCAGTGCTGAATAGAGGGGGACTAGCACCTTGCGGGATCTGGAAACGATACTTCTATTAATGCAGCCTAAAATAGCATTTACCTTTTTTGTAGTCACATCACACTGTTGGCTCATATTTAGCTTGTGATCTATGACAATTCCAAGATCCTTCTCGCTCACAGTTTTGCTGAGCCAGGTATCCCCCATTTTGTAATTGTGCAATTGGTTTCTTTTTCTGAGGTGCAGGACTTTGCACTTATCCCTGCTGAATTTCATTTTTATTGCTTTCAGCCCAGTGCTCCATCCTATCAAGGTCATTTGTTTCTGTCTTCTAGTGTATTAGCTATTCCACTCAATTTTGTATCATTTGCAAATCTGACAAGCATTTCATGAACTCCCTCATCCAGGTCATTAATAAAAATATTGAAGAGCACTGGGCCCAGGACTGAGCCTTGGGGTTCCTCACTTGTTAACTCCTCCCAGTCAGAGCAGGACCCATTAATCATCATCCTCTGAGTACGATTCTGTAGCCAACTGTGCATCTACCTGACACCTGATCTATTCAGCCCACACCTAGTTAGCTTGCTAATCAAGGTTCATGGGGCACTTTGTCAAAGGCTTTGCTGAAGTCAAGATATACTACGACTACAGCATTCCCTCTGTCTATCAGGGAGGCGACCTGATCAAAAAACGAGATCAAATTAGTTTGGCAGGATTTATTCTTGACAAATCTGTTTTGGCTTCTAGTTATTACTGCATTGTTTTCCAAGTGCTTACACAATGACCACTTTAAGATCTGTTCCTGAATTTTGCCTGGGACTGATGTCAGGCTGACTGGTCTGTAGCTCCCAGGTTCCTCTTTTTTGCCCTTTTTGACAATAGGGACAACATTAGCACTCCTCCAATCCTCTGGCATCTCACCTGTTTCCCATGATTTCAAGAAAATAATGGATAGTGGTTCTGAGAGTTCTTAAGCTAGTTCCTTCAGTACACTTGGATGCAGTTCATCTGGCACTGGAGATTCGAACTCATTCAGGGTGGTAAGGTATTCCTTGACTATTTGTTTTTCAATCTCCAATTGATTGAAGTGCAATTCTGTCCCCCCTACTTGCACTTCCAATTTGTTTCGACATTCATAGTCTGTCTTACAGGGGGAAAACTGAACTAAAATAGGAATTGAGCACCCATGCCTTTTCTTTGTCATCCATTATCATTTTTCCATCTCCATTGCAGAGCTGTGCCACTATGTCTTGTGTTTGTCATTTTGCTACTTACATACCCGAAGAATGCTTTTTATTGCTTTTAGTGCCCCTAGCCAAACTCAACTCATTCTCAGCTTTTGCCCTCCTAAAAACAGATATTTAAAAAACAAATATTTATCAATACTGAAACCAATGATTAAAAACAAATTTTAAAAAGTATCAGAATTGACTGTGATAGAAGCAAGTCTATGCAACATACAGTATTCCCAAAGCTAACAACAATGAACCTCTCCTCCAACTGCTCAATAAGGTTTTGTTTTCAGCCATTAAACAAGATTCTCTAAAGTAGTTAGCATGTAACACAACACATACAACTTGTGATATGAACATTGTGCAAGCCTGGATACAGAAATAGCTGAATATAAACAGACAGTAGACAAATGAGAATGTACTGTATATTTATTCTGTTTAGAAACAAATAATAATGTACTGTTCAAAGACGTAACCATTGATATCCTGAGTGGATTTTCAAAAGACCATGGGAAAAGTTGGAATTTATTTTCATAATTGTTGCACAAAAATCTAATTACAATGTAATATTGCGTGAATAAGGTGAACAGAAATTCCAAATCTATTCATGAATTTGACAAGGACTTTTACAGCCAGCCACATAAAGTACACCTAGATATGCCAAATATATTGAACATATATGGAACAGAGCAAAGTAAATATTTCTTTCTTGCAACAATGGATTTCTACTAATGCTGATTTATTTCAAATCAATTCTGTTTATTGACAAGGGGAAGATACGTTCTATATCTTTTCCATGCTTCCCAGTTTCTCTGGTTTACTAAACTGTCTTTCATCATTTTCTTTGATTTAATGACAGGATTGCATCTTGAACACCCAGGTTGTCCTGGACACTAATGCAAAACAAAAACTATGTTTTGAAAAGAAAAAAGCCACCTCAAGCCTTTTTTGTAATTTACATTATTTTAGAATAGTGCTATAACACCATCCCTTGTCTCTATGGTGATCTCAGGATGTAAGGGAAGCCCTACAACGGTGTCACTCACTTTTCCACTCAGGTTTTGTACTTCAGTTAGGTGACTCTATGACAACAGGGAACATATAAAGAGATATGTCTACAATCAAGTTGAGAATACAGAATACATATTTTTATTTATTCAAGGATGGCAAAATAGATGTGGCTCCTTACTTGTAAGGAATATGTATGTGCCCTCTTTCACTTAGTAGGGAGCTATGGCCCTTCAAAAGCTGCAAAACTGCAACACTTTTACCCCACAACACTGCTGGCTAGTTTTGGTGGCTACTGCAGGCCGAAAATCATTCTACAAGCACCAAGGAGTACAACTCACAGAGTCCAATGATGGAAGACAGTAAGCAGAAGCAACAGCCAAAACCTGGGACAGAGAGAGATTACTTATGTGCAGCTAAAAGACATATGGGAAATGTCATTGAAGAGTCAAAATGAACATCAAATAAGCAAGGACAGTTGAAAAAGAAAAATACAGAATCCTTCAACTATGGAAAGAACTCTGACTACGTCAACCGGCAAGCATGAAAATTGGCTTGAAGAAATATTTATCTGGATGAATCCCCATCTCAACCTCATCCAGCTGCATAATCCATATAAAATTGAATCTGATCTATGGATTAAGCAATCAGGAATGTGTGATGAAAGCCAGTCCAAGACAGACAAGTGTTTTATTGTTAGTATAACTTCCACAGCACTTATCAATCTAAAAAGTTTTATGACACTTAAATAAAGAGATTGTGCAACATAGTGGCTGAGAGAATGAACCACAAACCACAACATTCCCAGTTTGAATTCTCTCTCTGCCATGAATTTCCTGAATAATTTTGCACTTCAGCCAACAATTTTGACTGGTCTGGAAGTCAATTCTCTGTTCCAAAATCCTGCCAGGGGCACCACAGATTTTTTTAAAAATCGATACCAGACGTTTTGAAGTGTTTGGGGGTGTTAAACAATGGCAGGCTCTCTTTAAAAATAAATTGCCAACCTGGAAACTTTCAGAATATGCAATTCAATTTTATTATCAGAATAAGGGTGTTCCAATTTACCTGCCTATGTCTGACAAACCACCTGGGATAGTCATCATAAGTTATAATAAACTTGAAATCTAATATTAATTATTAGTTTCACTGATTACAGTAAATAAATCAATAAATGTAATGGAGGAAAATTAGTTTAAACACTACATAGTTACTACTGCAAGTAATTACTAGGCTCTTAATATAAAAGAAAAGGACTCTGGGATACCGGTAGGTTATTTTAGTCACTTCTTTCTAACAAAGGTCATGGCCCGGGGTCAGAGACAAGAATATCTGAAGTAAACATCTGGCTGCACAGGCGGTGTTGCTAAGAAAGGTGTGGCTTTTTGGACCATGGTCTATACTTCCTCTAAAGAAATATTCCTGGAAAGAAACAGACTGCACCTCATTTTATTTTATTTTAATTGTATTTAAAATATTTTACCCTGCCTTTCTCCTAAAAAAATGGACCCAAGGCAGCTTACATAATTAGAAAGACAATATTTAAAAGCTCAAAAAAGGTAAAGGTTCCCCTTGACATTTTAGTCAGTTGTGTTCGACTCTAGGGGGGAGTGCTCATCCCTGTTTCCAAGCCGTAGAGCCAGCGTTTGTCCGAAGACAGTTTCCGTTGTCACGTGACCAGCGTGACTTAGACCCGGAACGCTGTTTACCTTCCCACCAAGGTGGTACCTATTTATCTACTCGCATTTACATGCTTTCGAACTGCTAGGTTGGCAAGGAGCTGGGACAAAGCGAGGGGAGCTCTCTTCGTTGCGTGGATTTGATCTTACAACTGCTGGTCTTCTGACCCTGTAGAACACAAAAGCTTCTGCGGTTTAGCCCGCAGCGCCACCACGTCCCAAGGCATTTAAAAGCTAAACAAGTATTAAAATAAAAGTGGTAAAAAAATCAATATTAAAGAATGATCTGATGATCTTAACATTCAGGCAGGCTCATAAAGGGAGATGTGGTCCACGAAAGAGCTTGGAACCAAGCTGTATGGGTTAAAGCAAGCATTTTGACTTGTGCCCAGAAATGGATTGGCAGCCAGTGGAGCTGCTGTAATGGAGGATCATGTGATTCCTGTAACCAGCCCCAGTTAACAATCTGGCTGCAGCCTTTGGAAAGTTTCTGAACACTTTCCAAAGGCAGTCTCATGTACAGCGTGTTACAGTAATACAGCCAGAATGTAACTAAGGCACGTGTCACTATAGCCAAATCAGACATCTCCAGGAACGGGCACAGATAATTGGGAATGGAAGAACATATTTACCAGGAGTTTTCCAATTTTCAGAACTTTCAAGTGAATGCTGGTAGGAAGAGACACAGTATTCTAAAGGACAAGGGGACCCAAAGTGTCTATGATGTTCCAGAAAGTTGGATAATGATACAATACTGTATTCTCGAAAGCTTTCATGGCCAGGATCTGCTTGTTGCTGTGGGTTTTTCAGGCTCTTTGGCCATGTTCTGAAGGTTGCTCTTCCTAACGTTTTGTCAGTCTCTGTGGCCGGCATCTTCAGAGGACAGGAGTCAGAACGCTGTCTGTGCTCTGTTGCAGTTTGTTGGATAGTTGAGTATTTATAGCTGTGGGAACAGCTTTTGTCCTTTTCAGGAGATTGGCTGATTATGGGGATCAGTGGATTTTTGTTGTGGATGTATTGTTGTGATAAGGGGGAGAGATGATCTATCACTGTGATTGATAGGTGTTGTTAGTTTGTCTTTTGTGTGCAGTAACCACTGGTCCTTGTGGCTGGGTAGAGTTAGTTGACCTTTTGCAGGCTCAGTTTTTCAGAGCTGAGAGCCAGGCCTTGTTCAGTTTTAAACTTTCTTCTTTTTTGTTGAAGCTCTGCTGGTGTTTGTGGATTTCAATGGCTTCCCTGTGCAGTCTAACATAATGATTGCTGGTGTTGTCCAATACTTCATTATTTTGAAATAGAATTTCATGTCCAGCTTGTTTTATGACATGTTCACACCAGCAGAGCTTCAACATAAAAGAAGAAAGTGTACTGGGATACAATCTCAACAATGATAGAATGAGTCAATATGAATCCAAGGCAGACCTTTCAACATCACAAAAATCCAAGTTTACGCACCAACCACCATTGCTGAGGAGACTGAAACTGAACAATTTTATGAAGATTTACAACACCTTCTAGAACTGACACCAAAGAAAGATGCTGTTCTCATTCTAGGGGACTGGAATGCTAAAGTAGGGAGCCAACAGATATAAGGAACAACAGGTAAGTTTGGCCTTGGAGTTCAAAATGAAGCAGGGCACAGGCTAGTAGAGTTTTGTCTAGAGAACAAGCTGATAATCATAAACACGCTTTTCCAACAACACAAGAGGTGACTCGACACATAGACATCACCAGATGGGCAATACCAAAATCAGATTGATTATATTCTCTGCAGTCAAAGATGGAGAAGCTCTATACAGTCAGCAAAAACAAGACCTGGAGCTGACTGTGGCTCTCATCATCAGCTTCTTATAGCAAAACCCAAACTTAAACTGAAGAAAGTAGGTAAAACCACTGGGCTAGTCACATATAATCTACACCAAATCCCTTATGAATATATAGTGGAAGTGAAGAACAGATTTAAGGAACTCGATTTGGTGGACAGAGTGCCTGAAGAACTTTGGATGGAGGCTCGTAAAATTGTATAGGAGGCAGCAAAAAAAACCAACCCAAAGAAAAGGCAATGCAAGAAAGCAAAGTGGCTGTCCAATGAGGCCTTACAAATAGCAGAGAAGGGAAGGGAAACAAAATGCAAGGGAGATAGGGAAAGTTACAGAAAATTGAATGCAGACTTCCAAAGAATAGCAAAGAGAGATAAGAAGGCTTTCTTAAATGAACAGTGAAAAGAAAAAGAGGAAAAGAATAGAAAGGGAAAAACCAGAGACCTGTTCAAGAAAACTGGAGCTATTAAAGGAACATTTTATGTAAAGATGGACATGATAAGGACAAAAATGGCAGGGACCTCACATAAGCAGAAGACATCAAGAAGAGGTGGCAAGAATACACACAGGAATTATACCAGAAAGATCTGGATGTCCCGGACAACCCAGATAATGCGGTTGCTGAGCTTGAGCCAGACATCCTGGAGAGTGAAGTCGAGTGGGCCTTAGAAAGCATGGCTAACAACAAGGCCAGTGGAGGTGATGGTATTCTAGTCGAACTATTTAAAATCTTAAAAGATGACGCTAAGGTGCTACACTCAATATGCCAGCAAGTTTGGAAAACTCAGCAGTGGCCAGAGGATTGGAAAAGATCAGTTTAAATCCCAATCCCAAAGAAGGGCAGTGCCAAAGAATGCTCCAACTACCGTACAACTGCACTCATTTCACACACTAGCAAGGTTTTGCTCAAAATCCTACAAGGTAGGCTTCAGCAGTATGTGGACTGAGAACTCCCAGAAGTGCAACCTTGATTTCAAAGGGGCAGAGGAACTCGAGACCAAATTGCTAACATATGCTGGATTATGGAGAAAGCCAGAGAGTTCCAGAAAAAATCTACTTCTCCTTCATTGACTATACAAAAGCCTTTGACTGTGTGGACCACAACAATGGCAAGTTCTTAAAGAAATAGGAGTGCCTGACCACCTTATCTATCTCCTGAGAAATCTATATGTGGGACAGGAAGTGACAGTTAAAACTGGATATGGAACAACTGATTGGTTCAAAATTATATTGTCTCCCTGTTTATTTAATTAATATGCAGAATACATCATGTGAAAGGCAGGCTTGATGAATCGCAAGAGGGAATTAAGATTCCCAGAAGAAATATCAACAATCCCAGATATGCAGATGATACCACTCTGATGGCAGAAAGTGAGGAGGAAGTAAAGAACCTCTTAATGAGGGTGAAAAAGGAGAGTGCAAAATATGGTCTGAAGCTCAACATCAAAAAAACTAAGATCATGGCCATCATCTCCTGGCAAATACAAGGGGAAGATATGGAGGCAGTGACAGATTTTACTTTCTTTGGCTCCATGATCGTTGCAGATGGTGACAGCAGCCACAAAATTGACTTCTATGCACATAGAAGTCAAGCAATGTACCACCTTAAACTAATTTTTTTTTACAAAATTCCTTTACAGTATTCTTACTGACATTAATCTTAAAACTCTCATCTTCCAAATTTTTGTCCAATCCTCTGTTTTAATTTCTGTCTTTAAATCATGTTCCCAAATTGATTTCAAACCTTCTATTTATGTCTCTTTTTCCTCTTGTTCCAAAATTAGGTTATAAATTCTATTTACTACTCCCTTCCTCAATGTATCTTTCTCCATGTCTTCACGTGATGATAGGAATTGTTCATACTTAGTACATTCTCTACATTTGCCATTAGCTTTCAACCATTCATTTGTCTAACTATCTAACTGGATATAATTATACCATGCTAGTTTATTAGTTTGAAGTTTAACTATAATCTGATCCTTCGATCTCATTTTATTCATCCTTCAATCTGGCAAATTTTTTATCCTTAAACAAATCAGCTAAACCCTTCATGTTTGCTGGGAAATTTTCTATTTTGGTCACTAATTTTAGTGGTGAAGAAAAGGGACATAACTTCATGACTCCAGTGAAACTGAATATAATAAATTCAGACTATTCTAAGGCCTGTTGGAAATATTATGAAGAAATTGGCATGTATTATCATATGTGGTGGGAGTGTAAATGGATTCACAAATTTTCGAAACTAATTTTTAAGGAAATATGTGATATATTTGGAAAATATACCGAATTCAATTCTAAAATTTATTATTCTAAAATTGAGCCTCGTGGCGCAGTGGTTAAAACGCTGTACTGCAGCTAAAACTGTGCTCACGACCTGGGGTTCAAATCCCAGGTAGCCGGCTCAAGGTTGACTCAGCCTTCCATCCTTCCGAGGTTGGTAAAATGAGTGCCCAGCTTGCTGGGGGGGCAATGTGTAGCCTGTATAATTAAATTGTAAACCGCCCGGAGAGTGCTTGTAGCGCTATGGGGCGGTATATAAGTCCAATAAATAAATAATAAATAAATAAATAAAATAAATAAATAAAATTGCTTTGTTGTCAATTTTTGATAACAGAGAGCTTGATTATTGCTCAAATGAATTGATTTCCAATTTTATGACAAGTTCATATGTCAAGGCACCACTGTATAGAAGATAACTTATGAACTGAGAACCACCCTTAATATTAAGGGTAAAATTAAATAGCTTAACCAATACCCTTAAGATTAGTTATCAAGTTTATATCTAACATAGGTAAAATAAATATTAAAACCGCAGGTCATAACAGGCTGAATCAAACTGTCCTGTCACTTTTAACTAAAATAGACCCATCACATGAACAGAATTTGTTAAATCATGCAAGTCCCATTGACTTGATGGATCACTTTCAACTCCGATTAATCACAGGATTTAGCCCAGCACCTATGAAATATAATAGTAAAATCACAATGTGTATTGTACAGATTGAGAAAAGAGAGGTCCATCCTAGTTCCTTCCATTCTAGTTATGAAATGGAAAAATGGAGGTGCACCATAAGCTGAGTTCAGACATTCAATAAAACATTTACTCTGAAATTCAAGCATAGATGGCAAGCTAGTTCGACTTGTTCTGTCCTGGTTCCATCTGAGAGAGCATATCTGCATGTAGTGTACACGCAATTGGGAATCCTGATTTTTCAGGTTTCTAACTGCATGGCGAGGCCCCACAGGTAAAGACTACTTTCCTAATGAGATTTACCATAGCTCTCCATACTTGAAAATTAGGATAGAGGCACACATGGCTAGCCTCCACAGGTTAAGATGAACCCTTTTCTTGAATGCCTGAGTACAGCTACAATCATTAGAACATCAAGAAATGCAAGGTGATTGAACAGATGTAACAACACTAACAAGGGATATGTTGTAAAAAAGCAAAGGAGAGAGGATTGTTGACTCTACGACTGACACTAACATGGGGCACTGACATTAACAAGGAACCTATAGTAAAAAGGTGAAGAAAAAGTCAAATAAGAGTATTGTGGAACTAAAAACAATGAAAATTGGCTTACAGTCACATGAAGATATTTGTATGCAGTTTTTAAGACTTAGGAACTTTAATTTTTTCTTATAGTACATCACTGGAATGCTTATAATTACATAAACAGCTTACCGGTGATATGCTTCTCGGCGATATTTCTTCATAGCATGCCCATCCATATTTGCAGGAAGATCTGCTGCATTCTGTAGTCGATCGCTCCATGAGGTTGTCATTTTTATAATTTTTCTGCAAACACTTGTTTATCTCTATATAAGAAGAAATAAAAACACCAACTTAGCTTGCAATGTTTCAAAAGGATATTATATTGTCATTTCCAGCTTCAAAAAAGCCACTAGATCTTGAAGTACAACTGCCAGATAAAAACAATTCACTTTTAATAGCCAATCAAAATACAGAGATAAAACCAAAGGTTCATGTAAAATCAAATGTTCCTGTAATATGTCAGACATCACCATTCTAAACTGATATTTTTAGTCTGGTGTGGCAAGAATATGAATGCTATACACCTCCTTTAATTTTTTTTTACCCAGCAGGGACTCTGTACAGTCTGAATGAACACATTCCTTTCTATGGTAAAGAAAGAAGAAATCTAACTTAATTAGATTATATTTAACATCACAGAAATACAGTACGTTGGTTAAGAAAATGTAAAAGCCTCACAGCACGAAATAAAGTAAAGTATTACTATGCTAATAAATGACACTCTGTGAACTTTTAGGTATAGGTCTACATTATAAAATTTCGGCCTTATAATACTAGATAAACAGTAACACAAATAAAAATAACTACCATTGTTAATTCTGTGCTATAATTTAAAATCCCAAAAGGAATATACAATGAAGTGCTAATGAAGTATCACAATTAGGATTGTCAAATGATTAAGTGATCAAATAGCTGAAAAGTGTATTTTCTTTTTAGCTTCTACTGATTCATTACAATTAATTATTACATCTTATTTTTGACCATGAATATTTTTCACACTTAACTGATAGCTACACTCAAATAAATAGAGGAATTTGTTGGTTATGCACAAATGTAAACAATAAATAGGCATTCCAGAGATCGGTCCTTATTATGGACTCTACGTGCTCAGGCACAAGTAACTTACAGTCGACAAGAATTATTATCTATTGGCAGAGACTGTTGCAACTTTGAATCGAGGGTCTCAACTTACAACATCCCAGCTGAGCTTTTAAGACGGCCTGCATATCGGGGGGTTACTCCCCCTGCTCTCCCTGTCAGGAAGAAAAGAACACGGAGAAAACGCAAGCAGAAAAGAGGCTGCAGGGCTGGTCTACGAGTGAGGTTAGGCAAAAATCCTCACAAGCCTGCATTGCCAAGTCTTTTTGTCTCAAATGTTAGATCTCTACCCAACAAGATTGAGGAGTTGGAACTTACTATCTCCCTACAGAAAAATATTCGAGACTGTTGCGTTATGATCTTTACAGAGACATGGCTTGATTCTTCCATCCCAGGGGAGGTAATTGAACTACAAGGACGCAGAGTACATCGAGCAGACAGGTCTATTGAATCTGGGAAGAGCAGAGGTGGAGGGGTTTGTGTTTACACAAACGATAATTGGAGCACAGATGTTAAAATAATGGACATTCACTGTTCTCCTGATTTGGAGTATTTGGCAGTGAAATGCCGCCCCTTTTACCTGCCTCGTGAGTTTAATGTTGTTATAATAACAGCAATATATATACCTCCTGATGCTAACACAACCACAGCTTTGAGTTGTTTGTTAACTGCTATCAGCAAACAGCAGCAGGCCTACCCAGATGGAGTGCTGGTGGTAGCAGGTGATTTCAATCAAGCCAATTTAAAGACCGTCCTCCCTAACTTTTATCAGTATGTGGACTGTCCCACTAGAGGGGAAAATACCTTGGATCAGGTATATTGTAACATCATGCATGGATATAAGACGAAGCCATTGCCTAGCTTGGGACAGTCAGATCATATATCTCTTTTTTTGATTCCATCGTACAGACCCCTTGTTAAAAGAATCAGACCATCAATTAGAGAAATACAAGTGTGGCCAGTGGATGCAACTGAGCAACTTCAAGATTGCTTTAGGAGCACTGATTGGACACTGTTTGAGGAGGACAATGTTGATACTTATGCCTCGACAGTACTGTTTTATATCAAAAGCTGCATCGATGTTATTGCTACTACAAGACAAGTACGAGTGTTTTCTAACAACAAGCCTTGGCTAAATAGAGAAGTGCGCCTTTTATTAAAAGCCAGAAATACTGCTTTTCATTCTGGGATGAACTACAGTATAGAGAGGCCAGAGCTAAACTGAAAAGGGGCATTAGGGATGCCAAAGCTATGTACAGCCAGAGAATTGAACAACACCTTGAAAGTTCTGACACTCGCAGAGTGTGGCACGGCCTACGACAAATCACTGGTCAGAGTAACAAAAACAGTCTGTGTAGCAGCAGTGATTTTTTGGCTGAGCAGTTAAATCAATTTTTCAGCCGTTTTGAGGTGGAAACAGGAACAACCATTATTCCAGCACCTACTGTCCATAATACATCACTAGAATCTACCATCGACAGACAACCACTAGTACTGCAGATTTCAGATGTGAGACGCGCTTTCCAGAATATTAATATTCGAAAGGCAGCTGGACCAGATGGAATCATGGGACGAGTTGTTAGGGGCTGTGCTGCAGAATTAGCTGGAGTTTTTACGGATATTTTCAATCTATCCTTGTTGCAGTGTTCTGTCCCCACTTGCCTGAAGACATCTATTATAGTGCCAGTCCCGAAGCAGTCAGCTGTGGTATCTCCCAATGATTATAGACCAGTAGCTTTAACATCTGTTATTATGAAATGTTTTGAGAGATTGGTGCTGGATTACATTAAGGCTAGTCTTCCACCTTCTTTGGATCCATGGCAATTTGCATACAGGAGAAATAGATCTACTGATGATGCTGTGTCCATCGTACTCCATACTGTATTGAGCCACTTAGAACAACAGGGAACTTATGCGAGGCTGTTGTTTGTGGATTATAGCTCTGCTTTTAACACCATTCTACCAAATAGGTTGTTTTTAAAAATGATCAACCTGGGATTACCTCAGGAGATCTGCATGTGGATAAAGGATTTTCTGACAGATAGGCCACAGTCAGTAAGGATGGGATCCCACCATTCTTCTACCCTGGTACTAAGTACAGGAGCTCCCCAGGGCTGCGTGCTAAGTCCTTTCCTCTATTCCCTGTACACACATGATTGCACCCCACTATATAACACCAATGCAATTATTAAATTTGCGGATGATACAACAGTGGTGGGACTCATAAATAAGAACAATGAGTCTGCTTATAGAAAGGAAGTACAAAGATTGATACTATGGTGTAAAGAAAATCATCTCACACTTAACATCAAAAAAACTAAAGAACTCATAATTGATTTTAGGAGGAAGAGAAATGTACATTTACCACTGTACATAAACGGTGAGGAAGTGGAGAGAGTTGGTAGTTTTAAATTTCTGGGCACTTACATCTCAGAGGACCTCTCATGGACTATAAATGCCAACATGCTAATAAAGAAGGCACAGAAGAGGCTGTATTTCCTGAGAATGCTCGGGAAGTTAAATTTATCACAGCATTTGCTTCTGTCCTACTACCGTAGCACCATTGAGAGTGTCCTAACTTATGGCATTCTGGCATGGTTTGGGAGTAGCTCTGTAGCGGACAAAAAAGCTCTACAGAGAACCATTAAAATTGCCCAGAATATCATCGGGCTCCAGCTACCAACCCTGGATGACATCTTCACATCCCGCTGTCTGAGGAAGTCACACAGCATCCTGAGAGACTCTTCCCATCCTGCTTATAACTTTTTTGAACTGTTACCGTCTGGCAGAAGATATAGAACAATTAAGACTCGGACCACACGTTTTCTAAATAGTTTTTATCCTAGAGCTATAATTGCAATTAATAATGAGCTTAAAGACCACCAGTAGTGAATAATTAGTTGGACTGTGCTACTTGGACTGAGGTGTAGATGTTTGTATTTTTAGTGGGGGATTTCTAGTGGGTGGGGAGTGTTTGGGGAATGTTATGTGTGTGCATGTGTCTGGTCTCTGGGTGTCTGTGAATTTCGTTGTATGATATACTGTGTATATACTTACAATGACAATAAATTATATTATTATTATTATTATTATTATTATTAAATAAATGAAATAAAATGTCACAATTATAAAATTAAAATAGCTGCATGGGTCTTTGTGGTACAAACTCCGTGAATTATGTATTCTTTACAATTTGCTGCTTAAAGCCATCCTGACTGTACATATTTATTCTATACTTTTTTCTGTCAGCTCCGCTAACAGATAATCTGAGCAAACCTGAGAACTAGAAGCAGTATTTGTACCATTCAACAGAAGAAAAAGTGAAGAATACACATATGGGAAGGGACAAGATAAGCACTCAGAAGTCTGCATCAGTTTCATAGTTCCCTCACAAGAAGCTCTAACTACTTAGAAGCACAGTTGTCCCAAGGCAAATGTAGTTTATTTTGCCAAAGATCCTCTTTTCACAGGTGCAGCAGCTGGACATCCACACCACCCCCTCATCACTTAATGCATGACATTTGAACTCCATATAAAGAACAGCCACACAAACAGGGCTGAATGAACTACTCTCTCTCTCTTTTCTTCTGAATTAACAGACTCACATAACAGGGATATTTGTGAGATATGATTTACACATATTTGTTCCTTCATTTTGTGAGGGTTCATACAGAGCCTCCTTCTCTTTTCCAAATAAAGCAGGAGGCATTTTTAAGTTTACATCAAAACTTGGATTTATTGATTCATTTAACCTTAATTCTTCATTCAACTATTCACCATGTAACTTCTCTTGAGTCGCCAACGGACAATGCAAGGGCAACCGAACATCTGGCTCAAAAGGGTTCAAGGATTTGTTCTCCCACGTTCCATGCAAGAAGAGGCCACCTTCCCCTTTTAGGAGTTCCTTTTCTTCAGTTCCTAATAACGGCAGGGTCTCCTCGTCTCGGGTCTCTCTCCAATGGGGTTCCCTTTCTCTCTTAAAGGGTGTCCATGGTCCCAAAGGTACTCCCTCCTCTGGACTTCCTCCTCCATACACCATACCCGACGTTCCTCTGCTTCCTCCTTTTCCTCTCTTAGGCGTCGCCACCACTCACGGGCTTCAGACTCACCCCAATATGATGGTCTTTGGGGTAATCCTTGCCTCCTATGGTAATCTGCCTCCTTGTGGGGTACCTTCACCTTTTCCCATCTGCCCGTCCAAGGATCTTCCAGCCAGATGAGCTCCCAACCTCCTGTGATTGGATCTTTCTCTCCTTTTATCTCTCCCATTCCTGCCTCTACCATGGACCTCCCCTTCTCTTCTTTTCCTGCCAATTCCTGCTCAGTTTGAGTAGCGACCGTAATTCTCAACAATTCCCCAATGGGTGGTGGAAGTGGGATAGTTTGAATCTCCTGAGTAAACTTAAGAGTGGACAGCACTCCAACGAGAGCCTCTATGCTCTCATCTCGGATCTCACGCAGTTACAGGAAGATTATCTTCAAACCCATTTATTTGAACTGTGTCTTATTACAGATTTATCACTGTTTCAGGTAATAACCTGCATGACAGAAATCCAAATATAAATGCACAAACTAACATAGTATCTGCCAACTATCTAAGGTAGTGCCTTAAATACAGTAACACTCTTTTCTGTACCATTAAGAAGAGAACTATTGCTCCAGTGATTAAAGTTGATTTGATTTTCTACCAAAACTTCTGCATCATTATACTAAAACATTCCATTTTGTAAATAAAGTAGACTCAGTTTTCTTTTGTAATTCCACTGGAGATCATTTTGCCACTTTCATTTTTGTCCATCACCTCCCTGTTTTCCTGATGCTGTTTGCTTTAAATATGCACATGCTTCTTTTCAAATGATGCCAAGGATACAAGCTAAAAATAAATCAGGCTGAACCCTGGCATACCTTCATAAGTCAGTAGGATAAGTATGTAACAGTACAGGCAGGCAGCCAACTAAAATTGTGAACTATGATCAACTGAAGTCTATAGCACCTTTCTTAAGTTACAAAAGTCTATTTTAAAGACCCAAGCATCTGTAAATAGCTTTATACGAAAACAGAAACCTGTAAACATGCTAGATATTTTAGAAAGAACCTTCTGCAATATATTGTATTAAATGCTTCTAAGGCTGTTATAATTAAGCAATTGGCTGCTCTCATTAAAAAGTAATTTTAATCAATTTTTACCAGAGTGACAGATTAAGACTTCGGTTTAAATCCCAGTTCATCCATGAAAGATATTTGAGGGTGTGGAACAGGTAAAACCACTTCTTATTTAACTCAGTTTGAAAGCTACATTAGGGTGCTATAAGTTGGTTCCAACTTGATGGGAGATATTAAGGGTATGTATGACAGTACATCTCTGTGTGTATGCATATACATTTTAAAAATGGGACATGGCACATATATATTGTCTCTATTTTTGCTCACATTTTTAGCAAAATACAGCTTTTTATTTTTAATTTAGCTTTTCATTTTTAAATCTGTAGTTAAACAATGTGTCAGAATGACAATGCAAGTTGCTTTCCCCAGAAATCTGAGATGTAAAAAGTTGTGGGGGCACAACTGCCAAACACTCCTAGTTTATTTTTTAACACATACTGTAACTGGGATCTTTTTGTTACTTGTTAACTGCATTTTTGTTACTTGTTGACTGCATTTTTGTACACATGCTCCTTTCAGCTGACATTATCTCAGTACCATGACCTGATCAGCTCACAGAAGTAGGTGGCGGAAACAAAAGATTAATGATGATCCTGTTTTTTCTAGTTCCTTCACAGTGAGCATGGAAAACAAAAAGGTTTTGATATACACAGTAGCATAATATACATTGTTAAGAGCTCCTAACATATCCACAGTTGCAAAGCAATAACATTCTAGTAACTACGATGGACTAAACCCTATTGTTGACCCTAGCTCGAGTAGACTCGTTGAATGAATGGGTTTTGTGAAATGAGCAATTATATATATAATTGGTTCAAGTGGATTTAGCCTTATATATTTAACTCCCAATACTGAATTCAATACTAAACATGTGTTCTCGATCCACCTTTGCTTAACTTCTGAAGCTCATCATACAAACATCCCACAGAAGACATAAAATGTTTCCTTCCTCAGCTCACAAATAATCCCAAACAAAGAAGCTGGTATCCTATTGCTTTTTATGGAGCATAGTAGCCTTGCGGGTGGAGCACTGCTGATCTGTGGCTTGAAAGTTATAAAAGCCAGCATTCAACCAGCTGCTTTAAATGTGTCTTTCTTCTCTCACAAGGAGTTGCTAGATTTCCCCTTGCATGAGTGCTGGCTAGGGCAGAACTGTGCATACAGCTGACTATTCCTCAGCCTATAGCATGGTAACAAGATCTAGCCTAAGTACTGTACTTGACTTTTGCTTTGTTTCCATTTCCGTTACAGAAATGACAACAAAACAGAAAAAATATTGATTCCCAGAAATAAAGAATAAAACTTCTAAGTGAATTGTTATTTCAGTAGTGCACTGCTAATTAAATAAAATTATAATAAAAAACAAAAATGTCAAATTCTGCAATATCAAAGATTGTAAACATTGCTATGTTTAGGGCTACTCATTCATGAGACATTAAACATTACTTTTACTTTTTCAAAAAAAGGTGGCATTTTCAGGTAACATAAGTGGTTACAAATCATGTCTTAGAGCTTCACCCAGGTGATAAATCAAAGCATGCCACATGTGTCTTTCATATTCTATGATAAGAACACACCACTGGCCAACGAAAGATGCTAGTGAGAGAAGATGAATAAAGAACATGCAGCTCTCCAGATGTTGGATTTCCATCCTTGACTATGCTAGCAAAGCTTCATGGGAGGTGCAGCTCAGCAATATCTAGAGAGGCACTGTGGCATTCACCCTCATTTCCCTTTGCTTCCCCTCCAAACACAGAGCACACGAAGGCAAACTACTACAGTACTCCTTTTTACCCCGCTGCCACCAGTTGATCACTAAATCAACTTTAATTATGGAAGGATGAAGATGCAGATCCAAACTTCACTGTCTTTTAAATAAAATGTTTTTATTGATTACAGATGTCCAAATATTAATCATAGGTAACTTCTATTATCATCAATCTCACCCTTCTATTTATCATTACAGTTCTTATTCACTTTTCACTCTAATCACACCTCATATCCCCCAAATACCACAATCTATCTCCTCCACTCTCTCACTCTGCCTCTCACTGACTGACTGACTCACTCTCTGACTCCGCCTCTTTTACACATCTCTTGGCTCTGCCTCTCAGCAACATTAGCCTACAACAGTGGTCCCCAACCTATGGCCTCCAGATGTTCTTAGACCACAACTCCCAGAAGCCTTCACCACCACCTCTGCTGGCCAGGATTTCTGGGAGTTGAAGTCCAAGAACATCTGAAGGCCCAAGGTTGGGGACCCCTGGCCTACAACATGAATATGCATAACTACTTAACATAATAAGGGTGAACACTACAGGCACGTACTCCTTATCACTGAGACAGAATACATTCTTGCAAAAAGAATGAGGGCTCCGCATTCATTGGGAGAGGCAGGTTGCACTTCACCATGAGAAATCGGAAATAAATGGTATTCTAAAAAACAAAACAAAAAATATATGAAAAAGTTTCCATATATGACACTGACTGCTCACAGTCCAAGTAGACAGGGAGTCTCGGCCCACCTTCTTAGGGTAAGGCACCCCTACCTGCTCAGACCACGGGGTGCCTCTCTTGCAGGACACTGCCGCAGGAAAAGAATAGAATGTCAAAGTATTGCAGGGTAGAGTCCAATGTACAGGGGGCCTTGTTAGAGCAAGTGTTAAATAATCAATGTAGCTACAACTCTAATGCTATGGGATGAAGAGGATTATTTGTCGAAAGAAAGACAAACAACTGGATCTTAAGTCAAATCAAACCTGAACTGCCTCTAGAAGGAAAAACTGATGAAACTGAGACTTGTACTTTGGCACATAATGAGAACACAAAAACTGCTAGAGACGACAATGGGCAAACTCCTGTTGTGTAACTTTTCATCCAGCATAATCCAGATCAGGCAGAGGAAGTGTTTATACATAATTAAAAGCTTTTTATCCTTTTATTTTAGGATAATTAAAAGCTTTTTATCCTTTTGTTTTAGGTTCCAAAGCTCCCTAAGGCTCTCTTTTGACCTGGGGAAGATTTTGAGAGACCTGGGATAGGAAGGAGTCTTTAAAAGTCAAAAATCACCACTGCCAGGATTGTGACCACTGGCACTGATACAGCAGCTATTTTTACTTTTAAAGGCTCCTCTTCTTATCTCAAAACTTTCAAAAGCTTCCTTAGGGCAAAAAGGAGCCTGTGAGATTCATAACCTAAAACATGGGGATGGGAAGTTTTTAATTAGTGTAAATTAACTTTCTAGGGAACCATCTGAGTTCTGCTGGATACAAAATTATGTAACAGGATTTTGCCCAATAATGCTACAAAAAAAATTGAAGGTGGCAGGAAAAAAAAGACCAAATATGAGATAGATTGTCTCCATAGCCTTGAATAAGAGCTGATCAGGGCAGTTAAGGACAGGACATTCTGGGGTCTAATCATTCACAGGGTTGCCATGGGTCAGAGGCAACCTGATCACACATAACAACATCAATTGTAGCATTATCTTAAGTGAGGGTATCTGGATTTCTGCCTCTGAGCACAGATGCAAAAAAGGGGCAAGATTTACAACCCTAACAGGGGCAAGGGACAAAGATTAGGATTTTGCTTTCCTGAAGATTTTCTCCAGCCGTGACAATATCTGCTTGGAATAAATAGTTCAGGGCTGAAAAGGAACTGCCTGATTTTTCTCTGCTTAACAGTTTTTTGTTAGAGACTGAGAGTCAGAGTGGATCATACCTACTCCCAAAGAAAGCTCTAGGGTGGTGGAATAAGAACTATCTATTTTATTATTCTTTTATTTAAGGAATGTATATCCTGCTTTTCAACCGAAAACATACTGAAACAAAGTCTACAGTATATTCAAAGGAAAACAAGAAAAAACTCAAGAGATACTCTAGCATTAAAATACAAAATTATGAAGAACCAACTACTCTGTGCAATTAAAACTGATTTAAAATTATCATCACCTGAGAGCTAATACAAGACAAGAAAGAGATTTCCTGAGGAGCAAGTTCCAAGCCATAGAGGAAGCATAAAAAAGGCCCTGTCCAGTAACTGATGCCATTTGTACCATCAGAGAGGTCACATGGAGAAAAGCTACCAAAGATGATTGAAGTGTTCACTGAAACAATGGTTCTTCCATTTCTCAGACTCTATTCTTCCTTGTTGTCCAGGAAAACAACTGACATGAGAAGTAAAGACCTGGCCTATGCTAGCTGCAGCAATTCACAGGATTTTAATCCATATGATGTTATGTGCTGTCATGTTGCTATCAACTGATGGTGACCTTATGAATGAGTGCCCTTAAAAACATCCTATCGTACCCTTCTCAGCTCTTCTTAATTCAAGGCCTCTACAGACTCAATCCATCTCTTATTCAGTTTTCATCTTTTTTCTGTTGCCTTCAACTTTTCCCAGCATTGTCTTTTCTAGTGAGTCTTGTCTTCTCAAGATGTGCCCAGAGTGTGATATCTGTACTCGTAGGCAAGGTTCAGGCTTGATTTGGTCAAACACACTTATTTGTCTTTCTAGCAGTCCATGGTATCCCAAAAGCTTTCCTTCAGCTTCTGAATTTTCAACTGCAGCTCTTCTTTTGCACTTTCTTCCTTCACCTTCATCAAGAGTTGTCATTGCTGCTTTCTACTAGTAATATGCTATTGTATTATTATAAAAAGTATGTCTGTGTTTATACAAAAGCAGCTCATCTTTTAATCATGTTGGACTCCAAAGGTAGCATGCTCTTCTATTTTCGAGAGTATACCATGTTTCCCCAAAAATAAGACAAGGTCTTATATTCATTTTTGTTCCGTAAAAACAACAACACATTAGGGGTTATTTTCAGGGATGTTTTATTTTATAGTAATGTCATCTTCTGGTTGCTGCACAATGCTGCACAATGGTGGAGGGCAGGGTTTCACTTAACTAGGGCTTATTTTGGGGGTACAGCTTATATTATGAGCATCCTGAAAAATCATGCTAGGGCTTATTTTCAGGTTAGGTCTTATTTTCGGGGAAACAGGGTAGGCACATAAAAAGAACAGTGTTAAGTTTGACAGTACTCTACATTAGTTGGAGTAATGTATTTGTTTAAAGCTACAGTGTTCAAAGACAGCCTTTCTTACAAAGGAATGAACCACAAGGCCGTCACCTTGAGAAAAGCCATAGTCAAAAGGCAAGCTCAATTTCTCCACTGTAAGACCCAAATCTAAATCTCCTCCTTCCTTATTCTGTAGCATCAACAAGCTGATATTCCTTTCACCTCATTTCCAACACCACAGCTAGAGCAGCCTGAATGTTCAGAACACTGAAAATTTGGCCGTCAGGATATCAGGCAATTTGTTCAGTATACAGTGGGCCCTCGACTTACGAACTTAATCCGTTCTCGGAGGACATTCGTAGCTCGTAAAGTTCGTAAGTCGACCTACCATTTCCCATTGAAACGCATAGGAACGGAATTAATCCATTCCAGCATTTCAAAAAAATAATAATACAAAAATAAAAATAAATTGAGCAAGTCCCACATTGGGACTGCAAAAAAACACACACACACACACACACACACACACACACAAACCACAGAAACATAACCCCCCAGTCCAAACCCACCCTCCAAAACCCACACAGAATTTTTTTTTAAAAAGGACTTACCAGTCTGAAGCCTCCCGGCGCTCTGCTGGTTCCGTGCAGCCAGGGGCAAGCAGCCAGGCGCCCGGCCTGCTCTAGCTGCCCGGCGCTGCACTGCCTTTGGAGCTTTCAAAGGGCTTCCTCCGATGTTGGGGAAAGCCCTTTGAAACCTCTGAAGACACCGATCGCGGTGGCGAGGACCCCCAGGGAGGTCTCCCATGGTGGCATGAAAGCCCTGGGAGACCTCCCTGGGGGTCCCCACCGCCGCGATGGGTGGCTTCGGAGCTCTCTGAAGCCAAAAAGGCAGGGAGAAAACATGGGAAGTTCGAACTTCCCGCACTTTCTCCCTGCCTTTTTGGCTTCGGAAGCAAGCCAGCAGGCCAGGGAGGAATCGGCTCCCTCCTTCCACCCGACGGTGAGTCCCCTTTGTGCCGGCTGAGCTCAGCCCAGCGCGAAGAGGACCCATCATCGGGTGAGAGGAGGGAGCCGATTTCTCCCTGCCCAGCTGGCTTGCTTTTCCAAACGAGAAGCAAGCCAGCTGGCTAGGGAGGAATTGGCTCCCTCCTTCCACCCGACAGTGAGCCCCCTTTGCACCGGCTGAGCTCAGCCCAGTGCGAAGAGGACCCAGCGTCGGGTGAAAGTAGGGAGCTGATTCCTCCCTGCCCGGCTGGCTTGCTTTTCCAAACGAGAAGCAAGTCAGCCGGCCGGGGAGAAATCGGCTCTCTCCTTCCACTCAGCCCAGCACAAAGCGGACTCTGCACTGGGTGCAAGGAGGGAGCCGACTTCCCCTTGGCTGCGCAGCTTGCTTCTTGTTTGGAAAAGCAAGCCACGTGGCCTGGGGGAAATCGGCTCCCTCCTTGCAACCGATGCAGAGTCCGCTTTGCGTCCAGCCCGGCGCCAAGCGGACTCTGCATCGGGTGCAAGGAGGGAGCCGATTTCCCCCTGGCCACATGGCTTGCTTTTCCAAACAAGAAGCAAGCCATGCTGCTGGGGGGAAATCGGCTGCCCGGCATGTTTCCGAAGCCAAAAAAGCAGGGAGAAAGCGCGGAAAGTTCGAACTTCCCGCGCTTTCTCCCTGCCTTTTTGGCATCAGAGGTTTCAGAAGGCTTCCTCCGATGTCGGAAGAAGCCTTTTGAAAGCTCCAAAGCAGGGAGGAAGCCCAGGAAATTCGAATTTCCCGCCCTTTCTCCCTGCCTTTTGGGTTCGTAACCCGATCCACGTTCGTAAGTAGGGCTTACTACTTGCGATGAGATCGGGTTCGTAAGCCGAAAAGTTCGCATGTAGGGCCGTTCGTAAGTTGAGGGCCCACTGTAATCTGAAAATCAGAGCTTAAGAGAATGTTGTATACTAATCCTCCTCTTCAAGTCTACAGTCTAGGCCCAAAAAGCCAACTAGTCCCACACTCCAATTGAGATTTAGTTTTGTGCTTTTTAATCAGAAGTTCCCAGGCCACATTTAAAATGTCTTTTTTTAAAAAAGAGATGACATTACATGCCCAGAGAGTACTTTGTAAAAAAAAAATCTATTCAAATCATGGCTCCTGCCCTCAATATATCTACACTAAAAGATGGTGTAAATGGGGCTGTTTAAAAAATTACAGTGGTGCCTCACTTAGTGATCACTCTGTTGAGCAATGAAATTGCTTAGCGATGGACTTTTTGCCATCGCAAAAGTGATCGCTTAGCGATGGTCCCTATGGGGGAAATCTGCTTTGCGATGATCGCGAGGAAGCGATCATCGCAAAGCCCCCATTTTCGGCCAGCTGATCGGCGGATTCAAAATGGCCGCTGGAAAAACAAAATGGCTGCCCACTGTTTTGCCTCGCTTAAGAGGCACCGAAAATGGCGGCGCTATGGAGGATTTTCACTGAAAAGTAAGTTTTAAGCCCATAGGAACACATTAAATGCTTTTTAATGCATTTCTATGGGCTTTTTAAAATCGCTTAGCGATGAAATCGCTTAGCGATGTTTTTTCCGGAACGGATTAATGTCTCTAAACGAGGCACCACTGTATTCAGATTAAATATGTAGACTGATTTGAATACTGAAGCATCACACTTTTTGAAGATTTTAATCGAAAGCTCAAGCTGCTTTGCTTCATAATAGCCAAAACTGCAAAGAAAATTGCACAAGCTTCAGAGACTAATTTTAATTAACAACATGCCAGTTGTGTGTCTGGTCACATGACTGGCACACAATCAGACACCTTGCTAATTAGCTTCAATTAGCCATTGGGACTTAAGCAATTTTGCTTGTGTCACTATAAAATTCCAGTAAGATTTTCACCAATGAAGAGATGAACAAGGTCTGCAGCTCCACAGCACCAGGATTCCCACTTATTTGTATGTTTTTTTTATTTTAAAATAAAGCTTTGTGCATACTGCCAGGAAGACAAATAAATGGGTTCCAGATCAAATGAAGCCTGAACTATCTCTGCAGCAAAAATGATGCAACTAGAGCTGTTTTACCTTGGGCATATCATGAGAAGGAAGATTCTCTAGAAAAGACAATAATGCTAGGAAAGGTGGAAGGTAGCAGTGGCTCCCAAACAGTTTGGACTCGCAGCTTCCTTTACTTAGTGGCCACTGGCCAAGGTTCCCCAGCACAGTAGGACTGCCATATCCATGGGATCAGTACCCATGGTTTCACTTATTCACTGCTTGAAAAAAAATGGTAAGATTTAAAAAAACACACACACACAAATACACTTTACCATGGTGTATTACCAGGACTGGTCACTAGATGGAACCAGATAGTTTTAAGGGAAATGACTTTGTAGCCTGACTTCTCTGAGAGAAGCTGCTCAGTGATAACTGGAGAAGCTACATTTTCTGTGGGTACTGGGGCAGGCAGAAAAGGTTCCCTTGTGAAAAGGAGGGCAAGAAACCCAGTCCTGGGTCAAGATTACCTCCCTCCAACATGCACAGACAGAGAACTACAAGTAAGTGCTCTACAATATTTTGGGAGGGGGGAGAAGGGAGGGGGAAGGATGAGAGGATTCTATGGTGCCCCAGGGTGGATTTCTCAGCACCCTATGGCATCATGGCACACGGTTTGGAAAACACTGACCTAAAGGAAGCCACAGGCTTGAGTGTACAAGAATTAAGCAGGGCTGTTGAGGACACATCATTTTGGAGATCATTTATTCATAGGGTCACTATAAACTGGAAGCAATTTGACAGTATATAACAATATATTTACTACTAGATTTCAAACTATGCAAGGTCTTCATTGCCACTCTTCAGTAACTTTCCAGGGTCAAGTAAGGATTCGAACCCAGGTCTCCTGAGTTCTAGTCTGACAGTCTACCCAGTAAAGCAGCTCTCCTGAATATAATGTCTAGAAGAATAATTCTATGCATGGTTGTTCAGATATACATTTCATTAAGCAGACTAAGTGTTATGGCAATGCAGATTTAGCATTTGAAAACATTAAGTAAGAATACCATAACTTTTGGAGGCCTGTTTGGTGTGCATATAGGGGAATCCTTTCTTTTGTGTTGCTCTCATCCTGTAGAATGCAGTCCCCTTGAAGATGTAATCGGTTTCCATTCTTGCTTTTACCTAGTTATAAACTGTTGCAGATGCTTCTCATTCTGATTGTAAAATTTTATTTTTTTTAATTTTCTTTGCTATATTGAGCATTATTCTTTAATGGAAAGAGGTTTGAAATGTAATAAATATAGAAACACAAAGCCAAACTATTAAAAATTGCAACAATATCCTACAGTGGGGTCTCTACTTAAGAACTTAATCCGTATTAGAAGGTGGTTCTCAAGTTGAAAAGTTCTTATGTTGAATCTGCATTTCCCATAGGAATGCATTGAAAACCATTTAATCCGTATCTGCTCTTTTCCGTCCATAGAAACTACAGTGGAACCTCTACTTAAGAACTTAATCCGTTTTGGAATGGTGTTCTTAAGTTGAAATGTTCTTAAGTTGAAGCAAAATTTCCCATAGGAATGGACTGAAAACCAATTAATCCGTTCTGGCTGTTTTTTTGTTATGTAGAGGTGCGTTCGTACATTGAAGCATTAGTTCCCATAGGAACTAATGCAAAGCTGGTTAATACGTACTCTACCACTAGGGGGAGAATTTTTTTTTAACCTAAGATGACCTAAGGTTAAAAAAAGAGCAGGAAAGGTTTTTTTTCCTGTTCTTATCTTGGATTTCTGTTCTCAAGTAGAAGCAAAATTTAGCAAATGGAGCTGTTCTTAAGTTGGATTGTTCTTAAGTAGGGACGTTCTTAAGTAGAGACCCCACTGTATTTCATTACACCTACCTAAGGTAGATACAGAGGCTAACTAGACATTATTGTGATGGCCCAGAGTCAATTATATTTCTTCAGTATTACAATAAAGATGCAGATTAGCTCACTCCTTTAAGCTGGGCCATAAACAATATATTAAAAACTGTTCAGCAAACATATAACAGTATGACTTTGCTCTCAAAAATTATAAGAATGCTCAAGAAGTCTTGCCAAAGACAGTTTGATTTGCTTTTATTTTAAACAGTTTGAACTAAAATAGGTAGTACTTAAAGCTGAAATATCCTCTACTACATAGCAGCCTGGATAACTCAGTGAGTTGTGAACATGGCGAGAGAGCCAGAGTTTTGAGAGTTTGATTTCCCACTATTACTCCTGAGAGAACAGCCAGTCGCTGTAGCCTTGGATAACCTGCAAAGTTCCAGAACATGTCCAGAAAAAAGGAATGATAACATATTTTTGAATACACAGTATCTAGGGAAACCTGGAAATGATTGCCGTAAGTGGGAATCAACTAGCATGTAATTAAATTAAATTAAAATTAAAGTTTCACAGCACATGCAGGACCAACAAATGCCTCCTACACTTCTATGACTCAGTAAGCTACAAAAAGTAAACTTTTGAACTCAAGTCTACCCAGAAATTTTTTGATGCTTCCATCATCATCTCCATTACATACCAATTGCTACCCAACACTATTGTTAATTTGCTGCAAAGATATCAAATTCTATATTAACTAATGCTGAATCTATCTAGTCCATCATAGCCTTATTTCCCCTCTCCTCTATATTCTTCACTCTTGCAGTATTAATTCTCATTTTATAGTTAAAACAAAAAAGTGGCCTGTCATTTTTACTTCCCAAACTGTATCCACTACGAAGAAAAATGTAAGTCTCATTACACACTAAACAGACTTTCAACTGGCTGCAGACAAGAAGTTCAAGAACATACTGGCAATGATTATATCTTATGTGGATGGATAACCAATGTGCTATGATATAACTCTACTCACTACTGATCTGGTAGTTATGAGGTGTTTGTCTTCATATCAGCTACCTTGAATTTTAAGATCTTTAGACTACAGTGGGGTCTTGACTTACGAACGGCCTGAGTTACGAACATTTTGACTTACGAACCACTCTCATAGGAAAATATTGACTTGACTTACATACTTAGATTTGAGTAAAGAACTGAAAAAAACCACGTGGGAGGCAGGGAAAGTGCAAAATTTGAACTATCAGTTAACTGTTGGCCAGTGAAAAGGGTGCCTGCCTGCTTCCTCACTCCTCCCAGCGTTTAGAGAGTGGATTGGGAGACAGTCTTCAGACTGCCTGGACTGTATTTTCCCTGCCTTCCCTGAACCTTTCTTGACCTAAGAAAAAAAGAAACAAAATATCCCCCTCTAGTGGTCGAAGGTGGAATACCAGCTTCCCATTAGTTTCTATGGACGGAAAAGAGCAGATACGGATCAAATGGTTTTCAATGCATTCCTATGGGAAATGCAGATTTGACCTGCGAACTTTTTGACTTGAGAACCGCCTTCCAATACGGATTAAGTTCTCAAGTCAAGACCCCACTGTAGGTCTTTCTCTCAGTCTCACCATATTTGCATACACACTTGGTGCAGATACAGGAAAAGGCATTTTCAGTGTTCAATCCCAAACTTTGAAGCTCTCTATCAAGAGAAAGAACCTGCCAGCAAGACAGCTATGTCAGATCAGAAATTAGGTGCATGGATCCTCCAATACTCCTGGTTTACTGTCTGACACTACTGTCTGGCTTGCCAAAAATGTCAGATCAGAGACTCTGATGCCTAAACCTCTCCCTAAGAGCCATACAGAACTTTATAGACTTCTAGGGAAAAATCTGAAGCCTGTGTTTGCCATAGCTGGCATCCCAATTAAGAGTTAATTCAAGAATGAAATCAGACAATCATTCCCAATCATATCAAAATTCATATAGGTATTAAGGTATATGGATTTTCATTGTTGCAATAATTCCAGGCAATATCAGCTTGTCAAATTCTACAAGTTTGATTTATCTATATTGCTTCTATGTTCCATATACACAAAAATACTTTAAAACTGTTCCAAAAACTCAAAAGTCTTATAGTTATGGAAGACTGCAGGCACAAATACTTAAACAGAAATCCAACCTTGCAACTTGAGAAAAGCTGCAGGTGTGACTGCCATCCAAAATCCTCACAACTGTGAGCAGCTGTGAGAAAATTACGTTCATAACAAAACTTAAGTTGGAAGCTGAAATTAAATCAGCAAAATATATTTCAACGTATATAGCTTCTAGCTATGAAAGTTACAGACAAGAACTTAAATTATATTTGAATCCAAAAATAAAGGTGCTTTCAGCCCAAAAATGGCACAATGAAACACATGGAATATATTTCTAACTATATCAAAGGTGTTAAAATTAAACAGCTATGAAAATATTACTTCACCTTTTAGCACATCTAGACACATATGCAAATTATTCTCAGTGCTCACCCAGCCAGACAATTTTGAATC
Organism: Pogona vitticeps; assembly: GCF_051106095.1. Lineage (NCBI taxonomy): Eukaryota > Metazoa > Chordata > Lepidosauria > Squamata > Agamidae > Pogona > Pogona vitticeps. The sequence continues at coordinate 55,927,092 of NC_135785.1, forward strand.
TATGGAGGAAAATCTATGCTATCCTCATCTGTTGCTTCTGCTGCTGCTACATGATTGTTGTTGGCATCCAGTATGTCTGGTGTAGCATAGAGTTTTGTTGATGAGTACAATGATGATGTGACTTTCTGTCATCTTATACTTATAATTCTTTCAGATGTTCATCTTTTCCTCCCAACTGTAAACAATCTCTTTTCTAGGACCTGCAAGTTATAGAGGTCTGATGCACCAAGGAAATTTTTTATTAGGAATCTGTACAGTGGTGCCTCGCTTAGCGAGCGCACCGTACAACGACGAATCCGTATAGCGATCCCCTTTTTCGGGATCGCTATACGGAGCACCCAATCGCCGCACCTCGCTTTGCGACGATTGGGGTGTCCGGCGGCCATTTTGGAGCCGCCGATCAGCTGATCGGCGGCTCCAAAATGGGCGCCGGAGGACCCGAAATGGCCCCGCGCTGTGTTTTCGCGCCCTCGGCAAGCGAGGGGAGGGCGCGAAAACGCGGCGCGGGGCCATTTCGGGTCCGTTTTGAAGCCGCAAAACAGCTGTTGTTGGCATCCAGTAAGTGAGGGCAAGCGAGGGGAGGGCGCGAAAATGGCTGCCCGGGGCCAGGAAACTTCTCTAAGTGGGAAGTTTAGGGCCGATTTGGAACGCATTAAATGAAGTTTAATGCGTTCCAATGGCTTTTTACTTCCCGCTTAGCGAAGATTTCGTATAGCGAAGGTTAATCCGGAACGGATTAACCTCGCTATACGGGGCACCACTGTATTGTTGTTGCACCTCCTGCAGCTTCAAGAGCTTGTAACTCAGAATCTGGCAGGTTGCCATTATAATGATAAACATAATTGTTCTGACTAAGATTTACAAAGCCTGTAGAAATAAAGTCTTCTAAAATAAAGAATTTGGTGCACCAAGGTCCTGTAAAGCCACAGCACTGCACCTTCAGAGCGTGTAAGTTATAGGACCTGTCAATGTCATATCCAGTCAAATTAGCACATTGCAGCATTAACATATTCAAGTGTCAGCCATAAAGAAAATTCTTTTGTAATGTTATTGTAAAATGACCTTGCTCTCAGGCTTAGCTAGAGAGTAAGCTGATAGTTTTGCAGCTACTCTGAATAAACTGCTGCTCAAACCTCATTTTCAAAGAATAACATACTGTGAGAAAGGAGATAGGGAAGGAATGCTATCCCCTCTCCCAGATGCAGCTACAGAAATACTAACATCCAATTCCCCCACAGAGATAAAGGAAACCTTGACTGACTCTGATCCCCCTGAAAGGCCAGATAGTCCTGGAATATCACAGCACCTGACCAACAGGCACGGGAGCTAGGAAAGGTAGAAGAGGTAAAAGGGGAAGAAAAGACAGGAAAGGGAAAGATTGAGAAAGATGAAGAGAAGGGAGTAGACTTGGAGGCAGAGGTGGGGGGTGGAACAGAGAGAGCGAGTAAATTTATCCCTCCAGAAGATTGGGAGTAGATAAGCAAAGAAGACCTGTGGACAGGTTAGCTGGTCCAATTGAGTGTCCCTAAGGAGAAGACTGAAAGGCAAAAGAGACACCAACCTCATCCAAAACCATCTTTTTCAGCCTGCAAGTTAGAGAAAGATAGAGGGAGAAGAAACACAGGTCAGGGGATCACATTCAATGCATGGAAGGATTATGGAATTCCTCACCAGAAAGTGGCAGCTTGACTCACCATTTTGAAGGGGACAAGAAAGTTATGGAGAAAGAAGGATTTGGAGAAGAGTAGGAGATAGGACAGGCACTCTTGTTGCAATATTCCTTGTTCGGTAAGACACCATCTTCCACCCTGTTGACACAAGGAAGAGCCCACTGGGACTTACAGCAGGAAGTGGATGTGAAAGAATGGACAATGCAAAGTGACTCCAGTACTAAACCCTGGCTGCCAAATGTTGAAGTTGAACCATTAGAAGTTATTGCTGAGAAGTTACCTGCAAAATTAATCAAATCAGTTGATTTGAAAAACCATTCAACTCCTCTTATGAATGAAACCTTGCCTACAAGTGGTCAGGAAGGGATGAAAGGGGATCATATTCTTGTGTAATGTTACTGTATGAATGACCTTGCTCCCAGGCCTACCTCAGGATTAGATTTTCTACACACCTCCTTAATTTTTTAGAAAAAAACAGTCACATCTTAACCCATATATTTAGTGTTACTACAATTAAAACTGAAACATACAATAGAATATTGATTGAACATCCAAATTTCCTTAGTGACTTGGTATGCACATTCAAAAACACCAGTAAGAGGCAGGGTGGAGAACCTGTACCTGACAGAATGGGTAATTTGGGCTGTTCTAGCAACTAATTTTCTGCAGACATAGTCAATAATAATAATAATAATTTAAAAAGGCAAAAGAAAGGCAAGCCAAAAACAAACCTAGAAGTCCTTTTCCAATTTTAAAATTTGTATTTTGGGGTGTTAACTTGTGCAGAGGCCCCTGCACATTTTCCAACCTAAAACAGAAGGAATGAGAGAAAGCCCCCTGCAGCCATAAATTCAGCCATCCAGCAAGGAGAGAGAATCTGAAAGGGAGCAATACAAGAAAATGTAAGACATCTGCAAGTAGTCAGTTCAAACCTTTGGCAACAGTGTTCTGTCCTCCTCAGCAGCTGTTGGGTAGGAAGGGGAGAAGAGGGAGAGAGAAGAGGGTTGTCTATCTACATATTTGGTTCTAGCCCAAGGAAGACATCTGACCCCAGACAAGAATGTGACCCTCAAAAGAAAGACTTCCCATCCTAGATTTAGGATTACAAACTTCAAATTAGATCAGTTAAATCCAAGTTGTGGTTTGGAGAAAATGTACTGGGCAGGTGGAGGTTCACCCTCAAAATATTAAGGTAATCCCCCTCAATTTAAGAGTATGAGCTGCCAGTGCTAAATCACTAATTATGATTAGATTCTAGAAAGCAACAAGTCACCAGAGTTTAGATATCAGAGCAAACCAGGTAATAAAGGTTAACCCACAAACAGAAACTGGAATTACATGAGGCAGGGAAGCAGGCATGACCCTGCAATTTATCCCTAATCCTCCAAATACTGAAGATATCTGAACCCTAAAAATTACCAGTCTTTGAGATATTATAATTAATCTGCTGTTTCAATATTCAGAGTTAACTATTTGCTTCATTTTCTACTCAATTAAAAGTAGAAAAATGAATGTAGTGTTTTATTTTTATATAAAGGGACAAGGACTGAAGAGAATATATTTTTAAATGTTTTCAATCTGTTATTACTTCTTGTAATAGCTTATTCACAGTGAGGCTTTAAAAACATTCAGACCAAACTCTTTGGGGCTATACAAGGATGCAAGCAATGCCTGACTGCTTCTCTGACCTGAAAAAACTGTGGATTGCTGTGGTTGGCTGGCAGTGCAGGTGGGTCTTCATGTATCGATTGGGGCCAGGGATGGTATTGGGATCTTGCTGGTATATCGTGCTCCCCGTGATCCTGCCATTTCCTTACCGGAGCTGGCAGACTTCACCTCTATGCTCTGTTGGGATCCCCGAGGATATTGATCTTGGGTGATTTCAACATCCATGCGGAGGTGGAGGTTTCTGGACCAGCTCTTGAGTTCTTGGAAACCATGGCTTCCTTGGACATGTCCCACCATGTAAATGGCCCCACCCACATGGGTGGTCACATGCTAGACCTAGTATTCTCCACTGAGCAGAGTGAGTGTAGCCGGATGGTAACTAACCCTGCATCAGTCCCCTTGTCATGGTTGGACCACCACGTAATAAAAGGTAACCTCACAATGGCTCTCCCTCCCCGCGGGGAGCAGAGACCTATTTTAATGGTCCACCCTTGTAGGCTACTGGATTCTATAGGATTCCAGAATTCCATGCAAGAGATTCTGAGTGATCTGGCTGGTGCTCCTATCGAGGCTCTGGTTGACAGCTGGTTTGCTGCTGGCACCAAGGCTGTGGACATGATTGCTCCTAAACACCCACCCCAGCGCAGAGCTCAGCCTTGGTTTGACCAATAGCTGCGAGCTATAAAGCAGAACAGGAGAAGGTTGGAGAGCATTTGGCGGTGGAACCCAATGGAAATTAATCTAAAAGCTGCCAGAATCGCATCTAACCTTTACCTTGAAGGCTGCCAGGAAAGCTTACTTTGCTATCCGGATAGGCAAAGTTTCCAATCAGAAGGATTAACTCTTACGTATAGTATGCGATCTATCCAGAATTGGTCATAATGATTGGCCTTCCCTTACCATCTCACCCGACCAATTTGCAGCGTTCTTTAAATCTAAAGTGGAGGCCATCCACTGGGACCTAACCCCTTATTTGAAAATAGTAGATTGAGCCAAGACATCCAGCGCACTGTCTTGTCTGATGAGGATTACTCAGTTTCAGCCAGTGATGTCAGTAGAGGTGGACAAAGTGCCTGATCGCTGTCGTGTCACCACCTCCTCCCTTGACCCTTGCCTGGCCTGGCTAATCAAAGCAGCCAGGTATGTGACAACTGAATGGGCCATGACAGTAATTAATGGGTCTCTCCAGGGGGGGAAGGTTCCCCTTGCCCTCAAGGAGATGCTCATTAGGCCCATTAGGAAGAAACTGAGCTTGGTGGCAGACAACACTGGCAATCATAGGGCCCCTTGCCAATGTTTCTTTAGTAAAAGGCGAAAGATTTATACGATCTGAAGAGAAACCAGAGTTGCCAATGTTTCTTTCCTTAGCAAGGTAGTAGAGAGGGTGGTGGCCAATCATCTTCAGGCCCTTTTGGATGAAACCAATGCCCTGGATCAATTCCAGTTGGGCTTCAGGCCACGCCACAGTACAGAAATGGCATTGGTCGCCCTGCTGGATGACCTATTGAGGGAGGCCAACAGGGGCAAAATGTACTTGTTGGTTCTCCACATCTCAGATGCCTTTGATACCACAGACCACGGTATCCTCCTGGGGAGGCTCTCCAAGTTGGAGATCGGTGGTCTGGCTCTTGCTATCTCCAGTTTTATTTCCTGGCTCTTGCCTATCTCCATTCTCAGAGAGACCAGCTTGGGGAGAATGTATCGGGCCCCGTGGTTCCTCAATTGTGGGGTGCCACAGTGTTTGATCATCTCTCCAATGCTGTTTAATATCTACACGAGACTGCTGGGGGGCGTTATCCGGGGGTGTGGTGCCTTGTGTCCTCAGTATGCTGAAGACACTCAGCTCTACATCTCCTTTTTTCCATCAGCAGTGCATGCCATTGTCCCTTGAGTGTTGCCTGGGGGCTGTTCTGCAAAGGATGCAGGAGAATGGACTGAGTCTGAACCCGGAAAAGACAGAGGTCATGGGGGTGGGTGCCCCTGTCATCAGTGCATTGGGAAGCTCCCTCTCTTTTGAGGGATTGACTCTCACCACAAAGAGTGTAGTCCGCAGCGTGAGGGTCCATCTTGACCCAGCACTTCCCATGAAATCCCAGGTAACGTCTGGTCCACACCACCCATTTATACCTTCGGTAGATTGCCCAGCTGTGCTCCTATCTTGATGTTGGGGTGCTCACCACACTTGTCCATGCACTCGTAGTCTTGAGATTACTGTAATGCACTCTATGTGGGGCTTCCGTTGATTGATACAGAAACTTCAAATCGTCCGGAACACAGCGGCCAGATTACTAACTGGAGTGAAGAAATATATTTCCCCCACTATGGCTGCCTTACACTGGTTACCCATTAAATTCCACATCTATTTCAAGGAGCTAATGATTACATATAAAGCCCTAAACAGTTTAGGACCTTGATACATGCCAGAGAGCTTTCTTCCACCTAGTTCTACCCATGTCACTTGTTCTAGCCAGGCTGGGTGGCTGAAGGGCTTAGCTCCAAGAGAGGTCCGGAAGGAAAAAACTAGAAACCGCATCTTCTCAGCAGTGGCCCCTTGCCTCTGGAACATCCTCCCCCCGGAGATCCGCCTGGCTCCCTTGCTAGGAGCTCTTCAGGCAGGTTTTCCCTCCTGACATTACTTCAATTCTTCTCCTGGTTTTTCCATCTTGGATTATGATTGCTTGTTTTAGTTTTTCTTATTGATGAAAAAATCTCTGTTTCAAAACATGTTAGTGTGGGGAAAAATAGGCAAAGAATTTATCATTAGAACCATCACAAGCATCATGTCTTTCTTTGCCATCCTTTGTTTTTTGACAGTTATAAATTCAAACAATGTAGGGATTGGGAAAATAACAGGTTATATAGTCTGAAATATTTATTTATAATGTTGAACCCCAAAACAAATATACAATTAAAAAACCAACTGAGGCAAACAAAATACAGCTGAATGGCACTATATCAAATTATTAATTTTATAAATAAACAGAAAAACAGAACCAATCAGTTAGACTACTAATGTCTTCTGAGATTTTGATAAATAAATTTGTGGATCATCAAAAGGAATGTCTTTCAAAATGCTGAACATTTTTGCAGACAGTAAATTTGGTGATACTTTAAGCCTGAGACAGATATTAGGAAAAGACAGATCAGAATATTAATGAAGAACAATGGGCATACAGTGGGGTCTTGACTTGAGAACTTAATCCGTATTGGAAGGCGGTTCTCAAGTCAAAAAGTTCTCAAGTCAAATCTGCATTTCCCATAGGAATGCATTGAAAATCATTTGATCCGTATCTGCTCTTTTCTGTCCATAGAAACTAATGGGAAGCTGCTATTCCGCCTTCAACCACTAGAGGGAGATATTTTGTTTCTTTTTTTTCTTAGGTCAAGAAAGGTTCAGGGAAGGCAAGGAAAAGACAGTCCAGGCAGTACAGTACCAGGAGTCCAGGCAGTACAGTACCAGGCAGTCCGAAGACTGTCTCCCAATCCACTCTCTAAACGCTGGGAGGAGTGAGGAAGCAGACAGGCACCCTTTTCACTGGCCAACAGTTAACTGAAAGTTCAAATTTTGCACTTTCCCTGCCTCCCACGTGGGTTTTTTTCAGTTCTTAACTCAAATCTAAGTACTTAAGTCAAGTCAATATTTTCCTATGAGAGCAGTTCTTAAGTCAAAATGTTCTTAACTCAAGCCGTTCTTAAGTCAAGACCCCACTGTACATATGGCCAAAAGCTACAATGAGAACAACCTCATTAAAAATAAAGGAGAATATCATAAACTTGATAAAACATATAGGACATGACACCAGTAAAACACAGTTATGTACGTGGAAATCTAACAATGAATTGCTAGAAAAAATGTGGTGGACTGTAAACATATATGCATGTGGTGGGAGTAGAAGCAGAATGAATTAATCGTACTAATAACCCTATTATCAATATGACCTTTGTTATCTGTTTTCCAGAGAAACAATGCACATTTACTACCTAATAACTTACTTGCACTTTGCTGGGTAACTGCAATTAAATAAACTGTCAGGGCTTAGAAGAGCTGAGAACAAATCTTTTTCCAGAAATGGAAAGCATAAATACAGTGGTGCCTCGCATTACGATGTTAATTCGTTCCAGCGAAATCGCTGTAGAACGAAAACATCGTAATGCAAAAAGAAAAAACCCATTGAAATGCATTAAAACCTGTCCAATGCCTTCCAAAGGGCTGTAAACTCACCATCCAGTGAAGATCCTCCATAGGGCAGCCATTTTTGCTGCCTGTGCAGTGAGGAATCCGTCCCAGAAAACAGCGGGGGGGCATTTTGTTTACCCGGCGGCCATTTTGAAACCGCCGATCAGATGTTGGAAAATCGTCGTTTTGCGAAAAATCGGTTCCCGAAGCAGGGAACCGATCATCGCAAAGCAAAATTCCCCCATAGGAAAGATTGTTTTGCCATCACTTTTGCGATCGCAAAAAGTTCATCGTAATGCGGTTTCATCGTTAAACGGGGCAATCATAAAGCGAGGCACCACTGTATAGGAAACTGCATTGATGAAAGATTTACCAAAACAGAAATAAAAACTTGTCACTCTCAAAGATAAGATGCTTTTGTAGCACGTGATTTATATACATCATACATGCTAATCAAGGCAAAGACTTACTGTCTGCTCTGCAGTCTCCCAGAATTCTGAGGAAAGATGTCCTAGGGTAGAATGAATGTACAGATGATGGCATTTTGAAATTTTGGTATGGTATATTTAATCCATTGAATCTAATGTTTTTGTGACTAATCCTCTGAACTTGTTTTACTGTTTTCCAATGTCAGTTTTCCTGTGTTGTTACGTGTGCACACACAACTGTATGGAAGCAATCCAGGGCCAATTTTGAGAGATACAAAACTGGTAACAGTCAAATGTGTAGTTTCACATTATTTCAGTAACAATTTAAAGCCACAGATTAATTTAAAATCATTTTTGAGAGGAATTTCATTTTGATATTTAGTAAAGTCATACAACCCAATACCCAAACTGACCAAACTCTCTCTGTTTCAGTGTGTAATACAATAAGACACTTTACAATATTTATAATTCATAAAGTTAGAAGCAAGAATGGAAGTATGTATCCTACGCATTCCACCCATTAGAAGCAGACACACATGACAGCTAAGAAATGAGATAAGAACTCTTCTCCCCAGCTGTCTGCATTATTTACCCAGACAATCTCAGAAATTTGAATCTGTCGCTACTTCTACTGATCCTGTGAAGTCCTGGTTTTGTAGCAGTAACCAAAGACAGAACTCATGATTCTTCTGTCTCTACTTCACAACAGAGATGGAGAACAGTTACGTACATTTTGATTTGGGCATACTGGATTTGGGATTCTAAAAGACAGAGTTCTTAAAAGTAACTTTGTTCCATATTTATTTATTATTACTATTTATTTAAAATATTTTATCCTGCCTTTCTCCTTAAAAGGGCCCACTTTACAGAACTGTAAACATAATTCTTGCTTTCCCAAACATTAAAACATATTCATTTAAATTGCTCAAATAATAAACTGAGATTGGCAGATGGGGAGGAGGGGAAATCACCCTCTTATCTTACATGTAATATGTTTTTTTTAAAAAAAGGATGTCTGAAAAATGAACTGTAACCTTACTCCAGCACTTATGCATTCAGTTTTAATTTACATAAGTGCTACCCCACAGAGATCAGAAGACTGTAAGACTGAAATGTTAGACAGATCATAAATCTACCATTACCAACAGGCCAAAGACGTTCAAATTATTCTTGATGTATATATTAGGGCTGATTACTCCTAGCATTTCCACATCACATTTGTCTAGGTGAATAAAAAACGAGAAGACTATATATTGTTTCTGGAATGCAAAGTACAAATCCTGGAATTTAACATGTGTTGTTCTAAGAAATGCTGTTAATACCACAAAATAGAGATATGCTATGTCAAGTGGCCAACACATGTTTACTGAAGAACTGTTGCATGTTGCAACAGAATCTAACAGAATATCTTCTTAAAAGTCTGAATGAAATGAAAAAACATGTGTGCACAATTCGTTTCAACCTGGCAGCTATCTCTTTGCTATCAGTTATTAACTATAGCCTGACACATAAAACTTTGCCAAGGCCACCTAAGTTTAAATAAAATGAGAGAAACTGCATCAGTTCCATCCCTGAAGGGAAGTTATGCCTGAAATAGCTGACATCTTGCCAGACTACCGCCTCACTCTATATACAACCCTGACCCTCTTTTTCTCCAATAGATTTCATGGTTGTGTAATAAAATGAAGTGAAGAAGGAAACATCAGTCGTCATTCCAAATTGTTGCTCAACCTTAGGACTGAGGCCACAGGCATTAGATTTTTTATCAGGAAGTAACTAACATGAAATCAAGCACTACGGCTAAAAAACTGTTCTGAAATAAAACTGAATCAAGTTAACGAAGCTATTATCCTTAACTGACCTGAATAAACGTTTTCAAAATGGAAATTTACCACAAAGCTATGGCACAATAGCACTTCTCTATAACTTTTTTTAAAAATCACAGTTATCCTATCTTAATGAGAACTGTCAAACCCTCAAGGAACCAAAGAAAAAGCCTCTTCACTGACTATGCAAAAGAGATGGAAGTTTCATCAGGTGCACGTGATGAATAAAATAAATTTAGGCCCTAAACAACTTGCTTCAGAGTGCACTATGAAAGTTTGTGAGGGTAAATAAACGCAGGATTTGGCACCTGAGTGGTGTGGCAACATTTTTCAAAAAGTGTCCTAAGGGGAGCAGATTACCATTCAGGATGCACTTTAACTAACAAAATGTTCTTGGCCAATATTCTGCAAATAAGTGGAAGAACAATCCCTTCCAAATTGCAGCCCTCAAGAATATATCGGAAAAGTGAATTTCCACCATCTATCACTGTCCATTCTTTTCTTACATCAAAAGGACTCACTTCCACATTAGTATCTGTCTCACTGAAAGAGAAGTTCAGAATTCACCCTACCAATCAGTGAGAGCAAACGTTACTTTAAATATTCTTCCTCTACACAAGGGCATAGTAGCAAAATACTGTACAGTGGAAAAAAGAATCAACCGGTCTCATTCCCTGCAATTTTAAAATGACACTAGACAATAGTTATTGGCATCATTCAACAAGAGTAAGACAATGGAGGACTCATTCCGCCCAAGGAGAGCTACGAAAAAACCCCATCGCCAGCACAGCCTTATGGATTAGCGGGGGGGGGGGAGAGGGGGGCAGAGACTTGAGTTTTCTTTCTACTCGAATCCATACAGCCCACTTCCTCCCGAAGAGGAGGTGCCGGAGGCGGAGGAAATGAAAGGAAGAACGAAAGTTAAGTCAGTCCCCCTCCCTCTCAGTCTCTCTACTCGAGGCAGGGACATCTTGCTACCTTGCTTGCTTGCTTGCTTGCCTGCCTGCCCTCCGAGAGGCAATTCTTCTCCCCCTTCTGTCACAAATTCTCCCGCGCTACAAGAAACGCCAGTGACGAAAGCTGAGGAGGAGGAGAGTGTCAGAAAGGAGCCATCCTCCTTCTCTCAGTGAGGAAAAGGAAGGGCTGCCCATCAGCCTCTCCTCACGGCAAGCGAATAATACAACTAATACGAAGGACGGTCTTCTTTCTCTCCCTCTTTCTCCTCTCCGCCGCCCCTCGGAGTGTGGGTGGTGGTGGTGGCGCTGGTGGGGAGAGTCGTGACTTCCCGCCTCAGTCATGCCAGCGCCACTTTCAAGGCTCCGCGCCCGTTCTTCTCCTGTCCTCTCCCTCCCCTCCCCCTCCCCCTCCCGGCCGCCCGTTTCCCCGAGGGGGGCGCGAGAGAGCCCTTCCTCGGCCTCCTTCCCACTCACCTCTCCCGCGCGCGCTGCTCTCCCCTCGCCTTCGCCCCAAAGAAAACCGCACAACCGAACTGCCGCAGCACTGGATCCCCCCCCCACACGCCACGCATGCGCAAAAGGACAACTCCCCACCACGTTACCTCCCCCTCCCGCCCATCGGTTAGGGATCGGAAGGAAGGTGCAACTCTACGGCAGGGCCGCAGACCAAAGCTTGTGGGTCGACGAAATCCACTCGCCATCACGCGAACGCTGGTCACCCGCAAGAGCACAGCAAGGGGGTGAGGGTTTAGTTTTATATTTAGTGGCTTCCATTATGCAGTTGGCCCGTATCTTCTAGCTATGAAGGTGTGAGGTTAAGCACAAAACGAGAGGGACCGAAAGCATAAGCAGAAGAGCCTTTATCATATCATAAGTTGGGCCATCGTGCCTTTCGATGGGGGAGGCTACCATCCATGACGGTACCTCTCATCTCAGAAGCAGTGATCTTCTGATTACTAGTTGCTGGGGAACACGAGTGTGCACACCAGCTGTGCTCGTGCTTTGCTTGTCGGCATTTCTGAAGCATCTGTCTGGCTTTCATTAAAAGAGAATGTGTCAACAGATACGCCGCCGGTTTGATCTGCATGTTACATCCGTAAGAAACCACACGTTGCAGAGCTCCTCGGCATAATGAGGGTCAGGTCACGCATTTTTTCAGTGGGTGGCTGAAACTTCCAGAGCCTTGTGAATATCCAGCTTCATATCTCCTACACTTGGCTTCCATCAGGCTTCTGTTTCTAGTAGTAAACCTACTACTAATTCGTGCCAAACCCAGTATCATTGCTGCCTGAGGCGGAAAGATCCCCATCCCCACTATGCACACATCGCCCATGTATACACGCAGACAAGGCTGGGATTTGCATTTTCAACACAGGCAACTGAACACTTGTCCTTCCAAAGTTGAAGGAATCGGGAAAGTTAGCTTGGATGGTGCAAGTCAGGACACCTGACCACAGAGTCTGCCCCTGCCCCATCTTTCTGGTGCTTGATGGGTTTCTACCTGCTGCATGGTCTCCATTCAACCAATGCTGCAATGCAACAGCAATAGATTCACATCCATGTGTAGCATGTGAACTATGCAATACAAAGACATACAAATGCTTCTTGCAGTGCATGGCCACCTGGGCTGCCATCATGTTCACCTGGATTGAGTACTTTACTAATGGTAGAGTCCTGACACATTTGCAGACCTATTGTTCAGCAGGGGCTTGGATTTTTTTCCAGATTACATCTCCCAGAATCTCCCAGGCTGGCTTTTCCAAGCTCTACAACCATCTTGGTCCTGATTCAGGGCCTGGTGGCTACTACCATCCTTAGCACCCACTAGGTAAAGCAGATGCTTCAATCTGCTAGTTGCAGGGCCAGCTCTGCTTACCTAATGTATGAGGAGGTACTGATAACTATTGAGCCTTTCCCAGAAAAAAATGAGCTCGGAAGCTATAGATTGCAGGGTGTATTGGCCAATTTGTCTGTATTCAATTATACAAAAATCAACTACCTATGATAGTTCAGGTCCAAAGTGAACATGGCAGCACCTCCAGAAAAGTTCAGTGTGGAAGAACATAGGACCATAATCAAGTTTTTGTTTCTCCAAGGGAAAGGTGCAAAGCAGATCCATGATGAAATGTCACAAACTATGGGTGACAGTGGCCCTTCATATGCAACAGTTAAATGCTGGGTTGTCAATTTTAAAACTGGCCATTTTGTTGTTGAAAGTGAGAAACTCAGTGGAAGGCCTGTTTCTGTCTCTGGTATTCATGTGAATAACATCCATGATATGATCATGGAGGACGGCCAAATATCAGCCAAAAGTATTGCTATATATCTGGCAATATCCTGTTAGAAAGTTTGTGCCATTATCCACAAGGACTTGGAAATGAGAAAGCTGGCAGCAATGTGGATCCCCAAACTTTTGACAACCAAACAAAAGAGGAAATGTGTGGAGTCATTGGTAGCTGTTTTGGAACATTTTGCAAGAAGTAAGTCAGATTTCCTGGGCAAACTGCTAACTGGATCTACTGTTATGATCCTGAGACAAAGGAAGAGCCTAAGGAATGGAGGTACAATGGTTCCCCCAGGTCAAAGAAGTTCTGAGTGCAAAGGTCGGTGCAGAAGCAAATGGCAACAGTTTTTTTGGGATAAGAAGGGAGTTCTGCTGGTGGACTACCTCCAACAGGGTTCAACCATCAATGCAAAATATTACTGTGCTTTATTGACGAAGTTGAGGCAAAACATCAAGGAAAAAACATAGAGGAAAGGTGTCATCCTGTTGCATGACAATGCCTCATCACACACAGCAGGTGAAACAATGGCAAAACTGACCTCCTTAGGCTTTCAAGTGATGCCCCATCCACCCTATTCTCCCGACCTGGCTCCTTCTGACTATTATCTGTTCCCCAGACTCAAAAAACATCTAAAGGGACAACAATTTAGGAGTTTTCTGGAGGCAACTAATGCTGCAAATGAGTGGTTACACCAGCAGTCGGAAGAAATTTATTTGCAGTGACTTAAGAAGGTGCAAGACAGATGTCACAAATGCACTGACTTCCTGGGGGAATATGTAGAATAGTGTGGCAGTTACAGCTTCCTAGCTCAATTTTTTTCCGGAAAAGGCTCAATACTTATCAGCACCCCCTCATATATGCTAAGGGTGGGCAACCTCAGTGGGGCTAACAGCAATTTTTCAAACTAGCTGACAGCATGAAGGATACACTCTCAAGGGGAGCAAGGTTTAAAAAGTAGGGAACAGGCCACAATATAAACTGTAAATTTAAACCACTTATTTCATATTTCATCACATTTAATTATTATCTTTCTTCTAATAACAAAAAATGATTTATAGATAAAATGATGGTTTACAACCAATGATAGCTGGCAGAAAAGGAAAAGATGATTAGAAGGAAGGGGAAAATAAGGAGGGGGGGAGCCCAGATTGGTGTTTTTGTACTCTAACCTAAAGACTTGCTGTTTCTAAAGAAGTAGTTGTATTGTTCTGTCAGAGCCTCTTGGCAAAGAAGCAGGGGAGAACAAAGTATTGCAGCACCCTAAAGGCCACAATGTTTTGCCCTGCTCCCGTTTTTTTTCCAGCTGGGGTGCACACAATAAGGAGTGCTTCTGAGAGAAAGGGTACCCAATGGATATTTTTCCTAGCCAAGTTGATGAAGCTACACTCTTTCATATCCTACTGATGTACAGTACACAGTTAGAGGTAGTGGTAGAGACAGTGAAAGTGAAAGTACCTTGGGAAGTGGTGAGTGCTCCAATGCTGAAGGCATTCAAGAGAAAATTAGACAACCATCTGTCAGATCTGCTTTGACTTGGATTCCTGTCTTGAGCAGGAAGGTGGACTCAATGGCCTTAGAAGCCCCTTCCAACTCTATGATTCTATGAAATGGCTGCAGAAATGGGTGCTCTGGAAATCTAGAAGTCAAATGAAAGTAAGTCCCAGCTGACATTCACAAGGTTTATTACCTAAGTTCTTTACATGTGAGTCAGTTTTATATTATTATTTGTGTATTGTTATTCTTTTATCAAGTAGAAGGAAGCATACACCTCTTTTAACCACAGAACAATGGTGTGAAGTAAGTTAGATGTAGTAGTGGTATATGGTAGTTTTAAACCTTGGACATAATGATCTTACCTGGTTGGTATACATTTTTCTTACTTTGATTGTTAAGCTCATAGCCAACATCTAACCCCTTGCCCACACTTTCCTATTTTACAACTGTTTCTATATTCCTGATATGTTTAATTCCTCTACTGAGTCCACTTTAAAAAAATAAAATTATCTAAGTCTATGCACTTCTGCATCCTAAGCTATGTTAATTCATATCATCAGCTTGACTAGTGATAAAACTGAGTTTGTTTCAACTGGCTGGATCCTAAGGACACTGTTTTAGAAATAAGTGCTGTTTTGTCATGGAAAAGATAATGCATTTGCAATGTAAAAAAATAATAAAATGAACACTTGTAATATATGCCCAGCTGGCTTCCCTAACTAAAAGCTACTTCTAAAAATAAAAAGAAAACATGTTGCAGTGAGCAGAGTCATGATGGCCCAGTTGCACAACTGACAATGTGCAGGTATACTGTCAAGTAGCATTAAATCGCCTATAATTCACTGCCTTGTTGGAGCTGCATGATCCCCAGCAGCCTCAAGAAACGCAGTATTGTTATTATTTAAATAATTTGTTCATGGCTTTTCTGTGTACCAGAAAAGCTCATGAGAATTTCCAAAACATTAAAATAATTAAAATAATTAAGAACAGGTTTAAAACATTCAAAGCAAATTAAAAACACATGCTAAGAAATTGAACGCTTTAAAAAATGGATACAAACTTTCTCCAAAAACCACCACCACCCCCCAAAAATATTAGAGGCAAGCTGCTCTTTGGACCAGCACAGGTCTAGCTGCCTATCAGAAGCTGAGCAGAGATGGGGTAACAACTTCCTTTGGATTTTTTGAGCTACATTTGGCCCCACTGTCCAGCACATGCCTGTGATCACAACTGTGTAACTGCCCCTGCTAATCAGAGATGAACAACTGGCCATAGCAATCTGCTTTGGCACCATAATTTATATTATATAAATAAGCCCACAAAACCTTGTGAGCAAATTGCATTGCATTGTGGCCAGTCATTTATCTCATCTACATCACATAGAAGAGGATATCAGAGCGCTTCTTTCAAGCTAGTGCTGGAGAACAGATGGACCATAACTCCCATCATTTCTTACTGATGGCTGTTTGGGTAGGGTGACAGGAGTGGCAGTCTAACATCTGGGAGCAGTTTCGTTCCCCACCGCTGCTTTTAAAAAAAAGCACAGCAGGGCAAATAAATAGATGTAACCTCTGTTGAACGTGGGATTATGCGCTCTGTTTCCTTGCGCCGTTCATTCGCCGGAAAGCAACGAAGGAAACAAAATCGCAGTAATTTGTGTACCATCCCTAAACGTATTGAAGCTACAAGCCATGCGCAAGGGGGAGGAGAACCGTCCAGCGAATGAAAACGTTGAAGAAGGAAGTTGCTTAAGGATTTCAAGGCTTGGATCGCTTAGACTGATTATCCAGGACTCGGGGCGCCTAGATTCGACAATGATTTCACCTCCCACGCGTTTATAACCACAGCTGTTACGAGAGAACAGGAGACAGTTTGGGTCTGTGAGAACAGAATTGCGGGCCAACTGGAGCCTTCCTTTAAAAAAAACTTATTGAACCCTGGCATGTGGAAATTGTTTCCAAAGCACTATTTTCTATTTACTACGTTTTACGTAACTTAAAATTTAGTGAGAAAGGCAGCGCATTTGTCAAGATCCCTGCTATAAGGTTTACGACTGGAACTCTCAAAATACTAGCCAGAAGCCCTAGAATCTATGAAGCTGCTCTTACTATGGTCAATGGTCAGATCATCGACCTATGTTACCTGGTACTTTGAACTGCAGCTTTTAAATTTTTTTAAAGGCGATTCAGATCACAAATCTCGCGGTGTCACCCTAAATTAATACTGTACTTTCTTGTCTTGTGTTTATGCTGAGGAGCCGAGATTGAAAGACTGACGAAAGCCCCATGCAAATGCTTTTCCCCGCATTGCAACCTGAGATCTTTTCTAAATCTAAATGCTGAGGAATGAATTTGAGATGCCAGGCATCCCGTTGCATGTGCGTCACCATTGAGCCAAGGGCCACTGTAAAGCCTGCTCTTGGGAAGGCTCAGATTTGCTGCATAAACGAACAAAGAGGGGAGATTGCAATTGTTAGACAGACGCACAGAGAAGGCTAAGCTACATGTTCTATTTGCGGTCTCTTATTTCTGAAAAAGTGCTTTCGTGGTGTGGTGTGTTCTGATGTTGAAAACTGGGTTTAGTTTTACGTTGGAATGTTAAGCTACTACCTCCGTGATTTGAGCTAATCATAAACCTCAGATGATCGCAGTCAAAACCGAAACTAAACCCAGGTGGAAAAGGATATTCTGGAATTTAAAAATCATTCAGATAAGCGGAGTGAGAGCATACCAGTATATTCAATGTACATTAAAAGATAATTGGGAGATTAGAATCCTTCCCTATGTGGGGCTTCCTCAACCAACCCGGTTGTTGCCTATGCCTTCTGTTGTTTCTGGTGGCATATACTGTATGAAGGCTACAGAGAAGTGCAAAGTGTTTATAACCCTCCCCCAAATCTTCTGCGTTTCAGAGCGATCTGGTTGCTCAATCTCTGGGCCAGATGTTACCTTATCATAGAGCAGATCTTTTTTATCTGAGCTGTTGATAACTGATGTCTCTTGGAGCTCCTTATGAAAGACCCATAAGTTCCTGGAAAGGACATTCAGGTCATCAGCACCCTGGCCATCAAACTTTCATCGGATAATCTGCTTTGGAGTTGGTTTCTAATTTCAAAAATAATACTTTATAGCAATTGGAATTTCAATAAATAATACAAACTAACAACTGAAAGCTGGCAAAATTAAAAAGGGGAAAAGTAAGAAAAGCAAAATGTTGTGGCACTTTAAAGACTAAGATTTATTTCAGTTTGACATCATGGATGAAAATCCACTTATTCAAACGCAAGGAATGCAATTGCATGTCTTCTACCTTTATGCATATTCCCATGATGTTGAGAGTCATTACCAGGTAAGGTTTTGAAAAGCAGTTAGTCACTGAAAGCAGCTTTCCAGGCTTGGAAGATAAGCATCTTAAGACCCACAGGGACATTCCTGTCATGATGAGAAGTCATCTGTTGACATCAGTAAAACAGCCTCTTGCAGGAGGAAATTGTTACTTATCTATTCCACCATGGTCTGAATTATGATTAATTTATTTGGTTGTTGTGGGTTTTTCTGGCTCTTTGGCCGTGTTCTGGAGGTTTTTCTTCCTAACGTTCCACCAGTCTCTGTGGTCGGCATCTTCAGACGACAGGAGCTAGAATTGTTTCTGTGTTCTGGTGTAGTGTGTGGGATTGTTAGTTTTTTCTTGTAAGAGTTATGCCTTTAATTTCTTATTTTGTGGAGAATCATTGTCCATTTGTTATTGGTTATGTGAGAGGTATGAAAGAGGAGGAAAAAGGATCACATGGGAATTAAGTAGGGAAAAAATATCCAATTATAATCCTGTTTTGTCACTTTCATCTTTCACTTGCACCAGAGGTCACTTCAAGTCCTTGCTGCTTTCTGTCAGTAAGATGCTGTCATGCATATCTTAAATTATTGATCTATTTTCCACTAATTTTTACTCCTCTTCCATCTGAATCTAGCCCAGCTTTCGGTATGATACTGTGTGTATACAGACTGACCAGAGACTGAGATAAAATACACCCTCATTTGACATCTTGGACTATGGAAACCATTCTCTTTCTTCATGTTCTGCCCTAACCTCTTAGCCATAGCACAGGTTACACACGAGGACAATCAAGTGCTGAGGTGCTCACATTTCTTTCAGAACAAGCCATCTCCCTCTCCCTAATGTTCAAGCTGGGTTCCAAAAAGAAAGAGGCACTCGTGTTTTTTCACAGTACAGTACTGCAATTAAAATGGTCAACAAACAAAATTCGCCACATGAGGGAACCAGTGAGCTGTTTCATGTATTTTCCAATGGCTGCTCCTGTAAAGCTAGCAGGAATACACTAACAACATCGAACAAAATCGACTGGATGAAGTTGAATAAACCAGTTTAATCCGGACAATAAGAGTTACTCCTGGTCAGTCAAAAGACAGATCAAGGAATAGGGATGCAGCCTGTGATGGATGAAGTTTCTCTCTCTGAAAGCGCACGTGGGGTTGCTCCTGAGTTCATCTCTCAGCCTGGATGCCCAAGTTTTGCTGCCTTTCCATAGTTAAAACTGGTGTGCCAGCTACATGCATTTCTTGAGAGGTCTGATCTAGCTATGGTGACATATGCTCTAATTACATATCATCTGAATTACTGTAACACACTTTATATGGGTCTCTCTTTGGAAAGTGTTTGGAAATTCCAGCAAGTCCAAAACACTGCACCAAGCTTCTTAGCTGGGGCTGGTTACAGGGAACATATAATTCTCCTGTCAGAACAGCTCCACTGGATGCTAATCTATTTCCCACACATTTCAAAGTGCTGTTTTTAACCTATAAAGCCCTAAACAGCTTGGGTCCAAGCTATCTCAAAGATAGCATCTCCCTCTATGAGCCTCCCTGGGCATTATCAGGTGAGACCTTTCTCTCAGTCCTACTGCCCTCTCAGGTGTGCTTGGTGGGGAGAGGGGATGGCCTTCTCTGTTGCTGTTCCCAGACTCTGGAATTCCCTCGCTCAGGAAGCCAATGTGGCCCCATCTTTACTGTCCTTCTGCAAACAGACAAAGACGTCTCTTCTGGCGGCTTTCCCTTAATGACTGGCTGTCTGAGAGGGGCTTTTAAATGTGTTGTTGTATCATGTTACTTTTAAATGTGTTTGTAAATTAGATTTCATTTGCCATTTTTAATATAATACTTATTTAATTCTTTTTTAAATATTTGTATACTTATTGTTTTTAGCTTTTAAATATTGCTTTTTCAATTATGTGAGCTGCCTTGAGTCTTTTTAAGGAGAAAGGTGGGCTAAACAAACAAACAAGCAAATGAAACAAACAAAACCAACAAACCAAAATGAGTTACTTCTGCAGGTTGTGCGGTGATTAATGATGACCTGCTGTCAAGCCAAAGTAATGAGTAACCGAAAAAAGTCCTTTTAAAAAGTAATGTTTGGAATTCTGTGTTTAGTGGACAAAGCATCTTTCAGGATGGCATATAACAATGCCTCCTCTGCTGTGATGTCTGCTTGTGGAATGCTTTCCAGTCAGGAGCCCAGTTTGCATCCCCTTGGTATTATTTTGACACAAAACACAGCTCTGTGCCCAAGTTTTTGGGGTCCACTGGCAAAGGCTTACTTTGATCTAATGTCAGTAGATTGTTTTATCTCATATAATTATTTTAATAGATTTTGTAATTATTTAGTGTGGCATTATTTTGTGTATTCTGCCCAGAGATCTTTAGTATATGCTACAATATCAATCAATTAATCACTTTGTAAATCTCTGCATTTTGACATTCTCTCCATATATCACAGATGTTGATGATCCACTCCAAAACATTCTACCTAAAAGGTCGACATTTTCTATCTTCTTATATGTGAGTAAGCTCCACTGAATTCAGTGAGATTTATTTCTAAGCAGACATGTACAAGAGTAATGCCTCCCTCACCCATACATACACAGCTGATGCTTACAGCAGTGAACTTGATTGATATTGGAATCAATTTATAATGCCTACAGTTATACTTGCTACTGTTATGAAGTAATGTGTATGATACTATTCTGCAAGAGATAAGTAGGGCTATAAATGACAAGACCTTTTGGAGACCATAAATTCATAGGGTTGCTGCAAGTCAGAAGCAACATGATAGCACATAACTGCAACCATTATGATGGTATCAATAGCAACAGGAACTTGATGTTTACCTTTGGCATGGGCATATAATTTTGGGGCCAAATGGCTGCAATCCTGTACACAGGATAACAATCCTGTTATCAGTTTCTTCCCCCTAAGGATGTAGCCAAGTTGCTTGGAGGAGCACATATGATCCTGCATCTTCCAATCTTATCTCTTTCAACTGATTAAAACTTCAAGAGGGGGCTGGACAACTATAGTAGAGATTTTAAATGTTTCTTTGAAAAAGAATAATTTCAAGATTTCATTGGTTTTCAGGGCATTAAATCATTATTGTCCAATTCCTAAAGTCTCTTTGTTAGTTGTGTGTGTGTTTAGTCGTTTAGTCGTGTCCGACTCTTCGTGACCCCATGGACCAGAGCACGCCAGGCCCTCCTGTCTTCTACTGCCTCCCGGAGTTGTGTCAGGTTCATGTTGGTTGCTTCGCAGACACTGTCCAGCCATCTCATCCTCGGTCGTCCCCTTCTCCTCTTGCCATCACACCTTCCTAACATCAAGGTTTTTTCCAAGGACTCTTTTCTTCTCATGAGATGGCTAAAGTACTGGAGCCTCAGCTTCAGGATCTGTCCTTCAAGTGAGCATTCAGGGTTGATTTCCTTTAGAACTGATAGGTTTGTTCTCCTTGCAGTCCAGGGGATTCTCAAGAGCCTCCTCCAGCACCACAATTCAAAGGCATCAATTCTTCGGCGGTCTGCTTTCTTTATGGTCCAGCTCTCACTTCCATACATCATGACAGGAAAAACCATAGCTTTGACTATTCGGACTTTTGTTGGCAAGGTGATGTCTCTGCTTTTCAAGATGCTGTCAAGATTTGTCATCGCTTTCCTCCCAAGAAGAAGGCGCCTTTTAATTTCAGGGCTGCTGTCTCCATCTGCAGTGATCATGGAGCCCAGGAAGATAAAATTTGACACTGCCTCCATATCTTCCCCTTCTATTTCCCAGGAGGTGATGGGACCAGTGGCCATGATCTTAGTTTTTTTGATGTTGAGTTTCAGACCATTTTTTGCACTCTCCTCTTTCACTCTCATTACAAGGTTCTTTAATTCCTCCTCACTTTCTGCCATCAGAGTGGTATCATCTGCATATCGGAGGTTGTTGATATTTCTTCCGGCAATCTTAATTCCGGCTTGGGTTTCTTCCAGTCCAGCCTTCCGCATGATGTATTCTGCATATAAGTTAAATAAGCTGGGGGACAATATACAGCCTTGTCGTACTCCTTTCCCAATTTTGAACCACTCAGTTGTTCCATGACCAGTTCTAACTGTTGCTTCCTGTCCCACATATAGGTTTCTCAGGAGACAGATAAAGTGGTCAGGCACTCCCATTTCTTTAAGAACTTGCCATAGTTTGCTGTGGTCCACACAGTCAAAGGCTTTCGCATAGTCAATGAAGCAGAAGTAGATATTTTTCTGGAACTCTCTGGCTTTCTCCATAATCCAGCGCAAGTTAGCAATTTGGTCTCGAGTTCCTCTGCCTCTTCGGAATCCAGCTTGTATTTCTGGGAGTTCTCGGTCCACATACTGCTGAAGCCTACCTTGTAGGATTTTGAGCATAACCTTGCTAGCGTGCGAAATGAGTGCAATTGTACGGTAGTTGGAGCATTCTTTGGCACTGCCTTTCTTTGGGATTGGGATGTAGACTGATCTTTTCCAATCCTCTGGCCACTGTTGAGTTTTCCAAACTTGCTGGCATATTGAATGTAACACCTTAACAGCATCATCTTTCAAGATTTTAAATAGTTCAACTGGAATGCCATCACCTCCACTGGCCTTGTTGTTAGCCAGGCTTTCTAAGGCCCACTTGACTTCGCTCTCCAGGATGTCTGGCTCAAGGTCAGCAACTACATTGTCTGGGTTGTCCGGGATATCCAAATCTTTCTGATATAATTCCTCTGTGTATTCTTGCCACCTCTTCTTGACGTCTTCTGCTTCTGTTAGGTCCCTCCCATTTTTGTCTTTTATCATGTTCATCTTTGCGCAAAATGTTCCTCTAATATGTCCAATTTTCCTGAACAGATCTCTGGTCTTTCCTTTTCTGTTATCTTCCTCTATTTCTTTGCATTGTTCATTTAAGAAGGCCCTCTTGTCTCTCCTTGCTATTCTTTGGAAGTCTGCATTCAAGTTTCTGTAACTTTCCCTATCTCCCTTGCATTTTGCTTCCCTTCTCCTATCTGCTATTTCTAAGGCCTCGTTGGACAGCCACTTTGCTTTCTTGCATTTCCTTTTCTTTGGGATGGTTTTCGTTGCTGCCTCCTGGACAATGTTACGAGCCTCTATCCAAAGTTCTTCAGGCACTCTGTCCACCAAATCTAGTTCCTTAAATCTGTTCTTTACTTCCACTGTGTATTCATAAGGGATTTGGTTTAGATTATACCTGAGTGGCCCAGTGGTTTTTCCTAATCTCTTCAGTCTAAGCTTGAATTTTGCTATGAGAAGCTGATGATCAGAACCGCAGTCAGCTCCAGGTCTTGTTTTTGCTGACTGTATAGAGCTTCTCCATCTTTGGCTGCAGAGAATATAATCAATCTGATTTCGATATTGCCCATCTGGTGATTTCCATGTATAGAGTCGCCTCTTGTGTTGTTGGAAAAGAGTGTTTGTGATGACCAGCTTATTCTCTTGACAAAACTCTATTAGCCTTTGTCCTGCTTCGTTCTGAACTCCAAGGCCAAACTTCCCTGTTGTTCCTTTTATCTCTTGGCTCCCTACTTTAGCATTCTAGTCCCCTAGAATGAGAAGAACATCTTTCTTTGATGTCAGTTCTAGAAGGTGTTGTAAATCTTCATAGAATTGTTCAATTTCAGTCTCCTCAGCAATGCTGGTTGGTGCATAAACTTGGATTATTGTGATGTTGAATGGTCTGCCTTGGATTCGTATTGACATCATTCTATCATTTTTGAGACTGTATCCCAGTACAGCTTTTCCCACTCTTTTGTTGACTATGAGGGCTACTCCATTCCTTCTACGGGATTCTTGCCCACAATAGTAGATATGATAATCATCTGAGCTGAATTCGCCCATTCCTGTCCATTTTAGTTCACTGATGCCCAGGATGTCGATGTTTATTCTTGCCATCTCCTGTTTGACCACCTCCAGCTTCCCAACGTTCATAGATCTTACATTCCAGGTTGCTATGCAATATTTTTCTTTGCAGCATTGGATTTTCCTTTCACTTCCAGGCACATCCACAGCTGAGCGTCCTTTCGGCTTTGGCCCAGCCACTTCATTAGCTCTGGAGCTACTTGTACTTGTCCTCCACTCTTCCTCAGTAGCATGTTGGACGCCTTCCGACCTGAGGGGCCCATCTTCCAGCGTCATATCTTTTAGCCTTTTGTTTCTGATCATGGGGCGTTCTTGGCAAAGATACTGGAGTGGCTTGCCATTTCCTACTCCAGGTGGATTGCGTTTAGTCGGAACTCTCCACTATGTCCTGTCCGTCTTGGGTGTCCCTGCACGGCATAGCCCATAGCTTCTCTGAGTTACTCAAGCCCCTTCGCCACGACAAGGCAGCAATCCATGAAGGAGCTTTCTTAGTTACATAATGCAAAGGCATCTCAACTCCAGACTTTCTTGGATGAGAGATGAGATCCTTTCTAATCTAGTTTGATATTATCCAATGGGTATAAATGGTAAATCTTTTGAGGCAGAAGATCCAGATTGCCACATGGGAATTGATGCCAGCAGTTAGCATGACCAGAGCCCTACCATTCATCATTTACACAGACATGCCCAGCATCAAGGCACCTATACCATACACTCATTCATATACACATTCACAAACACTTGTCTCAATCCTCTCCTCAGCTGATCCTTCAAATCAGATGAGAAGAGAGATGCTTTCCCATCATCCCTCATACTCATTAAAGGTGGCCATTCTGAGCACTGAGGAGGTAAACACTCTTTTATCTTCAGTTGCTAATCCAAGATAACGGAGCATTTCCACATCTCAGCAATAAAAAATTAAAACATTCTCGGATAGAATCAGGAAATATTTAATTTTGGAAAATTCACCCTTAAGGATGATGTATCAGACTTATACAGGTATAGTTGTACAAACAGGATTTAATCCATTATGTATAAATGATTTTGAATTAGCTTCCCTTGCCTCTTGTTTGTCTCTTAGCCCAAATCAAAGTTACAAGTTTTATTTGTAACGCTCTAAATAACTTGGAAACAGTGTATTGGAAAGACCACCTATTCCCAAATGAACCTGCCCATAATTTAAAACCATCATCAGAGACCTGGTGACATATTCTATCATCCAGAGATTTAGATTATAATACAGTACTCTCTTTACTATGTTTCAGATGGGCAGTGATGACCTTATGGTTTTTAATAAATGATGCTTTTAATAGATTAGTCTCAGTCTTGGGAGAATGACATAATGTAAGTCAAATAAGTTGGTGCTGTTATAATACATTAATGTACACATTCTGTTTTTCAAAATTAGATCATTTTTCTTGTTTCTACTTTACTGTTTTGATGTATTAGTGTTTATGGTGTTTCATTTTTATATGATTTGTATATCACCTTGATTGGCTCTAAGATGAAATGCAAATTCACAAATATGATTATATAAATCATATAAATAACACACAGGCTCCAAGGAAGAAGTATTACCCTTCAGCCAGCTGATAAGTTGCCTGTGTCTAAAGAGCCTTGGTTTAATAGAGTGTGATGAAAAATACATGAATGGCACATTTGTGGTGTATGGTGCTAAGGGAAAGCTTCTGCCTTTTAATAAAAAAAAGCCAGGCAGAAAGCTCAGGTACAATAATGGCAATGGTTTCAACAAACTTCAGTCAAAGATGACCTCTGTGTTGTGACCAACACCCTGGTCAGCTACTCTGACTCTTGGTTGTAACCAAGATGAGGAGAGAGCAGCCAGGTGATTGGACCAGCAACAACTAAAACAGAGTTAAATATATGCACAAACCCCAAGATAATGGCTGAAACTCTGAACTGGAACCCTTAAGTCCCACCCTATGGAAACATCTTCCATCACACCAGGAGCTCATACAATCCATGCATGTCTGTCAGCGATGGCAGCAATCCTGGAGGGGACTAAAGGGAAAAGAACATTGGGAACTCAGCCAAAGAGCTTCTGCTTAAAAGCCTTCCTGCCCTCAAAGAAGACACAGACACTTGAGTACAGTATTTTTTTAAGCATCGTACCTTAAAGACTAAGACTTATTTTGGTGTGGATTACACTCCACTTCTTCAGACCCATAGAAAATAATATATACAGAATTATACTGTACAGTGCACAGATGATATGGCAGTCTGATAGAGAACAAGTGAAATGGGGGAAAGGCTTTCAAAATTAAAATAGCAGTGCTGATGTCAGTAATGATTAATCAAAGTGCTGATCACACAGACAGCCTGTTATTAGCAATCAAATATTTTTCAGGAAGCACACTCAAGTTACAAATATGTCAAGGATAAGAACTTACGTGATTATAGCTGTACCTAAGACTGTGGATGAATCCAGAGTACAGTATTTATATAGAGAGAGACCTTCCAGAAGAACAGACTGGAAATTCACTGCAGTATTCTATAACTTGGAAATACTGGTTAGGATCATCCTAAATTAGGATTGACTTGGCAGCACATAATTGTTTAAATAATTATTTAGTCTTATTTAATCTTTTGATTTGCATTGAAATCTGTGAGTACAGCCCATTCCAGCACTTTCACTTTCTCTTATTTTTTTCCTCTGTAACTCCTTTTCTCTGCAACAGTTACTCTGAGATTTGTAACAGAGTGGTGTTGGAGGCATAAGTGTTCTGGCTTCTCTGTGACACCATGATGTCACCTCTAGCTGCAAAAATTTTGCAGACACTTTTGCAGTGACACAGACTCTAATTTATTACCAGGAAATAACTTTACATGTGTTTTTGGTTTTAGTTGCAATCACAATGTTCTGGAAAAGAATATAGAAGGAGGTTATTAGAAGTAGACCCTGTGTTCTCACTGCATTTTGTCACTATGTTTCTGTGGCGGGCACAAGATTCAGAGCTTTCTGGAATAGGCCAGGTGCAATGGCCATCTCAGTGATGTCTTTATCCTTGTCTGCCTGTCAAGTGGGCAGCTGCTGGTGACACTAAGTGCCGAGCCAAGTACTATATATGATACTCCACCAAAGGACATGCAACCCAAATCAGGTTCCCAGTGCAGTTTTTCTCTGGCACAGGGGGAGAGGAACACCATCTTCCTGCTAAAACAGATGTCTGACAGTAGCTGCTACTTGTTTAGATAGCCATGAAAAAAGCTCTAGGTAGCTACAGAGTGTAGCTGAGGATGATATGACAGGTATATATGTAGTACACACAACAGCCATACAGTAAAGGGCATGGGAAACTGCCTACAAAAACACCACTGTGGGGGCAAAATAAGTAAATTACATGCATCAGTTATTGCAGGGGCAGAAATCAATTAGAACTGAATGACCAAGTCAAGGATTGATCTAGACAAAGAAGTGATGTGGATGAGTAAACAACTAATCTGGAACTGGGGTACAAGCTCTTCTAGATGGGGGTTGTTCTCCTTGTGAAAAGTTAAGTTTAGAGCTTAACAGTAGCTTGGAAGCTGGCACTTTAAACTGATATTGTGATCAACCGTGCTTTTGCCCAGATTTTTTCATGCATTAGTTGTACCCACTTCTGAAAAAATAATAATAATCTGGTGCTTAAGTCACCTCCAGTTGGATGAGTACAACATGCTTCACACAAGACTGCTCTTGAACAGTGTTCAGAAACAGTAGCTAACGCAAACTTTGGTAATGAGATTGCTTTCTGGCACATATTTTTAGTACATGACAAAGGTTTTGTGACAACTGTTTCAGCTCAGGGTTTTTTTCCTATGGAAGATTCAAGGTGCCAATTTTTATTACAAAATTCTGAATTATTTAGGATAAGGCTACCTATATGACTAATTCCCCTGCATAACTATATCCATAGGTCAGATATACTTTGGAGGACTTATTGTGGTCTTTATACCACCAACACAGGACAGGGCCTCCTTCTTGGGGGCAATTGACTGTGAAACTCTCTCCCTGGAATTTTAAATGTATTGATCCCATTCTTTGTTTTTAAAAGTTTATTGGTTCACCAATTGCTATTTTATAATATTTTAAAAATATTTAAAATTGTACGTTGCTATGGGTACCCTTATTCAAAATACTTTTATAATTAAAAATAAAATGAAGACAATGACTCAGACATAGGTCCACATAGCAGCTAAACTGGAGTCTTAAAATTTAAGCTATGTTAGTAGAAAGCTTTATATTATTTCTGCACACCAACAGAGCAACTCTCATGGCCACGTCAAAACAAGAGATGTGACCAAGAAGCCATGGCTACTGAGCCAAATCACTTGGATTTCAGTGAGCAGATGACTGGATTCTCCTCTCAGTGTATGGCTCTAAAAAGAGAATATGCAAGCCTCTGCTGGAAAAGAACCCACTAAATATATTGATAGGGCTTACAAGGGTACGGTTTTATACTTTCCTTCTGGAACTCAACCAATATATTTGGAAAAAAAACTGATTATTTACATTAGGCTGGAATAAATATTTCTTTCTTTTCTTTCTTGATTTGGATTCAGAGAAACCATGGCTAGATGCTCATCTGGATTACAGAACTTGTGCTTCAAACAAGTTATAGCAAACATTCCTCTCTAAGATCAACACTGCAGTCCTGTTGGGATTTACTGTGATGATGATGATGATGATGATGATGATGATGATGATAATGATAATGATAATGATAATGATAATGATAATAATAATGATAATAATAATAATAATAATAATAATAATAATAATAATAATAATAATAATAATAATAATAATAATAATAATAATAATAATAATAATAATAATAATAATAATAAAGCCACAGACTACATATTCTTCTCTGTTCAAGTTGCTCTAATGAATCAGCTCATCTGGCTCCTAAATATACTAATATGATACAGGGTGCAAGTGCCATGACACAGGGAAACAAGTGCAAGGTGCAAAGCTAAGTCTGTTGTGTTTCCATTCTATTTTCTCCCTTAGCAAATCCAGGTCCATCCTCCATTTCTTTTCTTCCTACTGCAGTCATCAGGAAGTGTTCCCCACCCCAGTCTGGTCTCCTTTGCTATTTTGGCACTTTATATTTATAG
Organism: Pogona vitticeps; assembly: GCF_051106095.1. Classification (NCBI taxonomy): domain Eukaryota; kingdom Metazoa; phylum Chordata; class Lepidosauria; order Squamata; family Agamidae; genus Pogona; species Pogona vitticeps. The sequence goes on from NC_135785.1 coordinate 55,955,931, forward strand.
AGAGACAATTACTGATTGAATTTACAGAGCCCAGTTACATAGAAGAAACAAACCTACAGCTGAGAATTAAGAGACCTGATCTTACTACAGTATTTGGGTAGAGATAGCAGCATTTCTACCCCTCCACGGATTGCTGCCTTGTTGTGGCGAAGGGGCTTGCGTAATTCAGAGAAGCTATGTGCTATGCCGTGCAGGGACACCCAAGACGGACAAGTCATAGTGGGCAGTTCTGACTAAACGCAATCCACCTGGAGCAGGAACTGGCAATGCCACTCCAGTATCTTTGCCAAGAAAACCCCATGAACAGAAACAAAATGCTAAAAATACAACGCTGGAAGATGAGTCCCTCAAGTCAGAAGGCATCCAACATACTACTGAGGAAGAGTGGAAAACAAGTATAAGTAGCTCCAGAGCTAATGAAGTGGTTGGGCCAAAGCCGAAAGGACGCTCAGCTGTGGACATGCCTGGAAGTAAAAGGAAAGTCCAATGCTGCAAAGAAAAATATTGCATAGGAACCTGGAATGTAAGATCTATGAACCTTGGTAATCTGGATGTGGTCAAACAGGAGATGGCAAAAATAAACATTGATATCCTGGGCATCAGTGAACTAAAATGGATGGGAATGGGTGAATTCAATTCAGACGATTATCATATCTGCTATTGTGGGCAAGAATCCTGTAGAAGAAATTGAGTAGCCCTCATAGTCACCAAAAGAGTGGGAAAAGCTGTACTGGGATACAATCTCAAAAATGATAGAAGGATTTCAATATGAATCCAAGGCAGACCTTCCAACATCACAGTAATCAAAGTTTATTATTATTATTATTATTTATTTATTTGATTTATATCCCGCTTATCTGGTCAGATTGACCACTCTGAGTGGCTTCCATAAACCTTCCTGTTCCAAATGGCTTTTAACTGAAATAACATCAAATGTGGGTCTGATGGCAATTTTTAGAATATATATTTTAATTGCATTTTAATTATTTTGCCCTTTTATTTTGCCTTTTTATTGTATTTTAAATGCTGTAAGCCGCCCAGAGACCTTCGGGTAGTGTGGGCGGCATATAAGTTAAATAAATAAAAAAACAAACAAACAAATAAACAAAAAAACAAATAAACAATAAATAAATAAAAATTATTACAAGTAAACAACACCACATATAATAAAACAAATAGATAGAAAGAGAAAGGAAATTAAGTATTGACAGGAGGGAAGGCCTGAACATATAACCATGTTTTTAGCTGGTTCTTAAATGTGCCCAGCGTAGGGGCTGCACGAATCGCTGGAGGAAGGTTGTTCCAGAGGTGAGGAGCCACCGCCGAGAAGGCCCGATTTCATGTTCGCTCCTTCCGGGCCTCCCTCGACATTAGGCTCCCCAGCCTCACCTCCTGGCTCGTGCGGGTGATCCGGGTAGATCTAGGTGAGAGCAGGCGTTCCGCCAAATATTTATGCACCAACAACAGATGCTGAAGAGGCTGAAATTGGCCAATTCTATGAAGTACAACAGCTTATAGAACTAACACCAAAGATGTTCTTGTCATTATAGGGGACTGGAATGCTAAAGTAGGGAGTCAAGAGATAAAAGGAATAACAGGTAAGTTTGGCCTTGGAGTTCAAAACGAAGCAGGGCAAAGTCTAATACAGTTTTGTCAAGAGAACAAGCTGGTCATCACAAACACTCATTTTCAACAACACAAGAGATGACTCTACACATGGAAATCACCAAATGGGCAATACTGAAATCAGATTGATTATATTCTCTGCAGCCAAAGATGTAGAAGCTCTATACAGTCAGCAAAAACAAGACCTGGAGCTGATTGTGGCTCTGATCATAAGCTTCCTATAGCAAAATTCAAGCTTAAACTGAAAAAAGTAGGAAAAACCATTGGGCTAGTCAGGTATAGTCTAAACCAGTGGTTCTTAACCTTTTTGAAAGAAACGCCCTCTTGAGCCATTGAGGAAGTTATCATCGCCCCCCTCCCCGCGGTGATGATATCTTTCTTATTTATTTATTTATTTATTTATTTATTTATTTATTTATTTATTTATTTATTTATTTATTTATTTATTTATTTATTTATTTATTTATTTATTTCACTTAAATCCAATGACCCCTGAAAACAAAATTCAATTCCAAGAAAATGAAAGGCCCCCCAAAAAGTAACATTTAATAATTTAATGAGAGTTCCCTGGACTGCAAAGAGAACAAACCTATCAATTCTAAAGGAAATCAACCCCGAGTGCTCATTGGAAGGACAGATCCTGAAGCTGAGGCTCCAGTACTTTGGCCATCTCATGAGAAGAGAAGACTCCTTGGAAAAGACTTTGATGTTGGGAAAGTGTGAAGGCAAGAGGAGAAGGGGACAACCGAGGATGAGATGGTTGGACAGTGTCATCGAAGCAACCAACATGAATTTGACACAACTCCGGGAGGCGGTGGAAGATAGGAGGGCCTGGCGTGCTCTGGTCCATGGGGTCACGAGGAGTCGGACACAACTAAACGACTGAACACACACAATGATTTAGTTGCAAGTGAATTTTAAGACACAAAAAGAAATATAAAAAGGGCATAAAAATAAACCACAATACAGGAACTAAAAATTTCAAGATGAAAACTCTGAAACTAAATTAAGATTGGAGGAAAATATATATTAATGCACACTGTAAAAAGGCTGCAGCCATCTTAACAGGTTTGGCTTGCTCCAGTGCCCCCCTACCACCCCCATTCTGCTCCAGCGCCCCCACACCGCCCCTTTTCATTCTACCGCCCCCCTGAAAAATGAAATCGCCCCCTGGGGGGCATTATCGCCCATGTTAAGAACCACTGGTCTAAACCAAATCCCTTATGAATATATAGTGGAAGTGAAGAACAGATTTAAGGAACTTGATTTGGTGGACAAAGTGGCAGAAGAACTATGGATGGAGGCTCGTAACATTGTACAGAAGGCAGCAACAAAAACCATTCCAAAGAAAAGGAAATGCAAGAAAGCAAAGGGGCTGTCAAACGAGGCCTTGCAAATAGCAGAGAAGAGAAGGGAAACAAAATGCAAGGGAGATAGGGAGAGTTACAGAGAATTGGATGCAGACTTCCAAAGAATAGCAAGGAGAGACAAAAGGTATTCTTAAATGAACAGTGCAAAGAAATAGAGGGGAAAAAATAGAAAGGGAAAAATCAGATATCTGTTCAAAAGAATTGGAGATGTTAGAGGAACATTTTGGGCAAAGATGGACATGATAAAGGACAAAAATGGGAGGGACCTCACAGAAGCAGAAGACATCAAGAAGAGGTGGCAAAAATACATAGAGGAATTATACCAGAAAGATCTGGATGTCCCAGACAACCGAGATAATGTGGTTGCTGACCTTGAGCCAGACATCCTGGAGAGTGATGTCAAGTGGGCCTTAGAAAGCATGACTAACAACAAGGCCAGTGGAGGTGATGGCATTCCAGCCGAACTATTTAAAATCTTGAAAGATGATGCTGTTAAGGTGCTACATTCAATATGCCAGCAAGTTTGGAAACCTCAGCAGTGGCCAGAGGACTGGAAAAGATCAGTTTACATCCCAATCACAAAGGAGGGCAGTGCCAGAGAATACTCCAACTATGGTACAATTGCACTCATTTCACACGCTAGCAATGTTATGCTCAAAATTCTCCAAGGTAGGCTTCAGCAGTATGTGGATCAAGGACTCCCAGAAGTGCAAGCTGTATTTGGAAGGGGTAGAGGAGCTAGTGGCCAAATTGCTAACATGCACTGGATTATGGAGAAAGCCAGAGAGTTCCAGAAAAACATCTACTTCTGCTTCATTGACTATGCAAAAGCCTTTGACTGTGTGGACCACAGCAAAGTATGGCAAGTTTGTAAAGAATTTAGAGTGTCTCACCACCTTATCTACCTCCTGAGAAATCCATATGTGGGACAGGAAGCAACAGTTAGAACTGGATATGGAACAACTGAATGGTTCAAAATTGGATAAGGAGTATGACAAGGCTGTATATTGTCTCCCTGCTTGTTTAACTTATATGCAGAAAACATCATGCGAAAGGCTGGACTGGATGAATTCCAAGACAGAATTAAGATTGCTGGAAGAAATATCAAGAATCTCAGATATGCAGATGATACCACTCTGATGGCAGAAAGTGAGGAGAAATTAAAGAACCTCTTGATGAGGGTGAAAGAGAAGAGTGCAGAAATGGTCTGAAGCTCAACATCAAAAATACTGGGATCATGGCCACTGGTCCCATCACCTCCTGGCAAATAGAAGGGGAAGATATGGAGGCAGTGACAGATTTTAGTGCAGAGGGTGCAGTAAAATGATAATTGCAGATGGTGACAGCAGCCACAAAATTAAAAGACACTTGCTTCTTGGGAGGAAAGCAATGACAAACCTTGACAGCATCTTAAAAAACAGAGACATCACCTAGCCGACAAAGGTCCAAACCGTCAAAGCTATGGTTTTTCCTATGGTGATGTATGGAAGTGAGAGCTGGACCATAAAGAAGGCTGACTGCCAAAGAATTGATGCTTTTGAATTGTGGTGCTGGAGGAGACTCTTGAGAGTCCCCTGGACTGCAAGGAGAACAAAGCTATTAATTTTGAAGGAAATCAACCCTGAGTGCTCACTAGAAGGGCAGATCCTGAAGCTGAGGCTCCAATACTTTGGCCATCTCATGAGAAGAGACCCTGATGTTGGGAAAGTGTGAGGGCAAGAGGAGAAGGGGACGACAGAAGACAAGATGGTTGGGCAGTGTCATCGAAGCTACCGACATGAATTTGACCAAACTCTGGGAGGCAGTGGAAAACAGGAGGGCCTGGCATGTTCTGGTCCATGGGGTCACGAAGAGTCAGACACAACTTAAGGACTAAACAACAAAAAGCAGCATTTATACAGGCAACCAAGCGTTTCTGCAGAAAAAGAGGGAGCAAGAGTGGGGTCAATTTTGCCTGCCACTGTTGCCGAACTGAAAGGAAAAATATCTTGCGCTTCTTGGGTCGGTCTCCAACCTTGAGATGCAGTAGGGAGCGAAAGGCTTACATCAGCACTGCGGCAAAGCGGACAGCTCCACCAGCGTTGACTCAAATCCCGGTAGCTACAGAAGACAAATAAGAATGTGACTCCGCAAGGCTACCCCAGGATAGCGGTGCTATAAACACTGCCAGATGTCTTCCATTCCTTTCCCTATTCCTTCAAGTGTCCGGAATCTTGCGATTTCAGACAGCAATCTCAAACCATCCCATCCTCTGATCGGCATTCTGGGTTGCTAGATATTAGTCACGGAGAACTCACGTTCTCATACACATTTGCCTCCGTTTTTCTGCAGTGATCCTCCCCACCTTCTTTTCACGCAGCACTCCCTAATTCCTGCCACTTTTTCTACGGCTGTTTCCCCCCAGCACCGATTCTCCCGAGATCTCCACCTACCGTCCTTAAAGCTCTCGATCTCGACTACTTTTTCCATCACTCGACCCCTCCACACCCCTTCATCCCTTCCCCCTGTCCCCTCATCCCGGGTAAACTGAGTGGGTAAGAGGTACCCCTGAAGCCCCTGGGGCTTAGGGTGGGGCTTGCCAGAGCGCCCCCAAGCTGCCTCGCGACATCCCTCCGCCCTCCCCTCCCCTCCCCACCTCCTCCTCCTCCCGACCGCGCCCTGAAAGCGCATCGGCCCCCGCCTTTCTGCAGCGCAGTCGGCGATCGGTCTCGCTCCACGGAAGACACGGAGGGCGCGAGGAGCTTCCCCGTAAAGCCGCCAGGATGAATTTCGGCTCGGATTCTCAATACTTAGCCTCTTCGTACCGGAAGATCTTTGGCGAGCCGCTGCGCTACTCCTCCCGCCTGAGCAGCTCCACGGCGGGCAGTAGCTACCGCTCGCAGTCCCTTTCCCGCAGCAGCTACGGGGCCTCGTACCGGCTGGCGCCGGCCGAGAGCTTGGACCTCAGCCAGGCGGCGGCGCTGAACGACGAGTTTCGGCTGACCCGCACCAACGAGAAGGAGCAGCTGCAGGGGCTCAACGACCGCTTCGCCGGCTACATCGAGAAAGTCCGGCAGCTGGAGCAGCACAACCGCCTGCTGGAGACGGAGCTGGGCGCGCTGCGGCAGCGCCACGCCGAGCCCAACCGCCTGGCCGAGCTGTTTCAGGGCGAGCTCCGCGAGCTGCGAGCCCAGCTGGACGAGACCGAGGCGGCGCGGGCGCAGGCGGCCCTGGAGCGGGAGCGGCTGGCCGAGGAAGTGCAGCGCCTGAGGGGCCATTGCGAGGAGGAGGCCAGGGTCCGGGCCGAGGTGGAGCAGGCGCTGCGCGCGCAGCAGCGCGACGTGGATGGCGCCAGCTTGGCGCGCATGGGGCTGGAGAAGAAGGTGGAGGCGCTGCTCGACGAGCTGGCCTTTCTGCGCAAGGTCCACGCCGAGGAGGTGGCCGAGCTGAACGCCTCGCTGCAGGCGCCCCCCTTGGCCGCCCTCGAGCCCGACGCCACCCGGGCCGACCTGACGGCGGCGCTGAAGGAGCTGCGGGGACAGTACGAGGGCCTGGCCGCCAAGAACCTGCAGGCCGCCGAAGAGTGGTACCGGGCGAAGTTCGCCAACCTCAGCGAGCAGGCGGCGCGCAGCAACGAGGCCGTCCGCGCCAGCCGGGAGGAGATCGGCGAGTACCGCCGCCAGCTCCAGGCGCGCACCCTGGAGGTGGAGAGCCTGCGCGGGGCCAACGAGTCCCTGGAGCGGCAGCTGCACGAGATGGAGGAGCGGCACAACGCGGAGGCAGCGGGCTTGCAGGTGAGGGGCGCCCAAGCCTTCCTTTTTAAAAACCCGAGTGCGTCAGCTGACGCCTCACACCCAGATCCTATGGATCGGGAGGGTGCCATTTCTAGTCCTCCCAGTGGTGGTGAATAGCAACTGCTATATTCGCCCAGCGTTTGCTTTGCTGGCAAGGGCTGGTGCGAATTGCAGACTAGCACCCCTACCCGGAGCCACACAATGTCCCCACACCCTCAGCAGAAGGGGAGTCCTTTTTTTCTGGTGTTTTTTTTCGACCAAGGAAGATTCTTGACTGGGATAGTCTGCATTTCACACCCTATATTTTGGGATGAGATGCCCTCCTATCCCCGCCCTGGCCCACAAGCTGCCCTTGCTTCCCACTCTTGTAAGCGGGCGAAAACGCAGCATGAATGAAGCAGTGGGCTGATGCCATACGTTATTTTGCACATCTTAGAGTTTTGCGTCTTAAGAAGGGAATGCTAATTCATGAACTCTCACTCATGCCAAAATAAGTGTTCATCTCAAAGATGCCAGAAGATCAAAGGTGGGATTTTTTCCCTTTAAACTACAAAATTCCCTTGGTCTTTCTTGCTACAGGGTTGAAGGGATTATACCCCAAAAGTTAACATTCCAAATCTCTGCACAATACTCTTTGTTTTCTATTTTTTAATTTTTATTTTATTAATACAACATAAACCTATTACTACACAAAGAACAATAAAAACAATAAAAAACAATAAGATACAATTTTACAAGTGCCCCCATCACCTTCAGGACCAGCATTAAACTTCATTCAATCCATTTTCTCTCCAAAATTTCATTGTTTCTTCCCTCGGTGTACCCCTTCTCTCTCCAAAATACATATTCCAAAAATACATTCCATGTTTTCTTAAATTCATCATTTTTCAATTCTCTATACCATTCCTCTAAACTAAATTACCATTTCTTCAGTTTCTTGCAAAAATTAATCTTGCAGCTGTAATCATTATTACTATTATTTTCTTTCAACAATTGATCCTTCTTAATCACATTCAATAAAGCAGTTAACGGAGACATTTGAATATTCAATCCAGTTATTTCAGATATTTAAGTTTTTTTAAATTTTTTTTCCATACTAATATATTTCTTCATTGAAAGTTCTCTGTTAAGAGAAGAAGCAGTTATCCAACTCAGTTTAACGTAAGTAGTTTTTTCAGTGTTCTTATCAGCTAAACATAATGCTAGTAAAAATGTTAATATTTTAAAATTTGTGTGTGTGTGTGTTCTGTGCTGTGAAGTTGGAACTTAGAGCAGCCCTAATAAGGCTTTCCAGATGAGTGAGATATTTAGGGAGTGGTTTTACTCACCCCGTTAAGTTTCCACGGCCAAGTGGGGAATCAAACTCTGTTCTCCAGAATTCTAGTCTGTCACTCTATCCACTATGCCACACTGAGAACCTTTTTATAAGGGGATATATAAAAATATAGAGAAGGCCAAATTCAGTTCTTTTATCTCAATCATTGCACAACAGGATTATGTATTTGTTTATTTATTTACAAGATTTTTTAAGCCGTGCCATTACCACTGGTACAACAGTATTAAATCCTGCTGCTCATATGGCTAGCTAAAGAATACTATTTATTTAAAATGCTGGCTAAACAGAAAGGTGTTTGCCTGGTGCCGAAAAGCCTAAAGTGTTAACAGAATTCCCTATCAATTTGATAGGGTAAGGTGTCTGACTGCTTGTGGGGCAAGGCAGGAGATAAAGGTATGTCTGAGACAAAGGTGCTGGGTCAGTACGAGTTCAGAAAACAGGCCTGTAGAATGCTATGAGACAGACTAAAGGACTGGAAGGTAAGATCCAAGTACTCCAGTGGTGGCCTCAGAAGAGTATGCCCTACTTGTAACCAATGGAGTACGGCGTGCACGAGCAGTGCTACCATGATGCACATACATGTATTTATGCTACCATGTATGTTTAGTCTGCCCAATGGCACAGCATAACATTACAAAAGAATAAGGGTAAAAAAGGAAAGAAATGATAAAGAGTGATAAATTAGGTGTTGAAGGCACAAGTAATAGCAAATAACTAAATATTTTTTAAAAATATAAAGATAATGTGAAAGTCAATATATAGGTATCTATTACCTGTGATTTTTCTTTCCAAAAAAGCTAGCTCCTTCCCACTTATATGTTTATTGCCCGTGTTGCAAATGTTTCTGTATAGGACTGTGTTCAAGTACAGATTCCACTTCTGTTAGGGTGTGAAGGCACATCTGCTTTGCACTCTCAGTCTCTTTTGCACAGATAATTTTGCACCATGGGTTTGCTGGGAACACCTGCCCTATGTGAGCCACATTCTGGTGTACTGCTTAACACAACTGTGCGTAACTGTCTGAAAAGGTGGTGTTAGCATTGAAACATCACTGTCTGAATGATACTAATTCTCTTGCAACCTTTTCTGGTCAATCATACCATATTTCAGGATGCTCCGTACAATTCCTCTTCAGTCTTATTTTCCTTTTCTTCATGCTGTGTGGGAGAAAAGGACATAAATGCAGCCTGAACTGCAACCGGGGGGGGGGGGGGGGGAGGGAAGACACACACGAAGAACCATATCTCTCTCCATGGTGCTGAATATTTCATATTGCAAAGGTTCCTCTGCTATCCGAGACCTTAAAAATTAGGAGGATATGGAATATGGTGTTTTACCCAAATTGAGTTCATTGTTAAATGATTTAATTATGAAATGACTTACTTATAAATATGCAGAGCAGTATTTTATTGTCCAATTATGAAGTGCATGGGTAAACAGACTCTCTGGTACAGCAGGCTTCCTGTTGCAATCAGCTATGGGACTGATCTCCCAACCAGCATGTGAACAGGCATACACTAGGACTGCCAGAGTAGAGGAAACTACCATGATTGCCATTTCCCTCTCTTTTTAAGGAATTGGAGACAGGCCATTACCTCTTGGATTTTAATTCTATTACTATGATGTACCACCATATTAATTTGCATGGTTTAGTCTAGATTCTAATAAGGAGGTAGTCCAAAGGATACAGAGAGCATATTGTTAAAATAAAAATTCTATATGGGATATAATACTGAATTTAATGAACCCTCCAGTTTATGAATGTGGGATACTGCGCTTCTGTACCCCTGATTCAAAAGGACAGGAAGCGGCCTGATGTTGCTGCACAATATTGAGCCCATATTGCCAGCAGGAAAAAGGATGTAAGCTTTACATAGCGAAGGGCAGCCTGAATGCTAACAACATCAATGGCAGGGGCCACAATAGTTTACAGGATACCTTCTTGTGTTTACTACCATTCACAAAGTAACACCATGCAAGGGAAAATCCCAGGAACTGACTCCTTTTTTCATCACACAACCACTTTTCACCCAAATGCAAAACAATCATGAGGGCTACTTTTCAACAAGTGTGAATGATAGTGAGCAGAAGAGGTTTCCCAAATATGGCACAAAGCAAGAACCAGATCCCTGAAAAATCACTGGCCAAAATCTTGTTTTGTAGTTATTCCAGTGGAAGAGAAATGGTGTAACTTGTAGCAGCTAATTGCTTCTTACAAATGAAAACTTGCTTGGCTTTCTCAGTATGCCAGTCAAGTAGCTTGGCACACAACAAGGAATCCAAGCAGGGAGTTGTTAATTAGTAGCAGTCAGCTACTGCAAGTTAAGCCATTTCCCTTCTGGCAGTGTAACTATGAAATTGGATTTTGGCTATTATTGCTGCACAAGCATGCAGCACAATGGGGTGCCTCAGTCCAATTCAGCATTCCATAAGGCAGTTTAAAAACTCAGGGGATCCCAAATAAAAAATTATAACTTTAAAACTGAACCTTGGATCAGCAGCAGATCCTTCTTTATGAACATTTGTGGACTTGAGGACAGATGTACAGTATCACTACAGGGCTATCACTACTGCTTGATTAGCAGTCACAGTTCATTTTCATTCATCCTTTTCATGTAATAAAACCACTGCTGGAAATGGAGCAGATCTAATCTCAACAGTGTGGGTTTAAAGTCCAGCTCTGTTATGGATGCACTGGTTACTTAAAGAATTTAATTTCCTCACTTTTAAAATTAGACTAATGGCATAGTACTTAGGCTGTTGTTCTGACCAATGACTTAAGGCACATACACAAGTGTGCACATATAGGAAGATCTGATGGTGCTCCTTGCACATAGTATACTTGAGACTGACTTGGTCAACTATATTGGGGAGACTATAGTGCGGTGAGATGGGTGGAACACTTAGCAGCATCTCCAATTTGTTGTTGTAGTAGTCCAATATGAACGACAATCTTCAGATGTTAATAATAGAAATAATAGAGGTCACTTAAGGAGATTGTTTATAGATCATGGTGCTGCTCCAAGCCTACAGTCTATGCTGCTATATACTAAAATAATTGAGCAAGCAAAGTTGGCTTAGGTCAAATCCCCCACTTCTCTAAACCAACTTATTATTTTGCGATGCAGGCAAGGTCATCCCTTCCATCCATGATTAAACTATTGAATTGCTGGATAGCTCAATGGTTTAGTTATCTGGCTCTGGCTGTGGAACCAGAGGTTGGCAGTTCACTTTCCCATTGTTCCTTTTTGACAGGGACTGGACTCAATGATCCATTGGGTCCCTTCCAGCTCTGACAGTTCTAAGGTTATTTCCTGGAATAAGGTATTTGCATGTTCTGGGAAACCAAATTATCTGTGGGTTGGTCAGCTTTTATAATTGAATAAATATGAGTGTAGATATCTTAAAACACCAATTCTGACTTCTGATGTAATGATTCTGTTTTCCCTGTCCTAATATAGCTGCTTAGAAAATGAAAAGAGATGCATTTTCTCCTAATAGCTCACTATTTTTTCATATGTCTTACTTGGAATTTCAGTTTGTCTTGGAGTTACAATGGGTCTGTTGCAATGAATTAACAAAGCCTCATTTTAATCTTACTGTGTGGTTTTAAAAAAAGTTACTTGGCAATATCTTTCACTTTAAAATACTGTCTCTTTAATCTTCATATCCTGAAATTACAGGACACTATCAGCCAGCTAGAGAATGATCTGAGAGACACAAAGAGTGAGATGGCTCGACATTTGAGAGAATACCAAGACTTGCTCAATGTCAAAATGGCACTCGATATAGAGATAGCAGCATACAGGTAATAGTAGTTGTCAGATTTTGTTCATTGTTGTCCAAAGCTATTTAGTCAGTCTATAAAGCAGAAGGGGGCAGTATGTGGCTTATCAGCTGAATGCATTTCTTAAGGGGTAAAATGCAGCTTCCAACATTTCTGGGCCTCTGGTACCCTTCTACAAATTGGGGTGGTGGTAGTCAAAAATTCTACTTGTGCCCTCTATAAGGCTTGAATAGTAATTTTACCATGTTTTGACAGGCCCTGGCACACCAGGCCCCCCAGGACATTTTTCTTTTCAAATTTGCTGTTGGAAGGAACAAGGAGAATTTACCAACATTCCCCTAATTTTTTCAAAGAATTTTTGTTGTTGCTTTGGAGAGTATGGCAGTCATGGGAGTGGTTGTCACTGTGGGTTCCTCTAGACTTTTGAAGATATCACACACACCCCTTTGTGGTAAAATGCAGGAAGAGTGGATATATTTTGGTTTCTATGAATCAAACAGAAATTGCTGTGCTTAAAGACTAACAATCTATTGCAACATATACTTTTATTGTTTTTTGTGTGTGTTCCAAATCTGGCTTGTATCGTGCATGTGCACTCTATGTCTTTGAGGATTCTATATGTGACACAGAAGCACAACTACCATTCGGAAAGTACTTCATTGGTGGCTTGTCTATTCTGAGATTTGTCAGTGCTTCTAAATGCTGCCATGTATTTAGCACTGTTTCTGTTTGCAGAGTAAATGGATTAGCACACATACAGATTGCCCAGCCTTTGGGAGACCCATTTGTTCATGTCCCTGAAGTACTGCCCAGCACCATCCTTATTCTTCCACATCAGTGTTGGCTAGGGTGCACCTCAGTGCTCTTTCACTGCCCTCATTGTGTTCCAGACTTTGGGAGACCTAAGCACATTTGGACGGCCAGGAAATTTCAGTCATTTAGGTTTCGGTATGGGGGAAAGGTAATCCAAAATCTAGAGGCCTTGATCCTAAGAATATAAGGTATAGGAAATAATATTTTACAGCAATGAATGTTTCTAATCAATTACATTTATTTTTTCAGATGGGTGAGTCCATCAGTGTCTGTCTGAGGCATTTATTTTCCATTTCTAGTAAGCTGATGTAGATTTGAGGGGAGCATATTGTGGCCCACTAGTTACTGTTGGATGTAACTCATTAGTCTTAGTCTAGATGGGTGGCATATAAATGCAATAAATAAATAAATAAAATTGCCAGTGGTAAAGCATTCTAGGAATTGTAGTCTAGCAACATCTGGAAGGCTATACTTTAACCACCTTTGATGTACAATTACAGTAGTATGAAATTCTCCACACACTTTTTTTATTTCTAGGCTCTGGCAAGTGACATTTAAGCTAAAATTATATACCCACATTTGGGAGTAAGCTTATTTGAACTTTGTTGGGTTTATTTCTGAGTAGCCCTTATACACTGACACTATAAGAGCCATTTTTAAAATCTTAACCAGCACACTGATGGAAGTGCTCATCCATAAATGTGATTAATCCTGCTGGAACATCTGTTATAGATATAACCTGTTATTCTGTGGTATTTACAGGAAACTCTTGGAGGGTGAGGAGACACGTTTTAGCACTTCAGGCATCAACATCTCATCTCTGAATCCACTTTCCAATCCTGTTTATTCCTTCCAACCGAGGCTCTTCAGTTCGTCTGTAGTTAGCAGCTCCAAAATATCCCCTACTCTTTCTGTTAAGAAAGAGGAGAAAGAGGCTAAAATGGCCTCAAAAGTCTCATCGAACCAAGCAGGGGAAGCCTTTGCTGAAATGATTGAGGAGTATATAACATCCACGAAGAAAATTGAACGAACAAACCTGGAAGAAGGGAACTCAAAAATGTAATTCTTGATCTTATATACAGTTAGCCTTTAAGGGGGAACAATACAGCTTTTAGATATTTCAATTGCCTATATCTGAAATAAGGTGCTTACCAGCTCATGTACACACAACATTCTAATGTTTCACATTTGTAGATTTAATTCAGTAGCAGCACCATGTTTAATGTTTGTGGAAGAAATAAAAAATGGAGAGGGCATCTGAAGTAAAAGTATTTGGCCAGTAGCCTAGTTGTACAGTAATCAACACAGTTTCTAAATTAAAATCTAACCATTGCTAAATTAAGCACAGTGCAACTAGAAATAATCACTAGAAGCTACTAACAGAGTTCTATGCCACACTATAAGTATGGACAAGCTTGTTGCACCTATCCACAAGGTTTCTTGTTCAACTATGACTAACACATGATGAAAGGGCATATATCTTCGTTATTTTAAGATTGTTCAAAATTGTCTGAAACAAGCCAAGCCTGGTGTATTCTTCCCCTTTAAACAAAATCTACATGGTCAAATAAGTCTTAGGACTCTTCTATAGACTGATGCATGTTAAGCCATTTTTTGTGATTACCTGATCAGCCACTGTTGATCTGTTTTCTCTTGTGCCATATACTAAATGTTTAGAATCAATAGTGCCGGCTATTGAAAAATAATCAAAAGAAACATGTGCTGTCACTAGTTTCCAGATTTTAGCCTTAACCTTGTATCAAAATGAAGCTAAAAACTAAAAGCCACACTTGGATTATCTAGAAACACAGTTTCCTAATGTTGTTTCAAAAGTTGTGATTTCTTCAGCTTAGTCACAGCTGATAATTTACAAACATAGCTATCCAGCCTTTTGATTCACCATTAGTAAAGGAATGTAGAATGAATGCCAGCTGTGTATTCCTCTATAACAAGCAATAGGATTTATGTGTGTTGTACCAAGAAAAGATTTGTTAAAGGGGGTTTCCTTCATATATTTTCTTAAATATATTCACAGCTGCATGTTATCCTCACCGGTGAATCATGATGGTTCTTCTGGAAATGATGTAGCTGCACACCCACACACATAACTTCTATCTGATAATAAAAAAACTGGTGCTGTAGGGCGATAAATGGAGTTACGTTTCTTAATACACTGGCAAACAGAAATCACAAAAAGAGCAATCACAAGGAGAAAAGATTTACATCAACTGTTCATCCTTCCACTCACCTGTAAAGAGAGTTCTGATAAGGTAGAAACACTTTTTCCATCAGGATCTAACACCTCTAGTCTATCTGATTATGTGCCAAGTTTTGTATAGAATTTACTATTGTAGATTTTCTTTCAATGCCTTAAAATTGCAAGCAAAATTACTTTCTGCAGAAGCTAAAGACTGTGTGTTCTGTGATGTGTTTGCACTGATGCATCTTGCCAAAAGATTTGATAATAAAAACCATTACTTCTTATCTGACTGCAATAGTTCCCTGAACTAAGAGAAACTGTTTACTCACTCTTTATTCTGTAAGGCACAAATAAAAAATTATATGACTTTAGCAAGTCTGTTTGTCCTTTGTGGAATGTTGATTTGCGATATTTGCTGATTTATATATCTAATTGTGAGGAGGTGCAGGCACAAATCCCTAGAGAGCTGTCTGGCCTGAGCGCACAGAAGGGTATGTTTCCTCAGCATCAAGCTGGTGGGAGGGAGCCCATGCAGCTGAAGGAGAGTCTGTTCCCTGATGAGAGACAGCTGGAAGAGGAGGGAGGGTCAAGGAGAATAAAAGGGCAGGAGGTGAGTGCAAAAAAAGAGAGGTTACTTACCTGTAACCATGGTTCTTCAAGTGGTCATTCTGTGAATTCACACAAAAGGGTTAACCAAGCGCCAGCGTTGGTCCTCTCCGAATGTTCTCCAGCTGTAAGAGAAATGTAACAATTGTAGGCTGCCTATACTGTGCATGCTCCGCCCACCCAAGCCTCAGTTCCATTTATCTGCCACTGGTACCTAAGTGAGAGGTAGACATAAACAGTGACAGATAGTGGGGAGGCTGGGCGGGATTGTGTGAATTCACAGAATGACCACTTGAAGAACCATGGTTACAGGTAAGTAACCTCTCTTTCTTCATCGTGGTCTTCTGTGAATGCACACAAAAGGGTGATTAGCAAGCTTACTCACCGGATGGTGGGATGTCACTGAAGAACAGAAGTCAGTACAGCTCTCCCGAAGCTCGTTTCTCGCTTGGCTCTGACGTCAAGCCTATAATGAGTAATGAACGTTGACACATTAGACCACGTGGCAGCCCTACAGATCTCTGGAACATCAACACCACTCACTAGGGCTGTAGAGGATGCAATAGCTCTGGTGGAATGAGCGCACAATCCTTCAGGTGGAGATTTATGTTGAAGTTCATATGCCAACGTAATAGTTGAAACGAGCCATCTGGAGAGTGTAGAACTTGCTGTAGGTGAACCCTGTTTGTGACCAGAGTAGCAAATGAAGAGCCTGTTAGACGTCCTGATGTCTTTGGTCCTGGACACATAGAAAGCTAAAGCCCTTCTGACATCCAGTGTATGGAGCATGCACTTGGTGTCAGTAGTAGGTTCGGGAAACAGAGTAGGTAGAGACAACGGCTGATTAAGATGAAAATCCGATACAACTTTGGGTAGGAAAGAAACATCTGGGTATAACTGAACCTTGTCCTTGAAAAACTGTAAAAAGGGCTGGTCAGAACGTAATGCAGCGAGCTCGCTAACTCTTCTCGCTGAAGTAACGGCCACCAAAAATAAAGTCTTAAAGGACAACAACCTGAAGTCACAGGTGGCCATAGGTTCAAACGGAGCACAGGTAAGTGCGCGGAGAACTAACGGAAGAGACCACTGGGGTAGTGGACGTTTCACAGAAGGTCTCAGATTAAAGAGTCCCTTAAGGAAGGATTTAACTGTAGGATGAGAGAAAAAACGTGCGGAAACAGAGTCCTTAGGCTGGAATGACACTATAGCAGCCAAATAAACCTTAATAGTAGACAAAGATAAGTGGAGATCGAAAAGGTGGTGCAAAAACAGTAATAACGTTGAAAGAGATGCAGGAGATGAAACAAGTCCCCTGTCCTCTGTAAACTTAACAAAACCCTTCCATTTGTGAGAGTATAGTCTATTCGTGGATGGCTTCTTAGCCCGGTCTAGCACCTCTTTGATAGAGAGCAGATCCTCCACGGAGTCAATTGTACTGTTTCCACTTCTGGATGTAGTACTGTCCCTGCATCCTGTGTGAAGAGATCTGGAATTACTGGTAACTTCCTGAAGTCCGTGGACATGCTTGTTAGTGTTGGGAACCATGCCTGTCGAGGCCAAAAGGGTGCTATGAGGATTGCTGACGCATGCGAATGTTGGAGTTTCACCAGAGTTCTCTGTATTAGTGGGAAGGCGTACAGGAGGCCTAGGTTCCAGGGAATCATAAAGGCATCCCTGAGAGAGTTCTCGCCGATCCCGGCTCTGGACGCATAGGCAGTGACTTGGCGTTGTGCTGTGAGGTGAAAATGTCCACAGCAGGGTTCGCCCAAAGGTGACATAGGTCGTGGAACACTCGATGGTTGAGTTCCCATTCGTGTGTCTGATACGGGAGACTGCTGAGATGGTCTGCCAGGGCATTGTCCGTTGTTGACACGTGGATGGCTACTGGGAGAATCTGATGGAGGTAGCACCATTCCCAAAGATGTACGGTGAGGTACAACAGTGACTGAGAGCGAGTCCCTCCCTGTTTGTTGATATAGTGCATGGTCATGGTGTTGTCTGTTATTAGTTGAACACCACGACCTTGCACCATGGGAAGGAATGTCCGTAATGCCTTGATGACTGCCAGCATCTCCAGGTGGTTGATATGGAGACTCAGTTCCCGAGGAGACCAGAGGCCATGCATTTTGTGGTGAGCACAATGCGCACCCCAGCCTGTGGGGCTGGCGTCTGTAGTCACTTGTATAGTCAATTGTAGTGGTTTGAAGGGTCTGCCAATTTGTAGGTGAGGAGGAAAAATCCACCACTGTAACTGGCTGGCCAATTCGGGAGTCACCCGAAGACGTTTGCGCTGTCTGTCTGTCATGGGGTCGAATAGTGTTAACAGCCATGACTGCAGAGAACGTAGCTTGACCTGAGCATGGACCAGTGTCGAGGTAGTCGACGCCATGAGGCCTAGCAGATGTTGAGCATGCCTTGCTGTCACGCGCGCTCCTGGATAAAACTTTCTTATGGCCTTTTGAATCTTTCTTATCCTTTCTTTGGGCAGGAAAATTCTTGCTTTGGTCGCATCGAGGCAGGTGCCTATGTAGTGCACCACTGTCGACGGTGAGAGGTGGGACTTTTTCAGATTGATGGTGAGGCCCAGTCGTGGGAGTAGCCGTAGGTCTTAGATACGCTGCTACAGGGGCCATGACCTTCGTGAAAGTTCTGGGGGCTGTCGATAGTCCGAAGGGTAAAGCAAGGAACTGGTAAATGGTTTCTTGAAAGAAAAACCGGAGGTACTTTCGATGTGATGGGTGGATCGTCACATGAAAGTAAGCGTCTTTTAAATCTATGACTGTGAACCAGTTGTTTTTCTTCAGCAGGTGGAGAATGGAGTCCAGAGTCGCCATGCGGAATCGACAAGGGTGAAGGTAAGTATTTAAGATTTGTAGGTCCAGAATGGGTCTTATTCCGCCGTCCTTCTTTGACACGGCGAAGTATCTTGAGTAAAAACCGTTCCTTAAGTCTGTTATTGGGACGGTGTGAACGGCCGCCTTTTGAAGGAGTGACAATACCTCCTCCTCGAGGGCTGTGCTGTAAGATGTACGACTTACATACCCTAAAGGTGGTAACTCGGTAAATTCTAGGTGGTAGCCGTGCTCGATGATGTTTAAGATCCATGTATCATTTGTAATCGCGCACCAGTTTGACAGAAAGGGAGCTAGTCTTGTATTGCTTGTCCATAGATAGCAATTTAAAGGCGAGTTAAAAATAACGCCTTGCTTTCTTCGCAGGGGACTTAAAGGACTGTCTGCGCTGTGATTGCTGAGATTTGTAGCTAGGTGCAGAAGAAGCTTGAGAAGATTTCTGTTGAGGTAAGTTGGTAAAAGGCTTAAATTGTTGTGATGACTGTTGGTACTGAGCATAAGACCGGCGCCACTGAAACTTGTGGTAGCGAGGTTGTGGTTGGATTGAATATGATTTGGCCGTTTTCTTGGCCTTATGAAGCTCTTCGAGGTGAGTATCTGTTTTCTCACTGAAGAGGCCGACAGCATCAAAAGAGAGACTTTCTACTTTATTCTTGACATCTTCCAGAATGTTAGCAGCCTGAAGCCAGGCATGCCGGCGTAATGTTATTGCAGACATAAGAATCCTAGCGGCAGCCTCAGCAGCATGTCTAGTTGCCAACCTCTGATGCTTAGACACTGTCTGAGCTTCTTCATAGAAATTTAGAAAAGTCTGTCTGAGTTCCTCCGGGATTAGTTTAAGGCCAGGCAACATTTTAATCCAAAGTTGTTTTTGATAAGCTCCAAGAGCAGTTTGGTAGTTAATGACTTTTAATAGGAAGGCAACAAGGGAGTAAATCTTCCTTCCAATGATCTCCAATTTCTTACCTTCTTTGTTTGTGGGCGTAACATGAGATTTACCGGTAGGTTTAGTACAGCTAGTTTCCACAACCAGAGAATTTGGGATTGGATGCTTGAGGAGGAATTTAGTATCAGGTCCATGGACCCTGTAGAAATTCTCGGTACGGCGAGGCAATGGAGGTGTGTTAGCTGGCTGTTCCCAGCACTCTTTTATAATATCCATAATGACAGGAACAAAGGTCAAACTAGGTGGTGGAGACTTCTCCTTTATGTCTCAGAAGATGAGGTCCTCAGCAGGGGGTGTAGGCTGGTCAAGTTCCAATTTGAGAGCACATGCCAGCTGAGTCAACATTTGGGAGTAAGAAGAAAAATCCTCCAATGGTGAAGAGGCATTCGCATCCTCAATGTCAGACCCAACAACTTCGCCTTCGGGCAGGGGTAGGTTGTGGCGGCAGTCCCTGATCCGAGTCTGAAGAGAGAACCGAGGAGACCTCGTCGGGGTCTGATGAAAACACATCCCTTTTCGACTTTCGAGGTGGCTTGTTAATGTCGACGATATGGGTCGATGTCGAAGGCTGCACGGGAGGAACAGTAATAGCAGGTGGAGCTGTAGGCAGAATAGGCTCCGGCAACTGCGGTTGAGGCGCCTTGTTTCTCGACGCCGACATTCCGACGTCGACGCCAATACCGTATCTCGGGGGAGCTGGAGGAAGACGATACATATATGTATTTGATCTTCCTATGCTTCTTTCAGTGCCGCTCTGTCGACGTAGATGAGAATGTCGAGGAGTCAGAACGGTGTCGACAATGACGATGCTTGCGGGATGAGTCGGAGTCAGTTGAAGAGGGAGGGCTGCATCAACGCTGACGCTTGTCCCGGCGTCGATTAGAGGGGCTATGCTTCCTCTTAGAGGAATGCTTCTTCCTTGGTGATCTTGACCTCGAGGATGGTGACGAGGTCGAAGGAGCCAGAGATCCTCGCCCATGAGAGGATGGGCTGTGTGGGGCAGACGTCAGACCCGCAGTGACACCAGCGAGTTGACTCGGCGTCGGAGAGGGTGCTCCGCGCGGTAAAGTCGGCTCCGCTTGTCGAGGAGGCAGAGAGGGTGCTGTCTCTGACAAGGATTCTCGATCCCGAGACGAGTCCTCTAAGATCGGGGACGGTAAAGACTGTGATATTGAAGGGAGTTGGGCAGTCTTGTTCATAGTCTTTTCAGAAGCCTTTGCCTTGTGTTTTACAGGCTTTGAAGAGGAACTCGTCTTGGCGTTCGTAGAGGACTTTTTGGCAGGGATCGTCTTTTTCGGTTGAGCAGCCTTTGTTGGAACGGGCTGAGTGAGACATTTGCCTCAGAGTGGGCAGCTGCCGATGTTGAGGCCATTTCGGAATCTGTGGGTTTCGTGGCTGCGAGGGTCGATTCCCAAAGGTGGAATTTAAGCCGTTGCTGCCTTGCCTTAAGAGCCACTTTAGTAAACGTTTTGCAATGACGGCAAGACTTAGTCTGGTGGGCTTCACCCAGACAAAAAAGGCAGCGATCGTGGGGATCTTGATGGGGAATCTTCCTATCGCAGTCCACACAACGGATAAAAGGCCCAGAAGGTATAGGCTAGAAAAATGGCCGTTGCTCTAAGAGAAAAAAGGTGGGGAAAAACCGAGACAGCCTTGTTATGGGGAAAAACGTATTGCGGATGGTAAAAAAACAGTCCGAGTCAAAGGGAGACGGAGGTAGACGAAGTCCAAAGGCAGTTCGTGTCAAAACCAGTGAAATTTTCTAAGAATAGTAAGGAAAGAAACAGAGCTCGAAACGAGAGGTCCCAACCACAACGCGGAAAAATGGAACTGAGGCTTGGGTGGGCAGAGCATGCGCAGTATAGGCAGCCTACAATTGTTACATTTCTCTTACAGCTCGAGAACATTCCGAGAGGACCAACGCTGGCGCTTGGTTAACCCTTTTGTGTGCATTCACAGAAGACCACGATGAAGAACAGTCTGAAGCTCAACATCAAAAAGACTAAGATCATGGCCACTGGTCCCATCATCTCCTGGGAAATTGATGGGGAAGATATGGAGGCAGTGACAGACTTTACTTTCTTGGGCTCCATGATCACTGCAGATGGAGACAGCAGCCACGAAATTAAAAGACGCCTGCTTCTTGGGAGGAAAGCGATGACAAACCTTGACAGCATCTTAAAAAGCAGAGACATCACCTTGCCAACAAAAGTCCGAATAGTCAAAGCTATGGTTTTTCCAGTAGTGATGTACGGGAGTGAGAGCTGGACCATAAAGAAAGCAGACCGCCGAAGAATTGATGCCTTTGAATTGTGGTGCTGGAGGGGGCTGGACTGCAAGGAGAACAAACATCAATTCTAAAGGAAATCAACCCTGAGTGTTTGCTGGAAGGACAGATCCTGAAGCTGAGGCTCCAATACTTTGGCCATCTCATGAGAAGAGAAGTCTCCCTGGAAAAGACCTTGATGTTAGGAAAGTGTGAAGGAAGAGGAGAAGGGGACGACAGAGGATGAGATGGCTGGACAGTGTCTGCGAAGCAACCAACATGAAATTGACACAACTACGGGAGGCAGTGGAAGATAGGAGGGCCTGGCGTGCTCTGGTCCATGGGGTCACGAAGAGTCGGGCACGACTAGACGACGACGAGCTGAAGGCACAGTGTTATTATTTACTTATAAAGAAGATGTGTGGAAACACACCAGAGAAATAAGGCAACAGAACACAAGCAGCAGCCTCCTCTTCACACCCTGCTTGTTTGCTTGGGACAAGAGTTCTATGCTGGGGACTCCAGCCACGTGCTTGGATGAAGCAGCACTTCCCTGGACACCATCATGCTCCTGGAGAGGCAAGTAAAGACAGGCGTATTGAAGAGGAGACACGCCTGACATCTTTCACCCATCTCTACAAACTGTCCCTAAAAGGGCCATGACCTGGAGTGAAGTTTCCCTCTGTGTTTTGCTTTCCAGAACCTAGGCTCTGTAGAACTCCAGTGAAGTGCTCCCCCAAGATGGAAAGTGGTGTCTAAGGGACTAGACACTAAAACTCAGCCCTATGACACCCGGGGGGGGGAGGGTAGAGAGGAGGAAGTGATGCTGTACCACTAATAAAAGATGTTCTGAGTCAAGAAGTTGGAGCCCATTGAGGTATTGTGGGTTCCTGCCAGTGCCACAGGGAAGGGGGCTGGGGTGTGTGCATATTAATATTGCAGCTGAAAAACACATCCAGAATATTCTGCAAGTGATAACAGATAATGGATATAAAATAAAGTTAGGCTTTTCACTTTCTAAGTCAGAGAAGCCTGCCCTTTTAATAACCTTGCATAGGAAGAATATATTTTTTCTTCTTCACTTATTATCTACTGATTATCCCCCACCTAGAAGACAAATGACTGTGAGGCATGAAAGAAATAAGGTTGAGGCAAGACCACTGGTTCAAGAAATCAGGGTTGTGTATTACTGTGACACCCGTACCCCAGGTCGAGAGGTGATGTTGGGAGTGCCGTCCCGCCCTAGAGCCTCCGTGGGCACACAGACAGCTCCCAAGCCTTTCCCACCCCGGATGCTACATCAGGCCGTGGACACTATGGACTTAGAACGGGGCCTGAAGGGGTTAAATGTATCAACCCAGACTCCTCAGGTTTGGGCGGGAAGAGCTGGGAAGGAGCCAGAGGAGGGAGCTGTGGGGGGAGTCAGTAGGAGGAGAGACACAGAGGAAGAAGGATGGGAATGGGTGTCCATCCAAGACCCTTGGACGGGCAAGTGGGAACAGGTGCGCCTCACTAAGAGAGAGGCAGAAGAGAAGAGAAGGAGGGAAATGACAGTTAGGCCCTCTTATTGGGGAGAAAGGGAGACGAGAGAGTGGCGGCGAAAGCTGGTTGAGGAGAAGAGGCGAGTAGAGAAAGAGAGGGAGGAGAAGAAGTTATGGCATCTCAAGGAACTGAAGAAACTGGGTTATTACCAGGACCCTGGGATGCTGCCGGGGCAGAGAACCACGTACCCTGGGGAGTTACAGGGTATGAAGAGATAACCCCGTTACTGATCTCTGATCCAGAAGACTTCGCTCCTGAAGAACCCACCCGGGTTCAGGCTGGTCCACGGGCGGCGAGGTCAAGCAACCCGTTCGATGAAGACTGGGTGCCCCTGTATGAGCCGTTGCTCACACAGGAGAAGTTTGTCCCTAAGTTGGTGGACATTTCTATTCCCTTACCCAAGTTAATAAACGAAGAAAAGTTTGGTTTAAAAACGTCTTCGGTTTTATTTGGTTCGGGGGAGGCGAAGACTAGCGGACCCTCACAATTACACCTTTAAAAAGTAGGATTCCCTAATATGTGAACTGCTAATTCTAATCACAGTGGACAAAATAGGACTGGATTTGTACTGCAAGTATTTTTAATGCATGTTTTTATTGGCTTGGTAACGCAGTGGTTTATGCCAGCCACTTTCAGCCTTTTTTATTTTTATTTTTGCAGTGGCCATAAATAGAATATGAAAGAAATACAGGGTGAATCAAGACTGAATAAGTCACATAAGGAACCTTATAAGGTGATTTGTGAATAATTATTTCCAGTCTGTGGCCTCCTTCAAATATGGCAGAGCCCCCAGGGGGCCTTATCTGGCTGTGGGCCCAGACATTGGGATTTTGATTCCCTACTGTGCTTCCTGAGAGTAGAGGTAGCCTGTGTGGCCTTGGGCAAGATGCATAGTCCCAGGGTACCCCCCGAAGAAGGGAATTCTGTGTATTCTACACCAGGAAAACATTTAGAGTCAAGTCAGAACTGACATGATAGGGGCATAGTATTTTAAGAACTAGTAACAGGATCAGTTGCTTTACTGATTTAATCTATGTTTAAGACAGCATGAAAATGGCTTTTGCCAAAATCTTTTCCCTGTTTCTGAGGATTTTTGAAGCTATGATAACAAATGTTTTGTTTCATGTTTCCCATGAGCGTAGTATAGTCCACTATGCCAACACTGATATGATTGAGAGAGGCTGCCATCTTGGATTTTTTGACTGTGTGTATAGCATAGTAGATACGATGCTGGAAGATGAGCCCCTCAGGACGGAAGGTGTCCAACATGCTACTAGGGAAGAGCAGAGGACAAGGACAAGTATCTCCAGAGCTAATGAAGTGGTTGGGCCAAAGCTGAAAGGACACTCAGCTGCAGATGTGCCTGGAAATGAAAGGAAAGTCTGATGCTGCAAAGAAAAATACTGCATAGGAACCTGGAATGTAAGATCTATGAACCTTGGTAAGTTGGATGTGGTCAAACAGGAGATGGCAAGAATGAACATTGACATCCTGGGAGTCAGTGAACTAAAATTGATGGGAATGGGCGAATTCAATTCAGATGATTATATCTACTACTGTGGGCAAGAATCCCGTAGCAGAGAAGGGAAACAAAATGCAAAGGAGATAGGGAAAGTTACAGTAAATTGAATGCTGACTTCCAAAGAATAGCAAGGAAAGACGAGAGGACTTTCATAAATGAACAGTGCAAAGATATAGAGGAAAATAATAAAAAGGGAAAAACCAGAGATCTGTTCAAGAAAATGGGAGCTATTAAAGGAACATTTTGAGCAAAGATGTACATGATAAAGGACAAAAATGGTAGGGACCTTCCAGAAGCAGAAGACATTAAGAAGAGGTGGCAAGAATACACAGAGGAATTATATCAGAAAGAGTTGGATATCCCGGAGAACCCAGACAATGTAGTTGCTGACCTTGAGCCAGACATCCTGGAGAGTGAAGTCAAGTGGGCCTTAGAAGCCTGGCTAACAACAAGGCCAGTGGAGGTGATGGCATTCCAGTGGAACTATTTAAAATCTTAAAAGATGACGCTGTTAAGGTGCTACACTCAATATGCTAGCAAGTTTGGAAACCTCAGCAGTGGCCAGAGGACTGGAAAAGATCAGTCTACATCCGAATCACAAAGGAGGGCAGTGCCAGAGAATACTC
The DNA here is from genome assembly GCF_051106095.1 of Pogona vitticeps. Taxonomy (NCBI): domain Eukaryota; kingdom Metazoa; phylum Chordata; class Lepidosauria; order Squamata; family Agamidae; genus Pogona; species Pogona vitticeps. The sequence continues at coordinate 55,981,196 of NC_135785.1, forward strand.
CGACTACCATACAATTGCACTCATTTCACACGCTAGCAAGGTTATGCTCAAAATCCTCCAAGGCAGACTTCAGCAGTATGTGGACCGAGAATTCCCAGAAGTACAAGCTGGATTTCAAAGGGGCAGAGGAAATAGAACCCAAATTGCTAATATGCGCTGGATTATGGAGAACGCCAAAGAGTTCCAGAAAAACATCTGCTTCATTGACTATACAAAAGCCTTTGATTGTGTGGACCACAGCAACCTATGCCAAGTTTTTAAAGAAAGGGGGGTGCCTGGCCACCGTATCTATCTCCTGAGAAATCTATATGTGGGACAACAGGTAGCAACAGTTAGAACTGCATATGGAATAACTGATTGGTTCAAAATTGGGAAAGGAGTACAACAAGGCTGTATATTGTCTCCCTGCTTATTTAACTTATATGCAGAATACATCATGCGAAAGGACGGACTGGAGGAATCCCAAACCGGAATTAAGATTGCCGGAAAAAATATCAACAACCTCATATATGCAGATGATACCACTCTGATGGCACAAAGTGAGGAGGAATTAAAAAATCTCTTAATGAGGGTGAAAGAGGAGAGTGCAAAATATGTTCTGAAGCTCATCATCAAAAAACAAAACAAAACAAAAAACAAAACTAAGATCATGGCCACTGGTCCCATCACCTCCTGGCAAACAGAAGGGGAAGATATGGAGGCAGTAACAGATTTTACTTTCTTGGGCCCCATGATCACTGCAGATGGGGATAGCAGCCACAAAATTAAAAGACCCCGGCTTCTTGGGAGGAAAGCAATGACAAACTTCGACAGCATCTTAAAAAGCAGAGACATCACCTTGCCGACAAAGGTCTGCATAGTCAAAGCTATAGTTTTTCCAGTAGTGGTGTATGGAAGTGAGAGCTGGACCATAAAGAAGGCTGACTGCCGAAGAATTGATGCCTTTGAACTGTGGTGCTGGAGGAGACTCTTGAGAGTCCCCTGGGCTGCAAAGAGAACAAACCTATCCATTTTGAAGGAAATCAACCCTGAGTACTCACTGGAAGGACAGATCCTGAAGCTCAGGTTCCCATACTTTGGCCATCTCATGAGAAGACTCCTGGAAAAGATCCTGACATTGGGAAAGTGTGAAGGCAAGAGGAGAAGGGGACGACAGAGGACGAGATGGATGGACAGTGTCACTGAAGCTACCAACATGAATTTGACACAACTCCAGGAGGCAATGGAAGGCACGAAAGCCTGGCGTGCTCTGGTCCATGGAGTTACGAAGAGTCGGACATGACTGAATGACTAAACAACAACAATAGCATAGTAGAGGAGTCATGAGTCCCATGTTGACTTTAAGTACTGGAGTGTGATCTTCAAGCTATTTTCCTCTTCAGGCCAAACCAAGAAGAAGAAAATATTTGAACTTTTTTCAACTTTGCTTCCTTTTGAAATCTGAACATTCATTTTCAACTACTTGCCTGTGGTTGTTTCAAATCTTAATCATACTAGAGATATTTATATGATCTCTACAAATTCACATATTGTCTATGGGGCCTTTAGCTGGGTTGTTAAGTCACTTTAATGATCTCCAAGTCTTTTGACTGATTCTTTATATACCCCCAAACAATGAGGGGGGCTTGCAATGTGAAATGGCCTGTCCCTTACTTGCAACTGCACGGCATGCCTGTAGTCTTTATAGCTGAGTAATCAAATGACATGAGATCAAAGCTGGTGGCAGCATGATAATGATTCCTTTGTGGGAAATCTACTGCTGAAAGAGGGCATGTAGTCCTTTTTGCCATCAAAAAAGTCTTAAATTAGCCTGCTACTTAGGCTACTCAATTGTCCTGAGCAAGAGCATCTCATGCACAAATATTGACTTTTGAAGGTATGTGAGCTGCCTTCACTTTGCAGCATATTTCAATGTTATAAATGATTAATATACCTAATAAACCTGCAGGGTCAAACTGTAAACTAATTACAGCCTTCTTTTAAATAAGAACCGAGCTGGCTTCTTAGGAAATAAGGCACTGCAGTAAAACTGATGCAGCTTTGAAAACATATCAGTCTCAGTCTCGAAATCTGACTTAATGAAATAGAAGTGTTTTTAAGCATTATCCTCTGCTCTGAGTTATTCTTGATCTGAGACAGACTCTAGTGACTTTTTGTCTTCATAGAATAATTGAGTTGGAAGGGGCCATTGAGTCCAACCCCCTGATCAATACAGGAATCCAAATCAAAGCAGATCTGACAGATGACTGTCCAGCTTTCCCTTGAATTCTTCTAGCATTCAATCACATATGTTTCTCATTATTCCAGTCCCTATTTCAATTGAGATTATAGACTGACAGATCTATTTGCTTACTTCATAATGTCTGTGGAACTATAGGCTGTTCTTCCCAAAATAAATGTTTTAGTAATATCTACCCTTCGCAGTTTGTTGATTTGGGATGTGGGTGTGTGCTCCTTTTGCTTCATATGGTATTTCTTGAAGGGTCCTGTGATGAAGCAAGGCAGTATGTCATCTCTTGAGATCCATTTGTAAAAGTTTCTCTAAATCAAATATTTTTTACAATACAAAAAATTAAGGTATTACATAATTTCCTGTCTGCATCCTTACCAGCAATCATACCTGTCAATATGAAGAATAAAAAGGGAAGAAAAATATGTTCAGTGGCTGTAAGAAGAGATGATTAATTCATTTCTTCAGCTGTTTAAAGATTTATATCTCTGCAGCATCCCACTAGCTGCTCTGAAATCATTGCAGGATCAACTGAATTTGCAAGGAAAGCAGAGCAGTCTTTCAGAGTATTTTCACCATAAGAAAATAATACAGCATTATATTCTGAGGCCTCAAATAGAGGTTTCCCCCACAACAGATTTCCCTAACAGTCATGTTATTGTGATACTTCCAGAAAAAAAAAGTTCCAGTGGATCAGAAACATACATAGTCCAGTATCCTGATTTTAACAGGGGGCTGCCCAAAAGCAGGCCACAGAAACATTGAGCTAACCCAATCAAGCAAGTGGTACTTGGAGGTAGTAAAAGGAGGATCAGTGGAGCAATCGGTGATCATTAATTCGAGTAAGGTCTGGTAATCATATCTGTGTTATGTGAATACTTCCTTTGTCCTTGAATCTACTGCTGAACAACTTGAATGTATTAATGAATTCCACATGGAGAAAATTTTCTTTGTGCCTTCTCCATACCATACATATTTTAAAATTTCTTTTATTTTTGTGCCTTGTTTCATTTTCTCTATGCCTGAAGCAGTTTGACTTTTCTTTGTATCAAAAGTGGATCAATTCTTTATGTTTATCCATTTCTGCATTTGGTAACACTCTACAATATCTTTGAGTTAGGGCAGCAAGAACTGTCCACGGTATTTCAAGTTAACTGCACCATAAGTATAGTATATATAAAAGGAACAGCATAATGACCTTTTCAGTTCTTAACACAGAATTTCCTCATTTTTACTCACTGCTTTCATATACAGTGGTGCCTCGCTTAGCGAGTGCTTCGCTATGCGATGAATTCGCATAGCGAGGGGGTCCGGGCCATCGCTGGAGCATTCGCTCAGCGATGGCCCCTATGGCGATTTTTCGCTTTGCGATGATCGCTAAGCGATTCGCTTAGCGATCCTCGCAAAACGAAGCGGGGGAGAACAGCTGATCGGCGGTTCCAAAATGGCCGCCGGAAGGTCCGCGCCGCATTTTCGCGCCCTGCCCTCGCTTACCGAGGGCGCGAAAATGGCGGCGCTATGGAAGAAACATCGCTTAACGGTGAGTTTTCAAGCCATAGGAACGCATTGAACGAAGTTCAATGCGTTTCTATGGCTTTTTTAGTCCCGTTTAGCGATGTTTTCGCATAGCGAAGGTTAATCCGGAACGGATTAACCTCGCTATGCGAGGCACCACTGTATTTTAAATCAGCATTTGATTCTATTCCCAATTTGAGGAAATTTATAGACTTATCTATTGAATCCTGTTTGCTGTCCTTAATTAAACTGCTATATTATTACATCACTGCCCAGGTGAGATGGGGCTTTGAAAGCCAACTCTCAAATGTGATCCACACATTTTTTGGGGCGGGGGGCTAGGCAAGACTGTGTGCTAGCACCCTGCTTTTTAACATCTATTTAAAAAGATTTACCAAAGGTGCTGAGCTTAATCAATTCACATCCCCCCCAAAAAAGATTACTTTGAGCAGTACTGCTGTCTCACAACTGACAAAACATAAAAAGATTACTCGTGGGCCTTGTGGGTTACTGCAGAAATAACCAGCTAAACTTTAACTATGTTAAGTTCCAAGTGACTGTCTTCTTAAACTAAGTTAGGTTTAGCCGGAAAATTCTAAAAATTCTGAAAGAGATTTAGTCTGTACAGATTCTAAAAGTTCTGAAAGAGATTTAGGCTATGCAGTATTTACTTATGTAATGACTCTTTGTGGTTTGTTGCCTGAAACAATGTGTTCTTCATGATCACTGCTCAATAAACACTTAATTAACATTTATTATGCTGTTGGCCATGTCATCAGGACCTTTCACCTACCCTGTTTTCCTGAAAATAAGACCTAACCTGAAAATAAGCCCTAGTATGATTTTTCAGGAAGCTTGTAATATAAGCCCTACCTCAAAAATAAGCCCTAATTAAGTGAAACTCCGCCCTCCAACAGAGTGCACCAACCAGAAGAAGATGACATGACTGTGTTTGAATAAACGTAGATTGTTGTACATAAAAAAAACATCCCCCGAAAATAAGCATTTTTGGAGCAAAAATTAATATACGACGCTGTCTTATTTTCGGGGAAACATGGTAATTAATTGCTGTTGGTTCAGACCCCAGTTGGGTTTTTTAATGCAATGTGCATTGCTTTACATCACTGTTTCCCAATCTTTTTTTGAGTCATAATCCCCTTCTATAATACCCATGTAACCTGTGACCCCCCCCCCCAAATGCATAAAAAGGACCCTACCAGACATCTTCTCCCATCACAGGTAGCGGGGTGGAACTCAGTCTCTGCCATGTACAACAAGGTATGACAAAGTCCTGCCTGGTCACTTTTTGTGGCCTTGAGAGAGAGCCTTTGCTGCCACGACCACAGTCTAAACTAGGGTGACCCCCCTGAAAACCCTTTGCGATCCCCTTGGGGGTTGTGACCCCAGGTTACTAGCCACTTTGATTGCTGCATCAATTTTATATCACTTACAAAGTCATTGTTGGCATCATCATCTTAGAGCTGCAGAGCTGGAAGGGATCCTATGGATCATTCAGTCCATTTCTATGCACCATTTAAAGTCCCAGTATAAATTTTTAAACCATTCAATAGACATTTGATTCTTGGTCTCAATATTAATTTCAGAGGCTCTGCCATGTGCTGAATGCTTGGACCTTACAGTGGTGGCTTCACACTAGTGAAAATCTTTTTCAAGAACTTTGCTTGGTCTTCTGTCTTATGGCCTTTAAGTGGTGTCTTTGGACCAAACGTTTTTCAAAGTCCAGGTATACATAATGTGCTCACCTGCTATATGTGAAGCAAACTTCCATTTGGAAAAGTCATGCTAATTTTTCCTAAGCAAGGGTTTTTCTTCTGTGTTCATGTGCCAACAAGTTGCTTCTGATTTATGGTGACCCCGTGAATTAATGACTTAAAGAATGTCCTATATTTACAAGTCTGTCTAGATCCTGCAAACTAAAGGCTGTGACTTCCTTTAATGAGCCAATCCACCTCATGTTAGATCATCCTTTTTTCCCCTCTGACTTCTACTTTTTTATCTTTTCCAGTAAGTCTTTTCTTTTTATAATAAGTATGATAAGTACATTGAGGTTATCTTAGGTTCTGGTCAGAGTTCAGACTTGATCTAGAACTTATGTATTTTTCATGCCACTGATGGTAGTTGCAAAGCTCTCCTCTGACACCACATTTCAAATGAATTGATTTTTTTCTTTGTGTTTAACAATTCTGGATTAAATAATGTGTTTTACCAAATTCTTTGAAGCAGATTTCCTACCCACCCTCACCCCCATAGGCCCTTATACAAATGAATGTTATATGAACTAATTTCTAGACATCTAAGGAGATTGATATTCTATGGCTATTTTTAGATTAAAAATATAACATTTGAGTGTTCATGTATTCACTACTGACTACAGCTTGCATTGTCACTTGTTAGTTTATACGTAATTTGTTGATTACTTCATTCTGATCCCTCTCTCCCACAAAAGCATAGTCAGATGGTACTACTATTTATTTCTTCATTTGGGAAGTCATCCCCTAAAAATAACCTTATGCATTTACAATTTTTAATTTCAACACACTACATAAAAATAGTCACAAAAATCATTTTGTTTCCTTCTGATCATTGCTTTTATAGAAATCCTGAAAAAAATCTGGATATTTTAAATATAAAATAAGTAAATATATAGGAATATCCACAGTCCAAAAATATATTGCAGCAAAGTTAACTTTATAAAAGCACTGTATTTTCACATGCAAAACAAGTTTAAAAGCAAGCATTTTAGATTAGAAATTAACATTTATAGTGTCCTTTTGCCCACAGAATTACAATTCTATTGTAGTACTGTATATTATCATAATGAACCAAGGTTAGCAAAGAAGGAAAGTGAGAAAGATGTTGCATCCTTATCCACACACAGAAATTGTCTCAGTAACTATACATCTTCTATCTATAATTGATCAGGAAAGCCTCAGAGTTACTGCCTCTGATAACAGGGCCACTTCTATCAATGCTCCAGAAAACCTCTGCAGGTTCGGACGATGGGTAATTATTCCTCGATGGCGACTTATGGCTCGTGTGCCCACAGGGAGGGCTCTACATGCCAGCTGTGGTATGAGTGCCATAGGCTTGCCATTGCTGTTATAGGTTATGGCCAAAATTATGTTATGTAAATTATGCCCAAATAAAGGGTATAACATCACCTGCAGGGGAAGATTGCTGGTAATTAAAGAAATTCTCTTTCAATGTTGGGGTCACATGACCCACCCACAAGTCACCCTGATCAGTCTAATTGCTGGTGAGTTCCAAAAGCAAGAACTCTTTAATTACCAGCAATCCCACTCCCAGTGAGGTCACTTTCCTTACATGGGTTTATTGCATACAACAGGATTTTGGTCAACATTTAAAATAAAACACTATTGTTATATGTTGTTATATGTTGTTCATACATATTGCTACTATTGGTTGGGAACACAAGGTATTTCCTGAAGCTCATATATATGTGACACAAGCCAAGTCTCTTCTGCTGAGGGATCCAAAGTGGCAGTTACAGAGACAGACAGAATACAATAGAACAGATATATGAAAGGAATATAATATGGAGGCAGAAGGTGGCAAATGTGAGAAGGACTGCAGGCCAGGAACAGAAATGTGGATATGAGAAGTAGACTATTGAGGAAGCATCACAAAAGCTAGGTAAAGAAGTATGTAACCTTGTATTCCATCTAATGAAGTTGCTAGAGCAAAGTCTGGTCACTGACATCCGTTGGAATATAATCAGGTTCTTAATTACTTTCAAAGAAATAGCTGTACAGGAACTGTAAAATATATTATTCACACTGGGTGAAGAATAGTCATTGTCTGTTGTATAACTGACATGCATCAAATTCCCTTTTTATTATTTTATTAATCTGATATATTACATAATTTAATGCTCTTCCTCACATAAAACATGAGGTATAATGCTTGCAATTTTTTAAAAAGGTAATTATCCTGCACTCTATTTAGGAGATGCATCTGAAAGTTTTTCTCTATTATTTCTAAACCAAACCAACTACTGTACAATCAAATGTCCTCAAGAAAATCACATGACTTTACAAGTAAGACACTGCATACTGGAAATCATCCCTGAGAACACATCACACAATTTGATTCTTTTCAAATAAATACTTGTCTCAAATTCATATCCCGAAGGCAAGTTATAAAATCACCATGACCCAAATAACATTTGAAATAGACATTGTCAACTTGACAAGTTTGTTCCTCCCTGAGCTACTAAGTGCTGCTGACATAACTGCAATGAAGTATTCACAGCTATGCTCACTGACATAATGGCTGAAATCGTGTTACACTGCTATGCAAAAGGCATAGCCATTGGAGGTGAACTGCCTCAAGTTAAGAAATCTCCATAACCATTATCTGTTGCAAATTGAGTTGTGTAACTCAGAGTGCAACAGATACCATTTACAGATATTTTTTAATTTGATAAATCTCCGAATGTTCACCTCTGAAAGTTATGCCTTCTGCATAGCAATAGAACAGGATTTCAGCCAGTATATCTTTTTCGTCACCAATTTATGTTTTATCCTACCTTACTAGGTGGAGCAAACAGCAGTATATGTTTAATACTTTCCAATAAGATGACTTTCTCTGGATCTGTTCAGGATTGAAGATTGTTTACTTCGCCAGAGCTCTGTGACTAATGCTATTTAAGAAATTCTTGAAAATGTAGAATCTCTGCTAAGAATCAAGCCGTAATGAAGTACAAGTAAGCCATCCTAGAAAGCAAAAGGAAATCATATTTGGAAACAGTTCAGCACAACCAATAAATGGAAAAACAACGGCTTAGCAGAGTTAGATTTTCTTATACCACCTAATGAAAAGTTATTTTCAGTTCTTGAAGTATAAAACACAAGATCCTCCAAACTGGTCATTCACCAGGAGCAAGGGAAGCAGCACTTAACTATTAAGCCTACCTATTTTTCCTGGGCACAGTCATTTGCCAGTGATGGTCAAGGTTCAATGGCAGATACAGTAGGTCTCTCTAAATACATGTAAATATGTACATGTACTAAGTAACACTGACATAACCACAGATTCCCGTTATATATACAGCATATGCTTTGCAGGAAAAGGGGAAACATATTGAGAGTGCTACAAATCTAGCAGGAATAATCACCTACTCCTTCTTTACAAACAGATTTCAAATTCAGCTCACAAGACAAAGGCATTTAAAAGGCAATTTTGTTAAAACAAAATGCTATTCTCCAATGAAATAAAAAACATTTGAAATAGTAAATATTCTTTTGGCAGAGTAATATAGGGTGGGTCTCCTAACAGTAAAAATTAAACATATTTGCTTCTAGTCACAGTCTCCAATGACACCTCATCTGGGATATATAGTTAACACTTGAACATCAACGTGTGAAATGAGTGTTTCTGGAGAGTTCTAATGTGGAACAGGATGCCATTAACAAAGCAGTTTGCTTTTAATCAAAAGTTTTAAATCAAAACTAGAGTACAATTGCAGTAGTGAAAATTCTACAACTACTGGCCAGATCAGAGTCACCATAAAAGACTTCAAAAGGGGCAGACATGTTAGTATCTTCCAGGAAAATTACAAATTGCACAGGACCTTGAAAACTACAGAAAATTTAGTATAGTATCTCTTGTTCAATGGGCCACATCAGCTCCTCTTGAAAAATCTCATTGAAATTTAAGGCCAAAAATCAGCCAGTGGAGGCCCACACACTTAGTGTTGGGAAAGACAAAAGGCTAGTAACACACTACATCTTTAATGTAACATGTAGTATGGACTCCAGAGCATGGGGGAGTTTAAGCCTCCTTATCTCCATACACAGAGACGGAGGAAGAATCATGTGTTTTCTTTGGGAATTTGGAACATCTGTATTGCAGAAGATTTCTGGTGAATGATCAGTAATGTTGTGCATTTGAGTCTGTATGACTCTCAACCAACCATTCATTGCCACATATAGCTCTTGGAGGTTGTGCATACTTTTGTCCTACACCAAACTATAGGAAGCCTACTAAAATGAAATGCATTTCTGTGAAAGTTTCACCTCCTCTAGTAGATTTCACACTAACTTACCTGTACTGCACTTTCCCCGAGAGCCTGTCTGATTTCCCTTAGTGTCTGGTAGTCTTCTAGTAAGTGATCACCACATATTATGTCTACCTAGAAATAAAATTTTAAAAGTAATCAAAAATACATCCTCATTCATTCATTCATTCACTGTCTTTTTCCAAAAAGTATCCTAGGCAGCTTACAATATTTAAAAAACCCAAAAGATGCCGCAATAGCCATATGGGAGAATACAATGGTGCCCCACCTGACAACGATAATCCGTTCCAGGAAAATCGCTGTACAGCGAAATTGTCGTCATCGGGGGGGGGGGGGAAATCCCCATTGAAAAGCATTGAAAACTGGTTAATGTGTTCCAATGGGGAAATACCTCGTCGTCCAGTGAAGATCGCCCATAGAGAACCGCCGATCAGCTGTTTTAAATTGCTGTCTTGCGAAGCTTCTGTCTGGAAAACACCCATTTTGTGAAGGGAAGCCAGCCATTTTGCAGAGCCGGAAAAATCGTCGTTTTGTGAACAAACGGTTCGCGAAGCAAGGACCTAATCATCGTAAAAACGGATTTCCCCCCATAGGAACCATCATTTTGCGATCGCAAAAAAGTCATACTGCGGTTTCGGCATACTGCGATTTCGTCGTATTGTGGGGCACCACTGTATTTGTGTACACAAGTGGTATCTATTGCTGTTTCCTTTTCATAATTTTCTCTAGGAAATTATAACTGCTGCTTGAAGTAGTTCAAAAAGCAATTTAAGCTTGAAGTAGTTCAAAAAGCAATTCAGTTCTTAAAAAAAGAAATTACGACCCATTATGAAGTAATTACTGCAGTAGCTGTAATGTACTGTAACAAGCAGATACAAATCAAACAATTCTCAGCAGAATAAATTAATGTCAAGGTTTCACTCTTGCACAGGCTTCATAATACTTGCTTCTCGTCAATAAACTTGTAGAACTGTTTTTTTTCTGATGTGACTGGTGATTAAATATATCCTTTTATATTTGTAATATATTTTAAATCAAATTGCAAGGTCCTGTGCAATTTGATTTAAAAGCCTGACACTTGATATTTGCTAGTATATATGCAGACAAATAACATGAATATACAGAACATTTAAACACACGGAGCCCACACCCCCCAAATGGCCCACGGTCCAAAAATGGTTGGGAACCGCTGCCTCAATGTATAATTCAAAGTTAATCACAGCATACCTGACAACCAGGATCAAGATCCATCTTTTTTCGGAGGAATTTCTCCACATGTCCAACTGTTGCATCTCCCGAAACACGTACAAATTTCTTTTCCAGTGGCTGCGAGAAGGAGACAGCCAAATTTATAGTGTAAGTGTAAACTTTATACTGCTAAATTTCTAACTAAAATTCTAATCAGGTTCTTTTACAAGGGCTGCTCCAGGACCACACATTAATGGTGATGATAATTATGATGGCAGGAAAATATAATGAAGCAATCAATCTGAGCTCAGTTTTTCTCCATTTTATTTTTGTCTTCAACAATAAGATGATTGGGTAAAATAGTTAATGGATTGCATCACAATATACAATTCAGTTATTCTTTTGTTTAAGATTTCCTGAATTCATTTGCGGTTGTTGTTTAATGTATTCGCAAAGGCTTAGTTGTTAAGTTTTGTTGTTTTGTTGTTAAGTTGTGTCCGACTCTTTGTGATCCCATGGACCAAAGCACAACAGGCCCACCTGTCTTCCACTGCCTCCTGGAGTTTGGTCAAATTCATGTTGGCAACTTCATCTCATCCTCTGTCTTCTCCTCTTGCCTTCACACTTTCCCAACATCAGAGTCTTTTCCAGGAAGTCTTATCTTCTCATGAGACGGCCAAAGTATTGGAGCCTCAGCTTCAGGATCAGTGAGCACTCAGGGTTGATTTCCTTCAAAATGGATAGGTTTGCTCTCTCTGCAGTCCAGGGGACTCTCAAGAGCCTCCTCCAGCACCACAATTCAAAAGCATTGATTTTTCAGCGGTCAGCCTTCTTTATGGTCCAGCTCTCACTTCCATACATCACTACTGGAAAAACCATAGCTTTGACTATGCAGACCTTTGTCGGCAAGGTGATGTATCTGCTTTTTAAGATGCTGTCAAGGTTTGTCACTGCTTTCCTCCCAAGAAGCAGGCGTCTTTCAATTTTGTGGCTGCTGTCACCATCTGCAGTGATCATGGAGCCCAAGAAAGTAAAATCTGTCACTGCCTCGATATCTTCCCCTTCTGTTTGCCAGGAGGTGATGGGACCAGTGGCCATGATCTTAGTTTTTTTGAGATAGAGCTTCAGACCATTTTTTGCACGCTCCTCTTTCACCATCATTAAGAGGTTCTTTAATTCCTCCTCACTTTGTGCCATCAGAGTAGGTATCATTTGCATATCTAAGGTTGCTGATATTTCTTCTGGCAATCTTAATTCTGGTTTGGGATTCCTCCAGTCCGGCCTTTCGCATGATGTATTCTGCATTTAAGTTAAATAAGCAGGGAGACAATATACAGCCTTGTCGTAGTTCTTTCCCAATTCTGAACCACATCCAGCTTACCATGGTTCATAGATATTACATTCCAGGTTCCTAGGCAGTATTTTTCTTTGCAACATTGGACTTTCCTTTCACTTCCAGGCATGTCTGCAGCTTAGCGTCCTTTCAGCTTTGGCCCAACCACTTCATTAGCTCTGAAGCTACCTGTCCTTGTCCTCCACTCTTCCTCAGTAGCATGTTGGACGCCTTCCGACCTGAGGGGCTCATCTTCCAGGGTATCTTTTAGTCTTTTGTTTCGGTTCATGGAGTTTTCTTGGCAATGATACTGGAGTGGCTTGCCACATCCTGCTCAAGATGGATCATGTTTAGTCAGAACTCTCCACTATGACCTGTCCATCTTGGGTGTCCCTGCATAGCATATGCCGTAGTTTCTCTGAATTACTCAAGCCCCTTCGCCACGAGAAGGTAGTAATCCATGAAGGGGTCTGAATGCATACCTTCATATTTTGAAATGATTGCAACAGCCTTATTCAAATAACTTGCTATTTCTATAGTTCCAGCATTGTATCAGGCATAACAAAGTACAAGAGTGCAGCTCCCTGCTTCGATTACAAACTCAAATGTGATGCACATGCCAAATTTGACACATGTATCAGAAAAGAGCAGAAGTGGGCTAAAGATTATATATTATAGTGGTGCCCCGCATAGCGACGATAATCCGTTCCGAAAAAATCATCGCTATACGGATTCGTCGCTATGCGGGGCAAAAAACCCCATAGGAACGCATTAAAACATGTTTAATGCGTTCCTATGGGGAAAAACTCACCTTCAAGCGAAAATCTTCAAGCGAGGGGGGAGAGAGAGAGAGTGCGCGCGAAACTGGCTTCCCCGTGAGCCAGCCCAAAGCACAGCTGATAGGCGGGTTTTTGCAAAGATCGTGGGGAAGCCACCTTCGCAAACCCCGCGTGCTCTCTCTCTCTCTCTCCTCTTGCAGGTCCAGCCTGGGCAAGGAGACTGAGGCACCGCGCCGCCACGGCCAGGGTGACTGAGTCTCCCTGCCCAGGCTGGAGTTGCGAGGGGGGGAGAGAGAGAGCGAGAGCGTGGGGTTTGTGAAGCTGGCTTTCCCGCGATCTTTGCAAACACCCGCCCATCAGCTGTGCTTTGGGCCCATCAGCCAGCCCGAAGCACAGCTGATGGGCAGGTGTTTGCAAAGATCGCGGGGAAGCCAGCTTCACAAACCCCTCTCCTTGGAGGTCCAAGGCTCTCTTTCGGGGGGGGGGGAGCTCTGGGATGATCGTGGGGAAGTGCTTCCCCACGATAATCGCAAAGCAATTTCCCCCCATTTAAAACATCACAATGCGATCGCTTTTGCGATCACAAAAACTCCATCGCTATGCAGATTCATCTTTAAACGGGGCACTCGTTAAGCGAGGCAGCACTGTACATGTAATTAGGCTTAAGAGCACCAAGAGGCCAAGCAAGGCAGAAGGGCAGAGTATCCTAAGATAAGAAGCCTTTGGGACAGATAAGCATAATGGGAGCTAGGAAAATGAAGATAATGGGCAGGATTCAATGTGGAGATTAAAGAGAAAGGGGGGGCCAAATAATGGAGAGAGATAAAAGATGGAACTTATGGTGTACCTGTAGTAAATAAGAAAATGTAATCATAAAGGAGGGTCATCCCATCAGCGCTATAAGAAGGTAAATTAAATAAGTCTTTGCATATTTTGACATCTCATTTTATTGAATAGCTTTGCTAAACTCTTGTGTCAGTTATAATTTGGCTTTTAGCTGCAGGACAAAATTTGTGATAACTCCACTTAAGTATGTATGTAATACATTTTTATTTGATTGACTGTTGGGCACATTTTACACCCCATTTTCTCTCCAACAAGCTGTTAAATAAATATGAGAAATATGTGGTTGGAGAGGAACTTCAATCTTTCCTCATCATTGGCTTCATTGATGGTACATTCTAACAGGATTTGGAGGGCCACATCACCACCCCTAAACCAAAGGAAGCAAATGTGGATTGCCCCATTCCCACCATTTGATCAACAGTAATTAGCCCAAGATTAAGCTTTGTATGGTAACTGGATGAGGATTTGGATCACTGCCCTTTTCTTTTTTTTAACCACTTTTGTCTGGGAAGCAAAAAGGATTTGGGTATGGGTGCGATATACTTTACAGAAATTTAGATTCTGACATACCCGGTGTGTAAATGTCTTAGATTTGTTAATATTAAATTTGGGAAAGAAATTGAGTCAAATGCTCAGCAAGATTGTCATCTAAACTGAAAGTGTAAATCAGGGCAAATTTAATCAGGACAGAAAAGCCTTTTCCAGAAACTGAAAGTAACCATACAGTTACTTGTAATTCCTGAAAAAAGGCAATACTGTACTGTATTTGGAGAAAAAAGCCCAGGGAGCATATGGAGCCTGTGAACCACCCTTTGCCCATCTCAGTCTAGTTGCTCTGCACTAAGAATTCTGACATGCTTTCTTCCATGAGCCCTCAAAACTGAATTATCACATTCCTAACTTTTAAAACTTTCTTTACTCTCTTCTAAATAAATGTGTAAACAAACATTATACCCCAAGGCAAAAATCATATTTTTATTACAATGCTATATAATACAATGCTGTATTTAATTTTAATTATGCATGCTATTAAATAAAATTCAAGAAAATAAATTTTAGCAACATCCATACCTTAAAATTCCCAGAGAGATCATTAGCCCTAGAAAAGAAGAGCAATTAACATAATTAATATGTCTAAGTTACATGGGTTGCCTGTTCAAACTGCTAAATCAATATACATAGCTTTCCTAAGCTTTATTTTATATGGTAGTAATAGTGTTATTTATGATGGTTGGAAGCAAACTGCATACTGGTGTAGCTTCAAGAACACAAATGTCATAGGTTTTGAGAAAAATAAGTGGCAGTATTCATCAGAAGATCCTGAAAGCTGCATTATTTGGTCGAAGTATACAGAAAGGCATGGATCACCAAGACTCTGCTCTTTTAGAAAAGAGGGCACATCTGGTGCATCAGATAGAACTCTTAAAAAGTACTCTTTGCCACAAATGTTGCTCAAGCTTACTCAGGAGCATGCCTCAGTAACAAGATGGCTTGGAAATATTTATTTATTTGTTGGATTTATATCCCGCCCATCTAGACCAAAGGTTTACAAAGCCTCAGAGTGACTAATGCCCCTTCTCACAGTGTTATTTATGATGGTTGGAAGCAAACTGCATACTGGTGTAGCTTCAAGAACACAAATGTCATAGGTCTTGAGAAAGATACCCCATTCTGGGGCTTTGTTTTCTCCTCCCACTACTCTGGGAGGCGTACTTCCCTCTTTTGGGCAGGGTAATAAGGTATTTCCAAGCCATTGTGTTACTGAGGCATGCTCCTGAGTAAGCTTGAGCAACATTTGGGGCAAAGAGTACTTTTATATCTGATGCACCAGATGCACTTTTCTAAAAGACCAGAGTCTTGGTGACCCATGCCCTTGTGTATACTTTGACCAAATATTGCAGCTTTCAGGATCTTTCTCAACATACCCCATTTTTTTCTTTAAGAAAATCCACTCAAAGTCCTTGTGTACCCCTTGTGGGAATTAGGAATCAGTTTTGCCAATGAGGGGACCCAGTAAGTTCATTTTGTAGTTAAAAAATAATTTAGCCAATAGAAGGCATGAGAGTGCTTTTTAGTGAAAAGTAGTGTTATAAAGAAATATATTTTGGTGGTGGGAACAGCATCTACAGCTCTCCAAGCTACAGGCATGGGTGGGTTTGCCCCTTGGATCTCACCCACTTGCCTCCAGTATATTTTTGCTCATCATTCAATTTGTCACAGCTTTTAGATGCTCATTTATTTATACAGCATGGTATCATTAGCATAGTAATAGCATCATCCTGCAAGCTTTGATCTATAGTGATGGGATTTTTGGCCTTACAATAAATCCCATAATTCTCTATTCTGGGAGTTCTACTGACAGATACCAATACTGTATGTGGCTCACCTGGGAGAAATGTCTTAATTGGAAGCTCTGATGTTTAGCTAGGCTTAGTTTCCTGCTCCTGCTCCAGTGCTTGCTGAGAGCTTTCTTTATGAAAAGCAAGCCTGGGTGGAGTTACACCTAGCTAAGCCTTAAAGTCTTCGAGTTGAGGCCCTTCTTCCAGGCAAGTCACATTTAGATGTCTGTCTGGCAGGTAACACCCCTAGAGTATAGAATTATGGGATTTGTGATGCAAGAAATCTGAAAATCCAATTAACAGTGATCTATCTTACTACATCATAATAATTGTGTGCCATTATGTCAATTCTGACATACACTGGCCATTTTAAGGTAGACTACTCAAAAGTGGTCTACCATTCCCTTCTTCTGGTGGCATCCTGGGACTGTACAGCTTGCCCAAGGCCACACAGGCTGGCTCATCTGGGATGCAGGGTGGAGAACTATACTGTCAACTTCTGGTTCTGCAGCCAAAAATCTAACTTACTGAGCTATCCTGGCCAGCTATCTCACTACATAGTTCATGTAAATTCAGTATCAGTGAAATTCAGAAATGCAACAAGGAAATACAATGATTCATTTTAGACAATTTTGGCTCAAAAAACAACCTTAGGCATTGACTGTTTAATCTGGTATCACACCGTAGTAACACTGCTTCCTTCCTTCTTGAATAAACACTTCAAATGAGTAAGGACAGGGGAGATGCAAAAGTAGTAGGTGACAGAAATAGGGTCAGAATCCTGAATGCAGTTTTTCAACAAATGTCATATAGAGACAGAGAACTATTATAATGGCCAGTGCAAAAAAAAAAAAAAAAAAATAGAATAGAACAACTAAAGAAGAAAAACAAGAGATCTCTTCCAGAATGGCCAAGAAATCAAAGGGAAATATGTCTAGATTAGGAATGCCGGAGAACTAACAGGGAAGCACACTATCTGACTAGGAGAAAATAATAAGAAGGTGGAAACAATATACTGAAGACCTATACAGAAGAGCTAAAAGGGTAACAGATTCCTTTGAAGCGGAATCCTATGATGAAGAACCTGAAATTCTAGAAAGTAAAGTGAAAGTTGCTCTGAAAGCTCTAGGAAGAAATAAATCACCAGAGGTAATGAGATATCAACAGAATTATTTAGAGCTAAAGAGACTGAATCTATCAAAATCCTAACAAGAATATGCCAACAGATATGGAAAACAAAACAATGGCTCAACTGCAATGGTTTTAGTTGACAGAATGTTTTCTATATTAAGATACTGTATTATGGCCAGAGTCCAATAATGTACTTCTGTTGGATTTCTCTGCTTCTGCCTGAATCATTGACTCCCTCTTCCTCCTGCATTCTAAATCCTTATCCAGAAGGCTCTAAAAGCCAAATTATTTGAATCTTCGCTTAAAATTCCCAAAATATCCATTAAATATTAATCTTGGAATGTTTATTGCAAAACGAGAATGTTCACAAAATGCAGATCTGAATTTCTTCTATTGTACCTTGATACAATCATTAAAATGAAAACAAAGTAACACAAGGTATGGAGTGTACCCCCCCAAAAGTCCCAAAATATGCAAATTTATTTTTTTACATTCCACACCTGACTATATGTAAGCTAAGAATCAATCAACAGACTGTCTGTCTTCACTTACCCAATGAACTCCAGGAGTAGTGAAGTATCAAGTTCCGGAGGGACATGGAATGCTGAGCCCACAATTTTGCGGTGCCTCCCCCTAGCTGCAGTAGTTGGCTGTGGCACAGCTAAGATACAAAAAGATAAATAAAACTAACAAATAATTATACAATAGGGTACCACCTTTTGCCATTGTACAACATAAAATAACAAGTTGCACAGATTCAGCATCATCCACCCCTGAACAACTTAAAATTGGCCTTAAAACTACTTTTACTATACCAAGATGACTACACTGCTACACAGGCTGAGGCAAAGAGGAAGTCCCGAAACCAGCAAAATCAGGGAGCTGGACGGGGGACAGATTGCATTTGTGGGAGGGATTGTCACTCTTGAATTGGCCTTCTCAGCCACACTAGATACTGTTCCAAGACCTCTATTCCAGTGGTCAGGGAACAGGGGTAAATTACCCCAAATGGGGTAAAAGTGAAAATCCTGGGGGTGATGAGGATGTGACGCTAACCCCCTTTCCTCCTCCTCCTCCTCCTCTTCTGCCTGGAGGGGGGGTCCCTGGCTGCCCGATCACCCCCCCGTTCTCTGGCCCAGCTGCAATCAAACCACAGCGGATGGTGGCTGGTGACAGGCCCTGGTCGGCGGCATACAGCAGCCGAGGCAGTGGTGGTGGGGCCGGCCGTGGCAGATGGCGAGGCTGGGGCAAGTGGTTGGAGTGCCCCAGCCAGGAGGAGCCTCTCCTTCCAGTGCCTGGAGAGGTGGATCGTGGCGGAGGGGGATGGGGGTGGCCACGACAGTGGCCCAGACCAGTCTCAGCTTCCTGGCACTGGGACAACGACAGCCCATGCCCTGTCCCCGTTCCTTGAGGAGCCTGTCAGGTGGCAGTGGCGCTTGCCCGGCTACACAGCTTCCTTCGGTGGCACCTCCATGCTGCCTGCTGGCCAGGCCTGGCAGAACCTCTCGCCCTCTGTGCGGCAGGTGTTGCGGCGCTTCGACAGCAAGGCCCATGGGAGCCCCGATACCAAAGCCCGATGCGGCTGCCCTGGCGAGCAGCTGCCAGAGCCAGTGCCAGAGGAGGCGGTGTCAGGCACCCCCTGGTGGGCAAGTCATCTGCTGCTCTTCGACTGCTGCTCAGGAGCCGCCCGCCGGCGAAGAAAGGGAGCCAACCCCGCAGGGCCAAGGACTGAGTGTGGCCCCACCAGCTGGAGGAGGCGACCTGGGCGCAGTCGGCGAGGCTGTGGTGGCTGCGCTCGACTGGCCGCGTGTGACCGAGATCCTTTCAAATCAAGGGGGTAATGTTGGTGTATATAAATGTTTTAGGGGGTAAAGGGTAAAAAAGTTCCCTGACCTCTGCTCTATTCAGAGCACATTACCATAGTCTCTCAAAACTGAAGGATGCCATTACTAACTGCTACACAAATTGCAGAAGTAAAGTTTTCTAATTCTAATTCAGCATTTCCTTCCAACTAATTGTCAATTAAATCCACTTCCTTCCGTACTACTCCATATTTTTCTCAAGTCCTCTCTGTCAAGCCTCCTTTCCTTCATTCCCTATTTCACGGCATCCTCTCTCCTACCCCATTGCCTACTAATCTCCCTCTTTCCCTCTGTATCCCATGCCACTTTCTTGCTCTGCTTTACCACAAGTTGCTTTACTCTCAGCCACCCCCTTTCATTTCTTTAGTCATCTATTCATTCCTCACCACATGGTCTCTTGCAGCTCCACTTAGCTGCCACATCCATTGCACCTCTATACAGCATAACACTTTCCTTTCTATGGACCACTATCAGCAGTCATTTTTGGTTACTTTTTTTGTCGCCTGCAGTAGCCATTCTCAATAGGGGCCCTGACACATTTGAAGGGGGCCCCAGATTGGAAACAATTCTTCACACACCAATTGATAAGGTTTATTATGTAACTTATAGTCCTGATTTGGTCTATATTTCTTTCACATTGTGTTTATGGTCAAGGTTAAAAAAAAAGGTTGAGAATGGTGCTCTCTCTTCTATGCAATAAAAACTCTGTTGTCGCCTCATTTTCGTTCCTGCATGCCCACCCACCAATTCACAAGTCATTCTTCCTTTAATCACTGTATGTTTTTCCTGTTCCCATTTCCTTATTCTCTCTTCCTCCTCTGAGTTCAGTAGAAACAATACATGAGACTTTCTACTCTATCAAAAAGTTGTAGCAGCACAGGGGTATCAGACACAGATGGGCCATTAAGCATGTCTGACTACATGGTAGAAGAACCCATAAAAACTCCTTAATTTCTAAATCCAAAGTAAAAGCGAAAGGAATTTAGTGATAGTAGCAGGCTTCCACAAATATATTTACCAATGCTACAGCAGCAAGAGTTAGCAGATACCCCATTCCACGTAACATGAAAAACTCTCATCTTCCAACTTAGCAGATATTTCTTATGGGTTTCTTCTTGGTTTTGAATCAGGAGTGTACTGATTCAAAACCAAGTGTTTTATGAGACACCTTTCCTCTGAGCTCTTTGGCACATATATTGAGAGAATTAAAGGGAAGACAGGAAATCACCTTCTACCACAAATAACTTTTGCCTAGTAAGTCAGGAAATGACTTGTAAATCATTGTATATAGGACCTCTCTAACTTTGCTGCTTGATGGGCTTGAGTAGGCCTTGTGTACTGCCATGAAAGTGCAAGAAAAGGACACAGACAACAGCTCTTTTGAATTCCACAGAAAGTCACACACAGAACTCCGGTCACAATTTCAGGGCAGACTTGGTCTAATAACATGCCTTCTTTTGTTAAATCATATTTTGAACCTTCTTTTATTCTGTGGTTCAATTTCCTTGAAAGGTTTATTAGCCTCACTAATTACAATTCTCTCACCCAAACATCTATCATTCCTTTACCTATCACAAGAACAAGGAACACATATCTGTTTCTATACCTACTGAGGACCATCTCTACAGCAGTGGATCAGCCACAGTCTGTAGTGAAAAACTAAAGTTACATGATCCACTGGATAAAATATCATGCAATTATAATATAAAAGAGTGGCAGTAAATCTGCTGCTCTTTTGTAACAACTATAGACTTACCAAGTTTAGGTATTTCTAGACCCCTCTCTCTGTAGAAATCATGCATTTGCTTTTTCTCTCCTGAAAATATTCAATACAAAATGCTTGGTATTGCTGAACATAGGGTAATGTGCAGATATTTTATGGACTGTTTTGGAATACACACTGACAAAACAATCATGATTATTATTCTCCACTTCCCCCTTACACTTGTACAATAACATCATCTTAACAGATGCTGAAGAAAGCCAAAGAACACAGAGAGGAAGCCTCAATGACAGCTTTGTCAATATCCTTACTAATTTTTATGATGTTTCCCATGTAATTCAATGTACAAATTCAAAGGCAATAAATAAATAAATTGTGATAATTCCACAGGTCATGTTATTTTAAAAAATGATATTAGCGCTATTTTGAACCTTTGGTTTTCCTCCACTGTCCTCTTGCTTTGTGTTCTGGTACTGCTCCTTTCAGCTTTAAATACACCACAATTTAGCACTGGACAGCATAGTTTGCTGAACATTCTTTGGCATTCTTAATTCAGCTGGTTCGGTCCCACTGGCTTTGATTATGCTACTCAATGCTATCCATACACTGGAGTACAAATTAAAAGAATAGCATTCAGAACGGATTTATAAGAAGCTGATGAATTTTAAAAATAGCGAAGAAGGAATTTCTGAAGGAGTCTTGAAAATTAATGTAAACATTTCACAATAAAGAAACCAATTTAGTGATCCAAATAATTACACAAGTGTGCATTCATCTTCTGAGATATATGCATCTGATGCCTACAAATTTTCCCCTCCTAAACTATAATGCTTATGAAACTTGTAGAATAAAAACTGAGAATCTTAAAACTGTTGCAGTTCAAATCACTTTTGCAGTAAGCAAGTCAGAGAAAACAGATATATGCCAAATCTCAAGAACCTGAAACAACATATTTAAAATTTATATAGCAATTTTATTCCATATGACCTGCAGTGACCTGCAGTACTGAATTCTCCATTTAAGACTATTTTCAGTTTTTATCAATAAGAGCAGGCTAAAAATAGAAGACTTACTTTCCTCCAAGCTGACAACTAACTTATACACTATATCTTGCAACTGTCGATCCAGCCTAAATGATTAGAAAAGAATATAGTCATTATTTATTTGCTAAATCTGCACACCATATTTCGATAAAAACGTATCTTCAATACATCTAATGACAAGATCTTGATAAACTAAGAGTTGTACTTAGAACAACAGAACCCATCCAATAAGCATTAATAAAATTAGTTATGGAATGTAGATTATATGGTTTGGTTGTTATTTACTGAAGGTAAACCACAAAAGAGAGGAAATAGGCACCAACAATGAATTTTCATCTCTAATTGCAAACTGGAAGATAAATAACACTGCCCTTTCTAGTACATCTCTAGGAAAGCGCTAAGATACTAGCTAAGAGATCACAGCTGCAAAAGCAACTGCACTAACAACTTTAAAGCAGAGTCCCAAATACAATTGTTAGCCCTAACTAGACTAGACCCATTGACCAAAATCCTATTACACTGGTAGAAAAATGCAACTGGATTTTTGAATCAACATGCACCTGTTAAGTCAATAATTATGGAAGTTCCATTGACTCTATGAGTCTATTCTAATTAGAACAGTTCTAACAAATTGGATTTGGGCCACTGAGTGAGCATTCCAGTACAGATAAGATGTTCCAGAAACAGAACTCACATTGGAAAATTTCAAAAGGAAGAAAAACGTGTTCTGAATATGCAGCATTCTTTTCTTCCCTTAACAATAAAGATACTTTTGTGCAGGCTGCCAAATTTCCTTTTCAGGGCAACAAGAAATCTTTCTATATGTATGGCTGGTTTAAACCATTCTTTCAAATAAACCAACAGGTAAAATCTAGAAAAGAAATATGAACCTTGATATTAAACCATTGTTCTTTTATACCACAACTAAATATATATACAGAAAACAATGTTTAAGAACATTACCTGATGTTATATAGAGGCTGTGTCTGATGTACTACAATATTGCACTTTGGACATCTGTTACTGTAGTAAAAATGTCTTACTATGCAGCTTTTACAGACTGTAAGAAATAAATTAATTGTTATGTACCTATTACATCGTAGCATGCAGTTACCAAATCTGATATTGAATGTATAATAAGTGATGGCTAAAACAGGGAGCAATTACAGTACAAAACAAAAAGACAACTGCTTTGCCTAAATTGATTTCTATTTTGTTTTCTATACAAAACATTCAGAGTTGTTTACAATAAATGTTAGAAATATCAGTTGCATCACAATATTTAATTATTTTATTTCAATCACTCTTACGACCTGGAAAGGTCCACAAAGCTGTTATATAAAATACATTAAATGAGGACCAATTCTATACTTTCTAAAATTGCCCTAAGATGATGTATCTTTTCCTACTACATAACAAGCTGCTGCAACTATCCCTATTGCTGTTCAATTTTACTTCCCCAATTACAACAACTAAGTGATCTTCTGCCAGATCAAATGTTTCTTTCCCTATGAGACTGCAGATCTTTTAGCATCCAAGAACAGAAAGGGAGAAGCCAAATGCAGAGGCTACAGTTAGTTAAGCTATAGAATGATGACTTTAGGATATGGGAGCTTGCAGATTAATAAAGTACCAAAACTGAGTGATAGAGAATATATTTTGCATGCAGAATGTCTGTGATTAACCCCTCTCACTCCACAAAGGTGATATGAAAGGCTCTGTCTAAAAACCTAGAAAATTGTTGCTAATCATAGCAAGATCAATGAACAGACTGATATAGCATAAGGTAGTTTACAATGTTTGTAATGGTAGGCAGTGTTAAGCCTTTGGATTGACTTGGCCTGATACAACTAGGAAGAACTTGGCCTGTTTTGTTTGCTTTGCCCTCACAGCAGTATATCCTGCCTATAATAGTTCAGGTTCCAGCACTTATCAGCAACATCATACATTTTGGTTCCAAAATTGCATGGACAATATAGTTTTTATTATCCTATGTTTCAAAATGTATGCCTGAATCTTCATAGGATAATAAAAACTGTAATGCTCTTATAGAGTTAAGAAGGAACAGAAACTTGGTGACATTACTTATTTAGGCAGAATAAGAATGGTAAGATCTATGAGGAAGACTCAACATAATAATAAATTCAACTTTGCTTCCTTTCTTCCTTTGTATAAAACAGGTTAAGCCAAGAAATTGCCTCTGTAGAAACAAGGATTACTAATGTTTTCAAAAACAAAACAAGCCAAAAAGCTGTATGGTCCACACACAATATAAATACAAAAGATAAAACCTTTATTAGACCACTAAAAAAAAGTAAACAATTTGTAAGCTTTTATGGTTAAAACTCTACTTCAGGCCAAGCACTGAAACTGAACAAAAATTATTAATGAGAAACCCAAAAATGTATGGCAGAAATCTGCCAGGTATATGTCTTAAGAGGAGTTCAAACTCCAGCTACAAAATTATGGGGTGTGTGGCTTGAAACTTTGCCCCTGGTAAAACTAGGGTGGAATTTTCCACTCAATTCTTCAAATAAAAACTGTCAAAGCAGATTTATTTATTTAGATTTATACCCTGCCCATCTAGATCAAAGTCTACTCTTTGCATGTATCTTCCCCTCACATATATTTCCATTGCCTTCCATGTGAAACTCAAGGTTCCTGTTTGGGAACAGGCCATGCAGAAATGTCAGCCTCCATAGGAAAGCTAAAGTCAGAATCTGTACTCATCAAGTCAAAGTCAACTGAAGCCAAATTAATAGTGTTACCTAGTGGGCATAAGCAGATATTGTCTTCAATTTGTAGTTCTGTTAACTGGTCTAATAAAGGTATTTTGTGCATCTTGTGCATTTTTATCATGTTCTCCGGATTTCAGTTCTAAGATTATTATTACTGATTTTAAGAAACCCTCAAAACAATTGGCATAGCACACATTTCTTGACTTTACTACTAAATTGTATTTTCTACTGATCTTTCTTCATATATATATATAATGTTTTCTTAAACAAGAAACCAATAACAGTACATACATGTGTGAAGGCATTCTGTAATTGTAGTGGCATCTATAAAATACCCCTTGCAGATAGAACACATTATATATGGTGTCAGCTCAGATAGTTTAATCATACGCTGCAAACAGAAAAGAATTGTGTTGAATACTTTTAAGGCTTGCTTCCTACTACTACAAAACATTTACAAGAAAGTTAAAAGCTGCAATTTTTTTAAAAAATTCTCTTATTAAGCTATCACTTCAACAAGAGGACTGCAAAACCAATTTGGGGAAAAATGATATAAGCAGAGTCAAAGTTACTGCTCTCTGTGGTTGTCTCAATAAACTATACAGGAGTAAGAGAGGGTCTCATTTCAGAAACAAAAATTATTCTGGGGACACCTTGTATACCAGGAAGAAATAAGGCCTGTGTGCCTTAGGAAGAAGTAAACCCAGCCTCTGCAGAGAATGTGACTGCTATCTGGAAAGATAGAAATACTATATGTACATAAGACATACTGACAAACATCTTTTGCATTTACCCAAGTGGCACCACACACCAAATCCTGCTGCAAACTATTATCCTTTAAGTTATCTTCTGCTCTGTCTGAAGCATACTACAAAACATGAACTACAGTACTAGTTTTATACTGATGCTATTGTCTTGTTTATTTTGTTGTGAACCAACTTGGAAAGCATTTCATTGAACAATGGCATCTAAATGTATACACTAAATGCATTATGGAAGATAGGGATATTTGTTCTGCCCGATATGCTTAAAAACAGTAGCACTGGAGAGCTAGATGCGCCTTTAAAGGTCATCCCGTCCAAACCCCTGGCTAAAGAAGGAAATCCCTTCTGAAGTGTACAGAGACCTCAGGAAATGCAGCAAAGGTGTGTACACTTGTAGAAATATAGTACATTTTTAAACTGCCAAGGAACAGTTTGCCAAGGAACTCGCAATCGTACGTTACACTCATAAAAACGTTAGGAAGAAGACTACTGGGTGGCAGCAACTTGCCAGAGAGGCACCCAAGGGTAAGTCAAATTGAGCTAAAGAGCAGAACCTGAATTCACATCAGAGTCCCAACTTTCCAACCACTGTGCTTTTCTAGTCCATCTGTCTGTCTAGTGAGCTCTGGAAATGTCCATGAACCACCCTGTGACATGGGATCCCGAATTATCATCACAGGCGAAGACGAGTCGCTCCAGCTGCCGTCAACCCTCCAACCACGACTTCACGCTGGCAATTTTACCTGAACGTGTGACACCTCTTTACCTTCCTTCCCCGAAGACCAAGCCCTCGTTTTACCTCATCCTCATCATCCGTATCCATTTCTCCCTCCTCTACCCCAAAGCGCCCGAAAGCGTCCGTGGGGGCCCCTTCCAGAGCTTCGTCTTCCTCCTCGTCTTCCAAGTCTTCCTCTTCGTCTTCGTCCTCCTCGTCGTTTTCTTCTTCCTCCTCCTCTTCCATGTCTACGTTTCCCTCACCGCTGGATTCAGAACGGCCTCCCCTCTCGAAGCGGGAACCCGTCCCGGAGCAACCGGGGGCGTCTAGGGCTGCGGCTGCTTCAGCGGGATCTTCCTTTTCTTCCTGCCCTCCTACCTCCTCACAAGCTCCCTCAAGGACGGACCCTTTGCTCATCGCCATCGCCCTTAAGAAAACGAACAGCTAGCTCGCCTTCAGCAAGAAGGAACTGAAGGAACGCCCGCAAAAGCCAGTTTTCCAGCAAAAAACACGCTATTTCCCCCTCCCTCAAGGCTCTTGTTTCCCCTTCCCGAACCTCCCTACCAAACATCATAAACGTGACTACCAACCGAGAGCGCCTGCGCGGAGCCAGTTGGCGCGCTCGCTCCGAGGAGGGCACCTGCATAGTTTACATACACCCGCTCTAAGGCTTCTGGGAAATCTTTTTGACGAAGATGGTGTTACAACGGCATATGATCTTGCCACTGAATTTAGACTTCAAGCCAGGGCGAATTAAAAAAAAAACACCCAAGGATTTATTAAAAAATCAATGTGGTTTAAATCACGATTTAAATAAAAAAGTCGATATTAAAAATTTAAATAGTGATTTAAGTAAATTTGATTTAAATAAAGTCCCCGTCGTTTCCAGCACCAAAACCAAATCATAAAAAAACTCAGTTTAATACTACTTAAAAAGGCATTTTTAAAAATATATACGCCTAATTCTTAATTACGACTTTGTTATGTTATGTGGTGTCAAATCAGAACCGACATACAGTGACCTTAAACAGGGTTGTTGAGCTGCTTTACCCTTTTCACGCCCCAAGAGGCTGAAGGGAAGATTCAAACCCAGGCTCTCTGAATCCTAATCCGTCACTCTATCCACTATATCAGGCTTGATATCCCAGTTATTTTACCGAGATAACTTACTTTGATGGTTTTGAGACTTGAATAGAAGTATGTACAAGCTAGGGTCGATTTGGCGCATGGAAAATCTGACGTCTTGCTGTTCTTCAACGACTGTCTGATTGACTGGACTAGTCAGCAGTTAAAATCAGTGTTCTATGCCTTCAGTTTAAAAACCCGCATATTTTAATGACAGATTAAGTGGTCTTGTGGGCAATGACTGTATTGCTTACAGACAAGAGACTATAAGAAACCTACTAAAGTATCTTTATTAGACGTAATATTGGGGGGCGTGTTTACTAAGAAGGAAATGGGATTGATTTTAATGGTAAAGCTGATTGTAGCCTTCTTTAGCAGTTTAAATCGGATATCCGAGTCATTGGGATTGGGCTGTTTACTGCAGACAGAAAAATGGAACCAACCAATCCAGTTTTCACAGAACTCTTGTGTTTTAAATAAACAAATAGCTCGGAATTCTATTTGGTGAAGTTTGTAAAGAAGTTGTTCAAACGTTCACATAATGTAAAACAATACAATTTTATCAGCTTTGCATATTTTACGTAACATAACATATATGTTAACGCTGAAGAATCTTTTGTTCTCCTCTAGTTAACACTTCCTAACTTGGAACTGTATGTCTCCGCAAGCATTTGGCTTTCCTTTCATATAAACGGCACACAGTTGAGTAAACCCCACTGATTTCATTTGAACCTTCTACGTATCTTGCGACACTCCAAAAATTATAAGAAATGTAATTGTCGTTTTCTGTTTTGTGAAAAAAAAAGCGACAACAAGGAACCAGGAGCACTATCCCAATTAACCCGCTCTCCCTCTTTCTTCCTCTTCCTTGCCATAAAGCAGAACAGCGCCGGAAGTGCCGTAAAGCATCCAAGGGCTGTCACTAGTGGCGGTTGGCCTCACGATGTTACGGTGTTCCCTCATTGTCGCAAAGCCGCGGGCAACCCGAGCGGGAGTGAGGCTTTCGGGCTTTGCAGTATGGCGGCATTGCCGGAGGAGCCGGGCGAAGGAGTAACAGTGAAGCCGGATCCCGATGCGGGAGCAGTGCCGCCGCCAGCCCCGCCGTCCGCCCTCCCGCAGTCCCCAGTAACGACAGCCGTAGCGGCGGCTCTTCCTGCTCCTGCCCCCTCGGTCCCTTCTCTTCTCCCAGAAGGGGAGCCCTCGGCGGGAGGAGTGGACTCGAAGCCGCCGGTCGCTCCCAGTCCTGCCCCGGCCAATTCCCAGCTGCCCACGGACCGTCAGACGCTGCTGGCCGTGTTGCAGTTCCTGAGGCGCAGCAACCTCCGCGAGTCTGAGGAGATTCTCCGTCGGGAAGCCCGGCTCTTTGTCGAGGAGGGTGCGACCGATCCTAGCTCCTCAGCCCCCGGAGTCCAGGCGACCCATGGCGCGGAAGGACAGGAGTCTGGCGTCGGGATCGCGGCCCCCGGAGCTGGCGACGTCCTGCTCAGCTCGGTTGCTTTTGGACAGAGCGGGGCTACCATCTCTCCGGCCGCGGTCACGGCTGCTCCCGCAGTGCCCCTGGGGGGTGCCGGGAAAGGTGAGAGGGGTAGCGGATAAATCGCCCCCCCCCCCAAGGATCGGTCACCCAGGCGCTTACTCTAGCGACAGTACTTTTGCCCTATACGGTACTTTGATACGTATTATGTGCCCGTCAAGTCGGAACTGACATCTAGCAACCCAAATAGGGCTCCTAAGGCAACGGGATATATTTTAAGAGTGGTTTTACCAATTCCACTCCCCCAGTGAGTTTCCATGGCCAAGTGGGGATTTGAACCCAGGACACCTGAGTTCTAGTCTCTTTTTCCACTACAGCAAACTGAGTATCTAATGGTTTTTGTGGGTTTTTCGGGCTCTTTGGCGGTGTTCTGAAGGTTGTTCTTCCTGAAGGTTGTTCTTCCGCAGAGTGCTGTCCTCTGAAGATGCCGGCCACAGAGACTGGCGAAACGTTAGGAAGTACAACCTTCAGAACACGGCCAAAGAGACCGAAAAACCCACAACAATCATTGGATCCCGGCCGTGAAAGCCTTCGCGAATAAACTGAGTATCTGTGACAATAATCATGTGCTGTCAAGTACATTCTGACTTATGGTGACCCTTTTCAGGGTTTTCCAGGTAGAAAATACTCAGTAATTTATAATTCCCTTGGGACTGCACATCTTATCGAGGGCCACACAGGCTGGCTGTGCTCGCAGGAAGCATAGTGGGGAACTGAACTCTCAGCCTGTGGTTTTGCAGCCAGATACCTAACTCGCTGAGCTATAGGAAAAGTCAAAATCAAGGTTTTTAACTCATGTAACAGTAGTTTTATGATGTCCTCTGGATACAATAGCCCCATCCTGGAGTTGGTGTGAATGATTCCATGATGAATCGAGTTGAAATCACACACTGGCATTCTTTTGTAAAATCCTAATTTTTTGAAATAATGTTAACAATTATTATTATATTTTTATTCCACCGTTCAGCTTAATAGGCCCTCTAAGAGGTTTAGAACATTAAAACCACTGAATATGAAAACTACTATAAGATATAGTTGAAAACTACAGAAAAAAATAATGTAGTAAGTTGTTGACTACATTTTCATTTCCCTAATAACTGGATTGGAGACACAGTATCACAATTTTAAACCTAGAAGTTGGGAGACAGAAACAAGTAGTATTGCAGATATTGTGTAGAGCAAGGCTGTCGGGAGCATGTGGTTCTTCAGGTAGTATAATTACATGCCATCAAGTTGATTCTGACTTATGGCAACTCTTTTTAGGGTTTCTGGGTAGAGTACTCAGAAGTGGTGTGCCATTCATTTCTGATGCTGGAATGCAAATCTCGTAAGCTGTAGCCATCTCAGTTGGTGTGAAAATGATGGGAACAGTAGTCCTACGTTCACCATCTCCACTACAGACTATGCTAATCTAAAAATGGTACTGTAGTTCATATTTTCTAATAATGGTAGTTCATATTTTCTACTTCATTCTTTGCTGATCTAGCCATTCCCTTTCTATAGGAAATAATTGAGAGTCATCACCTTGAATTGGAGTAGCTGAATACTATAGGATATACTGATGTAGCTGTTCTTTATATAAGCATTTGTTCTATAGCCGCCTAGAATGGTCGTATAGACCAGATGGGCGGGATACAAATCAAATAAATAAATAAATAAGCGTGTTTCATAGTCACTCACTGAGTGTCACTGGTAATTAACAGTTATCAAAACTGTACTATTTACCTCCAAACATTAATGCTTTGCAGTTGGAGTCCTTGTGGAAGATCAACCCGATGTGAGTGCAGTATTATCTGCCTACAATCAGCAGGGAGACCCAGCGCTCTACGAAGAGTACTACAGCGGACTGAAAAACTTTATCGAATGTGCTCTCGACTGCCATCGAGCTGAGCTGTCGCAGCTTTTTTACCCCCTTTTTGTACACATGTACTTGGAACTGGTTTACAATGGACATGAAAATGAAGCAAAATCCTTCTTTGAAAAGTAATAAAAACATTTTTGTTCCTTTAATCTTGGTTTGCATGTTTCCACTATTAGGTAGATCAAACTGTTTAAGCACAGGTCTCCTGCATGCAAGAGAAGCCTCTTCAGCAAGAATTGGCTGTGTTAATGAATGAATGGGCTTCAAAATACAAGCACTGGTTTTAATGGTTAATATGACATAACTATCATATGCTAATATCCCCCTGTAATTACCACATGTCTGACAACTAATTATTCTTGTTATGAAAGAGCTGTTTCATGGTCTTGACGGATTTCTAAAAAATTAATTTCTCCTGGGCATAAACTATTACATTATCCTTTTCTGTGCCATAGGAGGGTTTCAGTGATGAAATGGGGGGCATGGAAGGGGCTTTCCTGAAAAATGTGAAGACCGTGCATACATTCAGCCATTTCCTAGGCAACAACTGCACCCTGTCAGCTGATCTTTCCACTCTGGAAGCACCATTGGATTGCTTCCAACATGACCAAAGAAGTAGTGAGAAAATGTTGTCTCCTGTTTGTCTCTTTTTTTTGAGCATGGGTAAATACATGCAAGCTTCCCACTGGGTTTTAGGGGAAGGAGACAGGGGACACCTGTTTGTGCCTAAGACTAGAAAAATCTTAGATACCTGGGGTATAGAGGTCCTAAAACCCTTTTGTGCACTTGAGTATTTGAAATGTTTTTCCTGGTTCTGTATATTAGTTTTAAGAGAGAATGTTACCAGCAACTGTTACTAGAAATTCGTAGATGGTTTGTATTGCCGTTTTCACAATTCCATGTGTGTTTCTGTGCCTTTAAAATATTGGCTTTCACCTGGTATAAGCAACTGAAAAAATGGTCAAATGTCTTGTTAAATCAACTGTTAAATTAACTGTTGTTGCAAGGTGTTCTGGTAAGGATCACCAAATTGAAATTGTTCATCGTTCATCT
This sequence comes from Pogona vitticeps, assembly GCF_051106095.1. NCBI lineage: Eukaryota > Metazoa > Chordata > Lepidosauria > Squamata > Agamidae > Pogona > Pogona vitticeps. The sequence continues at coordinate 56,013,036 of NC_135785.1, forward strand.
GTGTTTAACCTTTTTCTAGGTTTCATGGAGATCAGGAGTGTTATTATCAAGATGACTTACGTATACTGTCCAGTTTGACCAAAAAAGAGCATATGAGAGGAAATGAGACAATGCTGGATTTCAGAACGAGCAAGTTTGTGCTGCGTATTTCCCGTGACTCTTACCAGCTCTTGAAGAGACACCTTCAGGAAAAACAGAACAATCAAATCTGGAACATTGTTCAAGAACATCTTTATATTGATATCTTTGATGGAATGCCTCGCAGTAAACAACAGATAGATGCTATGGTCGGAAGTTTGGCAGGAGAGGCAAAACGGGAGGCTAATAAAGCAAAGGTATGTGGTTGATATTACACACATCATAGATCTTTTATTAGAGACACATATGTACATTGAGCCTGATGAGGGCTCTTTGTTGATGTGCTCTTCTAGTCGCCATTGCAATCACTATGTTTGGGTGACTATCTCAGTGTATTAAACTGAAATATTCTTGAGCCTTTTGCTCACTCTCCTTTTGGCTTCAGTTTACACAAGACATAGTTAAACCAACAACCTTTTCATTAACCACCTTCTCATTTCTACGGTACTTTTCAGGATATTAAATGTTGTGGTTTGAAGGGGTTTTTTAATGTCATGGCTTGTTCTAAAGTGGTAACCAGGGTTTTGTAGTTCAGATGAAGCTGGAAACTAGCAATTTAGAGGTGACATAGGAAATTGAGAAGTTGGTGGTGCCAGTAATTTTATTTTATTAGATTTATACAGTAAGTGGTTTGTGTCTCAAGGCACTTTGCCTCTGGATGAAAAGCACTTTCTGACAGGAGTAAAGATAAAGTTCAAATAGAGTCAATTGTCATTTTAAGAAGTGGATTGAAAGAAAGGCAAATCCAATACAGTGGCAGTTTTCTTCCATGAATATTGATTCCTGTTTCATTGCTGAGTACTTGGCCATTGTTTCCTGTGCTCTGTGCAATGGATGTTTTGCTGCTTTGAGGATATCTGTTGTGCCACCTTGCTATAATAAGTTAGATGTTAGTATTACTTCCACTCCAGTAAGAAAATGGAGCTCAGAAAGTCTGTACTATAGCTTTGAAAAGGGGCAAGTAAGGGGAAACATAGTAGAGGCATTATCTGTTGGTTGCTAGATGAAGAAGATGCCAGACTGTATACGATTTGGTTTGATCTGGTGTGGCTGCTCTTTCATTCTTATGACACCTTGTGCATGTACAGAATTGAGTTCTCTAGAATAGATCCTGTAATCTAAGGATAATGTGATTATTTTCTCATTTGCAGAAGAGTGATTTTTGTTACTTGAAAGCAGAACTCCATGCTACCAAATTATTTTTAATGATTAGAACAAAAACTGATTGCAAAACCAAAAAGGTCTACCTGAACTGGGAAATGGGTATTAAAATGTCAGATGGGATGCAAGCAAAGAGATGTATCTGGGAAGAAAAAAATTCAACCTCACTGATGGAATTTGAGGTAGTAGTGATTAATCAGAAAAGATCTACTGAGGTGGATAGCACAGTGAAAATGTTTACTCACTGTGTGGCCGTTGTAAGAAAGACAAGGCCTAGGTTGGGCATAATTAGAAAAGGAGTTGAATATAAAACAGCTATATCATAAGCTCTTACACAAATCTACGTATATGCGATTATGTGCCATCAAATCACATCCAATTAATAGTGGCTCTAATAGGGTTTTCAGTGTATGTGAAATATTTAAGTAGTACTGTATTTAAGTATTTTTACCAGTGTTGCCCCTACTTGGCCAAATTTCAATGGCCAAGTAGGAATTAGAATCAAGGTGTCTTGAGTCCTAGTTGGTCACAAATCTATTGTGTGATCATACTTGGATTACTTTATACTGTTCTGGTCACTGCATGTAAGAAACAATATGTAGTAATTTGACTCAACAAAACCTATTATCTAATCAGTTCTGTGTTCTGCCTAAATTGATTTGTACTGTATTTCAAATCTTTCTTTTCTTTTTGGCTTACAGGTCTTTTTTGGGTTACTGAAAGAACCAGAAATTGAGTTGCCTTTAGATGATGAAGATGAAGAGGGTGAGAATGAGGAGGGCAAGCCAAAGAAGAAGAAGCCAAGGAAAGACAGTGCAGGATCAAAAAGCAAAAAGCAAGATCCAAATGCTCCTCCTCAGAATAGGTAATGTCATTTGCTGCAAAATCCCAGATATCCCAATGAAGTGAGCAGAACTTAATCCCATAGCAAAATTCCAAAGGTATACAGCCTTTCTAGCAAGGTGACAGTGGCTGAAGGGACTGAAAGCTTATAGGCATATGCATATGCAGTCATGGCCAAAAATAATGGCACTCTTGCAATTCTGTCAGAAAATGCAACCCTTCTCTCAGAAAATTGTTGCAGTTGCAAATGTTTTGGTACTCACATGTTCGTTTCTTTGGTTTGCGTTGGAACAAAAAAAAAAAAAAACCAGAAGAAAAGTTAAATCTGATACAATCCCACACAGAAACCCAAAAATACACTGGCCAAAATTATTGGCATGTGTAACTTAATATTTGGTAGCACCCCCTTTGGAAAACAATAACTGAAATCAATCACTTCCTATAACCATGAATGAATTTCTTTCATCTCTCTACTGGAATTTTGGACCACTCTTCTTTTGTTCCAGGGCCTTCAGATTTGAAGGATGTCTTCTCCCAACTGCTGTTTTCAGATCTCTCCACAGGTGTTCTGTGGGATTCAGATCTGGACTCATTGCTGGCCATTTCAGAACTCTCCAGCGCTTCGTTTGTAACCATTTCTGAATGCTTTTTGAAGTGTATTTTGGGTCGTTGTCCTGCTGAAGACCCATGATCTCTGGTGTAGATGTAGCTTTCTGACACTGGGCACTACGTTGTGCCCCAAAATTCTTTGGTAATCATCAGATTTCATGATACCATTCACACAGTCAAGGCACCCAGTGCCAGAAGCAGCAAAGCAACCCCAAAACATCTTTGTACCTCCACCATGTTTGACTGTGGGGACTGTGTTATTTTCTTTGAATGCCTAGTTTCTTCTTCTGTAGTGCCATGAGGTCCTTTACCAAAAAAGTTCTACTTTTGTCTGCCCACAGTACATTTTCCCAGGAGGATTGTAGTTTTGTCACATAAGTTTTGGCATACTCCAGTCTTGCTTTTTTATGCCTTTGTGTCAGCTGGGTCTCCTACTATAGCATCCCTTTTCATTCAGATGGTGACAGATAGTGCGAGCTGACACTGTTGTACGCTGTGTCTGCAGATCAGCTTGAATTTGTTTGGAAGTTAATCTGGGTTCGGTATCCACCATTCAAACAATCCTTTGTTACAATTTGTCAGTAATTTTGCTCTTCCGTCCATGTCCAGGGAGGTTAGCTACAGTGCCATGGGCTGTAAACCTCTTGATGATTTTGCGCACAGTGGACAGAGGACCATTAAGATCTCTGGAAGTGGACTTGTAGCCTTGAGATTGTTGATGTTTTTCCACAGTGTTTTTCGCTCAAATCCGCAGACAACTCTTTACACTTCATTCTTTTCTCCATGCTCAGTGTCACACGCAACACAAAGACTGAGTGTACTTTTCTCCATCTTAACTGGTTGCAAGTGTGATTACTGTATTGCCCACACCTCTTACTTGTGACAGGTGTGTCTAAATACAAATTAAAGGAGCATCACATGCTTGAAAACCAATTATTTATTACAATTTAGACAGGGTGCCAATAATTTTGGCCAGTGCATTTTTGGGTTTCTGTGTGGGATTGTATCAGATTTGACTTTTCTTCTGTTTTTTTGTTTGTTTGTTGTTCCAATGCAAACCAAAGAAATGAACGTCTGAGAACCAAAACATTTGCAACTGCAACAATTTTCTGAGAGAAGGGTTGCATTTTCTGACAAGATTGCAAGGGTGCCAATATTTTTGGCCATGACTGTACCTGCATTCTAGCAAGCCTGTTTCTTCACTGGGCAGCTGCGGAGATCCTTCTGTCTACCATCTCTTCCTTGCTGCTAAAAGAAGAAATCTTCTGTCTGTAATAGCAAGGATTTGTGGGAATTCAGCCACAACAGTGTGAGTCACAGTGGCACCTTAGAGACCTGCATTTCAATATCTTGGGGCATAGGTTTTGCACCCTTGTAGATTTTTAGCCCTATCCTTTTACATAAACTTTTATAAAAATAATATCATACTACAAGTGGCAGTTGGTGTAACTGAGCAGAAAGATAGATACCAGAGTAGGCCTCTGCTCCATTCCCTTCTATTAGATCTAGCTTTCTATATGGAAGGTTTGAGGGATTTTTTTCATATGCGAAAGTACTGAGCTATGTAAACCCTTATGTAACCTGAGTGATGCAGCCCAGACCTAGCTTTATTATCTCAGTGAAAACTACCCCATAGTTAAATCATAGTTTACGTATTTCTGACAAATATTGTTATTTTTAAGCCATTATTCACATGCATTTTATTGGATTCAAAGTATTACTGTACTGTGCTTTGTTTTTTGAACATTGTTACTTCCCATACAGGATCCCACTTCCTGAGCTAAAAGACTCCGATAAGCAGGATAAAATAATGAATATGAAGGAAGCCACTAAGCGTGTACGTCTTGGTCCAGACTGCTTGCCTTCCATTTGTTTCTACACATTCCTTAATGCTTATCAGGTTAGTCCTGGGCTTTTAAAAGGCTGTTTTGGACCTTTAAAAGGCTGAGGCAATGTTGAAGTATCATTTAAACAGCCAGTTGCACCCCTGGAGTTTTCTTTGTTGTACCTGACCATTTTCAAATATTGTTTTTTTTGTGGGGGGAGCTAGGCAATGCTGCGGGGGGGCATATGGGGTCCGCAGACATGCTGTGCTCAGCCTTGTTCTATAGCATTACACCCAGTAGCATAACCTAAAAATGGATTGTATCCAGACTTTGAATCAGTGGAAAGATGTTCACACCACAGGATTTCCCAATATATCTTCACTATTTTCAGCCTGGAATGAAGTGACAGCGAGCTTGTGAAACTGATAAGAGGCAGTGTACACAAGTATTTAGACAAAAGGCCACTCACATACTAGTGCTGATACAATTGATTATCGTAACATCAGTTTCTTGTCAAAGAATGCCTTTTGAAAATCTTGTTTTTGGCTGCTTAAATTATTGAGATTCATAGATGTGATTGCTTGGTGGCTAGCAGTTGCTGCATATGTTTATGAGTGTTTAGTAGTGTTAACTACATCTCATTGACCCATCACTGAAAATTGCTGAAGTGGCAGGGTGTTGTATGTTAAATGGGACAGTCGTGTTCCTTAGATCTTTCACTTCACATGGAGTTTTTAAAACACTCAGGAAAACAAAAAGAAGTTGCATTGTTTTCACATGTCTCCACATTCTAATGTAAAGTGGAAGAATAGCTTCATTCTTTCTCCCAAGCCTTCTGGACTTGTCTGAGGATGAGAAAGGACTGAGTCAGTGGTGGTTACAAACAAAATAACTAAAGTAATTTCTCTCCAATTTCGTAGCATTGGCTTTAGCCCCTTCCCCAAAAATCATTGGTTTGATAATTCCATAGTTTGCCATTTTCTATATTCAATAATTATAAGGTTTTTAAAAATCAATAATAACTTCCATGTTCAAAACTGGTGGCAGATGTTTAATTCTCTGAATACAGGATTGTGTACATATATATTTTAAAACTTAAAATCTTTACTGTTTAAACAGGGACTTACAGCAGTGGATATTACAGATGATTCAAGCATGATTGTTGGAGGCTTTGCAGACTCCACAGTCAGAGTATGGACTGTGACACCCAAAAAGCTACGAAGTGTGAAATCAGCAACAGGTTGGAAATTTTATTTTTTTATTTCAGTCACTGTTTTGGGGAGAAAAATTCATGGAGGGAAGTTCATGAGGTGAAACAGTTCTTTCATGTGAACTGATCACATGAAATTACTTTGACTTTACCCTGTTAATTTGTTGGAAGAACTTAAGTATTGACTAGTTTTATTCCCATTATTTTTAGGAAATATCATTGAAATAGTATGCAGATAAGAAAAAATAGAGATAGCAACAATATTCTGTTTAAAAAACAGTTTGTGACACTTAGAGAACATTACAATATGTATTTTGTATTCTTATTCAGAGTTGTGTCTTTGCTAAGGAAGCTTGTGAATTCAAACTGGAAGACTGCAGAAATGAGACACTGTGAAGCAGAGTGTAAAAGAAAAAGCTCTGAAAGCATGCAAATCTACCAGCATAGTAGTTTACTGATGATAATCAAATATAAGCATATCTGATTTCCATTGAAAGTCTCTAGCCAGTATTCTGTTGTGTAGCTCTGCCTGTGCAGTGAGAGTGATGCCATGAGTTGTGGCAGATTGCTGAGTTTCTTTATTTCAGGATGCATCTAACTCATGCACATGTCATGACCAATGACATTGCTCCCTTTATGCAGATGGAAAAACAGAGTAAAAGCCACTATTGTTAAAATTATCTTACATTTAACAAGGGCTTGGAACTAAATTATCTGGAGATAATGGCCATGGCGATAGTCTTGTTTATGGCCATGGCGATAGTCTGTTAACAAACAAAAGAGTCTTATATGGAATGTGAGTTTTAGATTTTTTTCCCTTTCAGATCTCAGTCTCATAGATAAAGAATCAGATGATGTTTTAGAAAGGATTATGGATGAGAAAACAGCAAGTGAGATGAAGATTTTATATGGTCATGGTGGACCTGTCTATGGTACCAGCTTCAGCCCTGATAGGTACAAATAAATATAAATAAATAAATATAATAGTTTAGTTTATCTTAATACTGTTTATTTCAAATTGATTATTAATAATTATAAGAAGTTTTTTTAAAACTCTTTGTACCAATGGACTCTTCAGCTCAGGAAAGACTGCCAAAATGTGGCCCAATTCTGTGGACTGCTGAGAGCTGTATTGAGCACAAGAAAATTACCCGAACTACATGAGCCAAAATGCTAAATAGCTTTACTTTCTTGATTGTGTTCATGGTTGTAAATTGGAAAATAATATGAGATGGGGACCATTAAAAATCTGTGCACGGAAAATATAGATGTAAAGCAAGAAGAGAATTCTTTTCATTATTAAGCAGCATATTTTAATGCACCAAAGGGATTACCAATTGCAAAATTATGTAATTTTTAAACATTATGTAATTTAAAAAATATTTCTAAAAATGAGTTAGATATTAACAAAATATCATATGTCAGCTACATAGCTCAGAGACAGAGTGTAAACTGGAAATCACTCCATGCATGATTTTAGGCAAGCCATCATTGTCCCAGCTTCCAAATCACAATATGGGAATAACATACTTGCATATATATATTGTGCCAGACAGTGTACAGGTTCATTTATGTGTTCAGTTTCAGTACTGCTAACATTTCTGTCTGATTCTTCTTTTGTCCAGGAATTATTTGCTATCTTCTTCAGAGGATGGCACTATCAGATTGTGGAGTCTGTTAACTTTTTCTTGTCTGGTGGGCTACAAAGGACACAACTACCCTGTGTGGGACACACAATTCTCTCCCTATGGATATTACTTTGTATCAGGTGGTCACGACAGAGTGGCTCGGTAAGAATCTGATGTAAGCTCTCAGCTTTCTCTTGTAATCTAGTGGTTTTCTTTATGTTGTTTACAGCTGTATTCCAGAACATATCCTTTACTAATCAGTAATGGTACTTAGATTTTCTTACACAATGTATCTCTGTCACACGTTATAGAGGAAATTAAATTTGAGAATGGTTTGGTCTGCCCATGATCTCAGTTGGAACACTGCTAAGGACATGAGTTACCTCCAAAGAAGTCTGAAGCAACTACTAACTTAATCAGTTTGGGGGCACTTGCATGTGAGGCAATTTGGGTTTTGCTTTAAAAAATATAGCCATTCAAGCAATAAATCTTGTTCCTCATTTATTAACTCATATTTATGCTGATTTAAAGATTATGGGCTACTGATCACTATCAGCCTTTGAGGATCTTTGCTGGCCATCTTGCTGATGTCACATGCACGCGGTTTCACCCAAACTCCAACTATGTAGCAACAGGCTCTGCAGACAGAACTGTGCGGCTTTGGGATGTCCTGAATGGGAATTGTGTAAGAATATTCACAGGACATAAGGTATGTTATAGCCAAAATTCTTTTGGATATTCACGTGCATGCCATTAAAAAATACTGCATTTTTCCATGTATAAAACAACACTTTTCTTAAATAATTTGAGAAAAAATGAGGGTTGTTTTATTCACGGAAGTCAGCTCTTTACCACTGCCTTTTGCGAAGGCACGGGGCTTTAGCAAAAAGGAAGGGGAGCCCTTGCTCCCTTTCCTTTTTGCTAAACTCCGTGCCTTCTCAAAAAGCGAGGGCGCACTGGGCTTAGCAAAAAGGAAGGGGAGCTGTTGCTCCCTTTCCTTTTTGCTAAACTCTGTGCTTCTCAAAGTGCCTTTTGAGAAGGCACTGAGTTTAGCACTGGCTCCCCTTTTTGCTAAACTCTGCCTTCTCAAAAGGCAAGGAAAAGCAGCAGTCACTTTGACAGCAGCTTTCCTTGCCTTTTGCCAAGGCACGGGGCTTAGCAAAAAGGGAGCTCTTTGATCCCTGCTTTTTCTAATTTGGGGTTAGAAAATGGTTTTTTTTCATCTTATACTTTGGGTCATCTTATAAATGGAAAAATATGGTAGTTGATACTTTTGCAAACAGTGACAGAAATTTTTTTACCGTGGTCCCGATGCTTTAGCTTAAGATTTTTTTTCCAGTCAGAAAGACACACACACACTTTCTCTCAACTTAGTCCCTTCAAGCCGTTAAATTCTCAAGAATATCACTTCATTTCCACAGGGCTGCATCAGAGGAATAAGCAAGTCAATAAAATCTTCTGCCTTGGCCTGGCTAGGATGGACTGCACTGAAAATTCCACTTAATTATTATCTAACTTCATTGTGAAACAAGATGAAAATGACGTGTCAGGAAGATACACATCCTCACTCTCACCTTAATCCCCTTAATTTTGTTGATCTAGGGACCTGTTCATTCATTAGCATTTTCTCCAAATGGAAGATTCTTGGCATCTGGTGCAACAGATGGAAGAGTGCTTTTATGGGATATTGGCCATGGCTTGATGGTAGGGGAATTAAAAGGACATACAGACACAATCTATGCACTCAGATTCAGTAGAGATGGAGAAATCTTAGCTTCAGGTATGTAACTTTGTGTTGTGAGCAAAACAGTACTGGAACAAACTCACTTGTAGTTTTGACTTCCACATGTTTGTGAAGGTATGCAGCGCAATTCTATACATGTCCGTTGCTAATGTTCTGAAGTACACGTGTGTTACAGGACTTTCAGAGAAGATCTAGATTTCTTACCAAATGTTAGCTACAATATTAGCTACCAAATATTACATACAATTCAATTCACTGGACAGCTTTAGCTGAGTACTTTTCCTTTCTGTCCCATTAACAGAATCTTAGAAGTATTACTTGTAAAGTTAAATACTTAAGAGACTAAAATAATTTTTAAAAGATTTAACAAGGTGATGACACATTTATCCTCCTTCCAAAATAAGCATATGTCCTCTCACACACATATAGTCCAGCTTTTTAAAAAACTGTCCTGTTATGTAAATTAGTAAAAAACATAATGTTAGTTATGTGTTAAGCACTGAAAAAGAAAATTGATTACTATTCCCTGAAATCCTGAACTAGATGTTATAGATGTTGGAGGTTTCTCCTTGTATTTTGAATTGGAAAATGCAGCTTATACTAAGAGGGTTGGTTTCCCTTTCATTTTTTGCTAGGTTCAATGGATAACACAGTGAAGCTGTGGGATGCAGTGAAAGCCTTTGAGGATTTAGAAACAGATGATTTCACCACTGCCACTGGACACATAAATCTACCTGAAAGTTCTCAGGACTTACTGTTGGGCACATATATGACCAAATCAACTCCCGTCATACATCTCCATTTTACTCGCAGAAATTTGCTTCTTGCTGCTGGGGCATATGGTCCTCAGTGAGCTACAAAACTATGAATATTTGATTCTGCAAGTTCTGCGAAGGTCTTATTAAAACTTGACTTAGTGAAGATGACGGAAGGTACTGTACTAATGAAGTAAACTTGTCTGCTGGAAAAAAGATTCTACTCTATGATCTAAGCAACATGTTCAATAACTTTGATTTTAGCTCCCAGTTACCCATTAAAATACTGTGATGAACTTAAGGGAACAAAGTTAGAAGTATAATATGGGAATATATACCTTTAACTGGTGTAAAAAAAGTCACATGGCACTGCAAAAAAACCCATCATACACCTCAATTTTTATGCCAGTTGCATAAAAATAAGGCTTAGTGTATGTTGTTCAAGCAATTCTTTAAAAGCACTTAACTAATACATGGAACTCATTTTACTAGGAGTTGCTGCAAACATTCTAGAATAGTGGGATTATTCCTTCAAAGGGGAAGATCACAAATTGAAACAGGTTGAAGACTGCTGAAATGTAATTGTGTGACATTTTAAGATACTGTACTTTTATGAATATTTTTTGAAACTTTTCCAGCTGAGAAGTTGCAGAATTCCCTAATGATTCTGCGTACTTGTTGGTCTAAACAGAATAGAAAAGTAGCCCACAATTCCCTAAACATTTTGATTTCTTCCAGTGTTACCCAGAAAACAAGTACCCTTCCAACCTTTTCCATAACAGCAAAGCCATTAACTCTTGATTTCAGTGAAACATTTGTCACAACTGCATACTGTTGAAATCTAGCTGAAAACTAATGTAAAAATATAATGCCATGGTTTTTCATTTTGTACAGTTTTATACTTTTGATATTTTATAATAAAAAATAATTGTACTTACTACGTACCTTTCAGTCTAAATACACAAAGGTCCTAGTTTACATAACTTTGTGTAGTTCAAATAGAATGAGTCCAGGTATTCATCCCAGAGAAACCTGAGAGATAAAAGTATAACCATCTTCTGGATCTGGAAGGCTATTGCATGGAAGACAGAAAACCTGATTCTGGGTGCTCCAGTGGGTAGGACCGGAACTAACTAAAAATATCTGACTAAGTGTTATGAACTTTGGAAAGTAGGTGTTCTATGCTAGATCGGATCGGTTTGGAAGGTGGTGGATTTTACTTTGGAGGGGTTTCCTGCACTGACAGAAGGTTGAACTAGATTACCCTGGGGATTCTTTCCAATTCTACATTTTTACGTTCTATTGCACAAGCTTTATCTTCAAGACATAATGGAATAGGTACTTTCAGGGGAAAATTATGGAACAGTGGAATATTTTTATACTTTGGTAACCTGTGGAAGAAATTTCATTTAAATTGTTTCTGGGATTATGCAGTGTTGTCCACAAGTTTATCACTACATTGTAGAAATGTGTAGCTGCATACATATCTATCTTTTGGGGAGACAGTTATACTTTAAAAGCATAGCTATGATTGTTTATCTAAAATTGAGCAGTGTAGCAGCACAGGCACTATGTTCAGTATTAAAAATGTAATCCAATACAGTGGTGCCTTGCTTAACGATGTTCATTCCAGTGAAATTGCTGTAGAGCGAAAACGTCGTAAAGGGAAAATAAAAAACCCATTGAAACACATTAAAATCCAGTTAATGCTTTCCAATAGGCTAAAAACTCAACGTCCAGCAAAAATCCTCCATACGGCAGCCATTTTTGGTGCCTGTATAGCGAGGAATCCATCCCTAAGCACAGCGGGGAGCCATTTTGAGCACCTGGTGGTCATTTTGAAAACCCGTCGATCAGCTGTTTTGATCGTCATAATGCGAAGAATCGGTTCCTGAAGCAGGGAACTGATCTTTGCAAAGTGAAAAAAAAACCATTTAAAACATCATTTTGTGATCGCAATTGCGATTGCAAAAACATTGTCGTAAAGCGGATTCGTAATGTGGGGCAATCGTTAAGCGGGGCATGACTGTATAAGGATTTTGCTGGGATTCTGGAAGTTGCAGTCTGGAAAAACCTTTACAGGCTCTGAAACATGCTTCATTCCTTGGGCATGTTCACTTGAAATAAGATTAATAGCAACCGGGTAAAGAAATTAACTGAAGATTAAGTCAGCCATGATTCCAGATAGCTACTCCATATGCAGAAACAGGACTTCTGCATGCCCACTGATGAGACACTAACCAGAGAAAGGCAGAACATTTTGATTTCCCAAATGACCCGAGTACAACATAAAACCAGATGTTTGTAAATACTTCACTAGCCATTATATGCAACACCTGCATTAGTGCTAATTCATTTTCTAGTTCCATGGTTACAATAATGCTAATACTCTACAGTATTTTGCCCCCTTTTTATAGTATCTGTGGTTTGTTTGGTTTTTTGGGTTTTTTGGTAAACGTAGCTGTTTTGACACTGCTTTGGGGCTTTACATAATGAGAAACTGTCAGGCAGGAACAAGAGCTTGAAGCAAAGCTAGAGTGCACTGACTGCAGCATATGTGCATTGGTAATACGCATAAACTAAATTACAGTCCATGATTTATTGAAGAACACATCAGCTTCTACAAGCTGCAGCAATTAAACAGGCAAAGTTCAATATCAACATGTCAGCAACCTGCAAAGAAAAAAAAATTCAGTCACTACATCTTATACATTGCCAAAAAGATATATTCTCTTCTGGCACAAGGTAAAAAAGGGTGAACTTCTGAGAACTACAAGTATGGTTACAAATGGATGTCATACATGGTGATATGAAATCAATCAACTCATCTTAGTTCTATGAGGGTTACTCCTCAGCTATGTCACTTAGTGAAGAGTAACAGGGCTCAAAATCATGCAGTTGCACATTTTCAAGTAAAGACAGTAAAGTAAAAATGTACACAGTGACACTTTTAGTAGCCCACTCCATACTATACTGAAATCCATGACAGATATATCTTGGAGTTTGAACAGGTTGCATTAAAACTAGATGGTTCAATCGCAAGTTTCAACACTACATCTGCATCTGCTATTTACTAGCTAAACAATACACCTGTGCTAATTAAAGTTCACTTTAAGTTTCATCAGACAAAAAATGAACAAATGTTTCCACATCCAAACTGAAACTAGAAACAAGTTACTTTGCTTTGCTTTAATGTGGCAAACAGTGACTTCACTCACAGTCCTAATCTGTAAAGCCTTCTGAAATTGTATTGACTTGCAATTATATTAATATTACTGATGTACCAATAGATATAGCTGTCTAGAGGCTGGAGCATCTTGTGGTACCAGAATTAGCTTGTAGGTAAAATGTTCATCGGCAAGATAATGACAGACAGAAATAAATAAGACACTTACCCTTATGTCTCTTTCACAGCTGGAGTTTGTTTCTTAGGTCTCAGTTTAAAGTACAAGATCATCAGTGCAATACTTGTATAAGTGGCTATCACACACTAAAGATAAAAAAATATGAGTCAGACCAAATGCATTTCAAAGTCACGCTGTGCCTCAATTTAAAAAGCCACTTACATTTCTCCTGCCTATTAAGGTGTAGGAATTGAAGTATTTCTTTATTCCAGTGAACTGGTGTTCTGCAGCTTCTTCTCCCGCCATCACTGCTAATTCTGGGTTTTAAAAGAAAATTTGTATAAATCCTCTATCTTGTATCAAACTGTTATCAGCCATATACATTTGATAACAAGCACTTTAGCCACAAAAAGTAACGTTACATAGGGATATGCTGAAGAGTATGATCTTCAAGTGTTTGCTGAGATTGGGAGTTCAATTCCCCACTATGCCTCTTTGACAGGGGCTGGATTTGATAATCCATAGGGTCCATTTCACAAGTGTGAAGGCAAGAGGAGAAGGGGACAACAGAGGATGAGATGGTTGGACAGTGTCATCGGAGCAACCAACATGAATTTGACACAACTCCGGGAGGCAGTGTAAGATAGGAGGGCCTGGCATGCTCTGGTCCATGGGATCACAAAGAGTTGGACATGACTAAACAACAACAACAGGGTCCATTTCAGGTCTGCAGTTCAAAAATTGTTATAATTATATTACTATTATAGTTGTAACATCTAAAAATGAATAGATTTATACGAATTGAAAAGTACTGCTTCTAGAAATGTAGCCTAGACTTATAAATATCTGTCCTAGACTTATAAATATCTCTAACTCACCTGGGCTTCTAGAGACAAGTTAGATATTCTAAGTTTTAAAAAAATTAAACAGATGTCTTTCCTTCTTCATTACTGCCATGTGATCTACATTCAGAAAAATGACAGTAAAACCTAGGCTAGTAATCCCTGTGCAACAGTTGTGGACTTATCTGTAGAACAAACTGAATTATTATCTCTAGTTGACACTAGAGAACCATAACCCATGAAATATCTACGTTATGCTGGGTTCAATAAAAGTAACAAAGGACAGCATCCTATTTGATTTATTGGCTGAAATACAGAAGTCATAGCTATAGCAAGTCCACTGAATCAGTGAGGATTTGGGGAGTCAACTCCCAAGTAAGTTCCATTCATACAATGGGCCTACTCTAGTTGTGACTTATTACTGGACTTCAGCTACTGTGTGCAAAACAGCAATCATGCATACAGTTTTCTATATTTTCTGGGTTGTCCATCACACATTCAGGTGCCATTAGTGGCCATGACCAGGAATACAATAAGTGATCAAAAAACACTTGTGTAATTGCTGTTTCATGTATGGTAAACCAAAAAGGACACTGGCCTAAAGCAAAGTGCTATATTGTGGTTAGACTAATGTTTGAGTGCTTCAAAACAAATGAACATAAGAATCTATTCACTGCATCATAGCACACTTTTGAAGACAAAACTTGTGGACTTAGGAGTATTTCTTTTATTTTTCTTTGAAAGAATACACCCTGTAAATTGTTCCTGAGAAAGGAATAAACATCTTGTTCACAGCATGTAAAATCACACACCGGCCCAAATCCTCTTGTGTACGTTTGTTTATTTTATTTATTTTTCTGGCTTTTACCCCACCCATCTAGATTCAATAAATCTACTCTGGGTGGCTTATGTTCCAAATATAAAACAAAATTATGTCCACACAAGCTAATGATATCATCAGCTGTAGTCATAGTAATACTATATCTCAAAAACAGTTATACAGTATCTGGATTCTACCTATCACTACTACGAACTTAATCTGTATTGGAATGGTGTTCACAAGTCAAAGCACCATTTCCCATAGGAATGCATTGAAAACCGATTAATCTGTTCCGGCCGGAAAAAAAATCACCAAAAAATAAAACGAACACAGCAAGCCGGGTCAGAAGGTGCCAGGGCTTTAAAGGGAAAAAAAAGAACTCCAAAAACAAACAGCAAAGCCACCAACAACACAGCACAGAAACATACCCGCCCCATCCAAAACCCACCCAGAACAGTTTTTTAAAAGGAGAAAACAGCAGCACACACACACTCAGAAGCAGGAGGCTCTCCCAAGCCGCTGCAGACACACAGTAACTGCCAAAAGTGAAAGAGCTACAGTACAAAGCAGCCTCATCGCCACCTACAGTCAGAAATTTAAATTGCCCGCACTTTTCTGTTCCTAAGTGGAAGCTCTGTTCGCAAGTCTAAGCAAAATTTTGTGCCTGGAGCTGTCCGTAGATCGAGGCACCAAAAGAACACTCTTTGCCTCTACCGCCTGCTCGCACATATAGGACATAAGCATCCCTATGTCTGTTAGTATGGAAACAAAATGGAGCACCTAAAAGAAAAATGCTGAATTTTCCACATTTAGGGAAATCTCCAGAAAAACAGAAATGTATTAATTAGGAATGTTTTTAACGGCCTGACAAGATGAGCATTCAGCACTTTCCAGGGCTTACTGAATATTGAGGGTAGGCAAGGAGGGAAATGAGGACATTGGTTTGACAGAGGATCTGAATAAACAAAAGAATTTGGCGGATGGCAGTCTGAACCCAAACAGTTCATTGCTTTTTAGATCAAAAACAAGAAGAGGTTTCAGGAGAGTGGAAAATAAGAGTTACCATTTTTCTTTCTTGTTCTGCAGTTACACTGCCTCAGTGTGTCCAACCATCACTATAAGGTTCTCGACTCACAGCACATTCAAATTGCAATTACCTTCATACAGTACTGATCCATAGTCTCTTTTCTGTAGACTACAATTTGCCAGTGAAACTTTTCAAGCACAATTTCCAAAAAGGTAGCTGAGTTAAGTCTCTCTCAGGGCTCCCGTTCGTGTCTTAATGATACCCTGAGCCACTTTGTTACCTCTGTCCTGACCGGTTATGATCCCCAACACCAGGAGGCCATGTATCAACTCAGATTGCAAAGTATAAGCACTCCATTTGTCTGAAGCAAGTGGGATGTACTCCACAAAAGCTTACACTGAAACAAATCTATTAATCCCTATATCTCTCCAACATTTCATTTTGCTTTTTCTCATTTCTCTCCTCGTTAATTTGTCAACACTTTTGAGACAGACCGACGCAGCTAACTCTTCAGAACCTGTATCACAACATTTTCTCCTTCGCTTTTCTTTCCCACTAATTTTGCCAAGCCCTCAGTTCGAGTTTAAGCTGCACAGAGTTCTGGACACCCCCCCCCCGTAGAACGGAATGGAAGGTCGCTCGCTCGGGATCCAGTTAATTACTGTTACAACTAAATCGGCCCGAACGACACACAATGTAATACACGATCGCCAGTGATCTTCCCAACGAGCTTTTAGAACGCCACAGAGGCTGTGATTGCATCCCACAGCCTCCTTCCCGCAGCCCCTCGCCTCTGGTAAGGAGAGAAAAACAAGAGCCAACTGCTGACTCTTCGTTGACGTTGAGCGACTGGCTCAATAAATGCCCATTACATTTAAGCTACCGCAACAAGCCATGGAAGTTCCTCCAGCCAGAGGATCGTACGAAGCTACGGCAGCCCCTTGCCTTTGATTAAAGCTACTCACGCGTCCAAAAGAGCACTACTACTTGCCTCTACTGCCTGCTCGCACAGCCCTCCAAAAACCATTCAATGCCCTTCGCTTACAAGATGGAGTTGCTCAGGCACCGACTATTTCCGCTTCTTGACCTGCCGGGTCTCCGGAATCTTTGTCTCTTGATTGGGTAACTGAAGTGCTCGTCAAACGAACAAGCCCGCGACTCTATGGTTGCCGTGGTATGTAGCAAAATACGTTTCCTATTGCTCTTTCCTGATCTCCTTTTCACTTCCGGGTTATGGTGCTTTTTGGTCAGGCGTGCAGCTGAATCAAGTAAGCGTGGGGAATATGAGTACTGTAGTGTAAAGCGTTTTGAAGCAGAGGGAGAGAAGGAAAAGGAAAAAGGGCTGGCTTTGAGGAGCGAGGCGACTGATTGAGGTGGGAACTTAGAAGAGAAGGGAAGGCGAGACAGGGACACGTGTTGAGCGCTGGAAGGGGAACCGGGGTCGTTATGTGATTGCCGCAGGAACGCTTACTACCACCATAATCTCTCCTCATGTTTGTAGGATCACTCGTAGGAGGCACGGATCCCGATGGGAAATGCTTTGTTGAATTGTTGTGAAGAAGGCCCGAAACTGTAATATTGAAAATCGGAGCTTTTCTTTTAACCGACCCTTGTAAGTAGAAGTGTATTTGTTTATTATGCGTTTGTGTTTTTGTGTTTTAATCCTTTTTTACTTATGTGTTTATTTAATTTATGCCCTGTCTTTCCCCTAACAGAGGGAACCTGGGGAACTCAGAGAACTGTAAAAAACGATTAAAACAAGTAAAACAATAAATTGCAGTATTTTTAAAAAAAGTAACCATACATATCAAGTATTAAAAAGTAGTGAATCAAACTCCTTTAAAACAATTTAGAAACACGCATGACTTCTCTCATTAAAACTTCTTCTTTATCAGTGATTTGCTGCCTAACCTTTCACAGTGGAGAGCAGTGTGCCCCAGGGATCTATCCTGGGACTGGTGCTTTTCAGCCTATTTATAAATGACCTGCAGACAGGGATAAGCAATGAAATAATAATAATAATAATTTATTGTCATTGTAACTATATACACAGTATACCCATACAACGAAATCCAGAAGTGGCCAAGTTTGTATATGACACAAAAGTTTTCTGGGTGGCGAAGATCAGAAGGGATTGTGAAGAGCTCCAGAAGGATCTCTCCAAACGGGGAATGGGCAGCAAAATGTCAAATGTGTAACAGTATAAGAAAATGTAAAGTAATGCACATTGGGACAAAAAATGCAAAACTTTAGTTATCAGTTAATGAGTTCTGAGCTGTCTGTGATGGATCAGGAAAGAGATATTGATGTCCTGGTGGACAGCTTGATGCAAGTGTCAACCCAGTGTGCGGCACCAGTGAAGAAGGCCAATTCCATGCTAGGTATCATTTAAAAGGGGATTCAGAATAGAACAGCCAATATTGTAATGCCATTGTAAAAAATGCTGGTAAGACCACACCTGAAGTATTGTGTACAGTTCTGGTCACCGCACCTCAAAAAAGAAATCGTGGAGGTGGAAGAGGTGCAGAAGAGAGCGACTAAAATGATGACTGGGCTAGGGCACCTCCCTTATGAGGAAAGCCTACAGTGTTTGGGGCTCTTTAGTCTAGAGAAAAGGCGCCTGCGTGGGGACATGATAGAGACATATAAAATTATGCAGGGTGGATAAAGTGGATAGAAGGAAGCTCTTTCCCCTCTTGCATAATTCCAGAACCAGGGGACATCCACTCCAATTGAGTGTTGGGAGAGTGAGAATAGACAAAATAAAATATTTCTTTACCCAGCATGC
Source organism: Pogona vitticeps (assembly GCF_051106095.1). Classification (NCBI taxonomy): domain Eukaryota; kingdom Metazoa; phylum Chordata; class Lepidosauria; order Squamata; family Agamidae; genus Pogona; species Pogona vitticeps. The sequence continues at coordinate 56,031,771 of NC_135785.1, forward strand.
CATTAGTCTATGGAACGCCTTGCCACAGGATGTGGTGATGGTATCTGGCTTAGATGCCTTTAAAAGGGGATTGTACAGATTTCTGGAGGAAAAGTCAATTGCAGGTTATAAGCCATGATGGGGATGTATAATCTTCAGGATTATAAAAGGCAGGTACCTCCAAATGCCTGATGCAGGGGAGGGGTTATCAGGAGACAGGTATCTGGTTGTCTCATGTGCTCCCAGAGGCTTCTGGTGGGGCCGCTGTGAGATACAGGAAGCTGGACTACAGTATATAGTCCTTGGCCTGGATAAGTCCTTGGCCTTGTCCAGCAGGGCTCTTTTTAGGTTCTTATGTTAACTTATAAAGAATTGTGTTTGTTTGCCAGTGGAAGGCCAGCAGGGAAGTGTGTTTCATAGGCCAGGAGCAGCCCACAAAAATGCCATCTAATATCTGCATCAAGAGTGCTTATGAAGGTGGTGGGATTAAGAGAAAGACCTCCCCTGAACATCTTAAGACCCAAAAAGGCATATGTGAGGTGGTACAGTCCCTCAGATAGCCTGAACTCATGCCATTTAGGACATGACTTTGAAATGGACTGGTAGTCAACTAAACTGTTGTAAGAAGGGATTTCTCTTCTCTTTGTAACCAGATCTGGTAAAGGGTCTAGCTGTAGCATTTTGACCCTGTGACGTTTCCAAACACTTTCCAAAGGAAGTGCTCCATAGAGTACATCATGCATTCATGTGTCACCATGGCCAGATCTGGCTAAACTCTCTCAGCAGTTTCTTGCATCTATTAACTTGCATGGGAGACAGAACTGAAGCCAGAGGGACCTCACAGACCAGCGGCCAGGCAATTGAACAGGACTTCCCCAGCCTCACCTTTGGAGCTTGCTTCTTTAGGAAGCACTGGAACTATTGCAGAACAGTGCCCACAAGTGCTGTTTCACAGAGACAACCCAGAATACCATAGTGGACGGTATGGAAAACTCCAGAGAGTTCCAGTAGAACCAACAGGAAGATGCTCCCTCTGTCTAGTTCCTGGACCTCTTTTAGCTAGGTTGGAATACTGGCTTGTTCTAGAAATGTGATCACCACTTCCCTCACCCACCCAGCCAGTCATCATCTTCATCAGGCAGCGTTTAAGAGCCAGACTGGGCAGGGATCTAGCACATACATGTTAGAGGCTGTTGCCTGTTGAAGAATTTTGTCCACATCCTCAAGCTGCACAAACTGGAATTTGTCCATTAACACATTCATTTTAATGAATAGATGTATATGTATGTTAATTTTGCAGTTTGTAGGTGCATGTGATCATTTTAATTTTCTCACAGAAGACCAACAATGTCATCTTTAGAAGAGAATTTTCCTCGAGGTGGAATACAGAAGAAAGAACAGGAAGGAAAAGCAGCCAGGCAACTAACAGTAGAGCAGGATAATTTATTTCAAGTAAGAACATTATGAATACATTACTATGGAGTCTGATCATTAGTTCTTCTCAGTACTTCTGATTGGTACTCTTAAGTTCTCAGGCAGATGTGCCACACACCTGACTGTTCTCCTGTCAAATACTGATCCTGGAACATTCTTTTCTGTGTGCCAGTGTGGGGATAGCTCTGGAGCTTGACACTGAAGATTGCTTATTGTTTAATAATAGGCCTGAACATGTCCATATTTCCTCCCATTTAGACTCTTCTTCAACTTGCTTTTTTAAGCTTACATTGATGGTTTCTTTGTAATTCTGATGTTTGATCTGTTGCATTGTGCTATGTGGATGTGTAATGTACCATCTCTCTTACAGTGACCCTAATAGGGGTTTCAAGGTAAATGAGATTTAAGGAGTTTTTTCATCAGTACTGCCTCAAGTAGACATGCCATGAGTTTCCCTGGGTCTCTTCCTGACCCTGTCCACTACACTGCTCTGGGTACACAATGTATTTTTTTTAAAAAATTAATGCCTTTGTTTTTTAATACATCTCAGACACAGCGTAATGAGGTGACCCAGAAAAGAAAGAAAAAACATCAAGATTATGCAGAGCCTAAAAAACTCAAGTCTGAGGAGAAATCTTTTGTAAAAATCAGAGCTAATGATTTTGAACTTCTGACAACTGAGGTGGGTCTATAATCTCTATTGTGGATTATTTGGTACACAGTGACAAAATGTATTATATTTATGCTTTCTCTTTTAGCTGTTAAATATTGTATTTTGATCGTGTAAGCCATCTTGGGTCCTCTTTGAGGGGAAAGGTCAGGTAAAATATTTTTTAAAAATAAATATTATGTTGCATTATATCAAATGGCAAATCACAACCACAAAAGTCTGGTGTTTTGGGGTGAAATCAAAGATGATTGGAGAGCTGGGGCCAGCCTGGGAGAGTTGCCTGCGATAGTCAGATCACATGTGGCCCTCCACTGGTCTATATGGTGGTGATGTGATATCTTTTCCAATCCTTTGCCTTCTCACTGGATCATTAGCTCTAATAATAAGCTTCTATTTCTTCTTATTAATGGAAAGCTAACTTAGTGCCTAAAGAATGAGAAAAGTGTGTCTCTGAAAGTTGCTCATTACTGTTTACTTGGTTTTGTAAATAGTCTCTCACTGAGGGGATGCTTCTGCTAGGATGTGTCAAAGAATCACATCAGCTGGAACTGGTGATTGGCCTGCCGAATGGGCTCACCGGGTTTCTGCAAGCGACACGTATATGTGATGCCTACAACAAAATGTTAAATACACAAGTGACCACAGATGAGTATATGGAGGTAAGACATGGCATCTCTTATGGAGCTATTTGATGAGATTCAGATATACCAACTAAGAAACCTATGCCTTCTGTTTACCAGAGTGTTATGTTGCCGATTCCATATTCTGCTTTGTAGGGTTTCCCCTGGAAGATCATGATTTAAAACATAAATCAGGGCGGACAAACTCAAGAGCCTTGCAGACCATATATTGCAAGTAGCCTGCAATTGCCTTTTTGGGGATTTTCTTTTTGTCTCAATATTTTGGATGGAGACTTTGTTTTATATATTTGTTTGTTTGTTTTTGTTTTAAGGCTCTGTGAAGGTCTGCTGCCTTTTTCTTCTTAATTCTCTTGATAGGAATCTCCAGGGAATCTTAACAGATGCAGAAATTTCCCAGAGAGACTGCATTTTTCCCACTCTTATTTACGTGATTGTATCACTCTGTTAATACAACCTTTGACACACCATAATGCATATTATTAAAAGTTTCATACTATATACTTTCAGATTATTATAGGTTTCTTTTACATGATGCAAGAGGCACCATGAAATGTCCACCAAAATTAGCACATTCCAAATTTGGTAGAACTGTTCTTATTTTTTGACCGTGACACATGATTGCAGTCTGAATAGAATCTGTCAGTAATATCAAATTGTGTTTAGCTTACTTTCCATATTATGAAGAAATAATATTAATAATAATATGGTAATATTGTGGTCCCTAATCTTCCCAGCTTTCATGGCATACTAGAACCTATTGTTCTACTTATTGGAGATGAATGGTAGAATTTTTACATTGACTGGATATCACTACTCATGTTTGGGTATCTTTTATGTCTTTCTTCCAACTGAATTCTCTTGCAGGAGCTGAACTCTCTGTCAGACTTGTTCTCTCCAGGAATGCTGGTCAGATGTGCTGTTGCCAGTCTGGAGAAAACTACTGCAGAACATCCAAGTATTCAACTCACAATTAACCCCAAGGAGATCAACAAGGCATTAAACATTAAGGCCCTTAGACCAGGCATGGTATGAAATATATGACTTTTTGTGTTTATTTAAGATATGTATATGCTGCCTTTCTTAAAATGTTAAAGGGGATTTTAAAAAAGCCCCACAAACAGTTAATCAAAAAAGAAAAAAAGGAAAAGAAAACAAATTAGAGTCCATAACAGTATAAGTAAAATAAGAAATGCATTAGTGTATAAAAACATCTGTGCAAAAATGCAGATTTTAAAATTTAAAGTAAAAATCCAGAAAATCCAAGACCATTTTGAGCAACAGCAGTGAAAACCCAACACACACACTTAAAGTATTTGTATATAAAAATATTTTACAAGTTTCTGGAAACCCATTGACATACTTGCCCAGAATATAGTAGATTGAGTGCCTTGCTCTAGACGTTGTCTAGAGGGGCGGGGTAAAAATTGAATTAATAATAATAATAATAATAATAATAATAATAATAATAATAATAATAATAATAATAATAATAATAATAATAATAATAATAATAATAATAATAATAATAATAATAATAATAATAATAATAATACAGTGGTGCCTCGCACAACGGGTGCCTCGTAGAGCAATGAATTTGCTCTACGAGGCCGTTTTTGCGATTGCAAATGTGATCGCAAAACGGTGCCCGCATAGGGCGAAAATCGCAGAGCGAAGGTCGGCCCAAAATGGCCGTGCGCAGCGTTTTCGCGCCCTCGTAAAGCGAGGGGAGGGCACGAAAATGGCTGCCGGCCATAGGGAAGCATCGTTGAACGGTGAGTATTCGGCCCAATTGGAATGCATTAAACCATGTTTAATGCGTTTCAATGGGCTTTTCTTGCCCCATTCAACGATGCTTTCACACAGCGAGGGTTAATCTGGAACGGATTAACCTCGCTGTGCAAGGCACCACTGTAATAATAATAATAATAATAATAATAATAATAATAATAATAATAAATAATAAATAATAATAATGAGTATTGTCGGTCAAACACATTTGGAAGTCACAAGTAGGAAAAAGATGCTGCATGTGCTTGTTTTGTTTTGATTTGATTTTTGTCCTCTCTTTTATCCATAGTGGGGGCTCAAAGGGACAAGCAAAAATTTAAGATCAACAATTAAAGCAAACTGATTAAAGTTTGAAACTTCAATATGCAAATACTGTACTTTAAAATATTATTTTAAAACTATAGATCACATTTTAAAAGACTTCCCCATCTCAGTTGCTTACTGATTCCACAGAAACCTCTTTAAAGAGATAAATGTTCAGCTGCTGATGTTTGGTCTTCTTTCCACCAGTCATCAGAAGAGACTGAGAATGTCTTTGTTACACTGTGCTGCCTCTTGGCATTATGCATTGCCTGCACAGCTCTGCAGTCACTGTGGATTCAGTAATTTAAAGGTGCATATCCACCTTTTGGGAATTATAGACTTGATTCTTTTCTGGAAAACGTGGAATATGGGTGGGTGGAGGGATCAACGTATTATGACAGTAATCTTAAAAGATTATAATTTGTTAATAGATTCCTTTTTAAGCATAAACTTCTACTCCAAACAGGTGCTCTCCGGATGTATTTCTAGTGTGGAAGATCATGGTTACATTATTGACATAGGCATCCCAGCCGCAAAAGCATTTTTGCCACGTCAGAAAGCCCAGTGTTACCTGCAATCAACCAGCAAAGGTATGACTACACTTATAATTGGGTTGGATGCAAGTTTATAGGTGCAAGAAATGACTAGTTCAAAATGTTTCACAATCTCAGATTTAGAAGTTAGAACCACCTCCAGGTATTCTTGTGTGTGTTTATATATGTTTAACATTTCAGTGAAGATACTGTGCAATGAATATTCTAAGTAGCTATAATGCACAGCTTGTCTTTGGGACACTTTTTTGTGCAAGGTCTTTTAAAATGAGCATGCCTTGTCAAAATATAGTATTTCAATGTAGGAAAAAGTTCTGTTTCTTTTCTTTAATGATGTTGAAAATATGGAACCAGTAAACAAATTCACTGGTGCATGGAGGTACAGTCATAATTATAGTGAAGTATGTAAGTCCAAAAAACTCTTGACTGTTACTGAAATATAGTAATTGTATGTACTGGCTTGTAGGGGCTGAATTAAAAATTGGGCAATACCTGAACTGCCTTATTGAAGAAGTAAAGAACGGCGGAAGGATAGTCCGCATGTCTATCAACCAGTCTGAAGTTGCTGCAGCCATTGCTACAGAAGAACAAAACTGGTCACTCAGCAACTTGCTGCCAGGGTTGGTGGTAAAAGCTCAGGTTCAAGAGGTAAACCATATAAATTGTTTATAAAAATGTGCTATGTTAATAGGTATGCAGTGCCATTCAATAATTCAGCTTGAGTACAAGCATGTCATATGTCATTAAGCCAGCAATCTGAATAATTGTGCTATCTGCTTGCTGGTGTCACCTGCTATTAGCCTGATGTTTGTATCCACTCGATTGCATGTGAGACTATATGAGACACACTTTATTTTTGTGAACTTTACTACTGTACCTATAAAAAGTAAAAACAATCATAATCCAACCATCTAGATTTGCTCCGTTAGAACTAGGATGGATTCGTACAGGCATATCATCTATGTCCAAAGAGAAGTGATTTTTTTTTTAGAAAGTGCCTACAAGATCTGGGGGAAACCCTGGATCAGTTAATGTGATGAAAAAAACTAGGACAAAGAATACAGTGTTTCTTGCACTGATCCAGGAGCACTGCACATGGAAGGGATTTCCCCTGTCCTACAGCACAGTGGTCCCCAACCTTTTGGGGACTGTGGGCCAGCTGAGCCTCTGAGGAAGGCGGGGCAGCCCCCTTGTGCTCTCCCTTGGGTGCATGTGCGAAGTACTGGGGGAGCGCACATGTGTGCCAGCACCGGCATGAGCGCTCCCTCACCCCTTTGCGCATGTGCATGAGTGTCTGTGTGGGCGCTTGGACACATGTGTGAAGGGGTGGGGGAGCGTTCATGCTGGCATGCGCATGCATACACAGAGCAGCTGTGGGGAGGGGAGTGTGTGCAGGGGAGGTAGGAGGTCTTTCTCCGCAGCCTGGTCCGGGTCAGGCCACGGACTGGCTCCAGGCCACGGACCAGGGGTTGACAACCTCTGCTAGTGTATCCGTATCTAACAAAGAAACCTTTTATCTGTTTTGGCTTTTCTGTAAATCAGAAATGGGAAAGTGAAGAACTTTTCTACTTTACTACAACAAACATCTGCAGAATTCAGTGATTCACAATACTTTAAGACATAACTGAAACAGTAATAAGAGAAAATAAAACAAGTGAAATTATAAACTGTTCAAAAATAGATAACAGTCACTGTTTTGCAAGCTCCTTAAGGGCTCAGGCTTCATCTAGATTTTATTATGATACATAATTTTACATTCAACAGAAATTTTGTTTTTGTTTTTTTCCCCAGGTAAAATCTTCTGGGATATCTCTAAGTTTTCTCTCTTCCTTTACTGGGATTGTAGATTTCATGCACATGGGTTTTCCTAAAGGAAGAAACTACTCACCCGGTCAGATGGTAAGTCATTTCACATGAAGTGTTCACAAGTGTATGAAGGGTGCTGCAGGACATGGATGAACTATGAAATGAATGAGTGCGTATTAAAACTGTTTCCCACATTCATATGGACTAGAAAGTTTAAGAAAATAGTGATAATTTTCGTGGCACATTTTGTATTTACCTGACAGTTTTGTTAATGTTCTGTACCTTTAAGTCAGAACTGATTTATAGTAACCCTAAAGGGCTTTCAAGGTAAGTGAGATATTTTACCAGTTCCATTCCCCTAGTGAGTTTCTGTGGCCAAGTGGGGATTTGAACCATGGTCTCCAGAGTCCTAGTTTGTTACTCTGTCCACTACACCATGCTGCCTGCCAATGTAGAAAACTTTAAAAGAGAAAACTCTTCGTTTCACTTTGTTTCCTTTCAGGTGAAAGCCTGTATTCTCTCCAACAATCCCACCTCCAAGGAAATTCGCCTTTCTCTGCGTCCAGTCTTCCTTCAGCCTGGTACTCAGCTTAGCCAGCTCTCCAGTGATCGAATTGGTGTGATAGTACCAAACTCAACATTGAAGACATTTCTCAAAAAAACAGGTGCTATCTTTATGCTGGATGATGGCAGCCTAGCTTATGCGCATGTAAGTTCCTTAATGCTGATTACACCTCACAAGTGGAAAAATCTCAAAGCATTCTCTGTTTCATAGAGAGAGCAGCAAGTCAATGCTCTATGCCTTACTGAATCAGCACCAGACAAATGCAGTTTGGAATCCCTCAAAATATGTCTCCTATGATTGTATTGATTTTTTGTTTACCGTTCTTAATATAATACCTGTTTAATTCTTTTTAAATATTTATACACTCACTGTTTTTAGCTTTTAAATATTGTCTTTTTAGTAATGTAAGCCGCCTTGGGCCATTTTAAGTAGAAAGGTGGGGTAAAAATATCTTAAATAAATAAAAAATAGGATTTTTTATTTGTGCTAATATGCAGAGGAGCTAGAAGAGCTTCAAGGCAGAAAAAAGCAAAGTGTCCTGATTATATACCGCCCCATAGGACTTCAAGCACTCTGGGCAGTTTACAAGTTAATTATTCAGGCTACACATTCCCCACCCCCCTCGGCAAGCTGGGTACTCATTTTACTGACCTCAGAAGGATAAAAGGCTGAGTCAACCTTGAGCCAGCGACCTGGGATTGAACCCCAGGTTGTGAGCACAGTTTTGATTGCAGTACAGCAGTTTAACCTCTGCGCCACAAGACAGAAGTTAACTGAGTTTTCTCAGTTCCTTTATATTGTGTATATATGGCAATGATGAAGTATGTAGATAAAGAAAGCTTCTCTGGATTAGTGCATGTGTTTAATACTGTATTGTAAATTGTATAAGAAGATAAAATCTGGATCCCTTCAAGCATCTTGAAAAATAGCAGGATTGCTAATGAGTTAGAAAATGATCTGGAATACTTTTAACATTCTTTGTTTTTATAGCTGAAACATCTTTCAGATTCTCCCAGATCTTTCAAAATGGAATTGTTTAAGCCTGAAAGCAAACATAAATGCCGAATTATTGACTACAGCCCAATGGATGATGTTGCTATGGTGTCTCTCAAACAGTAAGATTCCTGTCTCATTCCAATGCAATTTGCACAATCTAGTCTTCTAAGAACTATTATATATCCATATTTTACATATTTCTCTATTTCTGAAATTCTCCTACCGTGTTTCTCCGAAAATAAGATTGGATCTTATATTAATTTTTGCTCCAAAAAACAGTAGGGCTTATTTTCATGGGATGTTTTATTTTTTTCATGTACAACAATCTACGTTTATTCAAATACAGTCATGTCATCATCTTCTGGTTGCTGCACAATGGTGGAGGGCAGGGTTTCATTTAACTGGGGCTTAATTTTGGGGTAGCACTTTATTACGAGCATTACGGAAAATCATAGTAGGGTTTATTTTCAGGTTAGATCTTATTTTCAGGGAAACAGGGTATGTAGATGGAATTTGAAGTGCCAAACAGATAAGCTAACATCTATTAGTACCTGGAGAAATACAATGCTTCTAGAAAGACTAAAGTGCATATATGTTACACATTTGTGTAGTGCATTGTTTCTGCTGATTAAAAAAATTGGTTCTATGCAATCTTTCTGCATGCAAAATAGACCAGAACTTTTTGCCCTTCTGGCTGTTCAGATTATCTCTTTCTACAAAAGTTACAGATAAAATAATTGAGATCCATCTTAGTTCAGGAACTTTAGTTGCTGCTCAGTTTACTTAATCACCACCAGTTTACTTGAACGTTGAAAGATACCAACATGGCAGACAGAAAAAATGAAATATCATAACTGTACCTAGGTGTGGCTCTCCTTTTATCTTTGTGTTGCTTCTTTCGCATTTTGTTTATTGAAGAAATTATGTTTATCATAGAATCTTTGAATTATGGAACTGGAAGGGATCCAAGGGTCATTGACATCAGTCCCCAGTCATTGTAAAAAACCCATAGATGTAGCATCCCTGATTGGTAGTGTTCCAATCTCTGCTTAAGACTCTGCAGTAAAGAAGAGTCCACTACCTTCAGAGGCAGTTGATTCCACTGTCAAATGGCTCTTACTGTTAGGAGTTCATGATCAAAGGCAGAAGTGTGGAGATGTGTGGACGTGATTTTTTTTAAAAAAAAGAAAGGACGTAGATTAAGCAAAGAAACAGAAGGCATTTCTCAAGCAGGAGGAGAGGTTTGTGCAAAATGAATCAAGAGAGAAGGAAAATTGTATTATTCTAATACTTATATATTCTGTTCTTGTAATGAACAGTGGCAATATTGTGTTTGGTTAGACGAGCATGTTTTCTGGATTTTCTGTGGATGAAATATAGCTGCTTTGGTTATCTGTGAAAGTTAAAATCTGAGGCTGAGAAGAAAAACTAAGTATCCTTATGGGAATGAATGAGTTACGAGATACTTTTGCACACTGGTCTTTAAATCTGTAGAAGAAAGCTGAGACGCATTCTTCTTTGCAAGTATATTGAAGCCTGCATCTAAAATATGCATCACAAATAATTGATGCTAATAATTTGGAGACTTTGTGTTATCAAGTAAAAGTGATTTCAGTTACTGCTGGCCTGCTTATGGAGGCAGGAGAAAGAATCAGGATGGAATCCATCATCTTTGCCGTATCTTATGTTTATCTTCCATCTAACAGCCAATATTTTCTTTCTTTTTAATGTCTGTAGACGTATTATTAATGCTCCATTTTTGAGGTACCATGATATGCTTCCTGGACAAGTGTTGGAAGTAAGTTCAACAACAAAACAAAAATATTCCTTCATCTCAACCCTCTTTGTGGTCTCAGTTACAGTACAATCAAAGAATTAACTTCATAACATTTTAGTCAATAAGTATGAAGCCCCTTTGATGTTTGTGTTCATTGGTTATTTAGGCACAAATCCTACTATGTAATAAAAATAAAACGATGCTGTTAATTTCAGGGCAACTAGCACAGCAGATGCAGTTGTGCTAAGAGAGGTGGGGAATGTGTAGGCTTTCAGAGCTTGTTGGTCTTCATTACCCTATGGTATCCAAGACTGATGAGATTCGTTGTCAACGAAGATCGGCAGAGCTTCATTCTCTACCCTGGCTATCTAGAGATTAGTCTATTTTTACTAGGTGAATTCATTTTATTTCTCTTCATGTGATCTTAGATCTAATTTCTCATCCAGTTTCTGGTTCTAAATAGAAAAAAAACCATTGCATCAATGCTCTTTATGGAAGTTTTGATCCACCATTCAACAACCAATTTATTGGGGCTATTCTACCTTGTACTAGCAATTGGATTAAGTCCTTACAGTTGAGTCTTATTCATTGCAACACTGTAGTAGGATTTTGGTTTTACATTTCCTGGAACAGTGGTTCTCAACTAGTAGTATACAAATTACTTCTGGGACACTGAAGACAACTTGTGAAACATATGATTTTTTAAATACTACTAAGAATAAACTCTTTGCCATCTTTATGTTCTTTTCCACATCCTGCCTGCCATGAATGATCCATATGTACTCTATTGGCATGCTAGTAGTAATAGTTTCATTGTTTCTGCTCATGCTCCATTGTCTTTGTCCACCAACTTGCCATAAATGTACAATATAGTAATAGAGTACCTGTTCTTGGGAGAAGTGGTTTTTTTGTTTCTATCATTTTGTGACTCAGGTCCTTTGATGGCATGATTGGTGAGGCATAAAGTACAAAAGGATAAATATAACTGTCCTGGATCGCAGCATTGTTTTCTGACCTTCTTTCTTTGGCACTTTAGGGCACTGTATTGACTCTGAAGCCCTTTGGCATGCAGGTGAAGGTGACTGAGCACATCAAGGGCTTGGTTCCCTGCCTGCATCTGGCTGATGTACCTCTGAAACAGCCAGAGAAGAAATACAGTGTGGGGGCTGCTGTCAAATGCCGGGTAAGATCTCCCTCCCTGTATAGGGTTATTTTAAATTCTGGATTATTCTGAGTATGATTTTGGCAGGAAAAATCTTGAACTGTTCCAAGTGGAGATTGTTTCTCTGAGCATAAACTTTTTTGCCATGAGAGCTGGTGGGTGGGTGTTGTGGCAAAATTGTTGGACCGGATGTACGTAGTTCTTTTCAAACATGATGCTTACTGGGTAGCTTTGGGTAACCTGCGGTCTCAGGCCATTATTATACTCACAAGATTTTTCATGAAGCTGATATGAAGGGACCACATGTATTCTGCCCTGAACACATAAGGGGAAGAGTTGAATACACAAAAAGTAAATCTTACTGAAGATGACTCTTGAACCTTGAGTTTCAACACAGTAATTTAAGGTTAAGGCTTATTGTTTCTTTCATCATTGTTTGAAACCAGTTTCACTAGTCAGCATATATTGTTCTATGTTTTTTTTTTCTCCCCCAGGTGCTTGTCTCCAGTCCTGAAGAAAGGAAGCTTATTTTGACACTGAAGAGAACCCTTGTCAGTTCTAAGCTCCCTGTCCTTGCCAGTTATGAAGATGCAAAGCCAGGCCTGATCACCCATGGTTTTGTTGTCTGTGCTAGGGAATTTGGCTGCATTGTGAAATTCTACAATGACATTAAAGGCCTGGTTCCCAAGAGTGAACTTGGTGTGCCACCTTTGACTGCTCCTCAGGAAGCCTTCTATGAAGGCCAGGTAGATATTGAATAAAAGTAAAATGTACCATTTGTTATGATGTTCCAAATCCTTTTGCCTAGTTATGCTGGAATTTTAAAAAACAGTGCAACTTTTGGAGGCAAATTGCCTTAAGAAATCACCATATACTGTACATTACCTGTTGCATATGGAATTGTGTGGGTCGCCATGCAGCTGATACGATCTGCAATGATTTCTTAACTTGGGGCAATTTGCCTCCAAAAGTATTGCACAGCTATACTTGAGGATTTTGGCCACTATCTGTAGCTTCGGATAAGAATTGCAAATTCATTCATTCATTCATTCATTCATTCATTCATTCATTCATTCATTCATTCATTCATTCATTCATTCATTCATTCATTCATTCATTTATTTTTCTGAAACATATTTTATGTGTGTGCAGTTAGTTACAGAATTCAGATTTTTCTTTTTTTGTGTGTGCAGGTTCTTGTTACACAACTCATATTTCTGGGTTAGGCCAAGACAGTAAGATAGAGCAGTGTGTTCTCTTTTAATTAAAAAAAAGCTAAATTAATTGAAATAAACTTCTCATGCTATTAGAAAAAGCAACTGATTTCTGTTAAAATCACAAGAATAATGTTTTAAAGTGCTTAAGTCATATGCAAGGGGAAAAAAGGAAGTTGGATGCAGCACAGAGGTGATGGTCAAAATAGATAGGATCAGAGTTAAGGAAGGAATAGCAATTTTACCTTTGTTTCAATATGTACAAAGTATCAAGGCGGACCTGCTTAAGTCTGAAGACAAATGTGTATCCATAGACTTTTTCTGTATTTCTTTGTTTCCCCTTTTCTGCCAATCAGGTGGTAAAAGTTGTTATCTTGAAATGTGAGCCTGAGCAGGAGAAGCTGCTCCTCTCATTCAAGCTGACAGGTAGTACTGTTGCCAGGGGCAGTAGAAGAGAAGAGAGTTCCAGGAAACGAGAAGTGACATATGAAGCTGGACAGGTAATTTGTTCTAAAACACTTCCTTTCTATTCTCTGGCAGGGAGGTTCCTTTTCCATTTGCAGATAATGAGATTTGGAAATCTCCCCTGAGGAAATGTGCTTGTTGGGAAAAAGCAGTGGAGGTGCAGAATTCTGTACTGCATATTTCTTGCCTGTTGGGTGGGTTCTGTCATTGGACACCTTTTTAGTCTATCCATGTCATCTTTCTTCCAATAAATGTTTAAAGCATCTGTCATGAGTTTATGTATCTTATAAGGAAAGATGTGGCTGCATCCCAAATGGAGTGCACCTAATGTAAATGGAATATTTCAAATTAATTTAAATAATCTCTTCTAGGAGGTTCTTTACATCAAAATTATTATTCTTAGAATTTAGCGTCTGTTGTTGAAACACCTGTATTTTGAGAAACTTTACTGTGATCCTGGGTTGTAAGATGGTAGTCCTCCAGGTATTGAAAACATCTGCCATTCTTTGTGTTTTTTAAATCAGATTGTTGATGTAAAAATTGTGCAGAAGAAGGAAAATGGCCTAGATGTTACAATCTTGCCTGATAACATTTCTGCCTACCTCCCAATGATGCATCTTTCTGACCATGTATCCCATGCCAAATTGTGGTGGCACTGGCTCAGAGAAGAAGATATTCTCCATAGGGTTATGTGTCTCCATGACAAGGGAGAGCATATTGTATCCTTTTCCATCTGTGCCAAGCCTTTGGCTGAAATAATATTGTATGTTGTACAGTAGATTTAATATGCTGTGTATTGCATGTATTTCTTCCTTTGTGTGTGTGTTCTGTGCCGTCAAGTCAGAACCAACTTACAACAACCCTAATAGGGCTTTCAAGATAAATGAGATTTTTAAGGAATGATTTTACCAGTTCCACTCCCCCAGTCACTTTCCATGTTCTCCAAAGTACTAGTCTGTCACTGAATCCACTAGGTCACACTGGGAATCCATAGTTTGTTTGTTTATTTCTTCCTCTAGACCAGTAATGTGGCTGTTCTCCTACCTTGCACAAATCGTTCTGTTGATTTATGTTCATCTTATAGTCCATCATGTCTAGTTTATTAAGTAGCTAACACAAAGGGGTTTTTTTCCACAATTTTCTACCCTGCTCTAGACATTTTAATCTGGAACTATTTCCCTATCTGCTTATAGTTCATAACTTGATTCTGTTTAGTGTTCCGGTAGTCCAGAGTTACAAAACCTTGATCCTTTAGATGCTTATGTAAATGGAAATACGTTTCACTCTGTTACTTTGTGATACTGTGTTTTGGATTGCAGCCACAGTGCTTATCCAGAGATAATTCCCATTCTTCAGTGGGTTATAGTCCCAAAAAGCATGGATAGGATTGTAGCCTCTGTCTTGCAGATAAAAGGAAGGAAATGCTCTGGCACAAGTTTTGGTTGCAAAGAAATAGAGTAGAACATTATCCTTTATCACTTTGGCTGGCAAAAGAATGGCAGTCTTTGTTGGTTGTGTCTACATCTTTGTGGGTGACGTCTGTAGTTTACATTGGTGTCCATGCTGTTTGCAAAATGGAAACTAATGAAGTTCCCATGGAAGTACATGACTGCTTAGAACGTGATCTGTTCAACAATTTCCTCATTCCACAACGCTTCCTTTTCTCATTTGGCCACTCATTGACTCTAGCCTGGCTTGTAGTGGCCAAATACAAGAAATTCTGAAACCTCTCATTTAAACTAGCTTATTCCTTGACTGACTGTTTTTAGACCCTGAGCAGGAAGCCAGCAATAATTCTGGCTGTAGAAGAAGAGCAGGTGGTGAAGAGCTTCTCTGACCTCCAGACTGGATTGCTGCTGAGTGGCTTTGTGAGAAACATCATGCCTTATGGTGTCTTTGTTGAGTTCCCATATGGTCTGACAGGGCTAGCGCCTAAGTCGGTAAGAAATGTCATGCAGTCCTTTCTAAAAACCGGACTGTTCTGCAACGTGGAAGTCAAACTTGAGATGTTACTTTAAAACAATCTCTCGTGCTTGTTCTGTGTTACTCTGAAATAATAAAAATTCTTCCTGGGAAGAGTTTTATAATATAAAACATGAATGTAGACAGTGCCCACTAACAGATAGGAATTTATTTATTTATTTATTTTATTTATATCCCGCCTATCTAGTTGATTAAGACCACTCTAGGTGGCTGACCAATTCTTTGTTTGCTTGTTTAAAGCAAGAAGGGATGGGCATTCCTGTGAACTTGCAGACAAAACCATTCAGGTTTGTGAACGTTCTTGAGTTATATGCAAAGAATATTGAATTATATAAAGTATGAAAATTGTCAAAATTTAAGGAAGAGGGAAACAGTAAATTCTTTCTGCTTTATGTGGGTTCCTATTGAAGAGCTTTGAGTAATGAAGAAAAACAGAAGAAAACATGCATAGCAACCTTAGGTTGCAGTTTCCTTATGAATAAGGAGATTTTGAGGCTGTGGTACCATAACAAATATTAAATAGCTCTGTCTCCTAATCACCACAGGCAATGAGTGACAAGTTTGTGACAGACACCAAGGATCATTTTGTGATAGGCCAGACTGTGGTAGCCAAAGTGACCAACATTGATGAGGAGAAGCAGCGCATCCTGCTGTCCCTGAAGGTGTCTGAATGTTCCTCTGACAATGCTGTTTCAGAGAGCTTTTCTTTGGTGCATCAGTACTTTAAGGAGCTCCAGGAGATCAAAAGCGTCATGGCCAAACGAGGTAAAGAGCCAGAGTGATAACATTGTTGCAGGATTGAATTAGGTCTTAGGAACTGGATTCCAGTCCTAGGTAGGCCATTTACACACGCCTGCTCTGCCCTTCCTCGCAGGGTTGTTATACAGGGAGGGCGGGGGGAGAGCCAGGTAAGGCACGTAAACTCATTGGAGGAAAGGTGAGGTGCAAATGTTACAATTAAATTAAACTAAATTGATTTGAACTTACGAAAGGAAATACATCAAGGCCTCATGTGAGCCTGTCAGAGTCACAGGGACTATTTGGAGAAGCTGGATTCAGAGTTAAAAATGCTTTCTATCAAAATCAGGAAGCTTAGAAAGGTTTTTTTTTTTTTTAAAGAAAAAGCTGAGAAGCTTAGAATTTTATTTTGGGACAAAAATTATAGTCACTTGGTGAATATCTTTGCATGCAGGGCATTTTTGTGTAATTTGGCACTTGCAGAAAGAGGTTTTGTTTTTAATATGGCTGGGCCTCATTGCTTCTGTGTGTAAACAGTGTAGGAAGGGGGAGGTGGGATCTCATTTTTCTCCCACTCTCCTGTTTTCACGTTGTCTTAGATGCAAAAGTTGCTTTTCAAATGCAGATCCTTAAATTAATCTGCCTCAAAATAAGAGAATGCAGTAATCCGTACCGCTAATTCTGTTTTTTAAAAAAGAATCTGAGACATTTCTACACATTAGTAATAAAAATAAAGCTGCAAATGAAACTTAGCTCTGCTTCACTTTATCCTCAGATGATTCCAGTGTGGCCCAGAAACTCTGTGATTTAAAACCTGGTCAGAGGCTGGAGCTGGTGGTTGAAGAAATCAAAGCAGACGGTTCAGCAACTTTCAGTGGCTCCTGTGTTTCTGGGCTGACTGCAGTGGCCACTCACAGTCATCTTGGAGGTAGTATATTCCTCATGGATCCTTTTTTTTCTAGTAAACCTTACATGAAGATCAGGATTCTCACTGAGGCAACAACAAGATTTATCTTGTGATTTTTTTTTTAAAAGGCAAAAATATTATCATGGGTGAAAAAGCAAAAGTTGTGGTTCTCGGCATCGATTACCTACATTCAAAGGTCTGTGTATCTCTTCGAGAGGAATTGCTGTCTCCCAAATCTAAGAAGGTATGATGAGCTAGATTTATGTTATGCTTAGCTAAGGTAAATACATACTTGGATTGTTAATGACAGGCTCATGGAAGAGAAGTGCATAGGATGTATATGCAAAGGGAGCATTAAAAGAATGTGCACTGGGATATCACCCTTATGAAAAATGGTATCCTCTGAGAATAGTTGCATAGGCACATAGCTGGGAATGTTCCAAAGCTGCCACTGCTTAAGAACCTTGGGGGAGTGTGTTTTTACAGTCTTAAACAATGTTGGGATTTAGTCCTGAAAGCCGGAATACTGTCCAGCTACACCTAGGAATGTTGTAAAAGCTCAATTTCTCATTTTTCAGATGAGGCCAAAAGATCTCTCAGGAATACTTTAAACACTACACTTCAGCCTTAGGTACAAAGTGATTGCAGGTGTCTGTTTCAGACATTTGCTTTCTTAGCTTTCTAAATGTCATTTTTTCTGCTTTCCAGTTAACCCCAGGCTCTCAGTACCAGGCCATTGTGCAACACATTGCTACAGAGCATGCAGTGGTTTCCTTGGTAGGAACAGGTCAGCTGATTGCCATCCCTGTGGCTTCCCACTTCAATGACACCTTCCGGTTTGATTCTGAGAAGCTGAAAATTGGTCAGTCAGTCACGGTGGTACTGAAGACTTCTGAGGCAGGAGTCCATGAGATTTTGCTTGCTGTGCAAAGTCCAATGAAGAAGAAATCTATATTCAGGTCAAGATATCCATCTGAGACATTAGCAGAAACTCCGGCTTTGGTGAAACATTCATTGAGCTTGGGTGATGTCATCAAAGGAACTGTTAAATCTATCAAGCCTACCCATGTCCTAGTGGCAATTAACGAAACTCTGACTGGCTCTATTCATGCGTCCCAGATCTTGGATAATGTTTCCATTGGCACCTTTCCAACCTCAGTACTAAAAGTGGGGCAGAAGGTGACTGCTCGGGTCATTGGGGGAAGAGAAATTAAAACTCACAGGTAGGTGAAATATTCTAGGAATACTATTCTAGTATTTATTTGTGCCCAGTTGTTTCTTTCACTGTAGTTAATATTCTAGTTGGCATACATTTGCACATGTGCCCTAAATCTACATGCACTCATGCATTTGTTTCCCTGTGTACAATTTTTAGTCATACTTTGAAGAATGTGAAGCATATTTAGTCTGACCTTTGCTCCTACTTGAATACTCGCCAGTTTCTCTCTAGAACAAGTAAGGAGGCAACTTGGATTCTCTATCAGTAGAGGAGTATTTCCAGAGTCATTTATCTCTCACTTGTTCTTGAGGCAATGCTTCTGTAGATTATCCAAGCTTTGTCTCTTTTATATGGGTAAGATTCCTTGCAAGCCCTCTTGCCTAGTTACATGAGCACAACACAAACCGTAAATTCAGGAGGTGAGTTGGCTTAAGAAGTCGCAGTGCCCTAAGAAATCACAGTGGACATCATGTGTTGCCTGCTGAGTTGTGTGGCTCAGTATGCTACTGATGTCTACACCAATATTTCTTAACTTGGGGCAATATTCTTCCCAAAGTTACACTATTAGCATACCTCCAAGAGGATCTGGGCCTATATCTGCCTTCTAGAGCATATGAAGAGAGAATGTATAAAACAAGTCAATGCTTCGCTCCAAACAATTCAGTGGGTTCGCAAGTACCCAGCATTTTATAAAAGGCCTGAAGGAGTTGTAGTCCTCCAGATGTTGTTAGACCATTCCCATTGGCCCCATCCAATTTGACCAGTGGTGACAGATGATGGAAGTAGGAGTCCCTTATCATTTGGAGAGCTACAAGGTCCCCAGCCCTGATTTTGTAGATAGATTATAAAGTCCAAGTGGGTTTTCTTTTTTTTTCTTTTTTCTTTTTTAGTTTTTTAAGTTTGCCTTTGAGTATTTTTGTTAATGCTTGCAATATAACCTGTGAAGCACAAAAGCTTTCAACTGTAAATAGCGACAATTTTATTTCAGTTCATTTTGTAAGCATACTATAAGAATTTACCAACATTCACAAGGTTTTTTTTCTCGTATTTTGGATGAAAAGAACCTGAGGTATCTAAAAACCTAGTGTGGGAAAAACCACAACTGGCAGTCATTCATCCAGAGATTTGAATGCTTTTCCCTAAGAAATATGGGTTTGCATCCCTGTGTATTAAGTCATGTTTCTAGTGCAGAAGTAAAGTTCCCATTTCTATAAATCCCCTCCTGTTTAACAGTGACATATTGGGCAGGTTTGTGGTGGGAATAGCTCTGTCTGTTGAATCAGGCAGATACAGATGAGGAAGAATTTTGCTCCAGATTAATTTTTGAAGCATTTACCAAAATTCACAAACTTCATTTTGGAGATGGAAAGAATTTGAAGTTTAGAAAATTCAGAAATGGGAGGCAGTTAAATTGACAGATTTTCCTGTACATATTGAGGCTGACAGGGAAATAAATAAATCTGAAATGTTCAAGTTGCAGGTGGGATACATAGACCAGAGTCTTAAATCTTATATAGAGATTTTCTGAGAATGGTAGGTCCACTGTATTTGATCAATATTGCGTCTGTGAGCATTTGGCTTCTTGGGAAATAAGTCTGAAATCAGAAAGTGAGAGGTTTCTCCCTTGCTAATGGGTGCAGTATCATTCAAATGAAGGGAATGAAAGGAAATTGTTATATAACGTGATATACTTTTTCCATTCCTTGAAATAAAAGCAGGGGAGAAGAACCTTCAGGGGAGAAAATTGGTATTTTCACTTTTGGGAAACAGAATTAATACCTCTATTGTTAAGGCAGGCATGTTGGTTTTGAGAAAAATGACTCGTTCCCTGCGCAATAGGGGAATGTGCTGCCTTCTTTCAGAATGCTAACTTGGCAGCACCAAGAGTGACACACTACTCTGCTCTTTCTTTTCAGATATTTGCCCATCACCCATACCCATTTTGCTCTTACGTGGCCAGAGCTCAGTATCCGGCCAAGGTAAGGAGGATTTTCATTCCTGGGTTTGTGTACTGAGTTGAAGTACTGTACTAGAACATGGTAAAGGCGGACAGCTTCTCCTCTCTGAACTCACCTAATTGGGCTGATTTCCCTGAACAAGTAGAAATCTGGTTTGTAAAATTCTGTATCTAAGAAGTTAAGTGAGAGGAACATTGGACAAATTAATTAAATCTAAATACCATGTTCTGACTTCTGTTGCTGAATAAGTATTGCAATTAATTGATATTTGCTAGGATAATGGTAAACAGTGGCTGAAAGTGGCCAGAGGTGTTATGGCCAATAAATGTTGGGACATTGGCAACTTTGTCCCTTGAGATGTTAGGGTCAAAGACTGAGTCTCAGGCTCCTCACAGCATAGGTCTACAGACAGTGTCCTAAATGTGATTGGTATTTAATATTGTACAGCAGTTGTTGAATTCTAAACCAGATCAAGCCATTACAGAATTACATTGGCTTCTATCCTAGCTTTATTTCTATAACTAAAACTGAATTTACTGAATAGAGTTGTCCAGTTTTCTCTTTCTCCCACAGCCCTACATACCCACATTTGCTTGGGGAATTAGAAGAACCTTGTGAGTGATGTGAGATATGGGGTGCAGGGATAGTGGGAGAATTGTTAGAAATGACCTCTTCTTGTACATGAACAAAGGAGTAACCAAGAAGCCAGACCATTCATAGCTTCCTACTATGTAGTATTACTGTAATGTCAGCATATCTCTATAAATACCCAGCATTTCTTATGCTAGTTGAGAATTGTCTATGCATGTGACATATATCCTGGTGGGTATTTGTGAACTGTAACCCTTGCTATAATTGAAAGTGCTCTGCTTTCTCTGTATAACAACATTTTGAGTGAGAAGGGGGGAAGAAATTAGAGTATTAAGTGTGAAGTCTAGAACAAATTCTACAAGTGGATTGAATCAATAGGTAGCGCATGAATAGCATATATTGAGATGAGAACTTAAACCTGGAAGGCAGAAAAGAGTAAATAGAGTAACTTGGAATCTTGATATGGCAATAGGTATGGAATGGACGTTAGTATGTTATTGTTTCTCCTCTTCTCTATTAACCTCAATCCCCCTTTTCCTTTTTGTCACCCCCTTGTTAAAAATAAAAATGTAATAAAAAACAAAAGTAAAGTGTGAAGTCTAGAACAATAACTGCTTTACCCTGTCTTTTATGATCAGTGAGCTGAAAGGGGAATGCAAAACAGTTCTAGGCTCTGAAGATGAAAAATCAGAAGAAATTATGAAATCCTTCAAGCCTGGTCAGACGGTGACATGCTTTGTTAAGAAGGTGAAGCACAGAATTTTTAAAAATAAATTTAATGTCGTATTTCTTTTTTCCCCTTTAAATTTTGTGTCATTTCCCCCCTCACAATGAAATTATGTAGAATATAGTGGGTATAGACCGTATTTTTCTGTGTATAAGACACCCCCATTTATAAGACGCCCTCCACTTTTCTAACCCAAAATTAAGAAATCTAAGTGGGGCTTAGCAAGTGTAGGGGGAAAGGGATCAAAGCACTGCAGGATCGCTTCTATGCCTGCTTTCTCCCTTCATGCTAAGCCACTGGGCTTAGCAAAAGGAGGGGGAAAGGGATCAAAGCAATCCCGCAACTGCATGGTTGTTTTGATCCTTTCCCCTACACTTGCTAAGCCCCATGGGACTTAGTAAGCAGAGGGGAAAGCAAGGATCAAAGCCATCATGCAGCTCTTTGATCCCTGTTTTACTTTTGCTAAGGCTTAGCAAGTGGAGGGGAAAGCAGGGATCAAAGCCCTGCAGGACCACTTTGATCCCTGCTTTCTCCTCCACTTGGTTTTTCTCTACTCAACTTACTTCCGTGTATAAGACGACCCCCAATTTTTAGTCTATATATTTTAGACAAAAGTATGTAAGTTGGAAGTACGCATTTATCAGGAATTGGCCTTCAAAATCAAAACAATAACGTAGCTATCTTATGTGTAAATGTTAGGCTCTTTGCATGGGATTAGTGTAGAGGAATGACGAAGCACGTGGATAAAGTTACTGGGCCTGCTGCTAATGAATGTATGCAAAAGCTGTATTATTTTTTTCCCTCTTAGTACAACATCACAAATAAATGGCTGGAGGTGGAGGTCACCCCTAATATTATAGGCAGAGTTCATCAGCTATTACTGTCTCTATATCCCAAGGTAAGTTTTTTCAAGGAATAAAGAACACAGGGCTCTTATAAGCAGGAGACTATATTCAATAATATGAAACAAGCTCTAGAGAAACAGCCCTATTAAAATGTCAGAAATGTGTTGTCCTAGTTCTTTCTGGAGGGGGTACCATGTTCGTTGAATCAAAAAGAAGATAGAGTCTTGTGGCACCTTAAACATTAGACCACTTGCTATGGCATAAACTTTTGAGATTGAGTGAAAGCACCACAGGACTCCTTTTATTTGTATTTTGTTTAGTTTGGCATACTCTCCTTAAGAATTCCCTAATTTTATAATAAGCATATTTACCTAGCCAATAATGGGACATGGTGGCGCTGCGGGTTAAACTGCAGAAGCCTCTGTGCTGTAAGGTCTGTAGATCTTGAGCTGTAAGATCGAATCCATGCGACGGAGTGAGCTCCCGTCGCTTGTCCCAGCTCCCACCAACCTAGCGGTTCAAAAGTGTGCAAATGCGAGTAGATAAATAGGGACCACCTCGGTGGGAAGGTAACAGCGTTCCGTGTCTAAGTCGCACTGGCCATGTGACCACGGAAGATTGTCTTCGGACAAATGTTGGCTCTATGGCTTGGAAACGGGGATGAGCACCGCCCCATAGAATCGAACATGACTGGACAAAAATTGTCAAGGGGATCCTTTACCTTTACTTACCTAGCCAATAGTTTGCTTTGTTGTAGTATTTCAGAGTGAATGGAACAGAAACAGACAAAAGTTTCTGTATTGTCAGATTTTGATAACAAGTATGAAGAAAGCATCTCGGTCTTTCTCCAAACATTTTTTGAATAGGAATACAGTTCAGAGCCTTATTTCTTTCAGGACTGGTTTTTATGAAGAGCTCAATCCCTAGCACTCACTTGCCAGCAGATGTTGCCAAAATGTGCAAATGTTGTAACTCTTCATAATACACTGGGAAATATTCTTGTCTGCAAACAGAATTAACCCCAGTGTAACTGGCAATAATCTCTCCTGTCAGATCGTAAAACATCCAGGGAAGTACTTCAAAAATGGACAGGCTTTGGCTGCAACAGTAACAGGATATGATATCACTGGGACCAAACTCCTTTTATCACTGTCAGGTATGATTTTAAAATAAGCTTTCTTCATCCTGTAAATGTGTATACTCTTTAATTTTCATCTAGTGATTCCTTGTGCCAGTTGCCTTCTTGAGACCATATGCATGGTTCTTGGTGGAGCTTTAACATTTTAACAAATAAAGACGATCATGCTATGAGTTTGCTCCATCCGCATATAGTATTCTTGCAAAGTTCTGGATCAGGTTGTGCATCTGTAAAAGTAAGTGGAAAGGAAACCAATTTGTTGTCATTGAATTTTGCCTTGAATGGGAACATGTTTTTTAATCAAAGGGCAAAGCCTGAGGCTGTAATACATTTAAAATCTATAGATGTTAAGGAAGTAGTTGCTTTTTTCTCATCTCTGATGTCACTGTTGTAGAGAAATAAGAAATAGTGTGTAGGATCATTCTCTGTGTGAGCTCTTTGCTTTCAGAAGCTTGAAACACTCCTTCCATTTATACCAAAGCGGTAGGGTGCCTAGTGCTGTACTTGGACTAAAGAAATCTATATGTGGAAAATGTGTACTAGGACATTCAGGATCCAACCCATTTAACAACCAAGCTCATCTTAAACAATAGGAGAAAGTGGCATGTAGTATCTGACTTGGCTTGTTCTGAACTTCTCCACCTCTGAGCAGGTGTTCATTGCCTGGAGAAAGGAACCATCACATTGGGCTGTGTAAAAAGGGTGATACCTCATGTTGGCCTGAAGGTTTCACTTCCCTTTGGAAGGACTGGCAAAGCCAGCTTTTTCCACCTTGGTGACTCATATGCTGAGCAGCCACTAGAAAACTTCAGTATTGGAAAAATTGTCAGGTAAGAGCCTTTTGTAAACTTCTATGTATGGAGATGAAGAAAATGCCCTTTAAAATAAAACCTCCAGAATATTCTAAATCTATAAGTATATTTCTACACTAAACTAAATGTTTTCTTCCTATTCCCAGTCATATTTATTTCTGAGGAAGCTGGGAGACATAGGAGGGTCTCTGAGTAAGCAAATTCATGTAGCAGGTGTTCTTTCCAATGTCTTGTTTCTAAATCAGTGAAGGCTTTTGAGATAATTCACTAGCCCTTTGAATTCTGCCTAGGAACAAATAGGAAATTAATGCTACTGCTTCAATAAGGAAGTTGAATATCCTTGTGTGTGGTCTGTGATAAACATCTGTGTTCTAAATTCAGGCCCAGCTGTAATTTTGGGTTGCTGTCTTAAAGCAGGCCAATCTTGAATGTACTGCATTTATCTAGGTCTGTTGAAACTCAGTTAGGAATAATTTAAAGCAGAGCATTTCTGTAGGGGAAGTGTTCAAAAATTCTACATTTTTCTTTTACATACAGATGCTATATCCTTTCAAATGAAGATAATAGAATAAAAGTGTCTCTCCGGCAGTCCAGGTAAGAAACAATATTCTAAGCTGAGACTAGTATATTACAAATAGATTTTTAGAAATATTCAGCACCCAATTGTACAAATATTCAAAAATTTCCCAACATTTGGATTATGATTACTGAGAGAACTTAACATTTGGGTCTTGTGTATATTTTAGAAATTAATAATATGTGAGCATTTGCTGAAATTGCTCACTTTTGTCCAGTTGTACAAATAATACAGATACAAGTAATACCATTGAGATATCTATTCCTTGCTTTCTGTAACACATTTTTTTTGTAACTGGGAGAACAGCAGTCTACAATTTCATTATTATTTTGAAGTGTAAATGGATATTGTCAGCAATGATCAGCGGCTTCTGGATATTCAGCTGTAGGAATCTTTGGTTGCGTTGGCTATATTTGCTGCTTGATACTCTTCAAATGTTTGGATTTACTGTGCTTCACACAAAGGGGGTGTTTGCTTCTCCATCTTTTTGTAGGATAAATCCCAAGAGCAATAGTAAAGTAGAAGATCCTGAAATCACAACACTTGATGATGTGCAGAAAGGTCAGCATGTCAGAGGCTATGTCAAATCCGTCACATCATCAGGCATTTTTTTGGGGTATGTTTTGCTTCCTGACCATAAAAGTTAATTCCATTTTGTTTTATTACTATCTTCATGGTGATTTTAGGTGTCATACTTCTAGATCTGTGGTTCCCAACCTTGGGTAACGCAAGTGTTATTGGACTGCAATCAAGGTTCCCTTTAAGCCTCCCTCTGTGTAGCTTTCTTCTTCCTTCACGCAGTGATCATGTTCAACCCCTTTGGTTCTGGTTGCAGTGGAACCTTGCATGTGGGGGGGGGGAGTGGGGGGAGGGAGTCGTGTGCAAGGGAGGTTGAACCTGCCCACCAGGGATAAACATTTGAGTTGACTGCAACTCTCAGAAACCCTGGCCAGCATAGCTGATGGTGAAGGCTTCTGGAAATTGCAATTTCAAGAATCCTTGTGTTGCCCAAGGTTGGAAACTACTGGTCTAGACTGATCCTGTGTCGTGGAGATATTGTTCTTCTGCTCTCAGTTTTTTTCTGGAGTTTATAGCTGTACAACAAGAAATGAAAAGGAATGCATACCTTTCACAACTGACTTAGTAATGAAATCAGGTTATGATTCTGCAAGGTCTTCTGTAGTTTCCATGCTCTTCCCTCCAGTCCATTGGGTGTGCTTGGAACATTTCTGTCTTAAAAGAGCTAAAGACCAAGCTTTTCTTAATGCTAACAATAACCCCTTTATCTGCTAGTTTGTTTTTCATTTGTTTTTGATATGCTTTACCTGCATTGTGTTTATTATTTGTTTGCCACTTTTTATTGTTGTTAGTCCTTTGAGCACCATTTGGTGAAAGAGCAGGATATATGAATAGATAAATAAAAGCCTCTTTAACTTCGTAAATGTAGCTTCAACACAAACTGCATCGTAGGCTCTGCTATTCCATTTCTTTTATGTGGACTGAGTGCAGCTTTCTGTGGATTCATAGGAGAACCGAATTCAGTCAGAATTGTATTGATTTTTCTTTTAATATGAAGGTAAATAATGAACTGTCTATTCTTGACAGATTGTCTGACTCTGTTGTGGGTCGGATCCCATTGCAATATATCAGCCCTCTATTTGTACCAGATCATTCATTATGTGAAAAACACATACACAGAGGTCAGGCCCTCACTACCAAGGTCATCAGGTAGGTGTCAAGTTTTGCTAAGAGAGCAGTGAAATTGAGTTTAAGATTAAGATTGGCAAAAGTAGTGGAGACAAAGGAGACAGTAAAATTTAAGGGGGAAAACAACCAAACCCGGATATTGCTGGCACCATGAACAAATGTTTTGGATAATGCTTGTTTATTGTTGTCTGTTCCTCATGTTCTAAAATGGCAGTAGTAATGCCTGTCTTAGGGTGTAGTGTGAGGCTGAGCAATTTTAAAAAGCACTGTGTAATGACAGTTGTTTATTTCTTCTACCATCGTCTTCATGCCCTTCCTTTACTTGTATTCTAATCACTTTGCAGTATAAATAAAGAAGAGAACCAAGTGTTGCTGTCTGTGCTTCCTGAGGACACTGGGAAACAAAGCATTCTCCCAGAGTCACTGATTTTGTCGCATGATAAAATGGAGGTCAAGAGGTCAAGAAAACAAAAGAGGAGAAAATCTGAAAGTGAACAGGTAACTATCCTTGATAGTATTTGGGACATGATAGAGCTGAAAACTGGGAAATACTTATTATTATATTGAGTAACTCCTTTTACACATACCTAAACTCAAATACTTCCATTTTTTTTAAAAAAATGCTATTATTCATATTATTTTATTGCATCCAATTTTTTGACCTGCAATAACAGGAGGTAAAGCCAGCAAAAAAGAGAACTCGTGGCACTGAAGATGATGATAGTGGTGTTGAGGTCTACTGTCGTGAGGAGGAAGACGAACAAAGCTGTGAAAGGAAATCTAAGGTGAAAGCCCATAGAAAAGAAGGTGGTTAGTACTTCTTTCTTTGAGTAGGATAATTAATGTTTGCATCTAAATACAACTTTTTTTGTTCCTTCTAGAAAGGAAAAGAAGTTCCACGGTTAAAGGTTTCAAGCACTTTTATATGGGAAGAAGGCTTAAATGTGCTGAATACAGCTACTTTGAAGCCAGATGAACAAAGTTCTGATAGTGATGAAGAGGATGATGCTGAGACCACGGTACAGTATTGTCATGCAGTTTGCTCTGGCATTGTTCTTACACCCAGTCAGTGGTTCTGTTAACTAAACTTTCACTTAGCATTCCTGTTATGAGGCCTGTCTTTTTGGCCGAGGCAATGTATAACTTGGATGTTTTTTTAAGTGTTCCTTGGTTCTCTGTGTCTTTGTGGGTTGTAATGGGTTGTGGTATTTTAATTGTTGTTCACCACCCAGAGTAGTACCCTGGCACCAGATGGGCAGGATATATATACAAACAAACAAACAAACAAACAAACAAACAAACAAATAAATAAATAAATAAATAAATAAATAAATAAATAAATGGTAAAATTTTGCTTGTAAAATAAACAGATTCTGTAACAACTAGCAACAGAGAGGAACTAAAACCTGAATCTGAATCTCCAGTCCCACCCTGGCCTTCAGGTTCATGTTAGAAACTACACTGCTCAGAACCCTTCTTCTTGAGGCTTGTATCCGGAAACATGCAGATATTTTACTTCTTTTCCTGAGTTCAGGCAGTACCAAAAGTTGCTGCTGTTGGATATGCAGCCATATTTTCAAATATGCCCTCCCACCAAACAGTCCTTCTCTATTCATTGTTCATACATGTGCAGCCAAACTTACATTTCAGTGGTGGGACTGGCAGCAAGCATAATGAAGGAAGGGAAGCCTATCCATTGTTGTTAGACCATCAGGATAAGCTCTCCTCCAGCTACCTTGGCCGCACTATGTGCTAACAAAGGAGATATCCATCTCATCTGTGGCTACAAATAGCCTTCCCTGTGGAGGTATTTGCTGCAAGTTGTTTTGGTACCAGATCAAAAACTTTTTTGTTGGCCTGATCATTTTAATTAGCTGATTTGGTCCCCTTTTATTGCTTTTGTTGCTGTTTGTTTTGATGACATGGGTATTTAACCGTTTAACTGTATTTTGTGCTCATAGTCTTTGTACTCTGCTCATAAGGGTCTGGGGCCTTTTAAAAATGTTTTGATAAATAAATAAAAGAGGAAGTCAAGTGGACTTAAAGGAATATACACAATGTACTGCAAGCAGGTGGCATAGAGCTGAGAATAGAAGTACGAGTCGTATGTGGTCTTTAGCATCACTAGGGTGCTAAACATAGATTTGAGTATGATTTGAGGGCATCAAACCTTTGATCATATTCTATTTTGTACCAATGCATTTCCCCCATTGTCATGCCTCTTCTCCTGCTCTCTCCCCTTATTTCATCTTTAAAGCCAAAGAAGCAATCAAAAAAGAAGAAGGAACTGGAGAAGCAGAAGGCAGAGAAGGAACTCTCCAAACTAGAGGCTGTCCTGATGGACCCCAGCCGTCAGCCTGAGACAGCGGATGACTTTGATCGCTTAGTTCTTGGCAACCCCGACAGCTCCATCCTCTGGCTACAATATATGGCTTTTCATCTTCAGGCAACAGAGATAGACAAAGCCAGAGCTGTAGCAGAAAGGGCACTCAAAACCATATCCTTCAGGTGAATAGCCTCTTGTTTCTTTTTATCTTCTAGGCTTAGTTGATGACCTTTGATATCTATATGGTGCTTTGCTCAGCTATATCTCAGAGGGGATATCTGCAAGGCTAAGTAGGCAATGTCCTTTTTCTCTCATTCCTACAAGTTTTGCTTGCATCAGTATTATAGCTGCAGTGTATCTGACAAGTTACCGTTTCCCTGTGTAAGGAAAAATCAGGATTTGAAGGGTGCTATGTATACAAGATAGAGATATGACAAGAGACTGGTCCAAAAGAAAGAGAATTTAATCTGCTTAGCACATGTGATGCTGACAATGTACTGCAATGCTCTTCTTGGAGTGCAGAGCTTTTCCCACTACTAAACATAGATAGAGTTAAGCACTGAAAAAGAGCCAAGTATCACAGACAGCAATTTCAATTGTAATTCAGAGATTTAGAAGGCTGGTGCTTGCATGAGGTTCAGGAAAGTACCTTCTACTTCCCTGGGCAAAACATCCAACTCTGAAACACTTGCTAAGGAAAATTCACCCTCTTGCTGCTACAGCTCCAGTCACTTATCTCACTTTATGTTTCCTGCAAATGTTATGTTCTCTTCTTATAGAGAAGTGAAAGCATGCTGTGCTCCTTTTCATCTGATGAAGGGGTGGTAGTGCTGAGGATTAGAATCGATGGGGCTGGGACAATATGTAGCCCAGTAATTAGGTACAAATACATCAAAGGAGAAGGAGAACCATGGCAGTAATGGCACCAGCTGTGTATGATCTAATATCTGTGAGGTTATGTTGTCAAGAAGGTCATGGGCTTAACTTTTCCCAAGTGGGCTGGTAGGCCAGAATCTGAACTTTGGTCCCATACAGAAGGATGTTACTTGTTTTCTTTGCTTTCAGAGAAGAACAAGAAAAGCTGAATGTATGGGTTGCCCTGCTGAACCTCGAGAACATGTATGGCACAGAGGAAGCACTGATGAAAGTCTTTGAAAGAGCCATTCAGTACAATGAGCCTCTGAAGGTCTTTCAGCAGTTGGCAGATATCTACAGTGGCTCTGAGAAATACAAGGTGAGGCAAAGTATAGTCACATGAGTTGCTTCAGTGAGGGTGACAGGAACATGATTTATCTGTTCCTGGAAGGAGTATGCTTCAGACTGGTCCGGCTAGATGCCAAGCTTCCTCTTAACACTTTAGACATATCAAGCTGTTGTTGTTGCTTCTGCCTTCAAATGGCAATAGGTTTTACGTATTTAATGCCATGTCTTGCTCTAGGTTCTTGGCTGCATAATATACTCTGGACCTATGAATTCTAGAATTTACAATAGCAAATGGTTGTTGTGCTCAGAATTAGAATAGTGGGCCTTGTTAAATCTTGGTTAAATTTTGGAAATCTAGTAGAGGCAGAATTATTATATAGTGTTCTAGAGCTCTGGTCATAGTGAAGGGGAAAGCATGAGTTGACGAAGAGCAAATCCACAGGTTTTTACATTCTTTGTTTGGCAGGCATAGTGTTCTAGAGTCATGGTTGGAATTAAGAGCAAACAGATAAATCTAAAGGGATGACACTTCCAAAACTTGAAAGAATAGAATGAGCATATGAGTTCAGTGCCTGACTCATTTAAGTCTTTGAGATATATTTGTTTAGTGCAGGCTTCAGCTAGAGTAGCCACCAACAGTTATTGCCATTGCTAGAAAGTACATCATGAAATCCAAGAGCCAGTATATTTTCAGAAGCCAGATCATAGAATATGCACAACATAACCAGATTGCTGAACTCCAGTCTGGATCCACTGCATTCTCCTTTAAGGTTTTTGTGGGTTCTGCCAGTGCATAGAATAAATTTTGGAACAATAAATATTTGCTGCTCTCTGAATCAAAGCACTAGAGATTTCTTGTTTATAATTATTTCTTCTCCTCCTTCAGGAAGCTGATGACCTCTACAATACAATGCTAAAGCGTTTTCGACAAGAGAAATCTGTGTGGGTGAAGTACACTACTTTCCTCCTGAAAAGAGGCCTGGTGGAAGCAGCTCATAGGCTCCTCCCTCGTGCCCTGAAGTGCCTGCCAAACAAAGAACGTAAGGACCCGTGGATTTGCTCTTCGTTAACTCATTCTTTCCCCTTCACTGTGAACAGAGTTTGGAGAAGTTATTTTTCTGGCACTTCAGTTCCCTAAATTCCCCAGTCCTCTTGGCCAACCATGCTAGCTGGTGGCGTTATAGTCCAAAAAGTAACTTCTTTAAGCTTTGCCTTTAATTAACATATAGGTTTCTAACTGGTCCCTTGGCAGTATACACAAATCTAGGAAAAGCAGCATATTAAGAAGTTCTACCAGTTTTGATAGCTATTGTTTACCAAGTTATTTTTCAGTGGGTTCCTTCTTACCAATGAAGTGTTTATTCTTTGTTTTTTACTTTTAGAGATTGAAAGCAATTAGGGATTTGACAGTGTAGGATTGGGGAACTTTCTGATAGAGAAATTATCAGAATATGTGCATTTTCCAGTGTACAGTATAATTGTTTCTTGATGATGCTTTCAAAAGCTTCAGAAGCAGAGTAAGGCTTTCAGACTGACCCTGTTAGTAGCCTATCCTCGTTCCTTCTTGCTAACAATTCTTTAATGCAGCTATTCTCGACTGTTTTTGGCCATGGCCATAAACACAATATGAAAGAAATACAGGCTGAATCAGGATTGCATAAGTCACATAATGAACCTTATAAGATAGTGTGTGAATAATTGTTTCTAGTCTGTGGCCCCCCTCAAATGTTCCCGACCTCTCATTGAGAATAGCTGCCTTAATGCTGTGAGTCCACGGCCCTGATATTCCTTTCTCGGGCACCAGGTTGTCGCCAGGTTCTTCCTCTAGACCAGGCTTGTCCAATCTGCGGCCCAGGTTGGCTCATAATGCTGCCCAGTGCAGTTTTTTATTTTTAAAGAAATTCCAAAGTTTCAAGTTACACTGCCGGTGCTTGTGGCCGGAATGAGGCTGGGGCACGTCACAATGGTAGGGGGGAAGAGAGGAAAGGAAGGAAGGAGCAGGAGGGGAGGGGAGAGGGGGACTGCGTGACTGCATTGCGCCATCCCCGTCAATAGGTGGACCCCCTCCTGGCCCCATAAAGCCACAGGAGTCGAAGCTGGCAGCCTCCGCTGTCTGAGATCGCAGCTGCCGGTAAGTGCGCTTGGAGAGGGGCTGCGGAGGATGGCTAGGGCTGCCCCCCCCATGCGGCCCAAACCAAATTTATGTGTGGCCCAAACCAAATTTTCATCTTTTAATGTGGCCCAGGGAAGGTGAAAGGTTGGACACCCCTGCTCTAGACTGATCAAGGGGAGTGTTTCTTCGTCACCACTCCAGCCCCATACAGACGACCTCTCTCCTGCATCTGCCAACCACGGTCCGGGTAGACCCCCATCTTCCGGAGCTCAGCGAGATGCCATGTCTTTTTCCTTTCTAATTCCCTCGCCACAGCCTCTCTTTCTTTCCTAAGCTTACGCCTCCATTCTTTAGCTTCAGTCTCCCCCCAATATGAAGGACAGGGTTTCAAACCTTGGCGTCTCCTTCTTTCTGCCTCCTCATGAGGCACTTTCATCTGCTCCCACTCTCCAGTCCAGGGGTCCTGGACCCAAATCAACTCCCAGCCCCCTGGTATTTCTTCCCACTTTTCTTTTATATCTCCGGCCGCCACTTCTATCTCCTCCCTCTCCTTTCCCGCCAATTCCTTCCCGGGTTTTTCTCTCAGTGTTAACCCTTTCAGTGCTTGCCCCAAGTCACTGGTATCCACTCCCTTGTCCACACACCCCTTTCCCTCAGGCACTGCCTCCAACTCGCAGGTATCCACCTGTTTGTCTTCACATCTAGGCGGGGAAGGAGGAGGGGAAGTCTGGGTGGTCTGAACTCGCGACGGGAGCGATGGCACTCCTACATAAGCCTCCTGGTTGGGACTCTCACAAATGCATTCATTCCCTGCCACCAGACTGAAAGACATCCAAATAATAGAATGTAAAAATGTGCCATCACAATAAATAATGCACATTTTACAAAAAGTAAATGTTTGTTCTGCTTGTGTGCTTTGAAAATTTCCTGATGGAATTGTAATTCCCTGTTGTTGTTATGTACTGCCAAATTGCTTTTGATGTGTGGTGTCGCTATGAATTATTGACTTCCAAAAGATATTTCTCTGCTCAGCTCTTGCAAACTCAAGGCTATGGCTTTCTTTACTGAGTCAAACTTTCTCTTATTCTGTCTTTTTTTCTGCCACCTTGAACTTTGTCCAGCATTATTGTCTTTTCCAATGAATCTTGTTGCCTAATCCCGTACTAATGGAGTATAACAGAGTGATGTTGCATTGTCAGATTCTAAATACAGGCAATGGTGACTAGCAGAAAGCACAGTTTAAAATGTACTTTTGCACTATTGCAGATGTGGATTTGATTTCAAAGCTGGCACAGCTGGAGTTCCAATTTGGTGACCTAGAGCATGGAAAGGCTATTTTTGAGAACACGCTGAGCACATACCCCAAACGAACAGATATCTGGTCAGTTTACATAGACATGATGATAAAGCACGGCAACCAAAAGGAAGTACGGTATGTATGGGCAAAGGAACAGAAGTGGGGACTTCTGATCTTTCACTTACTTGAAGATACTATACAGTATCTTTACAGTATCTTTCACTGTCTACACAGTACTGTACAGTATCTTTCAGGTACTATACAAAAAAATTGAAGTAGCCTTGAAAGTAGAGCAAGCTGAGGTCATGCTTGATTTTGCAAGCAAATATTACAACATTAAAAGACATTGCAGCATTAAGACCCTGTGTTAGTCCAGATATTTACTATAGGAGAAGAGTCTGACCCTGCCACTCCTGAGTACTTGTCCTATACTTGTTTGATTGGAGATCAAACAAGCCTACTTTTTGGGGACCTTCCTATTAATTACATGCTGGAGCTGGGGGCCAAACTATATGCAATACTACCTTCACAAGTAAAAGGTGGTAAAATATCTTCCCTCCAAAAAGGCAGTTCAATGTTGCATCTGTACAGTCAACTTGTAAATGAAGCCCATGCTTATCTCCTCATGACCTGTCACCAAACAAAAGCAAACTACTGTAATTTGCAGCTTTCAGAGCTCGGTGACCTTATACTATGTTAAATAAAAAAAAATTAATGTATTCTCGAGGGCTTTTTGGGAAGTTAAAAAAAAATTAACTTCCCAAGGGAGTTATGCTTCTTATAATAGACTCATTATAACATTTTTTATTCCAGTTTTTGTGATAGAACACAGAATGTGTTTTGCTAAATGTTGTTCACCTGGAAAACAACTTCATTTTCTTCAAAACATCCAAATTAAGAGATAACTAGTATGAAACGAAAGGTGGAATTGGCTTAAGAAGCATAATTTCCTCCTTCTTTCCTTTTCTTAAAAATCTGATCAGAATCTACTTCTAAATCAGAAAACAAACCCTGAGTGGGCAACTTGCACATCTTACTTTCGGGGGGGGGGGTAAAGTTAGTGGAATTCTTACAAGTTCTACCAAACTAGATTAGTATTGTAGTTTCCAAGCTGGGTTCAGAAGTGAAACCATAGTTTCCTGTTACATGAATGAGTCTGAGGTTCATCCCAGTTCTATCTCTTAGTGGAAACCATGGCTTCCTATATATGGGAATTTTGTTCTATGATTACTTCTCTAAATGTCATGTGCATGGGCCAGGGTAGTGTAGTCAATAGAATGTTGGATTAAGACTCAGAAGACTTGTGTTCAAATACCTGCTTATCCGTGGGAACTTATGGGTGTGTGGTGGCTCTAGTAAAAACACTCCTTAAACATCTCACATATCTTGAAAGCCTTAATAGGATAGCTATTTGATGGTGCATAACATAAATATACAATGACATGTATACTCTTCAGTCAGGGGCTGGGTATACTATGTCCATAAAGAGTTGACAGATTTCTGAAGTCTAATGTTTGCTCAGCTTTTAATGGATCAGGGTTTTCTACTCCTTCAAGTGTGTGCATTGACTTCTGAAAAACTCCTTCAAGTGTGTCCAACTGGCTTGGGTGTTTGTTCCTAACTCCTCAGGAGCCTTGTCCTGGCAAGCTTTTTTGGTCTCTCTTTGTTTGGCCTAAAAATGTGTCATTCCCAGTGTGGTGTAGTGGATAGATTGATGGACTAGGACTTGAGAACATGGTTTGAATCCCCACTTGGCCATGGAAACTCAATGGAGTGAGTGGAACTGGTATAACCACTCCTTAAATTTCTAACTTACCTTGAAAGCCCTATTAAGGTCTCTGTAAGTCGGTTCTGACTTGACGGCACAAAGCACACACAATAAAGGTGTCATCTTAGTATGGATTTTAAAATGTGCAGATATGAGGAATCCTGAAGCTTTTGTTTGAATGTGCACTATATTTCACGTGTGATAAGGAAGATTGAATTCTTGGTCTTTGTTCTCTCTGGGTTCTAAATACCCTGCTAATATACCACTTGCACTGGACAAAAAAGATTTTAAACCAAGCCTGTATTCTCCCTGACTAATGTTTTCTGTTGATAGTACTGCTACTGCCGTCTGATGGAAGCATGGGCTTTGAAGTTGAGAATGTAATACGCACACATGCTTGCATGCATTACTAGCTAACCAACCTTTTAAAATGTAGGTATCTGTTAATAAAGCATCATTTTGAACAAAGTTGTCGGGTTGTTTTTGCAGGGATATTTTTGAGCGCGTAATACACCTCAGCTTACCAGCAAAGAAGATGAAGTTTTTCTTCAAGCGTTACCTGGACTATGAGAAAAAGTATGGCACAGCAGAAGCAGTTCAGGCTGTGAAGGCTGCAGCACTGCAGTATGTGGAATCCAAGAGCAGTCTTGCTGAGAGCTAACTACTGAAGCAGACAGACTTGCTACTTGTACATTGAGAAGATGAATCTAACTCAGCTGCAGGGAAGAGAAGCTTTCCTGCTTCCTGCATTTCTCAGCAGTATGCTGACTTAGTCTGGACTAAATCACCATGGCTTATCAAGAACTGCATAAGAGCATAATGTCTGTAATCGTTGATTCTTTTTGTACTTTTCCTGAATTTTTTAATGTGTATTTGGAGCTTTATTTAAGTACAGTATTGATTTTTTAAAAACAAGAATTAATAACTAGCAGAAAATCCAGTATGTCATACTTGCTTCTAGGGACAGCTTTGCTCATTAAATGCATTGAAATTCTATTAGCTTTTCTTCCTTTACTTAGAATGAAGGGATTATTTTTCATGCCTGTCCTTTGCTAGGGCGCATGCTTTGCAGTA
The DNA here is from genome assembly GCF_051106095.1 of Pogona vitticeps. Lineage (NCBI taxonomy): Eukaryota > Metazoa > Chordata > Lepidosauria > Squamata > Agamidae > Pogona > Pogona vitticeps. The sequence goes on from NC_135785.1 coordinate 56,068,105, forward strand.
ACAAATTAATGATGTGTCTTATCTTGCAAATTTGATTAACTTGTTCTCACACTTATCCATCTCATGATAAATCTGAATTAGAAATAACTTTTGGCTACACCCATATCTATGCATTGCAGTAATTCATTAAAATTCCATGTTTTGTACAAAGTAACCTGGAAAACCATGTCATTGTGTTTTTATAACCATATGCTTATTGCTGAAATCTATTACCTATGTGCTGTAATAAGTGAGAATGTATTCCTAATTCTGTCTTTAACTCAAAGCAAATGATTTTCTTCCAATGGAAAAAATAGTGTTATACAATTTCTATTCTAAATCTGAACTTGACAGAATTCCTTAGCTTTGTGGATTTTTTTAAAAGTTAAGCTCTTCTTACGAAGTTATTTTTATATGCTAGTGCTGTTCTACATCTAGTCTCTACTAAAATTCCTGCAAAAAGATTTGCACTAGTAAGAGTATATTCTACAGATTACACAGAACTGATATAATCGGTTCATCTGATCCATGTGGGAGCTGGAATCTTTTCTAACCAATTACATCAGTGCTGCAGAACTCTAGATTTAAATTATAGTTCCCAAGATCCCTCCTGGCCTTGCTGGCTTAATTTGCTGAGAATTAGAGGTCCACAACATCAGGAAAGGCACAGGTTCTCCCCGATCATACATTATGATGATGATGATGTTCTGTCAAGTCAATTCTGATTTATAGTATGTAAATAGTAAGGGGAAAGCAGGCACAACTTTGATATATGACACCCTTGGGGGGGATAGTAACCTGAAGGGAAATCACTAAAAGCAAAATCTTGGGTATATGGTATAATATATATATAATGTGTGACTAATACTCTGTTGCCAAAAGAAACGGAGTGGTTTTATAATTATCCATGTGAATTGGCACATTATTCCAAAAGCCAGTGGGAGACTGGCATGAATGTTGGTAGTCATTTAAAATGTGTCTTTTCCTAGAGAGTGGGAGGATATCCTTGTAGTAGATGGTTCCTCCCACTCACCTTGATAGGCAGGAGCTTATGGTCAATCTTCTCTGAGCTGCCAGCTCCCTCTGGTGCTGCATTCATTCTTTGCAGATGGGTGATATGTATCTAAAAACAGAAAGTCCAAGGAAGATCTTGAAGGTTAAGGAAAATTGCAAAAGCTTTTAGAAGGAACTTTATAGTTCTAGGAGGAGGTGGAAGGCACGGCAAACTCAAACTATACATGACAGAAGTACTAATGAAGTCCCTCAGTCAGGAACAGGAAGATCTGAGAGTCTCATACTGGTATTACAGAGGTGCTTATGGGACAAACATAAGCAGGAATGTATTCTCGAAGGCTTTCACGGCCAGGATCTGATGGTTGTTGTAGGTTTTTCAGGCTGTTTGGTTGTGTTGTGTTCTTCCTAATGTTTTGCCAGTCTCTCTGGCTGGTATTTTCAGAGAACAGGAGTCGGAACTCTTGTCTAGAGCACTGGTTCTTAACCTTGGGTTACTCAGGAGTTTTGGACTGCAACTCCCAGAAGCCTTCACCACCAGCTGTCCTGACTGGGGTTTCTGGGAGTTGCAGTTTAAAAGCATCCGAGTTACAAAGGTTAAGAACCACTAGTCTAGAGCACCAGAGCACAGACAGAGTTCTGACTCCAGTCCTCTGAAGATGCCGGCCACAGAGGCTGGCGAAACGTTAGGAAGAACAACCTTCAGAACATGTCCAAAGAGCCTGAAAAACCTACAACAACCATAAGCAGGAATTTTTATTTCTTATCTGCTAGGGGTGCAGGCACAATTAGTCTTGAGTTTCATATGAAAATTACATGGTTATGTAATGACAGTCTCTGGGTTGAGTAGGTGTTCCAGCAGTTGTTGTGAAAAGCCGTTTGTTTTTAACAGCATTGGCCCAATTGCATATTGGTGCCTAGCTTCTTAGTCAGTTGAACAGATACTTAAAAAAGTATTGAGAATTGGGATTTCAATTTTATATATCTCGTTTGCTGTTCTACTCAGTTACTAGGATAGTGCTTGGTCTGCTTGTTTTCTAAACCTTTATAACAGGTGCTTTTAAGGATAAATGTTGGTGTTGCCAATTGTGGTAGAAAAGAATATAGAAAACTGAACTTGTACTTATTATTTTTGAGGCAATTATTTGTGCTTGCAAAGTCTGCTTCTGGTTCAGTTCTAGATTGTTCTACAAAACTGTTCTCTTGTTTTAGAAGTACAGTATTTGGAATGCCAAGGCCTTGCAATATTATGATGAAACGGTAGAGAGGGACAATTTAATGAATTTAAAGTTGTTTCACTGAAGGATTTATTTCAGTTTGTGATCTATGAAATGAGAATTCTGCAGTAAGTATGGGCAAGATAAGCTGGTCTAACAAGAAAATCTGTAGCTGCATACGAAGGCAGTATGAGACTGGTGCACTACACTCCATAATACATACAGATATAACTACCATTGGATACATCTCCAATTTCAGGCACGAATCTGCCTAGTGAGCCAGAGATTTGGATTCATATAATTTTCAAGATTAAAAGTATTAATCACTAGTGTGTCTTCTCTATTGGAGAACTCTTGTCCTATTATTCAGACAGTAGTCTCTTAAGATCAGCTTTCATTAAAACTTAATTAAACATTAATTTTGTTCTGAAAGGCTAAGCTCAAAACTTTTGAGGCTTGTTATACAGCCCTCTCTACATTGGTAGCCCCATAGACTGAGATGATTGCACTTTTTCTATTCAGAATGTAGGGTAGGTAGGTAGATAAATATACAAGGGCTTTCAACAGAAAAAAAAGGTTTCCCCCATTTTCCTATGGGCCGCTTTATAGGTACCAACTTTGCCCCTTAAAGCAAATGGTTAAATCTAGTTCTGCTTTAAAGAACCAAGTCCAGGAGAGGAGAGGACAGCAGCTACCCTTTCCAGAAGCAGAATGGGGCTCATCTTATCTGCCCCTAAGTGGAATCTTGGGAGAGGCAGAAAAATAAGTTCTCAGGAACGTCTCCTGAGCCATTTAACATTTATATGTTGTTTTGTGCCATTGTGAAGGATATTTTCCAAGGAAGCACAAGTTGAGGTAGTGGTAAGTGATAAAGGTGAAGCTGCTGAATAGCATGTCTTCTCTCAAAAATGAGGGAAAATATAATAAGAGTCTCCAGTTGCATGGCTGAACACCTGATTTATCTCCCCTGCATACTGAGCAACATCATCCTTTACCTGATTTCTTTAGGTTCTTTGTTTTCTCTGCTGCAGCAACAGATACTTGATTCTGTCAGGACAGCCCTCTGTGGTCCTATTTTACAAGGGAGTTCTCAGACAGTCTTTCTTCTTCCTCCAATGCCTTTGTCTAAGTTATAATCCATTATAACATAAGATAAGTTCTTGAGCCAAAAGAGCTGGGTCCATAGATAAAATGAACATAACATACAGCATGAATATATAAGTGCTAGCAGAGTTTTATGCATGCCTACTTAGAAAAAAGTCCTTTGAAGTTCAGTGGTACTTCCAACGAAGTGTATACAGTTATCACACTGCAGCCTGTTATCTTAGGTAGCTAGGAAGGCTGTTTCCTGGCTGTCGGGACCTAAATTGTTTCCCATCATCTTTTTGGCCCATTTATGGAGACGACTGTAGAGAGGGAAACCATTATTCTCTCGATAGATATAGACTCCAGTGACATCATCCCACTGTGACCTGGGCTGTATGTTTGTCACAGCAAACTCTTTCACCAACTCCTGCTCCTCTTTGTCTAAACAAACAAAACCAAAGAAATGCTGGACATTGTTGGCAGCCACCATCTTGGAATGTATCTCCGCAGTGCGCTGGAAGAGCTTGGCTTCATTGGAGCGGTACTGGTTCCAGTAAGCTTCCTGGCGGTAGCTGAGAGGTGAGCAACAGTGTTTCAGGCACTTGGTGATGAACACGAGAACTGCAACCGCACCGATGAGCATCCATCCAATCAGCTGGAAAGGAAAGACAATGCAAAAACAGGGCTTTATTCTATTTGGATTTGGTCTCTAAACAGAAACTGCCCTTAACGTGGTGCCTGCCAGTTGTGTTATTTTTTGACTCCTAACTCTCATCCATCCCAGGTCTGATGGATACTAGGTTTGGAGAGATTGGTGAGCAAATTCTAGTGATCTGAAGATTGCACACACTGGTGGGCCGCTGCTTCTCCGTCTATTCTTCCTGCCGAAACCCCAGGCATTTTGAGTCATCAGCTCTCTCTCTTTCAGAATTTAAGAGACAAACAGGGTAAGCAGCATTGTCATCTTTGTAAAATAATACTGTACTAGGATCAGTCCAAAATAAAAGATAAATAGTCCTGGTTACCTTATTCAGCAGTGAACTACATTTAGCAGTGTTGCCAACTATTGTCTCCAGATATACATAACAGAGTGTGTACATAGATTTAGGTCCTTATGTTCAAACAGAGAATAATGGACATGGAAAGACAGATCTCGGTAGATGCCCCAAGTTTGGAGCGATGCACACGCACAAATATTGCGTGCTCCCCATGGCCTATTTGTCACAGCTTGAGACATATAAGTTTGGGAAAGCCTTTACTCTGGCTAGATGTGAGGCCTTTCCCTCAGCAGACCTGGAAGGCAAGTTTAAGAAGATCCCGAGGGAACAGAGACTCTGCCCTTGTGGATCTGGTGAGATAGAATCCATTGAGCATATCATGCTCAGATGTAACAGGCATAACAAGATTCGAGGAAAATATATTACACCCCTCTTAAAAGACATGACAAGCCAGTCAGACTCGGCCTACTGTAACCAATTGTTAATTGATCAAAATCGGATCACTACAGAACTGGTAGCGAAATTTTGGGCGGCATGCCATAGTAGGCAGAATAGATAGCCAAACTTAGACATTGGTCTTACATTGTCATATTTGTAGTTTTAGTGTCTTTTGCTTATTTGACTTGGCTTTTTGTAGTATATGTCAGTACTTGATGCTCTGCATTTAATTTTGTTTTATTTATATGGCTCGATGCTGTAACAATAAAAGTGAGTGAGTGAGTAGGTCCTTATGCAACATGGGACTAAATGTGATAAAGTAGAAGGGATATGTGCAAATGCCTGCCATAGGATTCTGGGTATTGTTAGTCCAAGAAAGCAAAAATGCCAAGCATTGTCTATTTTTCTTGGCTCAGCTACTACACTGACTATATTACATAGTGACTATTTGTTGCCAAGTGTTACTTACATCATAGAGATATACAGTATAAGCATATTTGGTAAAGCAAAACTTCCTCTGGACATACAACCTCAAGCTCAGAGAAAGGACAAGCCTGAAATGTTTAAGGCTGCAGTTCTCTGCACACTTGTAGTGAGGAAATATTACTGAACCCACTGGAATTTTTTCTCAAGTAAACATGCCGAGGGTTGCACTACAAGAGCTTGTATGCTGGTTTAACTGGAACAGCTTCAAAAGAAGCTGAGCCTAGAAGCTAAATGTTGATTACTAATGCAGATGGGAAAACCACGCAGATCATTCTAATTAAATGGGAGTGTGTTATGACATGGTAAACTTTAGATTGTAAAACTCAAGCTTCACAGCATGATACAAATTATTGAAGTAACAAAAATCAGCCTTCTGTAACCTTGCAGCCTGGAGGTTGTTGGACTATGAACTCCATCAGTCTCAAACAGCATACCCCTATGTTAATAGAAGTAAAAGAAGCTAAATCACTAATAAAAATAGGAATCCAAGAAGAAAGGAAATCTAGGTCACTGAGACGTACATGCATAATAAGCGGGGAAGTCAACAGAGGGATTACTGTTCACGTCTTTATAATGAATTCATTAATTAACAGCTCTCTGGGTGTGCATCATACAGTAATGCACCAAACACAGTGTGGACATGAAAACAAATTTCTTGATATCCCAGCCAGGAAACCACACTCCTTTTCCATTACACATGAACAAATAAGTAAAGTAAAATACCTGAGACTCATATTTTAATCGCCGTATTACTTCATCCTTGAAATGTGTCACATTGACCGGCAGATCATTACAAGGGAACCTGGCCATGGTATCTGCTCCATAGCCAGCTGGAAAGTTACTCAGGGAGGCGGGATCTATGAATTCACTCAAGGCACAGACATAGGCCTCTCCACGGAGCAGTGATATCACTGACCAGGTGACAGGAGCCACTGCAGCCCGTCCCATAACAGAGCCAAAGATCAAAAAGTTGGCAGCTGCTGAAAAGTTCTTTGTTCCTCGTTTGTGGCACTCAGACACCAGGTTCCAGGTATGATTGTTCCAAATGATGCCAATGACAAACAAGGCCAGGGCAGGTACACCAATGGCAGCCAAACCATAGATGTAGTTCCTAGCTGGGGAGCATGGACAATGGAAAGCAACCACGGAGAAAAGCTCCTGACTCCCAACAGTGCCCAGGGCCACCAAGCCATTGAAAATCATCACATCTTTACTTTTGAAGAAGAGTGAGAGGAAGCGGAAGTTTTCAACAACGAAAGCAGCCATTTTATTTTTCTGTGTCCACTTTTAATGTCGCGATACAGACGAGATATTTACAAGAAGAAGGATGCCTGATCTTCTTCTTGTTCCGTGAGCTGCAATGATAGAATCATCACAAATAATCAGGAATTAAACATTTTCATGGCTGGCAAAGAGGTACAGTAACATATAATCCAACAATGCTATTTCAGAAAATACAATGAAACTCTCATGCATGTTGCCCTGTATCTTGTTTGGTTCTCACTGTTCCATGCCTGGTTCCTATTCTGCTTTGATTTCATAAGTTGCAAGCTGGGTATCATAGGAGTAAAGACAGAGCAATTCTTCCCATAATATTTGTGGGTCCAGCAAGAATCTCACTCCTGAGGCTGGACCAACCCACAGCAGGACCTCCAACTCCGCTAGTGATTCTTACAGACTTTCCCACCTGCATTTCCCTGGCGGACTGGGGCTACATCAAGGAAATAGCTGAACCATATGAGGTTATTTTCTTCCCTGAGGAAGGAGGAAAATAAAAGAAGGCACAAACCACTGGGAAAAGGCACTGGAAATGGCCAACTGGGAGGCTCCCCAGGCCAAGGCTCCTGAGGAGTCAGCAACAAACACCTGAGCCAGTTCAAAGGTGGTAGCTCCCCAGGACCCCTGGACAGACAAGTGGGTCTAGCTCATTTTGCTGCTCAAGGAGACAGAGAGGTCACCCTACTGGAGGGAACACGAGCGATGCCACCAACATCATCATAGACAGGAGAAGAGACATACAGGGATCGGTGAGACCACAACCAAGGCTGACTCCCAGGAATCTGTTGTGTGTCAGGCTACACCAGCTCCCACGCCCACTGCCCGCCAAAATCATACCTCTTCTGTCTTAACTCCTGGCTAACTCCTTAACTCCTGCTTGTCTTATTAGGGCAATGAGTCTCCAGAGTATTACATGTATTGAAATGCAATATCCTAAAAATATGTAGAATTTATTCTAGGAAGGAAATGGGCCACAATAGAAAGAGCGACTGATGCAGTTTCAATTGATAATGTATTCTGTAGAGCTAAGTATCACAAGTCATGCATTTTCAAATATCCTTGAGAAGGTGTACATCATGACTCCCATCTTATGTATGTAAAATACATAGGATACATGAAATAAGTAAGGCAGTCTTCCTCTAATCCAATGGTTCCCAACACTGGGTCTTCAGATATTCTTGGACTACAACTCCCAGAAAGCCTAGCACTAGCACAGTAGTGGTGAAAGCTGGGAATTTTAGTCCAAGAACATTTGGGGACCCAATGCAAGGTTGGGAACCACTGCTCTAATCCCTGTCTGCCTACCAGCATGTTTCAGTAATCATACTAGAAATACAGGAAAGATTAGACATTCTTGCACATAGTAAACAGTTCTTCTCCAATTTCCTCCGGCATTCTGCAAAAGAGCAATCAAGATGCCTTACCTTCTCCGTCAGCTTGCTGCCAAGAACTGTAATGCCCTCTTGGAGTTCCTTGAAGTTATGATGAAGAAATGTAGGTATTGGAGTGGAGAAAGTAGTGCTCTTTATCTTGTGTTCCATTTCTGTTCTCATTTGTTGCCAATGTTGTGTGAGCACCAGGCAGAGACTCATTTTTTCTTGTGATGTCATTCACTTGTTACGTCTCTACTTCTCTGACCAGAGTACTATTACTACCCAAAGGAAGTCGTTAACATGGATTTAGTGTATTAGTCTGCATGGGTTGGGCTTATTTTATAGTCTTTGATGGAATTAGGAGGAGCAACTGGTTTTTGTCTGACAAGTTTGCTTCAGTGAGAAGAACAAGGATGACTTGAATTCATCACCTGGGGTGACACAACCAGTGTAGCCACTGCACTTCTTTGGAGTGGTGTCACTGACCACCCTCCAATGTCAGCATGACTAAAGACACCTGTGTAGTGAAGAAAATAAGAATGGAAAGGGCATATACAAAAAAACTACACAGAAGTTATCTGCTGTGGCAGCAAATGCTTCATTCAGGAAACTGTTTCAAGGGGCCACCGTAATGTGTCCAAAGCCCAAAAATACCATGTTGGATTTTAAGGGGTAAGGGAAGAGGATACAGGCCTATCTCATTACAGTTTTTCATGCATATAAACGGTTTGCAAGGAAAGCAATAAGTAAAAATTTGAGAACTGTTGTTCATGCTAAATATACTCCATCTAGGTCAGTACTTTATAATAAGACTTGTAATTCTAGAACTGCAGAGCTGGGAGGGATCCTATGGATCATCAAGTGCAGTTACTCTCAAGGAGGCACAGCGGGAAACCAAACTCTCAACCTCTGGTTCTGCAGTCAGAGACCTAAACCACTAAGCTACCCTGCAGTTCTTGACTTTGTTTTAAGCAAGTGAAGAAGTCGTCTGAGATAATGGATCTGCATGTCAGGAAAGGGCTTCTTGTTTATTTGTTTGCTTGTTTGCTTGCTGCCAAAAAGAGAAGGATTTGTAGAGTTTTCTGCCTCTGTTGCCAAGGTAATGTGACCAACACTGGAACTATGCGCTATGACAGATGGTGACGTTTCTGTTGCCATTTCCTGCTCCATGACAGGAAGCAATCTGCCTCAGACCAACCTGTTATCTAGTTCAGCATTCTCTGTTGTCTTCCCTAAGATTCTTTACTGTAAAACAGACATTCTTCCAATATGGTAACAATGTGAGAATAGTGTTAGACTAGGTCTTGGAGGACTTGAGTGCAAATCTCAGCTCAGCCATCTCAGTGGGAAGTGGCAATAGTAAAACCATTCCTGAAGCATCTCAAACATGTCAGAAATGCTGTTTAGGGCTGCCAAATACAAGAAACAACTAAACATCCCAGGACAAGAACCAACTGATTCAAAGGGGATCATCTTGAATGATGACCCTACAAACTCCCTTTGTTAAGGATATTAGTTGGCTTTTAAAATAGCATGCAAATATTCTGGAAGGTGACATGCTTTTCTTCTCCCAGCATATTTCCCTTCTGTTAAGGTGACTTTAGACTTACGAGATCTACTTGGTTTTTAATACTACTAATTTACCAGCTGGATCCTGAGAAATTTCAAGCCCAGAGATTGTCTCGAATACTAGGACTGAATGCAGCTCACACTCCTTCCACAGACAAATATACTCCTGACTGTCCCCAAGCTTTCTACATTTATCCACATAATTTAGGGAAGAAGAGAGGAGTCATTTTATTTGGCAAATGACCTAGAGATGTACCAGTAGATTCTAACCAACATTCTGCCCCCTTTGCCCCGGGGAATGTGATAATCCAGATCCCTTTATGAAAAGAACAGACATATTCAATCTGAGGAAAAACGGGTAATGAGGATTTTTTGAACACTGAAGGTGCTACCTATCCACTCACCCATCACTAAAAACAGTCACAGTGAACTTTAGGAGATCTGTAGGAATGCCTTAAGTGTTAAAGCCATACAGTACTGAGCTTGTGAATTTGCAAAGAGACACAAATGTTGCAATGCTCCAGTTAAGTCTCCAGATACCGTGTTCCAAAGGAAGCAAAACCACAACAGACATGCGACATCCTTAACACAAAGTGACTTTCAAGATGCTAATTACTTGAAATTGCAGTTGATGGCCAGGGTGATATAGGCACATTTGATTATCTGTCTGTATCCTCACTGTTGCTTGTTGGTCATGAGCCCTACCACCATGGGCTGCTTGACAATCCCAGTCCTTCATTAGTATAATAGTGTGTTTTCTGCAAGGAATTTTAATTGTGCAGTTTTTATAGTTTGAGTATTATTCTCACTTATTTTATCTCTCCCTCACCACCACCACCCCGTTACACATGGCTTGGCAGTGTGTGAGCCCTTCCTTCCTTCTCCACTGAGCAAGTATTTTTAAAACGAAAGTTCTTTTGCCTTTTATAGCATCCTCAACTCTATTATTTTTAACTATTCTGTTGTCATTTCATGCTTGTTTATACCTTTTAAAATCTGTTTTCAGTTGAGCTCCTCAGGAGGTATGGCCCCTAAAGCAGGTCCGTACTGCTTCTCTTAAGTAATTCTCTAATTTGAGGCAGGGGTGAGGATAATTAAAATTAACTATGAATGTGCTGTTTTTTAAAAATTATTTTTAAAATTTCCAGATATTTATTTATTTATTTATTTATTTATTTATTTATTTATTTATTTAATTTATATCCCGCCTATCTAGTCGATAGACCACTCTAGGTGGCTTACAGCAAGAAATGCAACAATAAAAACAATAGGATAGCAGCCTGAGAATATTTGCATCTTATATAAGCCCCACAGGTACCTCCTCAGCAATAAATCAAGCTGCCAAAAGATGAAAGGTGTGGTACATGCATGTTTTTCTGCATACTCCACTGTATCTTTACTGTGTGTCATAGTTCACTAATGGCAGTCAGGAAGTGAAGCTTCCATTCGAATATAGTGTTATTTTTTTCTAACATTGTTCTTCCAGTTGAAAGAGTTTCAACTACCTGACACTTAACTGGTGTAACCAATACAGGAGAAATAAACATGCATTCTATTAAATATGCATACTGTACTTGGTTGATTATCTATATGACACTTAACTGATACAATCAAAACCATGTAAATAAACATGTATATTAAAACATCCAACACATCCATTTGAGGCAGCAAGAGAAATATAATATTATTTTTTAATTTTATCTACTGTATTATTACTATATGTTTTGGAATAAAGTACTAGAGTAAATCCCCTTCCCTATGATCTTTCCTCACCCAATGGAAAATGAATAATAATTATTTTTAAAAGTATATGTTTTGAGCCTTATTTGTTTATTTGAGGAAAGTGCATCTAAGAAATTTAATAAAAAACATACTAGTGGATTATGGAAAACCCAAAAAGCTTCAGAAGGACAGGCCATTTTCCACCACTCCATATTATAGCTTTGCTGCAGATTCAAAATAGTCTCAGACTAAACTCCTAGTCTGAAACTGATGACTAAGCAAGTACCATGGAAATGGAGCAGACACAAGCAGGTGGCATGGTGGGGCAGTCTGGAAAATTTCCATCATCTACAAATTGCCTAGCTGATGACATGCAGTATTCTCTGGAACAAGATGGAAGGCAGTAAGATAGGATTAGATGTTGAGGGTTACCTGATTCCCAAAGGCTAAAAGATTCTGTTCCATGGCCTGCAGGCCAGCAAATGAATCAAGAATCAATTGTATTTATATAAGCAGTGACTCATCATTTCACAAACGATTCAGTGGTTCTACAATTTTAGGATCCTGCTTCAGACTAGCCATACATTCCTTCTCTGATCATCAATAGTGACTGATCCAGTAGGTTCCTTTGTCATCTGTGCAGCACTGACACTTCCCCCTTAAATCAGATATTCCCTCACTGATAAAAATTCCCCCTATCAATGCCATCTTAGTTTATTGACTGTATTAGTTTATTAATCTATTAAGATTGCTTCAATCTGAAGGCTTATGCATCAGCAGTCTCTGTACAATGGCATTGCCAGTGGCAATTAAAATTATAACACCAGTGAGAGAGACTGAATGAACAAGTTGCTTTCTACTTATATTTATGCCTGAGTCACATCCTCCAGAGACTAATCTCCACCAGCTTTCTGAATTGAGCATCCAGGTAGCAAGCCTGGTGGATTGGTTATATTAGGCAAAAGGTGCTTAGAAGTGTAAAGATGAAAATAATTAGGGTCTCCCATTCCTTCTCTGGACTACATTCCTTCCTTACTTTGTCACTCTTAGGAATACATGAATGCAAAAGTTAGCTATCTTTTAATACCAGTGGATTTGTTTGTTTACCTATACTGCCATAAAGCCACTTTGAACAACATGAGAAAACCACGCATGCTTAGCATCTTACATGTCATCCTAGCACCTGATATCCCTGCCCTTAGATCAAGGCCTGAATTGTTTGAAACAACCAAAGAAAAGGAAGGGGGACAAAACGCCCCACCCAGTGAGATGCAGATTTGTGAAGATACGTTTCAGTTGGTATAAAGCTGAAGTAATGCAGACTGCTAGAATCAAAACAGAATTAAAAGACTACATAATATAGAAATCCTGATCATTTGATGATAGGAAAACGTTCCAGCCTCTAGTCGTAAAGAGGGCACAGGACTATATCGGCAAGTATTGCATGTCAAACATCTGGGCTTTCTGTTTTGTACTTCCTGGACAAAAAGGCTTCGGTAACTTTACACGGGGGGAGGGGAAACAGGCGGCAAATCTAATCTGCTGTAGTTCTAATAATAACTCTCCAATTTAGAGAGTGGGGAAGAAGAAGAAGAAGAAGAAGAAGAAGAAGAAGAAGAAGAAGAAGAAGAAGAAGAAGAAGAAGAAGAAGCTGCACTTACTTCTGGGATGGCAAAACTTCTGGTTCGTCTGCAGGTCTTGCACATGGGGATGGGGGGATGAGATCAGATACAGAAATTGTTGCTATCAGAAGAAATTGTTAAAAAGAGCAGATGTGTTGGTTTCCAGCAGTTTCTTTTGCTTGCACATAGTTTTTTTCCCTTTTTTCATGTGACTGGGGAGGGGAAGACGTTCGGTCAGGGTGGAGATTGTACAGGCGGGGAAAGAGAGAGAGAGAGGAAATGAGGATGCCAACTTTATACCATGGTTTCCAGAGGAAAACATTGTGCCTTTAGGGAGGAAAAAATGTGTACTGGAAAAAATGAAACACACCATAACCACATCAAGATGTCTCAGCAGCAGAAAGAAGAGAGTTTTACTTTCAGCTGCTTGAGTGAGGAACTGCAACAATAATTTCTCAAGTTCCACAAGGAAATGCTTATTCAATAATTAAAAATTATTTGAATTTATAGGATACTTTTAACTTGCAGTATGGGTGTCCATAATGTTACAGAGTTTTGAATTTTGGTTAAAACCCCCTAACTGTGCAGCCAACGTGCAGGGACTTAAAGAACAGAATTAGCTTCAAGTCTCCCCAGAGAAGACCACCCCTTATTGTCTCATCAACTGGCATTTATAGTTTCAGTAACTCACTGTGAGACATTGGTAAGAGGTAGAATAAAAAGTTCAATTTACTTACAGTTGAATAGATAAAAAACAGCATATTGTACAATAGTGACTTCTTACAGATATTTTTCTTGGTATGATTTATATTTTTCCTTTTCCCTTCCTTTGTGGGTTCCAGAGTATGTGGCATGTTTGTTACATTACATTACATTATTTTTTGTCAGTTAACATGTTTTGCTATTATTTGTTCACATTTTCAAGTTTTGTTCCAGCCACTTTACATTAATGTGCATTAGATGATTTTGGGTTATTTAAAAAAACAAAAACAAAAGTACAATAGAATATATTTTAAATTAATAAACCACTTCTATCTTGAATCACATTGGTCTGAAGACCACGCTTTTGATTATACACTGATTTCCCCCAACAAACAAACAAATAAACAAATAAACAAATGAATGAATGAATGAATGAATGAATGAATGAATGAATGAATGAATGAATACATACATACATACATACATACATACATACATACATACATACATACATACATACATACATACATACATACATACATACATACCCAAGAAATACTGCACTGCTATTTGTCTCCAGGAAGTGGACTGAGAAAGATGGGTCTTGGACTTACCAAGGACCTTGTTGCTGGCAGTGTAGTGGCTCAGCTCAATGGCAGTAGCCGGACACAGCCACCACTCCTGGCATGGTGGGTCCAGTGCTTGGGCATGCCTGGAGACTGACACAGGTCGGGAGAGGTCTCTCTCTGTGTGAATCAACCATTTATGCTTTGCAGTTACATTTGAGGGGGACAGCAAAAGAGTTATAAACAGATTTTGAACTGATGCCCCTAGTCCCAGTGTTGTTGAAGGGAGACGTGTACATGAATGTACAATTTTGTCTGCCCTCACCATTTTAAATAAGGTTTTCAAAAGTTGAAAAGGAGGTTCTCTGTTTGCTTCGCTGCATAAGAGTATGTAACAAGAGATGACCTGAGACTGTCCATAAGTGAAATAAATGTAATATGTTTGTTTACATCTCAGCAGATGACTGAGAAATCAGTGGGATTTTGGGGGCCAAGATGCACGCTGGCTTGATACACACTCAAGAATCTGAGAAGGTACTTATTTTTTGCCAGCTATAAGGCACTGAAAATTATGCAGCTTGCCTTCCCCATCTATGACAAAGCAACCGGATTTCAGCCAGTGAAAGGTGCAAATGGAGAACAACTTAAAGCACCAAATGAAGTTATAAAAGGCAAAAATAGCCACATTTAGCCCCTCATAAAGCACCCCTGTTGCTTCTCATCTGAAGACAAAAATTCGTGTGGAAAATTATTGATCCAGGAAAATTTGTATAAGAATATCAATGCAGAGAGAAATAGAAGGAAAATGTGAAATAAAGTAGTGAAGTCAGACTCAACAAGAATTAAAATACCTGTACAAATAAAAATAGAATGACAAAAAAAAAAAAATGAGAATTAGAAATCAGGATGTATTTAAAACTTTCTTTGAGCCCAAAATCTAACCCAGGAAAAACTTTGTATAAAAATCACAAACCAAAAACTATAGTTGGGGAGGTGGAGAATCTCAAAAAAGAAGTAACCATTAAGAATCTCACAGACTTGGGTGGGGGTGGGGGAGAGATAAACTAAGGCCTAAAAGCTCCAGAACAGACAAAATCTACCAAAGATAAAATCAGGCAAAAAGAGGAGAAAAGGTCAGCCAAAAAAATAAGTTCTTCTGCTGGAGTCTAATTATTTTTTGGTTAGGTTTTTTTTTTTTTTTTTTTGTTCTGCTGGCACATTAATTATCTTACCTTTTGATTATCCCCTATCCCTGCATATTATAATTCACTTATGTAGACAGCAAGTCATTGCACCACTTTTCTTTGCTGGTCCCAGAGTCCTTTGGTTTCCATGGAAATAATATTATGCTAGTGCTTCTTGGGGTATGCTCTGAGAACAGGGCCACGGAAAATGTTGAAAAAATTGTACTTTTCCATTGTCTGTCCAGAACTGTACTTCTCTGCACTGTTTTGGACGGCCACTGCTCCATTACCAAATAAGGAGGATAGACATCACCAAGGACATGGAGGAAAAAAAATCCAAAAGGAAGATGTTCTTCACAAAAAATAATAAGTTTAATCGATAAACATTGGATTAAATTTGTATATGCTAATTTAAACTAATATATGTGGTGGTGCTGTGGGTATTGAAGCCTCTGTGGTGCAAGTTCAGAAGACCAGCAGTCATAAGATCAAATCCACGTGACGGAGTGAGCTCCCGTTGCTTGTCTCAGCTCCTGCCAACCTACCAGTTTGAAAGCATGCAAATGCGTGTAGATAAATAGGTAGCCACCATGGTGGGAAGGTAACAGCGTTCCGTGTATAGTCGCGCTGGCCACATGACCACAGAAACTGTCTTCAGACAAACGCTGGCTTGGTGGCTTGGAAACGGGGATGAGCAGCACACCCTAGAGTCGGACATGACTGGACATTTGTCAAGGGGAACCTTTACCTTTACCTTATGCATATATCATTCAATTAGAGATTATTGCTGCAATTTAAGTGGAAATACACAGCTGCACATTATATTCTGCCAAATTCTGACTAGGTTGTAACCACCTTAGGACACAGCATTGAGAGAAAGATGGAATGTAAATTAAATGAATAAATAAGGCGTAGTGTTTAATAACTCTGAAATGCCCTGCGCCTTCCATTTTTTGCAGCTTACTGAACATGAATATATAAAGACACAAAACAAGCAGAAGTTACATTTTGTTGTTGAAATATCCAGCTAGGCAACAGTCAATTCTTTCAGAGGAATGATCTGAACTGCACTTTCAGAATGTCCACATCTGAAGTTTATACAAAATTGGCATGCCATGCCATGTACTTCCTGCCATATCATCAGTGGTAATATTGTTGTGTGTCATTTGGGTCCTTTCAGACCAAATGACGCCCTGAACTATTTAACTTAAAAAATTAGAGAAGACTGAAGACAAGAGCCAGTGGGTCACACCTGTTGTTGAATTAGTTTCAGAGCAAGTCAGTGCAGGAAGAAGCAAATTCAGGGAGGAATTATTATGAAGGCCATGTTCCAGAGACAGTGTATGAGGAGGAAAAAGTGTAGTGCAAGGGAAGAGAAGAATGAAGGATGTCAAGGGGGAAATGAGCAACTCAATAGCTAGAGGACAGGCTGAATAAAAGAGAATAAACGATGTTTTGGATAAATCCTGAATGCCTCGTAACATGGACACAGCTAATTAATTTTTGCAGTTAGCATTTAATTTCTGCTTTGTGACAAAAGGACACACACAATGATGGAAAGGAACTGTGGAAAAGAAGCTTAGGGAAAAAAATGTCCTAAAAGCCTTAAAATGGCCTCCAACTGCAGTCTGGAGTTATTTTCTAAACCGTATCTCTCTTTCTTCATGTGCTTCTGCATCTTTGAAAAGCAAAGTTAGTCATATTGGCAAAAATCAAGTTCCAAAGGTCATACCAGCCAAAAAAGATGTAAGAATTATGACGTTCATCATGAAAGTAAATTGGGAGGGAAAGTGGCGAAGTCTTGAAAGTAGTGGCTTTCATGTGAAATGTTGAACTCACTGCTCAAAAAAAGAATGGGACATTGGCCACATGCTGTCCTAGGAACATGGCTCAAGGGCTGGGAGAGAGATGAGCGCACTCTACTGGGATTGTTGTTGCCATTACCAGGCATAAAACATACACTGTGAAATGATGGATTATGCTTGAGAATGTCAATGCAAATATATTTCCCTATATCTGTATCTCAAACCCGATTTTGAATAGTGAGTTCCCTACGATAGAAGAACGGGGGGGGGGGGGGGGAGAAGGTGCCTGTACAGAAAATTAAAGAACAGGAAATCCTTTTTTGGATCTTCTGCCACAACCCAGGCTTAAGCAGCCTCTGTAATTTTGTTGTGATATCGAAATATTGTGTTTTTGGCTTGTGTCTTTCGCTTGTCTCTTTGTCTTGTTGGAAGGGAAACAAGGAGGAGCACAGATTCTTGCCATATATAGACATTATGAAACACACCAATTTAGACTCCTAGCAGGAATGATAGAAAAGCTGGTGCTAGCATGCTAGCTTGTTCTCAGTAAGTCGTGATGCCCACAGCACCCAAAGCAGACTAGAGGTCTGGGTAACAGTGGCTCGGGGAAAAAACCTATTACAGTTTTTATCTTAGCCCAGAAAATGATGCTCAGTCACTGCAGCACAAAGAATCAGCCAGTCTGCCCTGGGCACAGACATCTCCAGCCACAAACAAGAAGAGCAGGCTATCCTCAACACTTGATCTTTGACTAAAGGTTGCACACCTGAGGAAAATACAGTGAATAAACTTCATGATGAACTCCCCGCTCACTATTCATTATGAATGCCAGGAAGATTGTATTCTGACAATATGGGTTATATATGGCTCATAATGTATTGAGACATTTTGGTATGGAGAAAGTTGACTGAAAGAAGATGACTGCCTGATTAAATTTACTTTAGTGATTTCCCCCCTACTCTTGCAAATCAAAGATCATATCTTTCAAAGCACTGGGGTGGGGCGGGGGATCCAAAATAAACCATAAAATGAATAGCACATTGAAAGCACTGGGGCAATATTTTCAAGTAGTTCTTTCATCCTAGACTAATTTTTGTTGAAGTGAAAGCCAACATATCTAGGTTTTTTTAATGAGATTTTTTAAAAAAATGATAGGAAAAACAAATAATATATTGGACAAGAATGCATTAATTATATTGTGCAGCAGAGCAAATCAAGGCTGTAACAGTGGTTCCCGAACTGTGCACTGCAGCACCCAAGAGCACCACCAAACTCAAACAGGGATGCTGCAGGATCCGCAGAAGTCCTAGTTAGGCCAGGTTTCCTCCTTCCTTCTCCCCCCTCACCCAAAGTATTGTATTGGGGGAGCTGCAGCCAGTGGCCAGTAAATCAAGGGAGCCGTGAGCTGAAAATGTTTGGTGACCACTGCTCTATAAGGCAATTCTAAAACTGAGGACATCCCAAACAAAAATGTATAACTTTTAAGTTGGCTTTGCATTACCACCACATTTCATACAGTTGTAGCAGACTGTCTACTCCTGTACTGTGCCAAATTTGGGGAAGGTTGGAGAAAAGGTTTTCAAACTAGTTTTTTTAATTGTAAAATTATTTTACCCTCTCCATTGTAAAACAGATGAGCCCCAAGCTATCCCAGATATAAAATAGCTCACATAAATTGAAAAAATAAATCTTGCTGATCTCGGAAGAGAACAGCTCACCCCACCCACTTTTTTTTTTATTTTGAAAGAATCTAGGATGTGGGGCACTGGAATACTGCTCCACTGGAGAGCGGAAGGGCAACTAAAGGTCACAGCCCATATGAAAAGAAACTAGGAGATTTTTAAAAAATTATTTGTTTTAAAGGTAGTAATGTACTAGCAACATGGGCACAATATTGCAATACTGGGCCATTTCCTGGTGTCTTGAATCACGGGCAGAGAAGTACAATATTCAAAATCAGAGGTGTTTCCCCCCCCCCCCCAAGAATTGAATTTCATTCAAACTTCATAAAGTTTTACAATGTTTTTATACTATATAATAATATAGAAGGCAGAGTGCCTTCTTCCACCAAGTTCTACTCGTATCACCTGTTTATTTATTTATTTATTTGAGCTTATATGCCTCCCATTTAGACATAGTCTCCAGTCAGGACAGGTGGCTGAGGGGCCTAACGCCAAGAGAGGTCCAGCAGGAAAAAACTAAAAATTGGGCCTTCTCGGCAGTGGCCCCTTGCCTATGGAACAGCCTACCTGTAGAGATATGCTTGGCTCCCTCGCTGACGGCTTTCAAGATTAACCTGAAGACATGACTATATAGGCAGGCCTTCCCTACAGCTATCACCTAGCCTATCTCTCCTTTTCTTTTTTCTCTCTTTCTTCTTCTTCTCTTCCTTTCCCCATCACAGACTCTGTGATTAATTTGGATTTTACCTTAGTTAATTTTTTGTTATGTGTAAAACACCCAGAGTAGACATGTTCTAGATGGGCAGCATATAAATAAATAAATAAATAAATAAATAAATGAATGAATGAATGAATGAATGAATGAATGAATGAATAAACAAAAAAACAAACAAACAAATAAATAGTAGTTAATGAAAAATAATCAGTAACTACATGGTTGGGTATGCAAATAATAAAACTTTATTTAATTGAAAGATTCTCTTTTTTTCTGCAACTTCTCTAAAATGCTGTAATATATTTCAGTGTCCACATTCAAACAGTTGAAGCTTTTACATTATATCTTTGATTAGGATGGGTATGAATCTCCCATGAATGGCTGTAATTCAGAGTATGAAATAAATAACTTCCAGCACGCTTCTTTGACCTTCTCAAGTATATTTTGATTACTCTGGACCTGAAATATACCGGATAGACACATAAACACTTCCCTGGAAGTAATATCTACCTGTAAGAGTTCTAATAATATACCACTGATATACCAGTGTACAGCAGCAGCAGCCTGTCTTTTGGTGTGACGAAAAATCGAGAAAACCAGATTTGCAGAAGAAAGCAATATGGCATATCTTTCAATGCAGAAAGTACTGGCCAGGCTTTTAGACCAGCTGAACTGATCCTTCTGTGGGATACAAGGAGAACTGCATATGTATGTACATTGCTTGGTCTTAGCATTTCGTGACTTGTAGCAAAATCTGTGAATTGCTTTTGTTGCTAAGTATTTGTCCTGGAAATAACATTATGGGATCTGTGATGACTCCCAAGCCTGTATATCATCACTCATGGCCACAACCAACGCTTGTTGAAGGTGCGTATGTGAATTTGCCTTAACATTTCCTGTGTTTTGTGCATTCCTGTAGTACTTGTTGAACTTGTATAAGAGGGAGCAAGTAGGTGATTATAATGAACACAGCTTCTGACAGTACATGAACAAAAGAACATGCTGCTATTTTAAAATTGAGGGTTCTTGGAAAAAGCCAGGCACTGGACCCTCTTCTATCATGATGTATAATGTTTCATCTACATGGCTTCATTCTCAGGGCCAAATTAGATGAAACATGGGAGATACATGAGCAATTTCCTGTTTCTTTTAATTGCAACTTGAACCAGAAGTGGTCTGTGCAGGGAGATGGAGGCTGAGTGTTAAGCTCATGCTTAATACCCTTTCCCTGGTGGTTGTTTTGCTGAGTAAAAGTTTTTCTCCCTCAGCTGCTTTCCAAAAACCAGGTTAAGAGAAACACGAGTTCTTTATCTTTTAACTTCTTAAAAGAAAAATAGTGCAGGGAAGGCTCTTTCAATTAGAAGGGATTAGGTATCTTTTTACCTCAACATTAGCCTGATTAAAATTTAAACCCAAAGTGCCTGCATTCAGTTAAATCAATTTAAAAAAAATAATAACCTGGTTATGCATCTCCTGTATCTTGTTTACCGTGTTTCCCTGAAAATAAGACAGGGTCTTATATTAATTATTTTCTCCAAAAAAACACATTAAAGCTTATTATCAGGGGATATTTTATTTCTTTCATGTACAATAATCTACATTTATTCCAATATAGTCATGTCACCTTCTGGTTGCTGCATAATGGTGGAGGGTGGGATTTCACTTAACTAGGCCTTATTTTTGGGGTAGGGCTTATATAACGAGCATCCTGAAAAATCATACTAGGGCTTATTTTCAGGTTAGGTCTTATTTTGGGGGAAACAGGGTAGTTTTTTTCCAGTTGAAGTAGTTAAAATGAACCATTTTACATTTTTTAAAATAGTAATTCTGGAATCTACATTTAAGAAACCAAATCCAGACCTGCAGGTTAGATCCCATCTTCCTGCAAAAGTGCCTCTCCATCCAAAGTTTGCTCATTATTTTAATATATGCAGACAGTTGTGCCCTGAACTGTAGTGATATACACTACACGCAGTAATTATGGCAACATGGTACTGTGCTTCTGTTCCTCAGAAAGTTTCTTTTGGTCATCCATGTCTCCCTGATATTTTGTTTTCTGTGTTCATTTATTTTACAGGTTGTATAGAGGAGAATTCATTTAGGCAAGTGTCTACCTGCAGTCTGAAGTAATACAGACTGGAAACAACCAGTAGCTATCTTAGAAAGAGCCTGTTGCAACAAAAATACTTTAGAGACTAATGAGCTTTATTTGTATTAAGCTTTTGTAGACTGGCCTACAAGTATGGAAAAAAGGGTTGTTATCCTAGTGAAAATTAGATGTATGTCTTATCTGGGTGAGGAAAAGGAGATGGATACAAGTGGGTATAACAGAGCCCAGAGAGATTAAACAGACTACAGCTGAGGTCCTCTTTCCTTCACCCTGGTTATCATCCCACTCCCCAATCCTGTATGCCTGACAATGATTGTGCTGCTTGTAACTTCAGGCTAGGGAACCTACTTATGCACCATCAATAAAGAGGACCCCAGTCTTTATAACAAGCACTTGTGCCAGTTCATATGGATAGAGGCAGATTTAAAAATAATTATATTTAGTATTATTTAGAGAGAAAAACAACAACGAGTCTCCAAAGTACTGTACAGAAAACTGTGAACAGATGACCCGTGTGTCTGTTCAGTCTGCTGTCAAAGTGCTAATCTGTAACAGGCAACTTCAACTCTTCGCTGCCTCCCCTTCTTGGAGCCCCTTTATCTTTAAACTTGATTAGGACTAGCCACCCTTTCAAACACAAAATAAAGGACTGCCCTCTAACAGTCCTTCTAACAAATAAGTATATAGCAGGCCACCTTACTTGAGGAAGCTAGAAGCAAACAAGTATAATCAGGCCCCTGGTGTCTGAGATGATGGTTAGCCCTACTTCACGTGCTCCTCATTACAATAACAACACCAATTCCTTGCTACAATACCAGTTACAGCACCGATACAACACCCCATTTCTTCTTGTAGACCAGTGGTTCTTAACCTTTGTTACTCGGATGTTTTTGAACTGCAACTCCCAGAAACCCCAGCCAGCACAGTTGGTGGTGAAGGCTTCTGGGAGTTGCAGTCCAAAACTCCTGAGTAACCCAAGGTTAAGAAGCAGTGTTGTAGACATTGGAGGTGAACAAGAAGCTAACTACATTACATCATGAACAGATGCTTTAGCTGAGCAATGTCTTCACATTTTCAGAGGAATTGCCCAAGATAGTTTGAGCAGCTGCTCGGTGTTTATCAAAAGACCAGACACAATGAAGCCAGCCAGAAAGCAGCTGCTGATTTATTTAGCTACCATACAGCTAATTTCAGCTGATTTTGTAATCTTTGGAAACGGCTCCCTCTTCTCTTTAGTGGATTTATAATACTGCCTTTAATACACGCAGAATCTACTTCTGTCTATCTTTCAACACATTCTCTTACTCCATGGAGATTTTATCATTGCAAGTAATAAAAGTCAAAGTTATAAAACAAAAGGAACAAAGGAACAACAGCTCCTGCTCATTATAGTCAAGTACAGTACTGTACTGTATTTGCCGCTTGTTGTTTAGTGTCGCCCTCTAGCGTCTTCACAATACTGGCCTGTGCCCGAAGCATCCTTGCAAGGCTACCAGTAAAACATTTTTCATTGACAGATATTAACGTTGTCCATTCACTGTCTTGTCTTTACAAAAAGTAAAGATAAAATGGAATAAAACAGTGAAATGTTTGGTAGCTTTTGTACTCATTGGCTTTTTGCAGGTGGCCTATATGTGAAGAAATTGATGGTAGCCTTTGGATCCAAATTTGGTGGTTGCTGAGATTTATGGAAAGGAAGGAATGCTCCACCCTTTGTGACTGAACATGGAAGAACAGACTCCTGTTAAAAGTAATAAAGAATCGATAAAATATGCCAAAGATGAACGATCCTTCAGAGTTTAGAAAAGGAAGTGGCTATCTTGATTGTTACAACAGCAGCAGTGAAATTCAAGTTTCCATCATCGCCACCATCATCTATATCTTTTTAATGTTGTTTTCTCTGACCTGTTCAAAGACACTTCTGGACAGATGTTTTAGAGGCTGTCTTTGCAATCTTTGTGAATCCCTGAAGGTCCTCTGCGATTAAAGGGTTCTCCCAACAGGTCTTCCTTAAAGTCATGCCTGTTCTCTGCTTGTCCTGAAAGCCCACTCTTATACTTTGCTGTAATAGGTGGCATACTCTTTCTTAGGTGGGTTAGGGCGTGCAGTTTCTCCTACCCAGCCGTTCTGGATAACCTCTCGGTGGAGGCACAAAGGAGGCTTGCATTTGTGCCAGTTCTTCAAAAGTTTGTTCATGGCCCCTTGATCCATGATACCCAATAGTTTTTCCTTTTCTTCTCCTGGTTCTGAAGGTGTCTTCTCGGGAAAGTGTGCATGGCCCATGCTCAAGTCCTTGTTCATGCCTTCAAAGAACTGCTGGATGCAAATCTTTGCAAAGCTTTTCGCATGCTCTGTACAAGTTTCATCAAAGAGCTTGCGCTCAATGTCAATGTAGTGAGACCAATACTTGCTCTTTAAGAAGGCGGCTTGAGTGAAGCAAGGACGCAGTGAGCGAACAAGAAATGCCAACAAGGTCATCAACAGCACGAAGGACCAGCCCATGGCCTAGATGGGGAGAAAATAAATAAATCATAACATAGCACACTGATGTGTGTGTGTGTGTGTGTGTGTGTGTGTGTGTGTGTGTGTGTGTGTGTGTGTGTGTGTGTGTGTGTGTGTGTGTGTGTGTGTGAGGGGGAAGGGGTGGGATCTGTAAAGGAGATATGTCTCAGACCATACATTGCACTACATAGCTTTGTAGTAATGATACCAATTCAGCAAGTTCATTTCAATCTATAAAGCCTTAGTAGTGCCTTTATATTGGCTTGAGGCCATTATATTAGACAGAACATCTCTCCTGCCATGAACTCACACACATAAACATTGAGATCTTCATCCTAGTCTCTGATTCAAAGCAAGTTCAGGGAATGATGGCAAGACAAAAGACTTTTTTAAGAGTAGTACGAGGCGGTGCTGATAAGTATTGAGCCTTTCCCAGAAAAAAAAATGAGCTAGGAAGCTATAAATTGCAGGGTGTATTGGCCAATTTGTCTGTATTCAATGGTGCAAAAATCAACTACCTGTGATTTTAACTTATCTTCCATGTTCAGGTCCAAAGTGAACATGGCTGCACCTCCAGAAAAGTTCAATGTGGAAGAGCATAGGACCATAATCAAGTTCTTGTTTCTCCAAGGGAAAGGGGCAAAGCAGATCCACAATGAAATGGCACAAACTATGGGTGACAGTGGCCCTTCATATGCAACAGTTAAACGTTGAGTTATCAGTTTTGAAACTGGCCATTTCGTTGCTGAAAGTGAGAAACCCAGTGGAAGGCTTTTTTCTGTCTCTGTGCCTGCAAATGTGAAAGCCATCCATGACATAATCATGGAGGACCGCCGAATATCAGCCAAAAGTATTGCTATATATCTGAGAATATCACGTGAGAGAGTTGGTGCCATTATCCACAACGACTTAGAAATGAGAAAACTGGCAGCATAGTGGGTCCCCAAATTTTTGACAACCAAACAAAAGAGGTAATGTGTGGAGTCATCGGTGGCTGCTTTGGAACATTTTGCAAGAAATGAGTCAAATTTCCTGGGCAAACTGGTAACTGGTGATGAGACATGGATCTACTGTTATGATCCTGAGACAAAGGAATGGTCTAAGGAATGGAGGCACAGTGGTTCCCCCAAGCCAAAGAAGTTCCGGTGAAAAGGTTGGTGCAGAAGAAAATGGCAACAGTTTTTTGGGGATAAGAAGGGAGTTCTGCTGGTGGATTACCTCCAACAGGGTTCAACCATCAATGCAAAATATTACTGTGCTTTATTGATGAAGTTGAGGCAAAACATCAAGGAAAAAATGTAGAGGAAAGCTCTCCAAAGGTGTCATCCTGTTGCATGACAACACCTCGTCACACACTGCAGGTGAAACAATGACAAAACTGACCTCCTTAGGCTTTCAAGTGATGTCCCATCCACCCTATTCTCCTGACCTGGCCCCTTCTGACTAGTATCTGTTCCCCAAACTCAAAAAACACCTAAAGGGACAATGATTTGGGAGAGTTCTGGAGACAATTAATGCTGCAAATGAGTGGTTACACCAGCAATTGGAAGAATTTTATTTGCAGGGACTTAAGAAGCTGCAGGACAGATGTCACAAGTGCACTGACTTCCTGGGGGAATATGTAGAATAGTGTGGCAGTTACAGCTTCCTAGCTCATGTTTTTCTGGGAAAGGCTCAATACCTATCAGTACCCCCTTGTAGTCCCCCCCCCATCCTCTGCTGAAATTTACAGGTTACTCTTCAAGTGAAACTGCCTGGCCCTGGTATTACTGTATTTTCAGAAACAGAGTAAGATAATTCTCTGCTCTCAGGCATATAAGACAAAAGGACTGGGTGGTTTTTAATAGTGGCACTATGCCAATTCATTCTTTTTATGATTTATTATACGTATACAGCTTTATATTATAAATACATGGTTTAATCTTTTGAGAATGTTTGTTCATTTTAATGTTGCAAAACTCTGTGAATCTTTCTTAGAAAAGGCATCTAAAAAAATCATCACAAATTCTTCTTCCAGAAGTCTGTGTGTTGCGGAGCTGGTATGATGAAATCTTTAAAAGATGTGATGTGATTGCTTATAGAATTATGGGGCTGTTGCCAAGCTCATGTAGAGACTGGAAAAGTTACATTTTGTACTACAACTCCCAAAATACCCCAGCCAGTCCTGAGGAGTCCTGAGAGTATAGGCCAAAAAGTTTCCAGGTTTATGTCTGAGAATTTTCTGATTGGACAGTTCACTTCATTTATGCCCTGCCTCTCTTCCAGTGCAGGACCTGAAAAGGCACACAACAGGAATTAAAACAGAATCAGTTTAAAAATACAATAACTTATGACATTAAAACGCAATTGAATATGTTATGGATTAACATAT
Organism: Pogona vitticeps; assembly: GCF_051106095.1. Lineage (NCBI taxonomy): Eukaryota > Metazoa > Chordata > Lepidosauria > Squamata > Agamidae > Pogona > Pogona vitticeps. The sequence continues at coordinate 56,094,521 of NC_135785.1, forward strand.
AAGCAACAAATCAAAAGATTTTTAGGCAACAAATCAAAAGACGTTTAAAAGGCATTTAAAAGCACAAGATGCTTTTGCCAGCTGGAAGCATAACTTCCCTTGGCAGTTCCACCGCTTTGAAGCCCTCTAAGAAAGCCTTATTTCTTTCATCAGGCATGTATGTGAAGGGGATGAGAGCAAGAGAAAGATTTACCCTGGAGTTTTCCAGACCCAGGCAGGCTCATGTTGTTTGAACCCAGTCCATATAGGGCATTACAAGTCATGATCAATACTTTGAAATATATCTGGGAATGGAGCACAAGCCATTGAAGTTTTAGTAACAAGTTATTTCTGTTTTAATTTTAACCATCTCTGTTCACCAATCTGGCCATAGTATCTTGGCCACAGTGAAGTTTCCAAAGACAATCTCATGTAGAGAAAATTAGAATACTCTAGGTGACACGGTGGCACTACGGGTTAAACTGCAGAAGCCTCTGTGCTGCAAGGTCAGAAGACCAGCAGTCATAAGATCGAATCCACGTGACGGAGTGAGCTCCCGTCACTTGTCCAACTCCTGCCAACCTAGCAGTTTGAAAGCATGCAAAATGCAAGTAGATAAATAGGTACCACCTCGGTGGGAAAGTAATGGCATTCCGTGTCTAGTCATGCTGACCACGTGACCACGGAAACTGTTTACGGACAAACGCTGGCTCTACAGCTTGGAATTGGAGATGAGCACTGCCCCCTAGAGTCAGACATGACTGGACTAAATGTCAAGAGGAACCTTTACCTCAGGTGACATATGAATAGAGCATATGTCACCCTGGCCAGATTAGCCTTCAGAAATGGGCAAAGCTGGTGCACTAGTTTTTTACTGGACAAGCACACATCTAGCCACTGCTGAAATCTGGGGATCAAGGCTCAGGGCTTCTTACGGCATGTTTTCCTTCTTTGAGCTCCATCTTCTGAAGCTCCTTAGCTCCATCACATTTCAAAAAGGGGTGCGGTTGGATAGGTAGAAAAATAGTATTTCTTCTTTACTGTAGCCATGTTACCTTCTGTCTGGACTAGATTTTTTTGTCTTGGGTCATGCTGATTTGCAGGAAAAGGAAGATTCGGGATGCAAACATTTACATGAGAGGAATCTGCTGCCGAGTGCCATGGTGCTTCCTCCCAACTAGATGAGTATGTAATTGCATACTCAATTCTGGTATACACTGATTGTTTTCTCCTCAAATGCAGTATGAATAAGTTATTAAGTTTTTCCAAACCAAAACATGAGCTGAACTGTTATTTGAACATTTCTCACAATGCTGAGTCAGGTTGCAGTATAAAATAAAATGTGCACAACCACAGTGCTGTAATTGCTAGTGTGCTCTGGTCGCTCGTGGCTTGAGCCTGAGTAGAATTTTCTCTGCCATGTCAGCAAATTCAATTTTTTTCCAGTTTATCTTCAACTCATGTTTTCCTGTCGTTGCTTTTTTTTTTTTAATTTTAATTTTTATTTTTTAAAGAGTGTATTTCTTCAGCCACTGATGGACAGCAAGAAATATACTAGTGAAAATCCTCTTGGTGTTTGTGTAAAGATTGTGCAACATATTGCAGCTAATTGATGAGTTGTTGGGGTGGATCTCAGTTACCAAATCAGCTGCATGACCAGGAACATGGCTGAGAGATGCCTTGGCAGCCTGCCAATTGGCTGCAATTACCTCTGGCCTTACATGAACTTTATGTGGCTGCCAGTGGGATTTTGGCCATTATGCAATATTCCTTGCCTGAGAAAAGAAACAATCACCCAATTAATACATAGCATAGGAAGGATAGAGGTCCAAAGTGCCAGGCAATGCCAGTGGAAACAGGCTGGTGGCAGTATCTGATAGAGGGGAACGCCAGTGGTCAAACCAAATTATTGCTTCATTCCCGGGTGAAGACCTGGAGAGAATTTGCATCCTTTACAGGACGAGAAGGAACAAATATAGATAGAACACCACAAGCAACAGGAAGAGACTGTCTTGACTTGCGTAGGTCAGGCTCAGGTCATTAGATATATTTAACTGTATTTGTATTAGAAATTTGAATGGGAAATTTGAAATGAAGTATAGCAAGGAGATTAATAAACAGGTATTAACTCTTCCTCTTAGCTGCCTTCTGTAATTCATGCTTCTTGTTGAAAAGAATACATGAAATGAATACAGTAAGAAAGCAATTTTTTTACTATGCTGCATACTGTAGATGCTCACTATATGAATGCAGGACTAGCACATATGAAGATTTCTCCTTACAAGGTGAGCGAATATGAACAAGGCCAAGGCATGTTATTATCTAAGGCTATATCCATTTTCCATGATTAAGGATAACAACAACAGTGATTTTTGATTCCAATCAGCTTACTCCTGTTCCATCACTACTTATTGCTTACCTGAGAGATACAACGCAGATACCTAGTTGCCACCTCTTTGGCAATTAGTTCTTGTCCATTGTAAATTTCTTTGCAGGGAATCCGAGCTAGAATCCTCCTCAACTCCTTCTCGGGTGGGTGTGTATAACTGTTGTTGCCCAACTTCTCTATAGGCACAGTGGTGCTGAAGGCGCATATAAAGCATTCTCCATGCAACAGTGTCACTGAAATCCATACTGCAGGTGCGATCATAGCCCGCTGAGCCATGGAGCAGAACATATAACGCAAAACAGCAGGGTCCTTCTGACGCTTTCCTATGGGTCTTCTCCATTCTTCAGCCAACATGGAGACATTGTTATTCATCACAAAGCCCAGTAAGAATAAGACGAGGGGTGGCACAATCAGGATACCCATCCCATAAACTAAATTATAACCAGGTAGACACGGACAGGTGAAATCAAAAGCTACATAGATCTGTGCACTGGCAAGAGCCATAATGCCACATATGCCATTCATAAATGACTCCTGGTTGGACTGGAGAAACTGGAAGATCATCCGGAATTTATCCATTCTTGGTTTTTTTAAGAAGCCCTTTTTTTTAGCAAGATGAAATCAGAGCATTTCCCCACCTTTTTTCTATGAAAAAGAAATTCCAGTGTGCCTTACCTAAGTCATTTTGTCTTCTAGACGCTTCTTTTACACCAGTTTCCCCATTACTCAGAAAGCATATCCTTTCTTCCTTGCCGCCTGAAGCAAATGACTGCTATATTTATCTCATGACTGAATCCCTGCTCCTGCCAACTTGATTTGGGCTGTAATGTATTTCCTTTTCTGAAAAGTGAATTGTATAGCATTGTCAGGTAAGTTTCAGCTTGGTGCAGTAAGCCCTTCTTTCTTCCTGGGAGACATCATTCTCTCTTAAAAACCATTTTTAAGGTCACATTTTCATGGTGAGATGAGTTCTTCTGGTAGTTTTTTTAAAATCTCTCTCAGGCACTCTTTGTCTGGAAAAGATTTCTGTGAACGCCTTTAGAAATGGCACATGCTCCTCCCTCAGCCCTCAACAGGAGAAAGGTTTGCCACACCTTTGTCATTTCACCTGGGGGGAAAAGGAGAAAGTACAGCAACTATGCAAAGAGGATGTAGGTAACAAAAATACAGCTCAGCAGCTTACCAGCTTTTCTCATCTTTCTTTTGCTCTTTGTTTGTTTTCCTAATTCTGAAAACCATCCCTGCCTTGGAATATGTCTTGGGCTGAGCTGTGTTATGCAAAACTGCATGGGTGGTAGGAGTGGTAAATCTTTGCTTTCTGTATAAACTGTTGTTTCAGTGTAAAGCAGTGCTCTCTCCTTTTACTTTACCTAACTGCAAAGCATATTTTCTACTAGATTTTCCCTGTATAAAAATGTGGTATGAAGGGCAAACTCAATGGGAGCCATCAAAGCAAGGGTGGGGAACAGTGAGCAGGGCTACTCCCTATTACTATGTCTTTCCTGCTATTGTTAACCAGAGCTCATTCACTCTCTTGCACACATGCACACATGCACTCTCACTCAGGAACACACACATGGCTCACTCTACTGTGCAACCTTTTGTGACGAACAGAGTCTTTTGGTACCTTAAAATTAAGAAATTCAGCATAAGCTTTTGTGGATAGCAGCACAGTACATCAGATGTTATCAGAAACGTATGAAGAAGCACCATAAATATTGCAGTATTACCTGAGTATTGTGTTGCTCTTTATGTAACTGCCAAATTGCTTCTGACTTGTGGCAAATGAATGAACTGATCATCCCCAAATGTTGTATATTTAACAGTCCTGCTTGTGACTGGCAAACTAAAGGCTAGGACTTCATTTATTAAGCCAATCCATCTCATGTTAGGTCTTTGTTTACTGCCTTCCACTTTTCCCAACATTATTGTCTTCTCCAGTGAATTTTGTTTTTTCATTAAGTGTTCAGAATATGATAACCTCTGTTTAGTCATTTTAGATTCCAATGAGAGTTCAGACTTGAGTGGATCTAAAACCCATTTACTTGTCTTTCTGGCAATCCATAATGTTCGCAAAGCTCTCCTCCAACATTTCAAATGAATGCTTTTTTTTCCTTGTCAGCTCTCTGGAATATTATCCAAGACATTTTCTTTCTGTATGTAATTCTGATTGAAAGCAAACAACCTTATAAGAAAAAGTCACACAAACAACAACATGAAAGAGGAAAATGAAGAAGGATGACAATGCAAAGTGGGTTGCAGTGAGTAGCAGTCAAACTACTAGCTGTGGGTGGTGATGTGAAAGGAGATGCACATCAAAGCCTTGTGAAAAGGGAAACCCAGTAAAAAGCTTCATGGTATATTTGTAGAGAGCTTCAGGGGAACAATCTGTGTAAACTCATTAAGTGGAGGCTGAAGGCCTCCTTCACAGTACTGTGATTGAGCACACCAGTGTCCTCAAAATTGTTAGGTGCTCAGATGGATTCAACACAAAATTGTGGCTCACTGCCCAAGTGGCGAACAAGCATGCCATGCCTTATTCCACGGTAGCTATTTAGCATGTTCTTGGAGCTGCTGTAATAAACTGCTGAAGAGAAAGTGAACAAAATCTGAAAATTAAGATAGAGTTTCATACTAGGGTTGTGCAAATCACAATTTGGACAAATGACAAATTCAAAACTGAATTGACTTTATTCAGACTGATTTTTATGAAATCTGGATCAAAACAGAATGGCTGAATTCACTTCCAGGATAAAGTGAACCAAGTGTATGAACTGATTCCATTCTGAGGATGAATTCAATCAGAGGGAAATCACATGAGTCTACTTGTTTTCCTTCCATGACAATCCCCAAAATAAGATGCCACCTAACTCTTTCTAATAACAGGACTGGTCCTGAGAAGAGAAGAGAGAAAAAAAGGAAAGTGAAAATCAGGAAAACGCTATGCAGTTCCTTGCTAACATTTTATCTACATTGAACATTGAGTTAAGAGCTCCAGGATAGTACTATAGCAAGGGTGGGCAATTAATTTCTATTGGGGGGGGGGGAACATGAAAAATCTGAACTGTGTTCCAGGGCCAAAACAACTTTACTTAAAAATAAAATGAAACAGTGATGTTATGATTGTTTTTATTTTAAACTTGGTAATCTTCACAAATACTAGAGAGATTTTTTTGCAGTATGTTAAAGATAAGCAACTGATCAACTTTAGACAAAGAGCTATAAATGGTTTTGATGTTCAAAACTGTCCATGGGCCGGACAGGAGCAGCTCACGGGCTGTATGTGGCCCTCGGGCTGCACTTTGCCCAGGTCTGTACAATAGTTGAAAATGCAAAACATAATGATCTGCCCTTTTCATTATATCCAAAATAGCTTTACTGATATGTTTTGATAGCAAAACAAACAATACGATATAATATAACCAGGAACCCAATGATGCGATACTCTGAGCAATAACAATGTCAATGGATGCTTAGCCCCATAACTTCATAATCAAACATTGCATTCCAATCTTTTTGCTGTCTGGAAGAACTGAGAAATATCCTTTAGCAGAAATTAGCATGCAAGTTAAATCTACATCTACTTCGTTCATCAGCCGCTTACTTAGGAAAAATATCCAATTTGATTAAGGAACATGGTAAACAGGGAAGGTAAAACTCTTAATCTCTGTATTTTACATCTCTTTGAGTGTATCTGTGTAAAACTAAATTAGAATAAGTCCCTCATATATGGAGAAGACTGAAAACTATTCTGAATAAGCTTCTGCCATGAAGCTGCAGTTAAAATGCAGAAATCTGCAACTGATAGAAGTATGACCTGCCTGATTTTCCCCACTTTATTTTCATGAATGAATTCAGAGCTGCAGAACTGTAGACATCAAAAGGATTAAGGGATAAATTGGGTGCCTCTCCTCCTTAAAAAATATGTGTACATTCATTTTATATGTTTAGCTTGCTAACAATACACATGCAGTTCCTTTGATCATGAATACTTTGTTACTGGCTGATCAAAGCTGGATGCAATGGGCAAACAGCATTTGGCAGAAAGACAATTGAATTATCTTTTGGCAATGATAATGCAAAAAAACCAAAACAAAGAAGCAAGGAAAACACCATACCACACAAGGAAAAGTGTTTATTCTCTACTATAAAAGGATGGAAGCAGCAACATTCTTCAACATCCAAATGTAGCAACAATAAAAACATTCAAACAACTATACTTGTGGTAACATTATAAACAATTCCTCTTTTTTCTCATGATAATGTGATCGTCTGGGTCTCTATTTATGGTGTCTGGTTTCTTTAGGACAGTGGTTCTCAACCTTGGGTAACCCAGGTTATTCTTGGACTGCAATTCCCACGGGCCTTCACCACCAGCTGTGCTGGCTCCAGTTTCTGGGAACTGCAATCCAAGAACACCTGAGTTACCCAAGGTTGGGAACCACTGCTTTAGGATTTAGGATATGGGTCAGGAAATCCTGACCCATATCATTTGTACATGTGTCTATGTTAAATCTTATTTTCATTAATTTCTTATGTGTTCTGGTTTATTATAGTGCAACATCAGTGTAGTGTTGTTGTTGTTTAGTCATTTAGTCATGTCAGACTCTTCATGACCCCATGGACCAGAGCACGCCAGGCCCTCATGTCTTCTCAGTGACCTCAGTGTAGTAGTGGCATGCTAACCAGAATTGTCAATCACTAGTATGCTAAGCAGCAGTTGCCAATGTTACCTTTTGTGCTACAGTCCACTAGATCACTGGTTCTTAACCTTGGGTTACTCAGGAGTTTTGGACTGCAACTCCCAGAAGCCTTCACCACCAGCTGTCCTGACTGGGGTTTCTGGGAGTTGCAGTTCAAAAGCATCCGAGTAACAAAGGTTAAGAACCACTGCACTAGATCCTCAGCCTGTATAGCTGCTGGCTCACCCACAGAAGCTCTGATGCTAACCTGAATGGGCCAGTGTATCTGGTGGGTGCATTAAAGCAAGCAGGTGCATGTGGAATGCTTTCTCTGTGGCCCTGCACTTATCAAGTCTGGATCTGTGGCTGTCCAAGGATGTAAAATGGATACATCCACGTGACCTCTTTGATTGTCAGCCAAAGTAGCTGGTGTGAGCAAAGGTTAAACCATTACACAAGGGAAGGACCAAGTATTATTTAACGTTTGTGCTATTGGATTTACCGTTCTTTACACAATTTCCAACATGTATTTGTGTATCTCAAAATGTTGGCAGAAGAAAAAGTCTAAAACATTTGGAGGGAATCCAGTGGGGAGGGCCAATCTATCACTATTCCTTCCTTGACTCTGCTCTTCCTGCTTTGATTCTCTGGCATGAACTCGATTTGGGAAAGTTTTCCATCCCTACAAACAATTCCAGTTTCCAAAGCAAAACAAGGCAGAGTCTTGCTATGTTTTTCTCTTTCCCTTCCTTCAGAGACTCGTGGCATGAATGTGAGCTGTGTAAAGAAGGTTGTGGGTACTAGAGGTAGTGGCTATATTCAACCAAGGGTTAATATTGCTGATAGCTGTAAAAAGACCAACTCAATTACATTTTGCTGAATGCCCCACGCCAATCCATCTATAAGAGGACAGAAGGTCTCAGTTTACTTTCTGCGATGGAGCATATGGCACAACATGGAGTGCATAGCCATACTTGGGCAGCCGTCCAACCTACTCAGAAGTATGTGAACTGATACTAAACTAAATAAGGGCAGACTCAATGGCAGCAATCCTCCCGTCCTCCTGTCTTCACCAGGAACAATGCTCCCTCCATCTCTCAATTCTCCTTTCATTTCTGATATTGTGTTGTTGCTACTGCTGCTGTTGTTGTTACAGTTACATCATATGTACACATGGGGATTTATTAATAAATAAATTGACAGAAAGAATGGTTGAATTTTTACCAGGTCCAATAGATTTTTCTAGGCAGTCAACAATACATTAGAATTATAACATAAAAATAAAATAACAGTTGCACATAACAGCATATAGTAGTACCAGATATACTAGATTCCAACCTCAAGGTGGTTTACAATCCAAAATAAACACAAGGAGACAACAGGGGGAGGAGAAATCAGAGACCCACATAAGCATAAGAAAAATATGTTGCACTTCTATTAGTTTCGTAGCCTGTGTCCTGAGCACACTCCTGTACTGCAGTGAGTCCTGGACCCTTCATGCACGGCAGGAGAGGAAGCTGAACACTTTCCATATGCGTTGTCTCTGATGCATTTTTGGTATCACTTGGCAGGGCAAAGTTCCAAATAGAGTAATTCTAGAATGAGCTGGAATTTTTAGCATGTATACATTACTGAAACAGCGACGTCTATGTTAGCTAGGGCATGTTGTGAGAATGGTTGATGGTCGGATTCCTGTATGGAGAATTATTGCAGGGAAATCGCCCCAGAGGGAGACCACAGCTGCGATACAAGGATATCTGCAAGCGGGACATGAAGGCCTTAGGAATGGACCCCAACAGATGGGAAGCCCTGACATCTGAGCATTCAGCTTGCAGGCAGGCAGTGCATCATGGCCTCTCCCATTTTGAAGAGACCTTTGTTCAGCAGGGCGAGGCAAAGACTAGCAAAACTAGCAAAATCAGGGAGCTGGACAGGGAACAGATTGTATTTGTCTTCAGTGTGGAAGGGATTGTCACTCTTGAATTGGCCTTCTCAGCCACACTAGACGCTGTTCCAAGTCCTCCATACAGAGCACGTTACCATAGTCTCTTGAGACTGAAGGATGCCTAATCTTCATAAAAGTTTTGTAATTGCTGAAACATTTGACAAGTCAATGACCTTAATGATAACTTAAGAGTAATATCAAAGGAGGATTTCTGTTTGTGGCATAAAACAGAAGAACGGAGGATAGTGTCTTATACCAGGTCAGAGCATTGGTTCACCTGGGCCAGAATTGGCAACTCTGACTGGTTGCAGCTCTCTTGGTTTCAGACAGGATTCTTGTAGCAAGCCACTCTCAAACCTCTACCAATCCAGGCCTCCAGGAGTGCTCACTACTTCTCTCCATGAACTGCTGCCACCAACCTATCCTTAAAATCAAAAGGACAAGTGTTTCTTTCAAAACAAATAAAGTGTTTATTGATCTGTACAAAATTAAAAGGGTAAATCACAGGTATTAAATCAATTAGTCAATCACTGTTTATAAGACACTAGCTCACACAGACTTTTCCCTCACTGATAGGCTCTTTCTCACTCTCAATCAATCTCTCTAATCACTCATCTTCCAAACTCAATCTCCTCTCACACATCACACACACCTTATATAATCCAGCCCCTCCCACTTCTGCACCACCTTCCGTCCTCTCATTGGCTGAGGTTCCCCTGTCCATCTGTGACAGACAGGCGAGAGCAGAGCTGCACGCCACAATTCTTTCCAAGGCCTGCCTGGAAATCCATGGTATTTTCTCATGGCCTCAGATCCAAGTACTAATCAGGCTCAAGCCTGTTCATCTTCTGAAATAAAACCAGACTTGACTCCACTATCAGAAAAATTCTGCTGCTGTAATTTCATTATTCTTCAGGGGATTCTGTTAAGATGACTACATGCCTGGCTCTCACAACTAAAAACCAGCTATCCTGTATATTTCAATGCTGGGGAGCTGTTCCCCCACCCACTTGGCCCAGACATGATTTCACACAATGACTCATTACAGATCTGCTACATGGCCTTTCTAATTTAGTATGTCTGTTCCATGTTATTCTGACTTGTCTACTTGTTATCTAGAGTTACCAGTTCTTCAAAATAAAACCAACTTTTATCTTTAAGAGACACTTGATGTCCCACCATCACATCACGTGGTGGACTGTGACCTTGATTCTTTCACTGATAATTCAGTTTAGTTTGCTTATCCTTTTCCACCACTGTAATCATGGCCAAAATCCTGTTGCTTAGTGTAGCAGGTCATTCCAACGTAGGCCAATCCATGGGGATGTGGTCAGTTAAGTCCTCCACGAATTCCAGTTTTTAAAATGGGCCTGTTCTAGTTGCAACTTACTATACTAACCAAAAGCATTTCAACCAATGTGCAAGCTGTGAGCTCTGCTGTTATTTCCTGTATGTTCTATATCTTGCAATTATGGCATATGAAGAAATAAAGGTGAACTCAATTGGGTGGCAATGCAAGTGATCATGTTTTGCTCCATTCCTAGAAAAATGACAGCTGCAGTATTTGCACACCAAACTACTTTTACACCCTAGCTACTTGACAGCTTTATATCTGAGACACTTGATCTGGCAGCCTTTCCCAACCATCTCCAGATGTTTTGGACTACGACTCCCATCATCATGGGCCATTTGCCATGCTCACTGAGGCCAAGGGAAATAAAATTCAAAGCAGCTAGTAGTTCACAAATGGGGGGAAGATCATGATGGGAGTTACCAGAAGTAAATGAGGACAGAGCTCTTGTACCTTTACTAGCTGGGTGGGAGAATAAAAAGATGGGGGAAGCCAAACAAATTGCACCGGGTGAAATTTCTACTGAAATTAAAGATGTAGAGGACCTTTTCTCTCCTGTATCTGATCATCCTAGCTGTGTGATATGGTGTTTATCTAACTCTGAGAAATATTCACTCTTTTTATTTAAACATCTGTTTCCCTGTTATCTGAGGCCACTAATTGTGGATGCCACCTGTTAATCATACTGCCTGCCCAAGTCATAGATGTCCTCTCTGTGCCTGCAGGTTGTCGCTGTGTTGCTTGGCACAGATCTAATGGTGGCCTGCTTCTGTACCATGACTGAAGAAGCTCATTCATCTGCTCCTGACTGGTGATTCCTCGCAAATGATCTTCTTCCCTTTCCTTCTCCTCTCTTTCTTCTGTGTGAACATGGAACCGTTTCAGTTTGATCTCTTTCTGCATGCTTTCAAAGAAATGGAGGATGCATTTGTGTGCAAAGTCCCGGGCATGTTCACAGCAGGTTTCATCAAATATCTTTTGTTCAATATCAATGTAGTTGCTCCAGTATCGAGTCTGCAAAAAGGCAGTCTGATCAAAGCAGGGCCTGAGAGAACGGGCAAGGAACGCTATCATTATAAGGGTCAGCAGTATGCTCCATCCAAAAGCCTAGGAGCAAAAAGAAATATGACTGAGAACAAGTGAATTGTACAGAAAGCAAACCCATTCATAAGAATACAACATAACCCAAAATAGAGCTGGGCAGATCAGGACCAATGGCATTGTGGGAGTTGTAGTTTAAAACACAAATCTACACACCTCTAATACAAAATAACAGTCTTCTGGAGCATCTCTCAGATCCTCTGGTGCAGAGATGCCTAATGTGTGCCCCTCAAGATATTTTGGATAGCTGCTCCTACCCTTTCTGATCACTCATGACACCAGATACGGCTGATAGGAAGCAGCCCAACAATATCTGGGGGTCATTCCTGTTCTAGCCCAAAATGCTGTAGAAACCTTCAGAAAGGGACTATACTATTGCCATTTATTTAGTGCTAGACAATCTAAAGGGGAAAAAAGATTATGATGAAAAGAACATAGAGGAACATGGTCCTTGAGTGAAAGCCTTATATAGTATTTTTATATGCGTTGCCAACTTTGGAGCTGAAAAGGTTCACTACTTCTGTGTTATATGGATAGAATGAAAATGGCAGGAACAGGAGGTGGCAGCAAACACTTTGTCAGGATTTGGGGAATGGATTTTTAGAGCAACGGAAGGACAGTATGGTCGACCAATGTGAAGGACACCAGTGAGTTTGGTGTCTTTTTCATTGGTCGACCATACTGCCCAACTACAGCTCTCTCTCCCTTATAACAAACCAGAAAATGTGTTATCAACTACCCAACTGTCAGTAGAAAAAGCTGCGCCCCTACCACTATGTGTCTCTTTATATTGTATCTTTCTGGCAATTTTGATTGTGACTGCCTTTGGGAGCCAATCTTTATTCACACATAATAATACAGTAATAATATTTCATATGCATTGAAAATGAACAAACTACCATATTTTTCTGTGTATAAAATGACACTTTCCCCTAAAATCATTAGAGGAAATATTGAGGGTCATTTTCTACACAGAAGGAGGCAGAGGCAACGGAGAAGCCACACTTGGCTGCCTCTCATGGCTGCCCATTGACTGCTGCCGCCACCAGCGGATCGCCTCCTCCAGCACCACTTGCAGGCTCCCTTCAGGCAGGCAACAAGGCGGCAATGTGAACTGGAGGTGAGCCCTGGCAGGAGGAGGAGGTGATTGGATGGCAGCAGCAGCAGTCAATGGGCAGCCACGAGAGGCAGCTGTATGTGGCTGCTCCTTTGCCTCTCTCTCTGCCTTCTCCTCCTGCTGCTGCTGCCACCTCCGCCACCAGATTGCCTCCTCCAGCACCACTTGCAGGCTCCCTTCGGGCAGGGGACAAGGCAGCAACGTAACTGGGCGGTGGAGGCAGCAGCAACAGGAGACAACTTGTGGCTGCCCATTGACTGCTCCTCTGCCTCCGGCAAGAGACAAAATTAGGGGGTCATCATATACATTGGGGGGGTCATATACATGGAAAAATAAGCTACTTCAGAATTCTTACCTATCCCACATCAACTCATATTATGAGACAGATGGAAAAGGTGACTTGCTCAAAGCATTTTATTTGAGACATTATTCCATCATCTATTAGTGCAGGAACTGGGTTACTCTAGAAAAGCTACTTTTAAAGACTATAAGCCCCAGAGTCATCCAGATAGCAGGGCCACTTGTCTATAAAATCAGGCCCAATAGATGCATATTATATACCTGTGACCAGCATCTGAGGTACCTGGACACTGCCTTGCGGGACGTGTTATTCCTCATGAGTTCATCATCCTTACATGGGACCTTGGAGAACAAATGCTGTACCTCATCAAGAGAGGTGATATTAGTAACAAAATCTGGAAACGTATCAGGGTCAACGGAACTGCTGAAGGCACATACAAAGCATTTTCCATCAAGGAGGGTGACTATGATCCAAACAACAGGTGCAATCATGGCCCGTTGCAGGACAGAGGAACACATGAACCTGTGATTGGATAAAGAAGGAAGAAATGAATTGCTGTCTTTAAGGCTGTACGTTTTAGCTGAGTAACAAAGGGAGGTATAAGATAGTCACATTTCAATGATCCAAAAGGGGCTACCACATTAGTTTGCTGCAGCAAAAGCAACTAAGACTATTACGGCACATAAAAAATTTATTTAGTTAGTTATTTGAGCCATTTCTCCCCGTAGGAGGCCCAAGGCAGTTCACAATCAGTTAAAACAGCATAACACAAGTTAAAACATAGTAAGATGTAATAACAACACACCCACCTCAGTTTTTTTCTCTGTGTGTAATAAAAATAAAAATAAAATAAAATCATAATTGTTAAGATGTACTTTTGTGGATGAGAGTCATTTGATCAAATATTTATGCTACATGAGTCAATTTCTATTTTAAAAAACCCTAAAAACCTTGCCTTTTCAAAGAACAAAGAACCTTTGTAGGAACTGACACATCCAGTGAACAGAAATTATCTAGCATGTAGAGTCCACTCTGTGGGGACAGGGTCCTGGTCATGAAGGAAACACCTAGTTCTCCCTATTATATTAGGTGGCAACTCCCAACAGCCCTGCTGTGCATAAGGTAAAGGATGAGATGAACCTCTTCATCCCTTGTATGGAAGCCAACTGGTTTGGCCATATAACAGGACCTTCCATTGCACTATAGACAGCAGGATAATGAGGCAATTGTCTCAGTCTGCTTAATGTTAGGGACAGTCCTGGGTTCTGCACTGAATCCCATCCATACTGCATGGCACACAAGATCTGCAGGGATTTCCTTTCCTTTCGAACAGTTTTGAGAAGTAAAAAAGAAAGGGGAAAACTTTCTTTTCAGAGCTATGATCAATTAAGGCCTGCTTACCCAAGGGCTATGGGAATTCACTGGGTCATCTACTTAACATTTCAAGGAGAACAATGCCTCAGCAATAAAAATTAAAATAAAAATGTAGCCATCTGTGCAGATCACTTACAACAGGGTGCCAGAGGGAACTGAAAAGGACCAAGGAGACACCACTGATCCAAAGCAAATGTGCCTAACATCTGGGTACTTGTCAAACCCAGATATTTGAAAGCATACAGTGTTATGTATAAAATAATGACATTTCAGACATCTCAATCATAATGCTGGACATAATCTTAATCTAGCTAGACAAAGACTTTAAATGGAGTAGATACGATGTAGAAAATATGTGACTAGGCTCTCCCAAAAATCCTCCTCAGGGTTTCTCCTCAGTTTTGATGCTTCCAGACAAGGCATTTATTTTACAATCACCCTGCCTCGTTCACAGAAATTGAAATGGTTGGGGATGGTGTCCATGTTCAGATATTGTTATCTCCAGTTTCTCACTGCTTTGTCATTTTCTTATCAAGAGAGAGAAATGATTTAAAAGGGAAAACTGGAAAATGAGTCATGGCAGCTAGATTTCTTTCTTGTTAGGTAGAAATGTTTCAGCACTCATTCAAGTAGCTTCTCCAGTCTGAGGAGAGTTGGTAGGAGATCCCTGATATATCCTCCACATTGGTTTCACTTCCTCCTGGTCTGAATAGGCTCATTAGAAGAACAAAGGACTGGGGGTGAGGGATAATCCCACTTCTGCAGTCCTTCTCACCCCATTGTCATGGGTCATTAATGGTGGTTAACAGTGGTCACCCAAAAGACTGGATACCAAAACACAACTGGAGAAATATAGTATACGTGATTCAATACAAAGAGGAGTGCTGTACAGGGGTGGAGGCCTTAGATACAATCTGTCTCCTAGTTATCATGCTGCCCTTTCACCCATCCCCAGAAAGATCAGGACCACATCTACCAGAAAGACCACTGTTAACTACCGTTAATGGCTCATGACAATGGGCAGAGAACAACTGCAGAAATTGGATTATCTCTCACCCCCAGTCCTTTGTTCTTCTAAGGAGCCTGTTCAGACACCAGAGAAGTGAAAATAACATGGAGAATATATCAAGAATCTCCTACAGACTCTCCTCAGACTGAAGAAGCTACTTGGATGAGTAGCGAAACATTTCAACCTAATAAGAAAGAAGTCCAGTTGCATGATTCAACTTCCAGATAACCTCACCTGGATGACTGAGAATCTTCACAGATATTTAGGAGGGAAAGTACAGGTATCTGTGTTTTATACTAAGAGCTTCCCACCCAGAACTATGATTAATACACTTCCATGTAGCATTTTCTCTACTGAGATCATGTATTTCCCCCTATTTATTTAGGGGAAATTTTGTTGGATGGGTGGGTGGTTGACTAGGTGTGTTGGAAGGAAGGAAGGAATTTGGAGGGATGAATTAGGAAAATAATTTAGGAAGAAATTGTTAAAATCTTTATCTTCTAGAAGTGCAGAATCCCACCCATCCATACTATTTTTAAATGTAAAAAAACATGCATGTTCTCTCATTACTTTTAGTTTTGCCCTGAGATAAAAGTGCCTCTGGAATCCCTGCATACAAATACGTACGTATTATTTTCCGTTGGGCATGCCACACTTTTGAAGTTCAAGACTGTGCAGTATGACTATACATGCGGTTTACATTAACGCATCTCAGTAATTTATGATGATCTCCAGTACAACAAAGACTTCCAGATTCTGTTAAAATATACCTTTATATGAATTCTAAATAATATTAAACAAGTAACTTTAAGGAAGGTTACAGTCTGCAACCAGCCAGAGCAAAGAAGAGAGCAATGACTAAAATCTCCCACCTGATTATGGCCAGATTCTTCTTCCTGTCCCCAATAGGTCTTTTCCATTCTTCAAGCATCACCACAAATTGTCTGTTGACAATAAGCCCACAGAGAAAAAGTGCCACTGGTGGGATGAACATGATTCCCAAACCATACACCATGTTGTATTTAGCAAGACAAGGACAGTTGAAGTCAAAGGAGGTGTAAATCTTGACACTTGCCAATGCGAGAAGTGCACAGATCCCATTTGTCACTGACTCTGAATTAGACTGGAAGTACTGGAAGATCATCCGGAATCGATCCATTATGACACTTAGGATCCTTTTCTCTAAAGAAAATTTGGTCTCCTTTCAGAGAGAGGAAGCACGGTCTGGTCTGGTCTGGTCTGGTCTTGGAAGCCCTAGTTGCCAGAGTGTTCTGTTGAGCTCTATGAGATTAAATTTGGAAAAACAGTAGGCAGAAAGGGCAAATAACAAGGCACTTACTTTTGCACAGATGCCCTTCCCAGTTGTTTTGCATTAATCCCACGTTAACTTTGTTGTGTATTTTTTGGCTTCATGTCTAGAAATCTTATTCAACCTCCATTGACCCAACTGTTCTTTCCAGCCGTATTTATATCGTATTCATGTGTTGTTGAATCAGGATGAAATATTAAGCCTGGCTGATTCACTTTCAGAAGAAGATGAATAGAACTTTCCTGGTACTATAATAGTTCCATTAAAATATAGCTAAATCACAGAAATCTTTTGTATGTCAACCAGCTGCAGGTTGCATTGTTTATCTTCCAATGTGGAGACTGTAGCTGGTGCACCATAGAAAATGTAAGTTGTTTTTAAACATACAAAGGCTAATTTCTCCTCTTTCCGTGGCAGTTCTCTTGTGTTCCCAAAGATGAATCATCACTGATGGGTGTGAGAAACCAGGCTAATCAAATCAGGTATTTTGCTTATAACTCTCCTCCTCTACATCCTGTTGTTAGAGGAGCTGGCTGTAATGCAGTGACTTTTATACTGCCTGAAAGAGAGGATACAGGAAACATTAAATACAAGACTCGATTTCTTGTCTTGCATTTTGACTGCTGTACGTATGTTCTAACAACTTTATAAGCTTCTCCATCAAAACCAAACAAGTTTGTTTGTAACACATTTGGTGTGATGCTTACTAGAACTGATTTTGTGGGATTCTAGGAATGGAG
Source organism: Pogona vitticeps (assembly GCF_051106095.1). NCBI lineage: Eukaryota > Metazoa > Chordata > Lepidosauria > Squamata > Agamidae > Pogona > Pogona vitticeps. The sequence goes on from NC_135785.1 coordinate 56,111,818, forward strand.
CATCATGACATGGCTGAGTTTACAGTGAAAGAAATGGTGCCCAGTAGGGTCTCCAGCAGCACTGCTATCCATGTCTTGTTCATGACCCAAGCTGAATGTAGCATAGTATAGTATGTGGCATGGTTGTTCTTTACAAGTATGTACTGCTTCTGGTTTATTAAGAAACATAAAAGCATATGGCTGTTGGTCTCAAACAACTGGAGAGGACTCTCTGGGAAAGGTTATAGGACACTGTCAGGTTGAGAGGTAAACAGCCCTGCTCAGCTCTTGCAAACCCAAGACTGTGGCTTCCTTTATTGAGTCAATCCATTTCTTATTTGGCACTTCTCTTTTCCTGCTACCTTCAACCTTTCCTGACATTATTGTCTTTCCCAGTTCAGCTTGCCTTCTCATTATGTGTCCAATGTACAATAGCCTCAGTTTAATCATTTTTGTTTCTAGGAAGAGTTTAGACTTGATTTGATGTGGAACCTGTTTATTGTCTTCCTTGCTGTATTCTCAAAACACTTCTCCAACAACACATTTCAAATGAATTTGCCCCCCCATCAGCTTCATCACTGTCATCTCACATCTGTACCTAATGACTTTGAATCCCTTATGCATACACAGTATTTTCATTTTTATGTACAGATCCTATATGTATACATAGCTCATACCTTCATTTGAACATACAGAAGTTGGGTATGGGGCTGGATGCTGTAATCCTGCTCTCTTCTTTCCCTGTAATCATATCAATGGATATGCCACCTAGTTAGGTCTTGTGATAAAAACCAGTCGAATTTAGGAGTGCCTTACAATATTCTCCAAAAAATATCTATAGTTTAAAGTTAGGACAAATTGTAATTGATGTCACAAAATGTCCATATGACAATCTTTGTATAATCTGGGTTATGCCCAATATAGTTCACAAAATTCAGTGAAGAACAAATTTTATAAATAATGCTAACAGGTCACTGAACCCATTTTCAAAAGCAGACAAATTCAGAGTCATTTGCAACAGATTATATAGATCCTCTCTATATTAGTGTGGGATTAAATGAATGAAATCAAAGTTACAGTTCTCCAGTTTCTCAGAGCTGGTAATGGTGTCATGTTCTTGTTTGTGCCTGAGGTTCAACATGTATAATGTTAAGAACTCCTGTCAACAAGCAACCAAAACATAAGGTTTCAGAAAAAGCACTCTTCAATACAGCCCAGAAAGTTACTTTCAAGAAGAATGGATGTATTAACATGCTGCAACCCTCAATACAAAGATCATCAGAGTCCCAGAGTGAAACCTACTACTGCTTGGTTGTGGATGACTTCATATGTCATCTAATGTTAGCTGGACTTCGATTAAACCCACTGAAAACAATGCCAATACATTTGTTGTGATTTACAAGTCTAATTTATTTCACTGAGCTCACTTAAAATTGGATCTACCTCCGTTATAGTGATTCTTATAACAAATAACTTTCCAATCTCAATTTCAAGGTTCAGCTGGATCTAGCTTATTAACAGAAAGCCTTCTTAAAGATTTATGAGTGCCGACACAATTTTCCCCCCCAAGGAATAAGAAAATATTTTGTCATTTTTAAAGTTGAATTGTTCCAATCCATATTGTCACAGTAGATAAGAATTACTATTGTATCAACACCTGATTCAGACACAAGGAGGCAGTGTTTGGCAATCAATAATGAAGCACTTATTCTGTAGGCTTTATAAATGTTACCTTTATCTGTTATCTACTACTAAAGCCCAACCATAAAGTGCTGGAGGCTGCTTCTTCATTCTGCTGTGGGGAGTACCTTGGTACCATCTTCACTAATGTGAGAGTTTTTATTAAGCATTATATTACTGCCACTTCAGTGGATTCTGTCTGGTGTCTCAAAAGAAGCAAAAGAAGGCTTTCTAGTAACAGCACACTGGCTATGGAACCAAGAATGCGATATTCCCATGGGCATCCTGGTTCTGTCTATGCTAACGTATTCTCTGTGCAAAGCAAAGAACCCTTTAATCTAAATTGTTATATCTTCAGATATTTCTGTTTTTATATGAGGTCATGTTTTTGTGTTCTTATCACCATTTTTTCTTTTATATTTGAAGCCACAGTGCCAATCTCTTTGAAGGGAAGAATATAAATTCATATAATAAATAATAAATAAATCTTGATCTAACTGATCTAGTAGTGAAAAATAAGAGTTTTAGTCAAAGACATATCTAGTTCCTGCCAAACTCAGGGTGCAACTACATAGTGAGGGAAATGCACTGTGAAATTGCAGTGAAGAATTCAGTACTTTTTTATTTAAGTGCCCATACAAACAGGGGAGTAAAAACCTTCTAATTGCAATTCTATTTGAAGCGCCTGTAGGTGGTGCAGTTCAAAGCAATTGATTTGAGAAGGCTTTCCTTCCTTGATGTACTCATTCCTCATCTTATCTTGCTGATCATAGAGCTTATTAAGGTATACCAAGTAAATAAATAAAATAAGCAGGAGCTCTGCCCAAGGAAAAACTATAAAAAAATAATAAGTGATTTGGGAAAGAGGATTTGCAGCGAGAGGTGAATGCTACCACTGCTGTTGTGTTTGAATGTGCTCTCCTAATCCTCCCTCATGAGGCAGAAGGCAAGGGGGAAAGTGTTTTGCTAAAGGACTGCTTTGCATGTATATGCATGTGTTTGATTACTCTTTCCTTTCTTCATTAGTTCAAAGCAATCACAGTTTAAACTGAAATGAAAGGATTCAATTTTTTTAAGTAGAAGGGTCTCTGGTGGGAGCAAAAACTATGGATTGGAGCTGTGTGACTCTGGTCTGATTCAAATTTGCCATTGCGTCATGTGGTGAATGGGGAAAAATGCAAAGAAGATCACTGAGCACCAAAGGATCTGAAAGGTGTTAAAATTAATTCTTATGTATGTTTTGGATTCTTAATCTGCTCTATCAGCACAAGTTATCTAGAGTTAATTCTAGGAAATGCTTAATGTGATTTGATAATGCCAATTACGAAATCACTTATGACATCTGCCTAAAAGGGTACAATATGAATAAAATTTGGACATACTAATATGTACATATAGCCACAAATTTGGAAATCTTTATTATAAATAAAAAATCTGTTGCTATAGTGAGGAGGACAGTGACTAGGTGACTGGTGTGCTTGCTCAGTGTGCTAAATCTTGTAGGGTGCACAGGGATTTTTCCTCTGTGAGATGTGAATACTTGTTTTTGGATGTTCATTAACAAATTCACTTTTCACCCCAATACATTTTGCTGCCTGAGGCAAAACAGCAAATACTGCCCCTCCTCCCTCCACCCAACTTAAGATGTGCAATGTCATAAACCAGAAGCATTTATTCTGGCACATCAGGCCCACATCTTCCCCCTTGTCAGGCAGTAAAAATATGTAGATAACACATAAATAACAATTTGCTACTATTTATTAACCTGTGATGGCCATTCTTTTCCATCTAATAAATGGTTTGGCCAGCCCTACATATGTCCCTTCTCATATTCTTTGCAATAAGAACTAGCTAGGTTTCTACTGAGATGCCTTTGTATTGTTATGCAGATATCATAGCTAAAAAGAAAACCAATCCAATATGATAATGGGTAGCACATACACTTTTTACATTAAAAGAGGAAGAGGGAGAAAGAACAGGAAAAGAAGGTCCAGCAGTTCTGGGATGCATGAGTCAGAAGGTCATAACCTCGGCACTTTTTCAAACTCATTTCAGCCATAATCTCAAATAGGTAGATTGAGGCAAGCCATTTCCCTCAATCTCAGTGCTCAGTTTACAGCAGGGAGATAATACTCATCTATGGGGTTCTTTGTAAGGATTAGTGAGATAATATATGCAAAGTACTTTCAATGCTTAAAAAACTGCATAAGGTATTGTTATCTCAGACACACAAGCTTTGGGGCTATTCAGAATAAGACAGTCAAGGAACCTGTTTAAGGCTTAAAAATAACACCAAGTTGAATCAAATAATAGAAATCTGCTGGATTCTAGAAAAATAAATGTTTTATTCACCTTGAAAGGTATTGGATGGTTAGTGAATGCTGGGTATAACTCCGCTAACCAAAGGCAAACGCAATGTGCCAGAAAGCCCCATAAGGAAACATTGTCTGCTCCACTTGTGAAGATTAACACTGGAGGCGACGTCAGTCTTAATTCCAGTGTGACAGCTAGTGTGCACTTCAAGACAAGCAAATCGTAATCTTGAGATGCAAACACTAAATCATGTAGGGACAGGGGAGTGTTGCAAGTTCTCTGCAGCGTCATATTTGAATAATCCATCTGGCAGTTCTGCTCTTCCATCAAAATTTCTAGTAAGTACTGTATGCATCTGTCTAACTCTACCTGGTGCTTTCCAGATAAAAGGAAGCATTCTTCATATAGTGGATTTTACTACCATAAAATGTAGTGAGAGCCAACAGTTGGATGGCTTTAAAGAGGGATTAGACATATTCACAAAGGATGGGGCTGTTGGGGCTGCTAGTCAGGATGAATATACCAGACATATTAAGTAGCTATATAGCAGTTGTTGTGGAACACAAGCAGGGAGGTGCTGTTGCTCCACGCTTGTTGGGAGCTTCCCAAAGGTAATCATTGGACACTGTATGAACAGAATGTTAGACTACCTCAGAAGTGGACCTTCCTGCATGTGCCTGCCTGACTCTTCTATGGCCTCCTGACCCATCAGACTTCCCTGCACCTGCAAGAGACCAGGGGCATAAAATAAGCTGCTGCTCCTTTAGCAGTAATTTTTCCTTTTAATGAGACGCATTGCCCCTACTCTTGCTGTGTCCAACCCCCGGCTATTTTTCAAACTTGATTCGCACTTCCAGGCTTCCCCCCCCCCCTTCTCACTTTTGGTGGTCTGTGTAACCCCTGGAGGATTCCAGGGGCAAAAAAGTAACCCTTGTACTAACCTACAAAGACCTCTTCTGGATCAGACCAAAGGTCTACCTAATCCTAGGGCCAGGCAACTAAGGGCAGCAGAGTGTAGGGATGGCATTAGAAAGGCAAACACTGAGAATAAACTGAGATTAGCAAAAGATGTTGTAAGCAGCAAAAGAAAAAAAGAAAAAGAAAGAAAAAAGGAAAAAGAAAAAAGCATTCTTCCAATATGTGCATAGACAGAGAAAAAGAATTAGTGGCTTAGTGGCTCAATGGGGATGGGGGAAAAAATGAAAACAGATGACAAAGAAAAAGCAGAAAAACCAATTTCTGCTTTCGCTTGGTCTTTTCTATGACCTTTATAAGCAAACATGAAGGACAAGTGGAGAGGACAGGATTGTAGCTGGGATTGATAAACAAATATTCAAGGAATTCTTTATTTAGTTGTTGTGGGTTTTTCGGGCTCTTTGGCCATGTTCTGAAGGTTGTTCTAACTGATGGTTCGCCAGTCTCTGTGGCTGGCATCTTCCGGCCACAGAGACTGGTGAAACGTCAGGAAAAACAACCTTCAGAACACAGCCAAAGAGCCCAAAAAACAACAACAACCATTAGATCCCGGCCGTGAAAGCCTTCGCGAATACTTTATTTCTTTGGGCTGAAAACTCACCGTCCAGTGAAGATCCTCCATAGAGGCAGCCATTTTCGGTTGCCTGTATAGTGAAAAATGGTTCCTAAAAACAGCGGGGAGCCATTTTGTACACCGGGTGGCCATTTTGAAACCTGACGATCAGCTGTTTTTAGATAGTCTTAATGTGAAAATCGGTTCCCGAGGCAGGGAACTGATCATTGCAAAGCGGATTTTTCCCATTTAAACCATCGTTTTGCCTAATCATCAAGAAATTTCATTAAGCGAGACAATCGTTAAGCGAGGCACCACGGTATTTCTCAGCTGTGCCCTCTGTGAGTAGATCTAGCTCGTGTGGGCTTGGGTAAGCCACACAGTCCCAGGGTGCCCCCAGAAAAAGGGAATGGTCAACCACTTCTGAGTATTCTCTACCTGGAAAACCCTGAAAAGGGTTGCCAGGACTAAGAACTGACTTGATGGGACACTATTATTATTATTTTTAAACAGATAGACATGTTAGTCTTTTCCTACATAATCAGAGAGAGAGAGAGAGAGAGAGAGTCTTGTGGTATCTTTTAAGACAAAAAGATTTATTTTAGTATGTGCTTTCATGGATTAACATCCACTTTCTCAAGTGTCTGGAATACAATACACAAGTCTTTTAGCATATAGGCATCTAGATTAGAGATGGGGGTATTTGTATTCTTGAATATGAATATCCCTGCACAGGTGCAAATAATGATTTCACCGCTGCCGCAGGCTCCACGGAGGCTTACTATCACGTTGTTCTCCACAATGGATTAGCCACTCTCCGACCTAGCAGAGAGGCTTGTCATCCTGTCTCCTGTTAGGACTGGGTAATTGATTGCGGAAAATGACATGATAGGAAACCTCTGTGGAGCTGGCGGCAGCAGCAAAATCATGAGTGGACAGTCCGGCCCCATGGGCTGTTATTTCCACCTGTGTGGGGATATTCGTATACGAATATGCCCATGTCTAATCTAGATATGCTTTTAAAATGCCTGAGGCTTTTGTTACATTAGCGAACAGCATGTGAATAATGTGTTTGCCTATTTCATTAAAGGTTAACACACACTTTTCTAATAATCCAAAGAAAAGACTGCCTTGTAAGAGAGAGAAAAATATACCTCAGTTTGTTATAACACCTTTTTTTCCTCCAGCACAAAGCAATTATGCCATTTGAAACTGCAATTGTACAAAACAATAGAATTATATCTCATTTCTTGATCCATCAGTGACTGAACTGGTGAGAGTTCATTCAGATTAAAATGTTCTTTCCTGTAGATCCTTATTAAGCCATGTCTCTTGCATGATATCCTCCCTAAGGGGTGGGGGCAAGCTGACAGTGGGTGGGTGTAGCAAACTCATCACTGGTAGTGTGGCCACATATCCTCCTACCAGAGGATAAATCCCCTTCCATTTGAAGGGCTATCCAGTCCTAGTCTAATTTAAAGGTAAGGAACCATAAGAAGGGAGATAAAGGACCCTGAGGTTGCTAATCTACAATTTGGACAACAGACTCAGTGGGTATACAAGTCAAGTGTTCAGCCATCATCGTTTGTGGTAGACACATTGGAATTCTGTTCAAATTACGAAACCCATCTCCAATTTCACATTGCTACATATAAAATACCATGTACAGTTTTATGTACATCCATGCCTTTTATGAGATGCGTAAGTAACAGACCACTCGTGTGGCACAGTCATTGTGTAAATGATGTAGAATAGGCTTTTTTATTTGGTGTGGTAAAGTGTTTTTCACAACTCTTATTTTTAAACAACAGGCAGAGATACTGAGATCTTCAATCTAGTAATATGATGGAAGAGAGCAATACTTTAAAAGGCAACAGGGAAGTGCAAGCCACAAAGTGAAGGACTGTCAACACCCACACCCACACCATAGGGGGATTGGAATTGTCAGTGTAGTACAACACACCTTCACTGTACACATAACTGGCAGTCCCACCGCCTCTTCATACTACCAAAAAGGCCTGGTTTTCCTGCCGTAGCCTACAGCACGCCATCTAACTTCAATGACACTGGCCAGCTTTTTCGGTAAAACCTGACTGCAATGGATCCTCACAGACAGGAGGATCCCCTTGTCTGTGTGTGAGATTGTGTGCATGCTATATGCCATCATGCCACATTTGACTTATGGCAAGCCTAACAGAGCTTTCAAGATACCGTATTTTTCGCTCTATAAGACGCACCTTTCCATAAGACGCACCGATTTTTTAGGAGAAGAAAACAGGAAAATATAATCTGTTTTCTTCGCTCCATAAGATGCACAGACTTTCCACCCCCCTGTTTTGTGGGGAAAAAGTGAGTCTTATGGTGCAAAAAATACAGTATGTAAACTATTATAGGAATGTTTTTACCAGTGCCACTACCCCAGAGTGAGTTTCCGTGGCTGGTCAGGGATCTGAGCCCGTCTCCAGAATCCTAGTCCATCATTCCATCTAGAACCCCACATTGACTCCTGTAAGTGAGAGAGGTGGCCACAAAATCATCTGTATAATCCTTCCCAACCAAGTCTAACTTGAATATGTTGAACAAAATCATCAAAGCTGAATGGGGTGGCATAGAACAGAGAAGCAAGTTCAGGGCTTCTTTTGGAGACATATGGGAAAGAATCCAGGATTGCATCGCAGCAGTTTCACGACCTCTGCTATTCTGCCACCTGAGGAGTCTGTCTCAGTTTGACTAATAGAAGGGCCAGACCTTGAAGTGAAAAAAAGAGAATAACCTAGCAGGAATTACAAAACATTGCTTTCCATGTCCTAGCAATTCCAAAGTGTCATATTACTAGATAGGCGGGATATTAAATAAATAAATAAATAAATAAATAAATAAATAAATAAATAAATAAATAAATAAATAATAATAATAATAATAATAATAATAATAATAATAATAATAATAATAATAATAATAATAATAATAATAATAATAATAATAATAATAATAATAATAATAATAATAATAATAATAATAATAATAGATGATTACTTTATGGGGCAAAGCACATAGCATTCTTAGCAAGTAGGCATGTATTTGTGCCAACTCCATCTGCTCTCACTCTTCTCCAATTAAATTTGTTTATCTAAGTTGCTCACCAGATGTTAGTCCCTCCCTACTTCTGAGCGGGGAAAAGTATCAAAATTAATACTGAATGAAAGAGCACTGGCTGAGGGTGTTCTTGCAACAGTTGTTTCATATACAGGACAGTCTAGAAGCTTAATTTTAGGAAAAACGAACTGAACAATGTGCAGAAACCATTAACCGATAACCTAGATCATCATCCTGCCATAGATGTGGGAACCGGCGCATCATCTTACCTCTGTTCAGTTACAGACATTTTCAACATGCCATTGTGTCCATTGTTCTTACAAGTAACTTTCCTAGCCCTGGCTTGCAGCAAACAAAGCAAAGTGAAGGAAAAAATTACACTTCTGCATTTGATTCTGGGCCAGCTGCCCAGCCTGCCAATGAACTACATGACACCAGCCAACTCACACCTATTCTCCCCTCTTGTTTTAATTGATAAATCCAGATATGATTGTTTTTGCTGGTTTCTCTCCCTCCCCCTCTCCCTCCCTCTCACATACCGTACACTCTATTGCAGAGTACTTGCCTCAGCCCCCATCCTTACAGTTACATAAATCACTTGTTAACATTTGTAAGTTCATTCCTAGTAGTCAGTAACTGCAGTGTCCCCTTGTAGAGGTAGATGTCCCAACCGATTTCAGTAAGTAGTTTTTATTACCTCCTTCTGCACAAAGGAAGCTAGAGGTATGGTATATTATAGAACAAGGCTGTGAAGAAAGGAAGCTAGAGGTATGGCAGGGGACCACTATACTCAACTGGACTCTGCCCAAACTATTCTGTCCATTTCTGGGTGTAACCATACCAGTTTGCTCTTAGCAAGCTGTGGTAAGAGAGAAGCTTCTCTCCCAGGCCCTCTGTACCAATATTTTTTCATGTTCCTTTCCCTAACAATTTCCCTTTCAGATTCCAGGTCTCCTGTTTACAGATGATACAAAGTCCTGAATGGAAGAGGAAGTAGTAAAAGCACCTATCTTGACAGTGGAGGCAGGTTAGCAAATAAAAAAGTTTTAAATTAAACATTGTCATAAACTTTGCAAGCAGGCAATGACATTTTATTCCTCTTACTGAGACATATGATTCTGGATTATTTGTTCCGTGTAGTTTCAAAGGGAGATTTGGTAGTAGATACAGAAAGCCTTGATTATTCACATGAAGGAGTGGGACATTTACCATCTCTTATGTGGCTGCTTGGTGTGATGGATGGCAACATTGTTCATGTCAAGGGCACATTCAAACACTGTTGATCTGAAACACTGTGCTGTCAAACAAACATTCCCCGAGGACTACTTTTTCTAAGACTCAATCTAATAATGTTGGCAGTCTGATATATAAAAGTGGAATTAGACTGGTCTCCCTCATGAATCTGCAGGAAAGTATATTATAGAACAAGGCTGTGAAGAAACACATTGTAATACAACTCAATCCACCACAACTGAGGGCAATAACTTTTCAGAAAAACATGTTGAGCTGGACCTGGAGCCAGGTGGACAAATTCTAGTGGTGGGAAATTGTTGCACTAGAAACATCCCACAACTAGATCTTAGTACAGTCAAAAGAGCCTGAGTACAGTGGGGTCTCGACTTACGAACGGCTCGATATACGAACGTTTCGACTTACGAACCGCTCTCATAGGAATATATGGACTCGACTTACGAACTTAGATTCGAGTTACGAACTCTTTTTTTCCCTTTTTTAAAAAGCTAAGTAGTCATAGGTTAAAAGGAAAAAAGAAAAAAATTATCCCCCTCTAGTGGCAGAAGGCGGAATAGCAGCTTCCCATTAGTTTCTATGGACGAAAAGAGCAGATATGGATTAAATGGTTTTCAATGCATTCCTATGGGAAATGCAGATTCGACTTAAGAACTTTTCAACTTGAGAACTGCCTTCCAATACGAATTAAGTTCGTAAGTCGAGACCCCACTGTATTGTTCAGGCCCTTCTGCATGACACTGTTCCAGGGCATTGCTAGGACAGCCTTCTTTGACCAGGTTCCCACCATATTTTTTGAACCACAGCACCCAACATGTGTGACTACTGATTGTGCTGACTGAGGCCATGGTAACTGAGAGCTGAAGCCTAATATATCTGGAAAGTAACAAGTTGCAAAAATCTGTACAAGCATATCTAATCAAAGATTGTGTATAAAATGGCATATGACCTTGCACTAGCAGACATATTAAGACCTTTTTATGCACAAGGTTGCACAGTGTCATGTACTAAACAGAAGCACCTTGCTGGAATTCAGCTCTCTTGTGCATGGAACATGTGGAAAATATTCCTCTGCTTACAGAAGCAGCCTTCTTCTTATGGAAGGGCACCTATGGATCCAACCTTGTCACTATGTTGAATCTGGGAGTCTTAGGCTGCAATTATGTGTACAAGTACTTGAAATTAACTCCCACTGAACATAGCAAAATCTGTGGTAATTACTTTAGACTGAGTACATATGATCCTCCCCACATCTCAAATATGTCATTTGGGGCCCTTTGGTAAGCCTCCTGGTCAACTGATGTCAGGAAATATGTGGGCAGTACTTGAAAAAAAATGGCTTTTCCTTTTGTAGTGTCTGATAATTGGAGTATTTTCCTCACAAAAACTCACCTAGCAACAGCAAGTACACCATTTTGGTAGCAAGCAACACTGTAAAATATATAATATACCCAGACATTTCAATGCATTGGCTAGATTGTTTTAATATGTCTTCTGATGGATTTTGTTGTGTGATTATGAGCTGCTTTCCCTATGATTTTATGTGTTTGGTGCTGCTGCTTCAAAGGGATGAAAAAAAATACTGAGCTTTCATGGAGTACTAACTGGAGACAATTTTCACTGCGACTGCACTTGTTTCTTTTCTTCCAGTCCGTGCTTCTCTGCCATGAGATTTCCTGGTGGGCTAATTGCACAAGTAAAATATGTGACTTTATACAAACAAATAAACAAACAAACAAACAGATAGATAGATGGCCACACTCTAGGGTCTTCAAATTGGTATAACTGAAACAATATTGCAGTGTTAAAGTGCTTCTGACATTTAGCCTGGCTGGAAAGGTGGAACAAACTGAGTCGTGAAAGCATAGCCTGAACTTCTGTAAGTATCTGGTCCCTATACAGTGGAGTCTTGACTTACGGACTGCTCCACTTATGTACTTTTCGACCGCTGTACTTCTCCGGCTGCAAAGTTTCACTTCGACTTGGGGCTGGAGAATCGACCTACGGACCAGAAAAGGGAGGTGGGGAAAGTGCCAAATTCAAATTTGGCACTTTCCCCACCTCCCCCTTCCAGCCCGTAGGCCATAGGTCGTGCCTCCGGATGCCTTGCAGGGCTTCTCTGCCGCCATGAGAGGCATCTTGGAGGTCCCCCTGCCACCGATCATGCCTCTGAAGCACGATTGGTGGCAGGGGGGACCTCCAAGAGGCCTCCTATGGTGGCGGAGAAGTCCTGGAAGGCATCTGGAGGTCCTCCGCTGCCGCCACTGCTGGAAGCCATGCCACGCTGGGCAATCCTGGCCATGCTCGGACTCCCTCCACTGCCGCCCCTGCTGCTGGGAGCCGAGTGGTGGGGGGAAGTCCAGGAGTCCGAGCATGGCCGGGATCGCCCAGCGTGGCGCGGCTCCCGGCAATGGCGGTGGGGGACCTCCAGAGGCCTTCCCAGCCACCATCTGAGGCCTCTCGGAAGTACCCCCCACGGCCGATAGTGCTTCGGAGGCACTATTGGCGGTGGCAGGGACCTCTGAGAGGCCTCAGATGGCAGTGGGGAAGGTCTCCGCAGGTCCCCCCCGCTGACGCAGGCTTTCCCAGGGTGGACCGGGCCTACCGGGGGAAGCCCTCCCCTGGTAGGCCCAGTCCACCCTGGGAAAGCCTGCGTCGGCGGGGGCAGGGGACTTCTGAGAGGCCTCTGGCAGCGGCGCCAAAGCTCTCGGAGTGGGGGGGTGTTCTTGGGCAGGTTACGGATTACAGGGTTTTCAATGCGTTCCTATGGGAAATTCATTTTTGACCTACGGACTTTTCGATCTACAGACACCGTTCCAATACGGATTAATTCCGTAGGTCGAGGGTCCACTGTATTAAAATGTATTTTTGGTTTTTGAGTTTCAAATACAAAACTTTCTCCCATGTGGTTGTTGTGGGTTTTTAGGGCTGTTTGGCTGTGTTCTGGAAGTTTTCTTCCTAACATTTCACCAGTCTCTATGGCTTGGCTAGACACCCGTCAATCACAGTGACAGATAATTTCCCCCCTTATCACAATAAAACACCCATTAAAAAAAAAACCCTGATCACAGGAAATATCCAATCTCCTGAAAAGAACAAAAACCTGATCCCACAGCTACAAATAGTCAACAATCCCACACACTTCACCAGAACACAGAAAGAGTTCTAGCTCCTGTCCTCTGAAGATGCCGGCCACAAATACTGGGGAACATTAGGAAGAAAAACCTCCGGAACACGGCCAAATAGCCTCAAAAGCCTACAACCACCATCGGATCCTGTCCGTGAAAGACTTCAAGAACACTTTCTCCCATGTGTTCCTGTGAAAGGTTGTTGAACATGCATTCTAAAAAAGCCTGGCAAAGTGAACAAGCACCTACAGGTAGACCAACAAAATGACTTTCCCTTTATAGGGCACAAGGCATGACCCCAATCCAAAGGAAATTCATTTTGCTTAAGTCAGATTGGAATCAAGAAGCTCAGTTTAATAATAAGCCAAAATCTTTCATGTATAGCTTATGCTGGCACAGGGAAATTGATTGACTGACTGACTGATTGATCAATTAATGGATGGACTGATCGATCGATTGATCGATGTCAGCTGCATGTGTGCAACCTGGTGCCCAAGCAGGGACTCTAATTGGTTGTTGTGCCACAGGAGGGGTTGTCATTTCATACACAGGCATAAATTACACAACAGGATTCTGGTTTAAGACTAAAACGACCCCATTAATTTTAATAGAACTTATATGAGACAAATTTCATCTAATTTTTTTCTAATTTTATCACTGGGTGCAAACCCGAAAGAATGTAAATGGACATCCAGCAAATGGAAACCTGCAAGGTGGGGGGAATAACAAAAATGTTTATTATGACTGTTTCATTACAGGGCTCATACAAGAGCTGATCCTTTGTCAAATGTGTCTTTTCTCTGTTAGCAACACAGAGCAACACTGGGAAGCTGCAAGCTGAAGTGCTCAGTTAATGGGAGGAGGAGCTGGTCACTCTCCCTCAGGCTATTCTTACTGGGGCCATTCTTGCCACGACTTCTTACTCTCTTGCTTCCCTCCCCTTGTTTAGTTTGTTGATAAGAATGGACTGATAAACTGCCAATTATATCCACTTCATAGTGGTTCAAAATTTCATAGCTCATATTGTCATACAGAAGTATAACGAAGTGATTGATGCTAAATCAGATTATTGACTCTTTTGCCTTAAACTCTATTAAACATGACAACATGTACTGTAAGGGATAAAGGGTGATGGGGACAGGGCTGCAATGGAAGCTCTGACCCCCAGATTCCCATTCCACCTAGAAGTATGCAGACTTTCACATATTTAGTGCAAAGATAGGGTGGGGACATTGGTAGAGGGTTTACTTGCATCTTCATGTCACTATCAACCATTAAGTCTCACATCCCTTCAGACTTAATGTCTGGCTAGTCCTGTAGCATTACCAATACTTCCTGGCAGACACTCCCCAAGATTTCAGCAGAACTCTTTCCCAGCTCTAGCTGGAGGTGCTGGCAACTTAATTGAGGACTTTCTGGATGCAAACCATGTGGCCTACCACTAAACTATGGCCCTTCCTACCATATCTTGCTCCTATATTAACCATGACATTAGACCTGTTGCTATGTAGGGGTTGGAGCACTAGTGTATGCATGTTTTATCCTACCATTAATGCATCAAGGTTTTCAGCCTCAATACTTTCTAAATTCTGATGGCCCTTAAGCTACATTGACTGCATGCAACATGAAGCCAGTTAACCCTGCATCTGCACTTTTGTGGCTTCCAGCAAAAATGTCAGAACTGTTAACTTATTTTCTTGTGCAGTCAGCCACAGAAAAAAAATCTCCCTCAACAAGCCTTTTCTTTATATTTTTCAAGGACACTGGATGGCATTTGCTGATAATAAGGCATTATATTAAAAACATCGAGAGACCTTTAGTTTTTCTGAGATCAAATGAAAATGTTAACAGTACAGCTTCATTAGTTATAGGGAGTGATCTAGTCTGGGCTGCTTTGGAACAGTTTGGAATAGTGGGGCTTGATTAGATAGCTCCTTCAGTTCACATGGAAATCATTCCTGCAGCCGCTGTAGTTGTGATCTAGAAAGTCACATAAGATCGCTCTGTTTTGCTCCATTCGGCTGCAATGTGCCCAGAGGTGGGATTCAGCAGGTTCGCGCCTATTCTATAGAACCGATTCCTAAATGTACTATTGGTTCTTAGAACCGTTTGCTGGCCTGAGATGAATGAAGGAGGAGGGGCCAGGTGACCAGCGACGAGCGGGGGAGGGGGGCGCAATTAGCTGCCTCCCTTCCTGCGCCACACTGAGCCATCTGAGGTGGGGTGTGGGTGAGAGAGATAAAGCCCTGGAAAGAGCAGAGGCGTCAATGGGGGAAAGGGGGGGATGAGTCCTTGACGTCACTGGAGGAAAGCTCATGGCCTTGAGGCAGAGGGGGGGGGGATTGACAAGGCATGAGGGCAGGACACAGAGGGGAAAAGTTTTGGGGTGAGACCGCTTCAGTCAAACACCCAACCGTCCTCATTTTACTATGATTTTTTTCAAGTTAAAGGTACCACATAAGACTGTTGCTTATGTGGTACCTTTTTTAAAAAATGTCCTGGGCATTCATTCATTCATTCATTCATTCATTCATTCATTCATTCATTCATTCATTCATTCATTCATTCATTCATTTATTTATTTATCATTAGGACATAGAACCTGTTGTTAATTTATTTGAATCCCATCACTGAATCTGCTCCTCTCCTTTTCACTCTCTGTCACCTGCCTTCTCTTTGCAATAGCAGTTGGTCAGTTGGGAAACAGCTTGCTTTATTTGCTTTTGTGTGAGCATTAATTAGGGGGCTTTGTGGACATAAGGGTGGGGATGCAGAGTGCCTTGTTTCAGTTTCGTGTTTCTCCTTCCCCCCTTCATTCATTCATTCATTCATTCATTCATTCATTCATTCATTCATTCATTCATTCATTTAAAATGGCATCATGTTTAAGTAATGCAGCACAACAGCGGGAAAGTATTTTTTTTAATTAAAAGGCCCTTTTCCATTTCAAAATACAGTACTGTGGGATGAAAAGTGCCATTCACAGTCATGGCCAGACTACACTCACCTCTGCACATCACCACTGATGTTTGGGAAGAACATACCCCTAATTCCACACTGGAATGATCTGGGAGATCACACAGTAAGAAAACTATGTTTATTTGGACCGATCCTAATCAGCAGGCTGCAACCCTGGACCAAACTCAGATGGACTGATCCTCATTAGGGACAGGTTGGAACACTCTTACCAGAGCATTATATAGTAGACATTTTTAAGGGACTCCAATGATTCCAGTAAGGGGTTGCAGAGTAGGATAAACTCCCATGTAGCTGGCCTCAGAGTTTCACTATGAAGTGCGGATCATTTATGGTTCCAAAAAGTTGCTGTGCCAATGGCAATAGACCCATGATGGAAGAGGCTGATTATTCTCCCTTCACCCCTTCTGAGATGTTATGGGTTTGAGCAAGATGTGGTACTTATATAAGTAGAGATTGGAAATGTTACTTTTTTCAATTACTAAACAACTAACTGAATCTTCCTGCTAGTGTGATCAATAGGCATATTGCCTGTGGAATTCTGGGAGCTGTAGACCAAATAGGTAGGTAACACCTAGGCTCCTTGGATAGCAGGATTACCCAATCCCAGGGCCTCTAGGTGCTAGCCGAATGGCCACCATCACTATATGGCATATTAGACAATAACATGACAGCACAAATGCCTTGTGGATTGAGCAGAGGGGATCAGGTTCCTCACCTTCCAGTTTTGGGTGGTACTCTTCTGCATGGCACTGTAATAGGTAGCTAGCTATGTGGAGAAGTGGGAAGAACAGACTTGCAGCTATCTGTATGAGTACACAAACCATACTAACGATAGGCATTGCTGGTCATGATGTCTGTAGAATTCTAAGAGTTGTAGTTTGTTAAGGTAACTTTTCCAACCTATGGCTTAGAATATATGGTTGCCAAGATAGTACATGTGGGTGTAGCGTTCACCCTTATTATGCTAAATAAGTCATGTATTATTCATGTTTTAGGCAAATGTGGTTGAGAGGCGGAGCCGAAAGAGAGGTTAAAAGGCGGAGCCTGAGAGGAGGAGTTAGTCAGTCAAGAGTCAGTCAGGAGTGAGTCAGTGAGAGTTAGTCAGACAGTCAGTGAGAGAAGGAACCGAGATTAATAGAGCTAAGCTGGTTAATATAAATAGATAGAGAAGGTGGTAATCAATTATATGGCAAAAAGAAAGTACAGCATGTATAGAGAGAACCGTGAATGATTTGTTTGTATATCTGAAGAACATCTGTGATTTTTTATTAACTTTGCTACATTTCAATAAATAAGATTTGTTCGCATTTACCAGACAAGTGATTGGGCAAATGTCTTTTATATTGTGGATAGAGGTAATCCATTGGTGGCAGTCAGGGAAACAGACCATAGTGTCCAGAGCGGTGCTTCCCAACCTTGGGCAACCCAGGTGTTCTCGGGATTGCAACTCCCAGGAACCCCAGCCAGCAGAGCTGGTGGTGAAGGCTTCTGGGAATTGCAGCCCAAGAACACATGGGCGACTATGAACTATGAGCCCTCTCCTTAAATGTAGAATATCTTCCTCTTGTGAATCATCTGATCAGTTGATATGGTCACTTCAAGCCCTGGCATTATATAACCAAATCCAGGTCTTGCCCAAGTTTTATACATAGCTATCTTGGTTAGTTCCTGCCCACATTTCTTATTCTGTGCTGAACAGCAAAACAGCACATTATCCAGGAGTTTTCCAGGATACTCATTTATCAGTTTCAAATTCTGTAATATCTTTATTCTCTCCTTTTTACAATAAGCCTATGCTTTGGACAACTGGAGGAGATGAGCAAGTTCTTGACCACATTACCCTGGAGTATAGGGGAAGAAGTTCTGATATTTGCAAGAACGTGATTTCATTCAGGTGAATGTAGTTGTCTTTCTATCCAGTTTTATCCATAGCACATCTAACATAGGACCCAGTTCAGTTCTAACACAGCAAAAGATAACTTGGGCCCTGGATACCTGAAGGACCGCCTCCTTCCATATGAGCCTACCCAGCAGTTAAGATCTAGCCAGGGGGCCCTTTTGAAAGAGCTGTCCCTTAAGGAGGTAAGAGGGATGGCTTGTAGACAAAGGGCCTTTCCAGCAGCTGCCCCCAGACTATGGAATGGCCTCCTGACTGAGATTCGTCTGGCGCCAACGCTGATGACATTTTGGCGCCAGGTCAAAACCTTCCTGTTCCAGAAGGCTTTTAATTGAAATAATATTAGCTGTGGGTCTGATGGCAATTTTTATATATATTTTAATTGTTCTGAATTTTTATTGTATTTTAAATGTTGTAACCCACCCAGAGACCTTTGGGTAGTGTGGGCGGCATATAAATTAAATTTTAAAAAAACTATGTGTGCCCATGAAAATTATTATATGCAAGAATTGAAACTCTAAAGAGGTCTGATGCTGCCAGTGCATCTGGACTATACAAAGCCTATACAAAGCCTAAACTGTAGGTATTGCCAGAAGAGAAAAAGTTCTGGGAAAAGGTCCAGTGAAGAACAGTTGAGGAAACTGGGTGTATTTGCTTAGAGAAAAGAAGACTGACAGGTGATGCAATAGCTATCTTCAAATATAGGATGGGCTGTCAGGTGGAAGAGGGAACAAATTTGGTTTTGCCAGCTCCAAAGTATAGGACTTGATGTAATTGATCTAAAATTACAAAAGAGGCAATTTCAATTAAACATTAGGAAAAACTTCCTGACAGTAAATGCTGTTCAAAAGAGGATCAGATACATCTAGGAGGTAGTAGGTTCTCCACCACTGGAGGCTTTAGAGCAGATTTTGGATGGCCACCAGCCAATATTGCTTTAATCGTGCATTTCCTGCTTCTGCAGGGCACTGGCCTTGATTATCCTCGGGGTCCCTTTCAGCTCTATAGTTCTATGGCTAAATCCAACAGTAAATCACAACTGGAGTAGGCCCATTGAATCAGTGGGGATTTGATGAGTCCTTTATAAATTCCATTGATTATATAGGCCTCTCTAGTTCCAACTTACTGCTGAATTTAGCCTATTTAAATCTATTTCATTTTAATCTTCCAGCCATTTGTCTTATTTGTCTCTATGCTTGGGACTGGTCCTTACCACATTAACAAGGTCAAGCAGCAAAAGCACTGGCTATTACTAGAATCATACTAGGGTGTACATCTATAGGGAGACTAGTATTTATCCAAAAGAAGGTCCATATTTTGTGTCCCATATATCACCATTAATAGATATCACCATAATAGTTGGTAGGCAAACTGATCCAGTAATAATTTGTAATTTGTTTAGCTTATTTGTTTGGCTAATTTCAAGTACTGATGGCTTCACTGCATTTGATATACAACTTTGCAAAGGGATCACAAATTGATTCTGTAAATTGAGCTGAGGCCGATTAAGAGTGTGACTTCACAGCAAGGGAAATGCTAATTAACTCACATTCTCTCACTGTGAAGTTGCACTCGGGCATTTGGTCTCTTTGATATAAGTGGCAACATACAGTAGGCAGAGGAGAACCCCCCCTTCTAATTGCAGTTCATTTGAAGTGCCTGTAGGTGGCCTGGTTCAAAAGAGCAGCCTTAAGAAGGCTTTCAGTCCTCAATCATTTCCTCATCTTGTATTGCTAATCAGATCGTTGAAAAGACAGTTATTTAAAAAGATAAAATAAATTGTTTAAAAAAAGAAGAATTATCTTGGTGTGATGGAGTTGAAGCAGTGTGGGCTTTGTACTCAGAGAAATGCAAGATGGAGTCAGACAGGTTCTGTGTGAAGATTTGAGAGACATTGGAATGTGTTTTTCTAAGTGCTATGAGAGTGTTTTTCTGAAGACCGGTACAATGTGGTTTGAGATAAAGCTGTAGGTCAGACAAAGGGGCCCACGGAAGACTCAACATTCCGAGCTACAGTGGTGCCTCGCATAACGATGTTAATTGGTTCCGGGGAAAAAAATTTATGTGAAAACATCTTTATGTGAAGCACCATTTCCCATAGGAATGCATTGAAAACCGGTTAATCCGTTCCAATTGGAACGGATTATCCGGTTTTCTCCCTCCCCCCACGGCTTGGATCTGACCCACGGCGGCTACCTCAGCCATGGCTGGACTCCCTAGAGTCCGGCCATGGCTGGGTAGCCGCCGCGGCTTGGATCCAAGCTGCGGGGGGAGGGTGGTGGGATTGGAATGCCTTTCAGGCATCCCGGGCTTGGATCCCACCTGCCGCCGGTTACCCAATCCCACCACCCGTCCAGCCTCCCCCCATGGCTTGGATCCAAGCCGTGGGGGGAGGCTGGGTGCGGACACCCCCCCACCCTGCAGCCGCCGCTTGAAGCCTCCCCATGTTGCTTTCCCCAGCCGTTCTCGGACTTCCAGGCGTCCGAGAACGGCTGGGGGAGGCGGCGCGGGGAGGCTGCCAGTGGCGGGGACAGGGTGGGGGGGTCCGGAAGGCTTCCAGGCAAAGGCCTGGAAGCCTTCGACACCCCCGTACCCTTCCCCCGCTGCCGCTGAGAGCCTTCCGAGCTCTCAAAGGGCTTTCTCCAATATCGGAGGGGGCCCTTTGAGAGCTCGGAAGGGAATTGTCGGCAGGGGACGGTGGCTTCGGGGTCCTTCCGAGGCCGCAGCCCACTGCCGACATTTTCCCCCAGCTGAGCGGCGGGGCTTCAAAGCTCCCGCCGCTCAGCTGGGGGAAAAGGGTGCCTATGGGGAAAAATCGCAAAGCAATTTTCCCCATAGGCAAGATCGTAGTGCGATCGCAAAAGTGATGGCAAAAAAGCCATCGCTATGCGATTTCTTCATTAAACGGGGCGCTCGTTATATGAGGCACCACTGTAATTGGAGAAGAGATAAAACACCTGGATTTTCACAGGAATTGAGGGTGGAGGAAGGTGTTACAGCCCCTTGAGGCTAATTGGTTAACAGACATGAAGTGTCAAGAAGAAGGGAGGAGTTAGAGAATGTAGCAAATGGATGATGGTTTATGTGGGAGAGGTTCAATTTCATGATGATGGGAGAGAAAAAGAACTTGATGGTTTGAGCATGTGGCTTGAAGAAGAGAGAATGTAAGTAAAGAGAAGAAAGGAGGTGGGGCTAATACACCTTAGCCCAGCTTTGTAGTGTTTTTTTAATTTTAATGGGAATTAGTTATTTTATTTAACTGTAATAATCTTTGAATATGTTCTTTATGCTAAAGCTTGAGCAACATGAACTGATTCTATGAAACTCTATTTTTTCTAATAAAAATAATTATAACAATTCTTACCAAAGGGCTGGTCTCTTGAACAGCAGGGTCTGGCTAAATCCAAGGACAAACTAGCTATCTTTAAGAGTCCTTCCTAACTGAGCTGTTGTGAGTTCTAAGGAATCACAAAGCCCATGTGTCTTACTTGCAAAGTACTGGGTAAAAGTAAAGTGTTCTTTTAAGGTCAGACTTGTTCAAGGGGCTTACGCTACACACTGCTGAGGTCTTAGGACTTGCCTCAGCACAACGATGGTAGGTAAGCGGCCTGTTGAACTCTCTGACCGAGTGCTAAGCGCTCCTTAGGGAGGCTTGGGCACCACACTTGGAAGAAAGGCTTTGCAAGGAGAGGTGAGTGCAGGTGTGTGTTTGTGCACATGCTCTCCTTATCTGCATGAGGTGAGAGGAAAGGTACTTTCCAAAGCACTGCTTTGTGTTTCTGTTTTCAGTTGGTCTTTCCTTTCTGCATCAGAGAAAGTGAAAGGATTTGATTTTTTTTTTTTAAAAGTAGAAGGGTCTCTGGTAGGGAGGAAAAACTATACATTGAGAGTGTGAGACTCTGGGCTGATTTTTTTCTCTCCTATGCCACGATGATCTAGCTAAATGATATTAATATATTAATAAGCTGCATCAATGCAATGACTCAATAATTAAATCATTTAGTTTTTTAAAAAATCTGGGACACTCAGAGGACATGTCTCAGGGACAAATCTGCAATCCCTAAGCATCATGCCTCAACTACCTACATCACCACAACACAACCCACAGACACCCCATTTTGCAGAATGAAGTCCTATCGAATCATTCTGGCTTGAAAAAAACAGAAGTCTCCAGTGACATTAAAAAAAAAACAAAACACATCCCTCTGCTTTGGGAGCAAAAAGGGCTGGACTGATTCAAATTGTTATTTGAGTCATCTGATCAGTTGGAAAAAATGGAATTCATCAATTTTGTGCCCATAGTACATTTTGAAGTATTTGACCCTGTAGTTGCAGCCTAAGTAATTTATGTTTATAATTTGTACTTATTATTTAACTTCTGTGAACGAAAGTTTCATAAATGCATGTTTGAAATGTCTTTTCTGGAAAATGTGATCTTTACACCCTGTTACAATGTAAGGTTTTGTCTCTATCCACAGCTTGAATTCTGTGGAGACTTTCAGATGACCCCTGTCTACAATATATTTTCTTCCTTATGGGATGGATTTTCCAACCTTGAGCCTTCTATGCATGCTGGAGTGCAATGTCTATGATATCTAGTGATCATGGTGACTAAAGATGATCACTGGGGATGATATGAATCGTATAACGTATTTTGAGGGCACCAGCTTAGGGACTATGCTACAGAGAATGGGGTCTTATTTTGACATCTCATTCTGGCCTTCTGCCTGGAACACTTTATCAGTCAGTTTAATCTTTCCAGCTCTGTATAAAAGAGAAAAGGGAAGCAAAGTAACATGATCTTTGACTAATCATGGAATTCTCTTGCAAGAGTCACTGTGAAATGGTGTAGCAATGGGTCAAACTCATCACAGGAATTATTCCACAAGCTTTCCAGTATATAATGTTAATAAAAGAAAGAAAAGAAGGAAGAAAACTCCTCCAGTTGTACAGTATCTAGACACTATGTACTGTCCCAATTCTGTCATAATCCATACCTTTTTCATTAGTATCCTGCTCAGGAAAAAAAATTCACAGCTGCAGGTTGTCCAGCAGTACTATTACTTGCTCCACTTATCACCAGATAAAACATTATGGATTGAGAGCTTCAGAAAAGGTGGGTCCTGTTCTTTTTTGTGATAAGGATAACTTGGGTGCTTTATTTGAAATTGCCCTGTTATCATTCATGGAATCTGATAGATGCTGTCCTGACCAAACCTTGAAAATACTATATTATAAGTAATGCAGTTAGCTGTAATTTGTTGTTGTTGTTGTTGTTCTTCTTCATAGTAATATTGTAACACAAAAGCACAGTCACACTTCAAACGTAGCACAACACAAGGGGAACAAAGTTTAATGAGCAATGTTTTCTCAATACTTTTAAAAGTTATGTTTCAGACAATTTAGAGGCATTTTTGACAGTATTTTTAAGTTGTACCTCATTCTTTTATCAATCCTACATTCCCCTCCAAAAATTACCAGTTAACACAATTACTTTTTAAACATTGCAACCAGAGATGGGGGTATTTGTATACGAATACGAATATCCCTGCACAGCTGGAATTAACGAGGGTCCAGCCCCTGGGGCTGGACTGTCCACTCACACATCCGGCAGTGTCAGCAGACCCTGTCTTCCTTTCAATCGCTCCAGAGTACCACTTGGCTAGCCCCTCAGACTCATCCTCCCTCCCTCTGCCAGGAGTGGCTAGCTGACCAGGAAGAGAAAGGCACTCAGGAGAGATTGGAAGGATGAGTAGGGCCAGTGGCAGTGGCGGACATGTGAGTGGGTGTTCTGGCCCCAGAGGCCAGACCCTCATTATTTATTTTATTTTATTTTATTTTATTTAACTTATATGCTGCCCACACTACCCAAACGGGCATTCCATAGGGCATTCCATAGTCTGGGAGCAGCTGCCGAAAAGGCCCTTTGTCTACAAACCATCCCTCTTACCTCCTTGAGGGACGGCTCTTTCAAAAGAGCCCCCTAGCTAGATCTTAACTGCCGGGTAGGCTCATATGGAAGGAAGCAGTCCTTCAGGTATCCAGGGCCCAAGCCGTTTAGGGCTTTATACAGTGGAGTCTCAACTTATGGTCGGCTCCACTTACGTACTTTTCGACCTACGGACTTCTCTGGCTGCAAAATTTTACTTCGACTTGCGGCTGGAGAATCGACCTACGGACTAGAAGGGGAAGGTGGGGAAAGCGCCAAATTCAAATTTGGCACTTTCCCCGCCTCCCCCTTCCGGTCCGTAGACCGTAGGTCGTGCCTCCGGATGCCTTGCAGGGCTTCTCTGCCGCCGTGGGAGGCATCTCGGAGGTCCCCCCCGCCACTTATAGTGCTTCGGAGCCACTATCGGTGGCGGGGGGACCTACGAGATGCCTCCCATGGCAGCAAAGAAGCCCTGCAAGGCATCCGGAGGTCCCCTGCCGCTGTCGCCAATGCTGGGAGCCGCGCCGCGCCGAGCAACCCCAGCCATGCTCGGACTCCTGGGACTTCAAGCATGGCTGGGATAGCCGGGAATGGTGCGGCTTCCAGCAGTGGCGGTGGTGCGGGAACCTCTGAAGGCCTTCCCCACCACCATCAGAGGCCTCTTGGATGTCCCCCCCCGCCGCCGATAGTGCCTCCGAAGCGGCACCGAAGCCCTCAGAGTCCTCCGGCAGTGTTGATGGCTGCGGCGGGGGAGCTCTGAGAGGCCTCCAGCAGCTGCGCCGAAGCCCTCCAACAGCAGCGATGGCAGTGGTGGGGGACCCCTTGAAGATATCGAAAAGGTAAGGTGGTTTTTTAAAAAAATATTTTTAATTTTATGTGTGGGTGTTTCTTGGGCGGGTTACGGATTAATTGGTTTTCAATGCATTCCTATGGGGAATGCATTTTTTACCTACGGACTTTTCGACCTACGGACTCCGCTCCAATACGGATTAATTCCGTAGGTCGAGACCCCACTGTATGTCAAAACAAGCACTTTGAATTGGGACCGGGCAGCAACTGGTAGCCAATGTAATTTAAACAGAATCGGCTTGATGAGTCCCCTACCGGCTCCACCGCTCACCAGCCGTGCAGCTCGATTCTGGACTGGCTGCAGTCGCTGGACCGTCTTCAAAGGCAGCCCCAGGTAGAGTGCATTGCAGCAATCTCCAGCAGTGCAGGGACATTCGTATTTTTATACGAATACCCCCATCTCTAATCACAACCAGTAATGTTAATGAATCACTTTAATGAGTAACAGGAAAAGTCCAACTCCACATTTCATTATCTTCCATTTGTAAACATCTTGTGCTTCACTACTGTTTTCTCCGTGTTTTTTAAAATTCCACATTCTTTCATCTTTATATGTCTTCTTCCATCACCTGCTGTCTTCTCTTTCTGCCATCTGCACTCTCTGAAAGAAGAGAATTAAGATATTACAAGATTGGAAGCAGCATTGGATCTGGTGCTATCACACATACACAAAAGTAAGGCTACCGATATTATTTTATACATCAGGAGCTGGGGAGAGCACTATTCTTTAAACACAGACTCCTTTTCTTACATACTGATAACTGTCTGACACAGCCTCATTTTAGATGCTACTTTTCATGCCTACCCTACATCCCCCAAACAAAGCTTTTCTCTGTATTTGTGTCTTTGGAAAGCCTGAACTAACCCTTTTCAGTGTATCTTGCCTTATGGTATTAAAGAGATACAAATAATGCATCTACTTTGTCCCAAGTTCAAAAGGTATGTCATACTTAGTAATATGAAGCTGTGAGGCCCAGTTAAAGAGGAAAACAGAAACAGAAAAAGGATTTTCTCCTCTGAAGGCACATACTCCTCTCCAAAGAGAAATTTTTGGATTCTTTTTTTTAAAAAAAAAAACCAAGTAAAGGTATTAAATTATGTTTGGGAGGCATTCTGGCATATTTTTAGATTGAAAATAGACTTTGAATTTATATGAAGCAAACATCTCATGTAGCATATATAATGATCTGGAAGTTGAGTCATGGCAACTGGACTTCTTTCTTATTAGGTTGAAATGTTTCACTACTCATCCAAGCAACCTCTTCAGTCAGACGAGCTAGTAGGAGACCCCTGATATATCCTCCACCTTGGTTTCACTCCCCCCTGGTTTGATTAGGCTCCTTAGATGGACAAAGGAGGGGGGGAGTGAAAATCCCACCTCTGCAATCATAACATCGCTGTTTCATTTTATTTTTAAGTAAAGTTGGTTCGGCCCCCGAACACAGTTCATATTTTTTATGTGGCCCCCTATAGAAATTAATTGCTCACCCCTGCTGTGGAGGAACATCTGAAGATAGCCCTTAAGGCCTGTGGATATCCAAAATGGGCCTTTAACAAATCAATGTCCTGACTCACGTCCATCTGGACTTGTGGAATATGCTTCTGTCTTATAAGCCGGAAACATTATTTCACTTGGATGGGCAAGGAGTCTTGGGGTCCTTGAGCAAGGTGTTTTCCAAGCCCTTCCAAGCCATCTTGACTCATCAAGTGCTGAATCCCAGAGGAGCTCTCTCACATTATACAGCATCATTTGGGAGCTGAGTCAGGGTACACCCTGCCTTATCCTGAATATGGAGCACCACTTTTCCAAGGACTGATGCTCCTCCATTTATCAATGTACTCTGGAACTCTTTGCCAAGAGAAGCTAGATTTCTGCCACCCCCACCTCTTTTGTCCTTCTGCTGGCAGACAGACACTTCTCTTCAGGCAAGCCTTTGGCAATTAAGAGGCTTAAATTATAAGATTTCAGTAGATGTCCAGTTTTATCTTATTAAAGGTAAACATGCAGTATTATTTTAATGAAGAAATTTTAAACTGTTTTAATG
This sequence comes from Pogona vitticeps, assembly GCF_051106095.1. Lineage (NCBI taxonomy): Eukaryota > Metazoa > Chordata > Lepidosauria > Squamata > Agamidae > Pogona > Pogona vitticeps. The sequence continues at coordinate 56,138,489 of NC_135785.1, forward strand.
TAATTGCATTTAAATAATATAATGAATTTAATTCTATTGTAATGTTATTGTATTTTAATTTGTTACTTCTTAAAACCTTGGGTCCCAAATGGGGGGGGGGGAGAATGGAAAGAAAGAACGAACGAACGAACGAAAGAAAGAAAGAAAGAAAGAAAGAAAGAAGGAAAGAAAGAAAGAAAGAAAGAAAGAAAGAAGGAAAGAAAGAAAGAAAGAAAGAAAGAAAGAAAGAAAGAAAGAAAGAAAGAAAGAAAGAAAGAAAGAAAGAAAGAAAGAAAGAAAGAAAGAAAGAAAGAAAGAAAGAAAGAAAGTGGTGATCTGTTTGTGAAGAATAGGAAACAGCTCTTTGATCCATGATACCAAGCACAACAAGCAATACCCTTTTATTGAATCCTCCTTATTCTTCTTATTCTTCCAGAGCTTGAAGTTCTCAAGTCCAACCACTTCAGGTGAAAGGTGGGGCCACAGCAAAGAAGCCCCTGGCTTTTGTAGTGAGGTTTCCCTGCTGCTGCCCCTGAACATCTACTGCATTATTCCAAATAGATACATTTGGGGTTCACTCTTTTTGAAGACTGTGGCAAATGTTTTCTCCCTCCAATTGTGCACAGAGAAATATGTGTATAAACAGGGTTGGAGAATCTGCAGCCTCTGATATTGTTAGACTACTAAACTACAAATGTAGTACAAATCCCTTCCTCTTGACATTTGGTGATGCTATGTAGGGGTTTATGGGAGTTGGAAACTAACATCTGGATAGTCACAGGTTCCTTTTCCTAGCTGAAGGCAATAGGTTTATACTTTGTGTGGTCATGGTGCTCGTAATATAACAGATATACTCTTGATTTCCAGAGGTCCTAGGGGCTTTCCTCTGGCACAAACAAGCCTGTGTCATCTGGAATCATCTGCATGTGCAGCAAACACACCTGCTCTCTGCTTGTCACAGATGGTGGCCTGGGTTCCATAGGCAATGCTTGACAGGTCAGGCAGTTTTGACTAAACTGCCACATTGTACCTTCTGCTTTCTAAGGGCCCACAGTTTAAATGCCTTCTATTAGGGAAAGACAGAACGTGACATGATCTGCCCAGCTCTAGCTTGCAGCTGTGCAAAGCAGAGATCGCCCTGTAGAAAGCAGTGGGAGTTTCTTGTGCACAAAGGGTTACTGAATATCTCTTTCTATAACTGCCAGAAATAGGACAACTGTATGTGCAACAGACCTTTGTGTATGAGAGAAACAAACAGGGTTCTAGTCAATGAGAGTTACTAGTCCAAAATTTCTAAAATGATATATTCCAATAAGAAGATGTACAACTACATACACATAGCTGCAACTTTTGTTATTTGCATGTGAGTGGTTAACTGGCTGTTGTGTGATGTTGACAATTTTGTAATGTCCATTGAAATGGATAAAGAAGGCTGCTCTTGACATTTACCTCCCAGGAACAATTCTATATACTTTTCCAATTCTCATATAACCTATATAAGAAAATGAAATTACACCCATGCAAAAAGTGTTGGTGCTTTGATGTATTTAGGTTACAGTCCAGATTTTCTTCACATAAGTGGGAATGTCCCTGTAGCTTCAAATGGCTATTTGTGGAAATAATTTGTAAAGGACTGAGCATTTATTCATTGTGCTGGCACTTATTCAAACATATGATGCCTAAGCACACAGATGCCTAGGCACTTATACTCTTGCTTTCCTCTGTTGTACAGCCACAGAGAAGAAATCTTCAAACTGTCAGCCCTTACATAAATTTTAGGTGGGAACTAGTCAACAGTGACCATCCCTTGAACACACCACTGTCTCACTACTTTCTTGTCCTTTCTAGTACAAGTATGCATATGTACACCATTGGCTGCTCTCACATACATAGTATAAGTACTGTACATTATTTCTTGCCTTCTGGGAATGGTTGACAGCAGTAAAAAAGGGAGCCACAACTCTTGTTAGGAAAGCAATAACATATAGAACCTTAACCTACTGTGACTGAGAACTGGGGGTTCAAACTGGACAGCCGATATTTTAGGGCAATGCCCACTAATTCTTGGGTCTCCTGCTGGGCAAATGTATCCAAATACTTTGCAATCTTGTTCCTATAATGTAGGCAACACGGGATTCTGTAAGTATATGCACAGGAGCAGGGCTGGCCCTGCCATTAGGCAGCATGACATGCTTCTGCCAGGCAGCGGATTTGGCATGTCATGAAAGAGCAGCACATTGCTAGTTACTGCCAGCAACGAAAAGGGGTCTCTAGCTGGCTTTGGTACCATACACCTTACCAGGTGGAGGATGCTAGTTGCTGCTTTTACGTCAGGTCGGGGTAAATGTCGGGGCCTGAACCTTGCGCGCACACGCCCTGCTTCTTCCTTTGAGACCCTCCCCCCCACTCCCCGTTTCATCTCCTATAGAAATGCGCTCGTCCAGTCGCACTCGGAACGACCGAGCCCCTCCGCACTCCTTGGGCGCCCGAAGCCTCTCCGCTGTGCGCGCGGCGCACCCTCCTCCCTGCTCCTCTGCCTGAGACTGCGGGGGGCGCCCGCGCGCGCACTCTTTGCTCCGAGGCGCTCGGGAGGACGCGGGGCCTCCCCTGCAGCGGCGCCCACGCCGCCCCATCGGGAGCCCGGAGACCCCGCCAGAGCCCCGGCTGCTCCCCGGGACGCTACCTGTTGTTGGGCCCGGAGCTCCCGGAGCCGGGACGTCACCCGGGTGGAGTGAGGGGGGGCAGCCGGGAGCGGGAGGGTCGCGACCGAAACGCCGATTTGCCCCGCCTCCTGCTCCAAAGGTGGCACATCTGGCTGCCACGTGACACCCCCCCCGGGTCCCTTAAGGGACTAGTCTGAGGAGGCAGCTGTCACCATAACAACCTGCGCCGAAAACGGGGAGACCCCCCCCCCCCGAGAGGGAAGAAACGGCGGAGGTGGGCTGGGTCCTCAGGGGCGGCCTCGGCGGCGGCGGTTTTCTCCGAGGCTCCGGAGGGACCATGTTGCAGCCGCTGTGGGGAGAGGGAAGGCGGGGGCCAGAGTCGGCGCCGCATCCCGGGGAGCTCCATCCTCTGGGCGAGGTGAAGTCTCGGAGGTGAGCCAGGCAGGAGGAGCAGGCGAGGAGGGCGAGGAAGGACGGGAGACAAAGAGCCGAGGCGGAATCCCGAAGAGGAAGGTGGGCAGGGAACGGATTTGCCCCAGGGATTTTTCTCCCTGAACTCCCGCAGGGAGAAAAGCAAGACTTCCCCGCGCTCCGTCCGCGCAGCAGCTGCTCCCGGTCCCTCGCGCAGCCCCAGCAGGGCGATGTGGAGCAAGCCCGCCAAGGACAGGCACCATCTCTGAGGACGAGGAGACAAAGGGGAAGGCTGGCACCCCGGTGAGAGCCAGAGGGAAGAGGAGGAAGGTCCCGGCGAGGGAAGGGAGGACCCAACCTACTCACCACCCACCCCCGTCGTGCTTCCCTCCCTTCCCTTCCCTTCCCCTTCCCTTCCTTTCCCTTCCCCACCCCGCCTTGGCCGGCGGCACCAAGCCAGAGAGCCCTCCAGCTGTTACCACTCCTGCCCATCGAGCGGTCGGCTGCCTTTGGATGCCATGGGGAACAGCTTCTCCAGCATCCCGGCGCTGCCCAGAGGCAACGCGAGCCGGTTCCACAGGGCCCATCATCAGCATCTCAAAGGTAAGGAAAGCCACAGGCAGCCATGTGTCTTGTTTAGTTAGAGGTGTGAGACCCAAGATGACGCTCCCCCTCTGCCCATTAAAGTTTGGAGTCTTCGGGTTATTCTCCCTCAGTCATACATATACAACCTGGGCGCCTGCCTTAAGGCCTTCCCCCACCTATCCCCCTCACATTATGTTCTGAAAATAGCTGAAGCCACCTGGAATGAACCCCCAACTCCACCTCCAGAGAGGAAAGATTGCTCTTTCGCTGATTTTTAAGCACCAGACTAAGAATCCCTTTGTACCATGTAGGCTAAAGCATCGTGTCCTAAAATAACAGGCATACACCCCATCACCAAGACAAGTATACATTTTCTCTGATTTCTCTGATTAAATAGAACATGAGTTACAGTTGTATTGCATATCTGCTTGGAGGTAAGTATAACTGAAATTTTTGAATTTTACTCCTTGGAAAATATGATGATTATCAGGGTGATCGATGAGTTTATCTCTCAACTCATTTTCTTCTGTTAAGCCTGTGAATAAAGGGTTTAAAAGAAAATAAAAGACAGAGACCTGTTTAAGATGCTAGGCAATGTAAGTAGCTTCCAGTGTTTTATTTCTGAATGAGTGTGCTGCAGCTGCTGTTGTCTTGGTTACCCCAGAAATGTCAGCTTTTGGAGTGGGAAGATCCATTTTAAGGAATGACACATTTTATGTGTATGCGTGGTATACTGATCTTAGTGGCCGTAGTTCAGATCCAATTAGTATTATAATTCTTTTGAGCTCTTCTGTTTAGAAATCTTTCTTTCTGGGCAAATCACATGCACAATTCCCAGAAGATTTGGTTCCTAATCTAAAGGGATAAGGATTGAAACACCTGTGCCCATTTTGGCCTGCTGTACTCTTGAACATCTCTAAATAGAATTTGCTTCTTAACTGACAAAACAGTTAAACTAGAGTGTATTTGTTCCATGAAGTTGTCCATGGTACTAAATTGAGTTAAATCAAAGCAGTTAACCAGTTTTGGGCTCACAGAAGCAGTCTTTTATTTTAGAAAACATTTTTTTTCTTGGACCTGTGTATAGTATATATTTCATTGCACAAGGCAAGTACATTCTTCAAAGGAAGATAAAGAAGAGTGCTGTTACAGTAGCCACAACTGTGTTCTTTTCATGCATGTTGCTTCATTCAGGGGTTGTAAAATCTATACCACTGTTTAATAAAAACACTATAGAAGAACAAAGAATCACAGACTCTTGTTGGGAAATACTTCATCTAGTAATATTTTTATGGAAACTAGACCCCCCCCCCAGTTATTTCACTGAGCTCCTGCATATCCTGAGGATTGTTAGTAATAGTTTCTGTCTAGTTCTGCAGAGGATGGCCAAGAAGACATGAAATCCCAGCATGTACTGAGTCAGACAGAAATTCAGGGCAGACAAATGCTGTGTTTAAAATTAGATGTGTAAGGAGGGGGCAGCTGAACCCTACTGAGAGACCCATCATTCCCTATCAACACAAATGTGAAAGCACAGACGATGCTGCAGTAGTTGGTATTCAATTGTAAACTGCCAGGAAGGATTTATCCTAAGAACAAAGCTGTCAACTGGAAATTTTACTGGAGCAAACTTAAGCAAGATTTACAGTCTGTAAGCAGAACGGACATATCTTCATAATTTGTTGTCTGCCTACGCTGAGATACCAATGATTCAGTTTACAGTCACCTGATTTCACTTGTTTTCATATGGCATGCTAGCTTTTTGGATTCATTACTGTACGTCATTTTAACTGGGTTTGGTTGCTGTGCTGTCACTCTGGCTGACAAACAAACAAAATGGTTCTTGCATGTTCTAAATGCTATAATAATTGAAATGAAGGGTTAACTATGCTTACCCTTTTGTTGTGTTTAAAAAAACCCATATCCTGCCAAGTAACTGCCAGGGACAATATGTGCTTTTTCTATTTATTATTTTTTTAAAAGAAGATTGCCTCAGGTCTTACATTTACATGCAGAATAAACAAGCTTGATTACATTTGACAGGTTCCTGTAAAATGCTCTGGAGGCACAACAGCACAAAACTATGAATGTCACACTGTTTTGTTACATTTTGAGACATATATTTTAATTGAACATGCATCTCACTGTAGCGCTGTTCTGTAACAATCTTTCAACTTGGAAAGTGTGCAGAAACGCTCATAGCTTTGGCAGCGTCTGGATTCCTGTTAGCCTTAACAGACAGACGTCTTGCTTCCCTCTGCAGATGACCTCATAATAAATGGGTAACAGTTATTTTGGGGGTTTGCTTGTTTGTGTTTGTTTCTTTTTGTGAATGCTGAAATTCCATGTCTGCAAAAATTGTTTTTCAGAGATGGGAAATATGGTGTTGGATATTCAGATGTTGTTAGACTGTAACTCTTGTAACTCCACATGATCCTGGTTAGAGATTCTGGAATTTGCAGTACAAGAATATCTTCTAGGTGGTCCAATAACACCCCTTATATCTACTATCTATAATGGGTAGGAGGAGTGCACCATATAGCCCTTGTACAGCCTTCCAGATGGAAACATGGCATCACTTTACCCCAATGGATCTTCTTCATTTCTTGCTATTCCTGTACACTTGAAAACAAGCCCTATTGCTACTGAGTTTTCTAATAGGGAAATCCTCGGAATCTCATCAGGTTCTGATAAGCGGTTCATGAATGTCATCTAATGACTGGAGAATTTTAAGGAATGTGGAGAAACTTCACTTGTTTCTCCTCTGCACCATGGATGCTCTAGAGACATTTGCTTATCAGAACTTCACCACCCACAGCATATTGTACTCTAGGTTCTTGTGAATTAAGTTTATTCTCAATATCAGTAAGGACAAGAAGGTAACAAAATCATTAGGCCTGAATTTGTCATGTGGTCCTGTCTAATCTCTGTAAAATCTTACAGGTTAGGCTTCTTTACTGATTGCAGCATCAGCAAGGAGAAGGCTAATTTTTATGCGGCAGACTGGCTTTATGTTGCCTCTGCCTTGCCACAATGTTCTTGAGTAGGAGCTGGACCTTACTTTGCCATACTACATATTTGATGTGATGTTTCTTGCAGAGACTCTTGCAGAGTGTGGGCAGCGTACAAGTCAAATAAATAAATAAAATAAATAAATGTTTGAGCCCATATACATAATAATTTACTCTACTGCATATCTTCACTCGGCATGAGAGGCTCATAATCTGAGTGGGGGGAGTGTGTCACTTCTCTAAATTTCAGGATTAGCCACCCCCATGCAGTCTATGAGTCACTCCAAATTATGTTTCACCACTTCACAGGCAGAGGTTGTTGGTTAAGATACCTCTGTGTATTGAAAAAGCATCAATATGGGCAAAAGTCCTGAAATGCTGCTACCAGCTTGATACAGGCATCATGGTGGATATTTTTCTGAAGTTAGAAGAGGGGCAGAAGAATATTTTCAACCTTGTGCTGAGCCTTGGAGGGAATGTCTCAATTTTTATCCAACCTGGAAGAACGGCGAGGATGATACTGACATCCAAGGCCCCTGCAACTCAGGAAAACAGGAACAAGTTCCTGCAAATCTATGAGCTTGCCTCTTTGGTCAAAGTGAGCCTCAAAAGTACTCTAGAGTACTTCTAAAACTTAGCATGATGTCATAATTGAGGCTATGCCACTCCTTTTGGAGGGGCAGAGTTAATGTAAAGTGTAATTTTTCTGTCTTTAGTATGTGACCTCTCATGTCTGCTCCTCTAGATGCTGGTATGTGTGTCTTTAAAAAAAAAAAATCTCTACTGGACCCTATAATGATGAGCACAGAGAAATTAGGGAGTTAATGGAGTACACAGAGCCAAATGAATCATACATAAATACAATGTTCAGTTCTGCCTTTCTTATATTAAAGAAAACCCAAGAGAATATCACTGAAACACTGCTGTGAAGCTAACACTCCACAAAGAACTGAAGGCTTGGAAGTTTCGTAACTGAACAAGTAAGACCCACCGATTAAAAATCAGTGTCCTCTAAACAATTGCAAAGTCCCCAGTATTCCAGCAAGATCGTCTGCAACTAATGCCTGCTCAGGTCACCAAGAGTGAGCAACTTGGCCTCACGTCTGTGAACTACCATCTATATTTTCCATATGCCCCAGAAAAAGCTGGCTCTGAAGCATTATGGGAAATTAAAATAGCAGCTCCCACTTGAAACTGATCAGGACACCTGTTGCTACTTTATAAGTGTATTTGCAGCACACTGACATTGAAGGGGGGGGGTCACTAAAAGGCAAACTCACTGAAACCGGGAGCCAGCCCTGTCATTTTTCTTTAAGAAAAGCTTTTTTTCAGGCACGGGTGAACTCAGAGGGTACAAAGTAGCTTAATCCCTGTATGGGATGTATATATAGTTAGCCAATGAATGAGAATCCTTAGAGGGGATACCATCCTAGAAGGCTGAATATAGCTACCAAACCTCAAGCACCTCAGGCATGACTATGAGACATGGTGAATTACAGGAACCAGCTTCTGCTTGTCTACACAATCATATATCATATTCCAGAGATGGAAATAAACATGAGAGGGATGCAAATATAAATCTACTTAAGATATTTGACTGAGGAACTAGAGGTTAAGAGTTTGAGTCTCCACTGTGCCTCAAAGGAGAAAACCCAGCCTATGTAGCCTTAGGCAACCTCTACAGTTCCAGAGTACTCTCAGAAGAAGGGAATTGTATGCCACCTCTGAGCATTCTCTACTAGAAAACCCTGGAAATGGTCTCCACAAGTCAGAACTCACTTGACAGCACACACTTATTACTATATTTTTCTGTGTATAAGACAGTACTTTTCTCTACAATATTTTGATTAAAAATTTAGGGTCATCTTATACATGGAAGTAAGGAGTGAAGAAAATGGAGGGGGAAACCACTTTCCTCGCAAGGAAGTGCTTTCTTGTGAGGAAAGTGCTTTCCCCCTCCACTTTATTCCAAAGAAAGTGGAGGGGGGAAAGAACCTTCTCGCAAGAAAGTGGAGGGGGAAAGCAGGAGTCAAAGCGCCTTTCCCCTCCACTTTCTTGCAAAGAAAGAAATTCTGGGTTAGAAAAATGGGAGGGGGTGTCTCATATTATACACAGAAAAATATGGTATTTCTTATTATTAGAGTAAAGTACTTACCTCATACATCTTTCTTCTCTGCAAGTCCATTCTCTACTAAAAGCAATGGCTTGTATTCTTTCAGTGAAATCATCTTAATATTAATGTGAAGGAGTAGGGAAGATGGGCAATACTGATAGTTCTAGAAAGTTTGCTGACTCCCAGTGAATTGGGGATATTTATTTAAAATATTTTTACCTCACCTTTCTTTTAAAAAAAGACCTAGGGCAGCTTATATAATTAAAAGAGAATATTTAAATATTTAAACAGTAAGTGTACAAATACCAGAAAGGATTAAATGCCACACTACAACATGGTAAACAAAAACAACAGCAAAGACACATTCAAAGCAGTAAGGCACAACAATCCATTCAACAACAGCACTCAGATAGCCAGTCACTGAGAGAAACCTTGTCTTAAGAGAAATGCCTTTGCTTGCTTGTGAAAGTACAGCAAAGATAGGACCTGCCTGGGCTCTTGTGGGAGAGAGTTCCAAAGTCAGGGAGCAGAAACAGAAAAGAGCCTCTCATATCCCCATCAAATGGACCTGTAAAGGTGGCAGGGCCAAGAGAAAGGCCTCTCCCGATTATCTTAACACCCAAGCAGGCTTATAAAGGGAGATGTAGTCCTTGAGATAGCTTGGACCTAAGCCATTTAGTGCTTTATGGGCTAGAATATTTATAAATCCTGATCTGTATTAGAACAAAAATTCAAAGTGGTCTGGGAAGTGTATCTGTCAACCTACCTACTTTTGACATCTGATATAATTATGTTTAAGATAGTCAGTGTCCTGTAGTGGATAGAATGATGGACTAGGCCTGCGTTCAAATCCCCCACTCAGCAATGGAAGCTTACTGGGGTGTGGTGCTAGTAAAAACCTAAATATCTCACTTACCTTGAAATCTACTGTAAGTTGCTTCTGACCTGATGGCACATGATATAATGTAATTATGTTTATTTGTATAGTTTGGGTCTGGCAAGGGAAGGTTATATATAGAAGTAGTTAATAGGTTACTTTCCATAAGGTGTTTGTCCCAAAGAACACTTTCTACATTGAGAGAAAGCAATATCACTGCTATAGCAGAAAAGAGTTGAGTTGAATTGTGTGTTTCATTATTGAGCTCTTACAATGATTGTAAAGTTGGGATGTAATAGCTTTTAGTGCTTAACTATTATTAGCATGGCGATTTGTTCTGTGCAATTGTGCAGTTTTCTATGGAGGATATTCTTGGTGAGGTGCATCCAGTTCCTTTCAAAATTGAGAGGAACTGGATGCAAATGGTGTATCACAGAAGTATTTTGACTGGAGAAATGGGGGGTAAATCCCATGTTCGTCCTGTAGACAGTAGACCCATTGATATCAATATAACTTTAGTTTAAACTAACAAATCCCATTGATTTCAATAGATTTATTCTAGACAATTTTAATGTTAGATTTAGCTCAGGTATGTGTGTGCGTGTGTGTGTGTGTGTGTGTGCATGTGTACATGTATGCACATGATCGTGCTTTTTGGTCAGTGAATAATATTTTATGAAGCTTTTCCCCCCTAGAAAGTTATGTATTTTCAAAACTGCAGCTGTGCTTTTTCTTGGTTTGATGCAAATTCACTGTACCATTTAAAAGTTGAGGAGGTGTTTGAAAATACCCATTTTACACAGTGACAGTGGAGGCAAGAGCAACAGATCATTTGTTCATAGGGAAGTCAGAAAAGCAGAAGGAAAAAGAGCTAGGAACTCTGTGTGACTTCCAAATTCCACATATTTCTTGCAGAATAATGGGGGAGGGGGCTTTGAAGAGTACAGTACTGTGTGTAGAGAGGGAGGCTTATATTACAGCTACTACCTGTTCATGCCACAGGTGGTTTGTATTGGATAGGCTACTTGTTCTCCTCTAAAATAAATCTCCTTAAGATATTCATGCAACCCAATAGATATCCAAACCTAAAAGTAACCTATTTCAGATCACTGAAACACTTTTATTGTATGCTGTCTAGTGTTGTTGTGGAACTTAGGCCTGGGCTGGACATTCAAGCACAGATGATGACATCATCTCTCTTGCCCCAGGCCTCTCTGTTTCTTCTGACTTTAGTTGTAGTCCTCATAGCAGTTGGTGAGAGCAGCGATGGAGTCCCCCTACCCTCGTAATAGCACATTATGAGGAACTACCTCTGATAAAGTCTAAAGTACTTTGTAGCCTTGAATGAGCAAAAAAAGTGTATTGATGCAAAAAGGCAAAAACAACAATAAAACACCTTGACCCTGATGGAAAGAAAAGCTGTTAGAAATGGACTGTTGATATTCATCATTACAGCTGACTGCATGTTTGGATTTTAGATTTTTCGGGGTGGTGCTGGGATGAGCATTACAGTTCAAAATGCTAGCACTATATCACTGATGTTTAAAATTAATGAGCAAGTATTTTATTGAACATTTGTATAGCACCACCCAAACTACAAAGGAAGAAAATAGAGGCTAAAAGGCACTATATGGACATACCGCACTTAAACTGTAAGCAAAAACAGTATGTGAGAATTTTTAACATCTTTACTGTTTACCTTAAGGAGAAAGATAAAGTGGGAGCCTTAATGTTTCCTTGCTTCACGTTGTGTGTTAAATTGTTATCAACACAGTAATTATAAAGCCAAAAATATTCAAATGATAAACTTGTCTTTTGGACAAGTGCTTTGCTTTTTGGCATTTTGTTATTGAAGCAACTTCTACCAGGATGTTTGTGTGAACACTTCCTGGCCCATCCACAAGTCACCCTTGGCTGTGATGCTATCAATTGTCTAATCACCAGAAGCTAGGAATGCCAACAATTTACTAAACAAATGTTAAAGCATACACATGTATATTTAATGACATACTGTACGTTATATGTGAATATGTATTTGTATAGGTATATACTGTATATGCAAAATAGTTTTCTTATCTCAGCCTTTTGAATTAGAAGAGTGGTGTTCTTTGGGCATATTGGATAATATGAAAAGATATATGGTCCAGCCTGATTAGCTAAGCTTCCTCTGAGTCTGAGAGGCTGAAAATCTGAAAGCGTTAAAATTATATAACCACAGGGGTCCCCCCTCCCAAGAGTATGTCAAGAATTCTGATTGGATGATGTGCTTTTATGTCTTAGGTGGAAATACAAATAGCAAAAATGAAGGGAACACGGATAACTCTCTGCCAGTCTCTTGTATGGCTTGCATTACCTACCAAACAAAGTGTCACTGGAATGGCAACCATCTCTGCCCTTTGAGAATCTAAAGGAAAAAGTCTATTCATTCCATCACTGAAGGAGTCAAATAAGATACTCTCGGGCAGCACATAAAAAATTTAGAAGCAGCTTAAAACAGGCCCAGGAAAGTGGACTTCCAGAGCAGCTGCTGGGAAATTTGGGGATTCCCTCCCCCACCCTTATACTCCCTTCTTTTTTTGTTCGTCAGAAGCACCACAGTAAAACTGATAAATACATCAGATAGTTTTTGCTCAATAGGGAAAATTAACATCAAGTCCTCTATAGTACATATTGAAGGGTATAAAATACACTGACACAGGTGTGAAGCTGCCTCTTCTTGCAAAGGACTACACTGATGCAAACCCCCCCCCCCCCCATTTTCTTAGGTTATCTTTGGTTGAGCCAATTCCATTCTGTAGCCTATTAAGTATTTCCAGATAACCCAATTCTCTATTTGACCAGGAGTTAGACTAGTCTTCTTTCTTTCCACGCTCTCTCTGGTGTTCCTTCATAGATGATCTGAAAAAGCTTTTGCTTAATTTTAATCTGGGAGGTGAAGTATGGTAGGTCGGTCAAAGAGTAGATGTACATTTTGTGTAGATACTTTGAATCTTTCATTATTAGCTGCTGTTACCTCTCTCTATGTTCCATTGGGTGCAGTGCTTGCTAAGTGATTGATTTTAGCTTGGCTTCAGGCATCCAGTAATTATTCTACAGCTTTCATTGTGTGTTAAATCTGCCTGTTTTGCATGGGCTACAGTATACCATATCAGGCTACCATATTTATTTGCAGAGTAACATAAGGCTTTAATTCTTAGAGTTCATGACAGTATGCCCCAAATACCGCTACCGCCAAGACTTCTAATAGAAAGACATCACCTGCATAGGACTTGTCCTTGATAATTAATCCTCTATTTTGTTGCTTTGTCTAAGCAAATATGTGTGCCTGTAGCCTTTCTATACAACTCTACAATAAATGTACACAGTCCTTATAACTTCACCTTTTTCATCCAGGAATATTAATGGTAGAAAAAGTGTCTGCTCCGAATATCAACATGGGCTTATATGTGTCTCATAATGCAAATAATGGCTACAGTATCCTGAATATGGAAAGAGACAGAATGGTTTTCTATAGGCAAAGGTCTCAGACAAGGGTGCATTTTATCTGCTCAATCTGAACACAGAACATATCATACAGAAACCCAGAGTAGACTCAGATGAAGGAATGAAAATTGGTAGAAGACACACCAGTAATTTAAGATATTCAGATATCATTCTCCTGGCAGAAACCAGCAAACAACTTTTAGTGAAAGAGGAAAGTGTAGCTGCAGAACTGCAGTTGAAGATGAGGACAAAAATTGTGGCTATAGAAGAACTACACAACTTTAATGTTGATAATGAAGAGATTGAAATAAAATATTTTGCATACTTGGGTTCAATTATCAGTCCAAATGAAGACTGCAGCTAAGAAATCAGAAGACTGAGACTCAGAAGAGCAGCAATGAAGAAATTAGAAAAGATCATTACAGAAAGTTTAAGAATGTGTCACTGGAGACTAGAGATGGGGATATTTGTATTCGTATATGTATACAAATACCCCAGCAGAGGTGGACATAATGAGGGAGGCCCTATCATTGCTGTCTCACAACTCCCACTCTCCATTAGGACCAATCATGTTTTAATTATTTTCTGCCCAACAATTTTCTACTATTCCTATCCAGGTGATGTTTCTGCACTGTTGTTATTGTTATGTGCCATCAATTTGAACACTTTTGCCTCCAGAGACAGTATAGGTTTGATTTGCTCTAGAACTCACATGTCTGTCTTTCTGGCAGTCTGGCCCCCAGGGGGCTGCACCATCCACTTACCCATCCATTGCTGCCATGGGCTCTGCGCTCCCTCCAGTTGCTCTGGAGCTCATGGTTGACTAGCTACTCCTGGCAGAAGGAGGGAAGACGAGCCTCCCTGTCAGGCTGACGAGTGGCTAGACCCTCATTATGTCCATCTTTGTGGGGGTATTTGTACAGTATATGAATACCCCCATCTCTACTGGAGACCAAGATCAATATCAGTCATACTATTGTATTCCCAATCATTATGTACAGGTGTGAAAGCTGGACAGGAAAAAAATTATTCAACTGAAATAAAATGCTAGAGGAGAGCTTTGTGGATATCTTGGATTGCCAGAAAGACAGACATGTGGGTTCTAGAGCAAATCAAACCTGAACTGTCTCTGGAGCCAAAAATGTTCAAATTGATGGCACATAGTAACAACAACAATGCAGAAACATCACCTGGATAGGAGTAGTAGAAAATTGTTGGGTCAAAAACAATTAAAACATGATTAGTCCTAATGGAGAGTGGCAGTTGTGAGACAGCAGTGATAGGGCCTCTATAATGATCAGAAGGAATCATGAACATGGAGAGCCTAGCAAATGTTACTGGTGTGATGGAGGGAATCCATCTGGACTTATTTTCAGACTACTTTTGGTTATTCTGGGGCATCTCTCTATATATGCTTGTAATAAAGTGTTAAAAGACCTACTACAAACACTCTTAAAATACACTGCTTTTAAAAAAATATTAATTGGAATACATATCTCCAAATGCAAATACCAAATGGCATGTATCTGAGCTTGCAGTTCTTTCTCTTGGACCCTTGTGCCTCCTAAGCCATTCATTATACACTAGTCCACCAGACTGTGATGTGATAGCCTCAATGTCATTTAGGGAGAAAAAACTGGACTTCTCCATGTATATTTATGAAAATCTCCAATGTGGGGAGAATTAAAGATAGCAATCATGCTGAAGTCAGCCTTGTATTAAATTGGAAGTTGTTGACGGAAATGAATATCCTCCTTTCAGCTGTTTTTTAAAATCTGTGTTGATAAGACTAAATGAAAAAGGAGGAGGGGAGAAGTCTTGAGAAAGGCTGGTGAATTAGACTGTGGTCCTATAAATGTTGCACTCAGCATAGACTGATGTTTTGAAAGGGGGTCTTTTGAAAATGTAGTGCCAATATTAATTCAAGGATTATTCTTGTTAAATTATAATATGGGTAGCACTCCCCTCACCTAGATCAATCTGATGTGGATAGTTTTCTTGTCTGAGAATTTTCTTACCTCAGAGTTTCTCACAAATATTTTTCATGAGGAGGCATTGGTGCTTATTCCCCTCATTTAATCTTAGCAGATGTGTATAGATCTCATCTGTAGTGCTCCATGTGTGCAGTGAGCTTTAACTTGATTGTCCTTACTATTACAAATAGTTTCCAGATCAAGCTTTTGAAATAGAGTTACTCCCATTGAATAAGTGACTGAGTATGGGCTGCATCTCTGGTGTTCAGTGTGCAAACACAACACTCTTATCCATCAGATTATATTGGTTCTTTATTGTGGGCTTTAAATATCACACTCAGTCTGAAATAGCTCAGTGGTTTAGGTATCTGGCTGTGAAGCCAGAGGCTGTGAGTTCAATTCCTCACTGTGTCTTTGTGAGCTTCCCCTGTGGCCCCCTCCATGACAACACCAAGTGTTACTTCAAACTGAAATGTTTTTTTAACAGAAGGCAACTTGAGTAAGCCCAGTTAAGGGGTCCTGGCTAAACAATGCCTAGACCAGACTCTTATAGGTTTTATGCTCCTGTCCTGGCCATTCCCCATAACCTTCTGTCAGCTTGCACTACTGTGTGGAACGGAGTCCTTTCTTTTCTGTAAGTTTCAACAACACTCACAAGTGGGCAAGGTATAGGATACCACAACAAAGGTGTTGGATCGAAGCAGTCACTTGCCCCTGCCAGTGGGTGGCATGGGCCCTGTCACCACTCTGAATGTGGGAAGTCCCAACTGATCCTTCTGGTCTGTATGCCTAGTAAAAGGACAGGCAAACATAGCTGGCTCTGTCTGGTGTGTTGAATATTAAGAACAAGAGTACAGAGCAGGAAGCTTTGCTTGTCGGAGGGCCAGCTCACTCTCAGGTTGATCCTGGGTGAGGAGCATACTCCTGGCCTCATCGGTGGCAGTGGCATGTCCAGTGCTGATTCTTGGCTTGGTCTCACTGCTTTCAAGGGAGACTTGCTCATTCTCAGTTCCTGAGCCTCACACACCTCCCAGTCAACATCATCTGCCCAAAAGTTCTCCTCCTTGATTGCCTATCTGCCCGATGAGAGGAGTCTTTGGTGGCCCCACAGTCTCCTTGACTGAACTCAATTATCCCTTCCAGCTCTACAGTTCTAAAGGATGGTAATGATGGCCTTTCCTCTTGTTACATATATGCATGGTCATCTAGAGCCTCTACCCTGAAAAGTCTGCTTTTCCATTTTCAAAAACTTCTGTCAATTTGGCATAGACAAATGGGGGGGGGGGCTGGGGTAAGGCTCTTGGGCTTCATAGAAGTTAATAAAATTTCTCAGTTATGGTATTGAGAAAACTGTCAATGACAAAAAAAAAAGAATCTATAAGGAATGGGTCTTAAGAATATACAAATCAAGCTTTCATTGGGCCACCTAACCCATTATTGTTGATTCCAATTGTGAACTTTTTCAGCTCAAAGGCAGGGGAACATCTTACAGCTAATCTTTCACAGGTCACATCTGAGGAATAGTTGTGGCTGAAGCACAAGTGGATGAGTCTATGTGCCTAATTTAAAAGGCAAGAGGGTGTAGGAGAAATAAGCATTGAAACTGTCACTGCACTTTCATGTTGCCATCTCTGGAAAAGCCTGTCTGAAAAGCCATGTCTATTGTTTGAAGTTCCCCAGTGTAGGGGCCAGGCAGATTTTAGGTGGGAAATTGTTCCAGAGATGGGAGGCAACTTCTAAGAAGGTCTGGTTTCTAGTCTTCTCTTTCCAGGCTTCTCTCAGGGTCAATAATCTCAACCGCCTCACTTGGGAAGATCAAGTAGGTCAGGCAGATCTCACTGGGAGGAAGCATTCTTTCAGGTATCAAACCATTTAGGACTTGGTATGTCAAAGTCATCACCTTGAAGCTGGCACAGAAATGAACAATGTGGCATTTAGCAGCAGCATTTTCAACCCAGGAGGCCTGTCACCAAGCTATCCAAGGTATTTAAGTTTGGGGACAACTTAGATCTGAGTGAAATCAGTGCAACAAATTAATAATGACTTAACTTCCACTGATTTCAATGGGAACTATGTGCAATTAAATTAGCCTGCATTGATTCTACATCGTTCAAAGAGCAACCAGTTAATCCAGTTAATTTCTGTGTCTGAATTCTGAGTATCAAACCCAAAACTAAGAGGTGGACAGCAGATGCAGACACTGTTTTATTGTGTGCATGAAGTCATCTTACATTCTGATTCACCCTCACAGTTACCAAGGTCATCTCTCCAACCCTCTCACTGTGGCAGAGAAGAAGTAAGCATATATCGGTGGTTGCCTCTACTCCTCCACTTGCTGTCATTTCTGCCCTGCTTCTCTATAATAAGTAACTCAGCAGTGAGAAGAAGAGATCGGTCATGACAGACTCGTTCTCTCACTGTCTTCTGCAGCATGGTGGAGGAAGGGTAAGCAAGCAGTGGGGAGGAAGACTTACTGCATATTTATCCACCTGTTGTCACCTCATGATGTTCTGCCACCCAAAGGAAGCAGGAAATGGTGCCTCACAAACCATTGGCAGCTTTAATCAAAGTGGGGGGAAGATATCTATTTCCCTCTCTTTAAATCATGGATCACTAGTGCCATTCATCCAAGTGAAGATGACTAATAACTGAAGGTCAAGGGATTTCTTTTGAATGAAAGGCAGACGATCCCATAAATGACTTTCCTGTTCCATGTCAGTAAAAGTACAATAATTATTAATTAACGACCTGCTGCCCTTTTATAACATCTAAAATCAGGTGCTTCATTCCAGTGGATGGTCGTGTTGTCCCTGAGCCCATCCTTTCTTTGTTACATGCCATGGGAATGATAGGTGTAGGTATAAACTAACATTTTAAGAAGAGCCACAAGGGGTGTCTTTCTAAACAAAGAGTTGGAATGGGTTTTATGGGCTGAATCCATAGCAGTAGTTGGGCATAGTTGAGTATGCAGAAAGTCCCAACTTCAACCTGTCATGTATCACTCATAAAAAAGGATTAGATAGGAAATACCGTGAACATCTCCACTGAGGCTTGTATTCTATCATGAATGTTAAAAAGCAATAAAATCTATTGATAGAAAGCAGTTTCCTCATTGTGGAACATAGCTATTCATCATGTCAAAGAGGAGTTTCTGCCTTTGGGAAAGTTTCAGGACTGTGTATTTGTAGTAAATACAAAGGTCTTCTGATAAATTGTGAGGAACTAGATGATTGTACTTTAAATATGTTGGGATATTTTGAGTGCAGAACAGAATGTGCTATATTTTTAAATGAAAGGTATATTGCATCTCATATGTGTGAGACAGGCTTGAAAGAAGGAACAAGGATGGGAGGGAATTTAACCTCTCAGGGACTTTGGACCATTATTTCAGGTTTTCTGGCAGCCATTAAAAAGATTAAATTTTCCTTTTATTCCAGTATGCTCCAAGCTTTTGCCAGCATGCATTGTTCTCATGTGATAAGACTGGCATTTGGGGCTTCATTTATAATCCTCATTCAGGGTTGGTTGCAGTGTGGTATGTCCAGATAGTAGTACATGTACATAATTGATTTTACAATCCTAGTTTAAGGTGCTAGGAGTCCACATGTTCCTGACGTTTTCCATGACTGCCTGAAACAAGCCATGACTGAGTGGAGGCAGGAGGTAGAGATGCTAGGATGTATGGATGAGATGTATGTGTGTTTGTCCTAGAATATGAGTTACTATACTTATTGTCCTTTCCTGCAAAGCTTTTGTATCCTTGGCTTCTCTTGCATTTAGGAGTCCTGTGGGTTAAAGAAAAATATTTCTGGGCCAAATTTTTTAAATTGTGCTACATTTTGTTCCTGTGTGCATCCTTTGGTGGAACAACAAGTGTGGCTGGTCTGTCCTATTCAAAATCTACACTAACAAACAACATTCAGAATTGTCCTATATCTTCTCTGTATGTACTGTATGAGCATGACCTCCTCACACCAAGAGGTGGCGGTGGTGGGTGTCCTCTCTTCTTTATGAGTATCCATAGGCTCCAGACTGGAAGGTTGAGGAGAATCCAACTTTATTGGGAGGGAGGCACGGTTTACACTCCTGGTTTCATCACTGGCATCCTGCTCCTGCCCTCAAGTCCTGCCTTCAAGAAGCCAGGTTTTCTGCACTGACTACCCTGCAAGCATAGTCTCATTACAACTCCCAGTTGACTTGGCTGGGGCTGATTAGAATAGGAAGCATGGAGCTGCCGAAAGTCCTTGTCCTAATCACTCACTCTTTGTTCCTTTTTCAAGGAGGCCTTATACCACCCTCCAGATGGTCATCTACTTGCTGGGTTGCTACCTCTGGCACCTCTTCTGTGTGGGCATTGGAGCTGGGGTGGGTGATGGCAATCACTTGTTGGCAGTCAAGGTGCCTCAGCCAGGATCTTCTGTTCCAAGGGGTGGCATGAATTCTTGTTGTCTTCTTAGACACTTACAGTTGTACATAATCAATAACAATCCATGGATCCTTTTTCAGAATATACTCAAAGAGCTCCTCCATGGAGTAGGAAGGCGCAGGATCCTCCTCCATGTGGACCCAGTACTCTTCCTTTCCTGATCCCTCCATCCCAACCGCCTCTGACTCTTGTCCTTCCTCCTCCTCTGCCCCTAATAGCCCATGCCTGCTCACACAGCCCAGCCCACACAGTATCACTCAGATGAAAGTTTTTATCCCCCACAGCTGCTTCTCCCTCCTGGGTGGGCTGGCCATTGCTAGCGCCTGCCTGAGGTCTGACACTTTCTGTATCCAGCAGACCTTTCAGGGGTATTGGTAGAGCTCAGATGGCCTGTTCAGGGTGCTGGTCACAGCCTATCCCAGCAATTTATGGCATTGGTAGCAGTGCCTCCACACAGTGAGCTGGATTCATATCATTTGAGGTTCCTCTTGCCATTTGCCAAAAATGTGATCCGAGCACCCTATCCCCCCTCCCCCCAGTTCCGCAGTCTTGTCCTGTTAGTACAATTTCATCTTTGCATTACCATCCTTTCAAGGTGAGGTCTCAGCAGAGATCTGAACATTTTGGTAAGGTGGCCATTTGCACATCACAAAAAGGTGGATATGTACCACAAAATAAGAGGACAAAAGACAGCACTGTTTGGCATAAAACTGCATAGGCCAATTCATATGTACAGGTGCAAAATAACAATTTTTTAAGAAATTAAACAGAATTATAATGCATCATACATGAGGTGGGAGGACTGTGTCTGTTATTCCAGTGCTAACTTTGAATTGGCAACTTCAAGGTCCTGATCCCCCTTGCTATTTTTAAATCAGACTCACATCTGACAGACCTTGAAATGAAGGACATAGTCAATTCTTGTTGCTTGTTTATGCCTTCATGCATACTGGAGAACTTGTAGGAGGGTCCATCTCTCTCTCTCCCTCTCTCCACCACCCTATACAAATTGAGAAACTATACTGAAAATAGACTCTCACCTACATTTGTGTCCACAAATATGGTCTGCAGAAGGAGATTCCACACTGATGAGGACAACCTGAGTGATAACTATATTTGTAGAATCTTAGGGAACAGGTGTCTAGTTTCCCCTGTACTCTCCACCTTTCTTTTAAATAATTGGTAATTATGGGAATGGAAATAGGCATCCCTTGCAAATTTTGAGATTGTCTCTGCAGGATTCAGTAATGTACTAGAGCTCCCACATTTTTATGCATTTTCTGTGGCTTAGTAAACAGCAACCACCTGAGAAATGTGTGTCATATATTTTGTTTTCCTTTAGCATGCACCTGCTTTCTGCACCACAATGTCTTTCTACCTCTAAATACTTTAATTCAACCCTTAAGCTGTAGCTTTGTCTTCTGTATAGTCATCTGACTTGTAGTGTTACGACTACCATTACCTATAACAAAACAAAACATAAAAACCCTTCTTCAGTTGGCAACACCTCCCCATAAAAAACTAAGCCTCCCCCCCCCCATGCTAGTGTATTCTGCTCTTTGTTTCTAATCTAAAGACTGTTCCTAACAGGACTTCTGGTTTTCAGCTGTCTAATTATAGTGGTTTTATTTACTTTGCTTCTTTGTTCCCCCTTTTTCCTTTCTTCCTTGAAAGTCCTCCCCTAACCTCGCAGCAGGTACCAGTTGATTTGGGCAAAGGTTACACAAGAGATTGGTGCTTTTATTAA
Organism: Pogona vitticeps; assembly: GCF_051106095.1. Taxonomy (NCBI): domain Eukaryota; kingdom Metazoa; phylum Chordata; class Lepidosauria; order Squamata; family Agamidae; genus Pogona; species Pogona vitticeps. Next base: position 56,159,757 of record NC_135785.1, read on the forward strand.
ACTAACATGATACAGGAAAGGTTGCCTTTGTAATTCAATATTTAAGTGGCAAAAGGAGAAGGCTAGAGAGAATTTATTCTTCCAGGAACTGGGATAAGAATCTTGCCAGGTTATTCATAATATAGTGTGGTAATACACAGCCTGAATTTAAGATACAGCTTTTGGGTTAGCATCTCTCTCTCTCTCTCTCTCTCTCTCTCTCTCTCTCTCTCTCTCTCTCTCTGTGTGTGTGTGTGCGCGTGCTTGCCTGCCTGCCTGCCTGCCTCTCTCTCTCTCTCTCTCTCTCTCTCTCTCTCTCTCTCTCTCACACACACACACACACACACACACACACACACACACACACATGCTTATAGCCTTAGCTCAGTTTTGCAGGATTCTGAACATTCAGATTTTTAAAAATAAATTGAGCATTGAAGCCAACAGGACTTCAGTTCTGAGCCTAATTTGGGTTAGTGCTGTACCTGGGTTAATACTGGGGATAACTGGGCAAGTAAGGGACATGGCTGAGGTAGAAGTAGAATGCAGGTACTGGATTACAGCTCTCAGAATCCCCCAGTCAAAACAACCCCAATCACTCTTTCCTATTTCTTTCTACTAATTCCCCATACACATTTTATTGCCTAGGTGTTTCATTCCAAAAGCAAGAAACAGTTAAACAAATGAAAAAGCAGATCACGAAAAGATAAATACCAGTGAACTTAACACAGTGAAATGGGTGGATAGATAAAAATCTAAAGGTTTTAGAAGGGTGAGTGGGTAAAACAAGAAGGGAAGGAAGAGACCAAAGTGGGTGGCAAGAGATTGGTAAATTGAGGGGAAAGTGGAAGGGTGGTCAGTGGCACCTGGAAAGGATAACATCCCTGTTGAAGTGCTGAAGTGCTGTAAAGAGATCACCACCACCAAACTGTATGGAGTCTTTTGTCTTTGCTGGAGCGAAGGTGGAGTACCACAGGACATGAAGGATGTAAACATCGTCACATTGTACAAGAACAAAAGAGATGGGGCGACTGCAATAACTACCGTGGCATCTCTCTCCTCAGCATTGTAGGGAAGCTGCTTGCCCGTGTTGTGCTGAAGAGACTCCAGGTGCTTGCAGACAGAGTCTATCCAGAATCACAGTGTGGATTTTGAGCTAATAGATCCACCACTGACATGGTATTCTCCCTCAGACAGTTGCAGGAAAAATGTAGGGAACAACAACAGTGACTCTTTGTGGCCTTCATAGATGTCACAAAGGCCTTTGATTTGGTTAGCAGGGATGGTCTTTTTAAAATACTTCCCAAGATTGGATGTCCACCTCGACTCCTCAACATCATCAGGTCCTTCCATGAGGGAATGAAGGGCACCGTAGTTTTTGATGGCTCAACATCAGATTCCTTTGACATCTGAAGTGGAGTGAAACAGGGCTGTGCCCTCGCACCAACGCTTTCTGGGATCTTTTTTGCTGTCATGCTGAAGCATGCCTATGGAACTGTAACAGAAGGTGTCTATCTCCGGACTAGATCAGATGGAAAGCTCTTTAATCTCTCTAGATGAGTCCTGGACCCTTTGTGCACGGCAGGAGAGGAAGCTGAACACGTTTCATATGCCTTGTATTCAACGCATTTTTGGTATCACCTGGCAGGACAAAGTTCCAAATAGAGTAGTCCTAGAACGAGCTGGAATTTTTAGCATGTATACATTACGGAAACAGTGACATCTGTGTTGGCTTGGGCGTGGTGTGAGATGGTCGGACTCCAAAAGATCTCCTGTATTGAGAATTAGTGCAGGGAAATCGCCCCAGAGGGAGACCACAGCTGCGATACAAGGACATCTGCAAGTGGGATCTGAAGGCCTTAGGAATGGATCACAACAGATGGGAAACCCTGACATCTGAGTTTTCAGCCTGGAGGCAGGCGTTGCATCACGGCCTCTCCCAATTTGAAGAGACCCTTGTCCAGCAGGCTGAGGCAAAGAGGTAGTCACGAAAGCAGCAAAATCAGGGAGCTGGACAGGGAACAGGTTGTTTTTGTCTTCAGTGTGGAAGGGATTGTCACTCTCGTATTGGCCTTCTCAGCCACACTAGACGCTGTTCCAAGTCCTCCATATAGACCATGTTACCATAGTCTCTCGAGACTGAAGGATGCCTAGTCTAGGTCAGTGTTGGAAGCAAGATGTGGAGAACAATTCTGGATGTGTGTGATCAGGTAATACTGGGATAATCGAGTGCATCCCAATATATTCAGAAACAAACAACTGCCAATGTGTAGATGCAAAAACTAGTATGATTTCTTCAAACTGAAACAAAAAATACCACAGAATGAGCCCTCAGTATTTTACTACTGCATCATCTCAGTTGCACATAAATTCTCAGGTGAACATGTGTATATATCTCCAAAAAAAAAATGTTCTTCTGGAGACACACACACACCAGCCAGTTCAACTACTTATAAACAATTCCTGCCCTTCACTTGTAGAAAAGAATGCACAAAGAGCTAGATTGGAGCCTACTAGGATAGGAAAGAGAAGTCCACACCTCTTTGTCCCAAGAAGTATTCTGAAAAATAAAGCAGATGAGGAAATATGTTAAAAGGAGTCTCCTTTCTGCCCTCTGCCTTCAAATTGTATATCGTGTTTGCCTGATGCAGAGTTCTAGAGAACTCAAACGCTGGCCTTGTTTATAACTTTCTAGTCACCCAATAAAACACATTAAACTGATATTGCTCAACTTGAAACTTTGCTTCTCTCTTAATCCAAAAGCTGAGAGAGAACCACACAATTTGAAAATGGCATAGAGTTTTCTCTGGCTTTCCTTCTACATTTTGCACCTTTGCCAGTATTACTCTCAGCCTCCAAACCAGACAGGAAATCTAATCATATTATGCTTGATGCTTCGAAATTTACATTGACTTTCCATATGTCAACATATGATTTCAGAACCTTCCTGATCAGCTTTTATCCCCTGATGCGCATAAACTCTGCTTGATTTCCCTTCAATGACTAACTGGCTGAAGATATACCTTTGCTTCATGCTTGGCTGCTCATCATCAACACCCTTCTCCTGACATGGAGATTAGTATTAGTGTCTCAGCAATTTAGGATATAGGCTTCTGACAGCTAAGCTAAGCCACCAAAGAAGCAGGGATTATGTGATTTTCTCCTCAGATTTCACCCTTCCCATTTGAAGATAAATTCATATCTCTTTCTTAAATAATGCCTGTTTAATTTAGCATTCAGCTGTATTTCTGTTAAGTCATCTTGCTTGCATCTGAGCAGCCTGCTGTCACTTTATATTTTAGGTATATCCCCACAAACCACATTTTCTCTCTCTACATTTAAAACATTTCATCAATTATTACCTGAAGCAAAGCAAGGATAGTTATGAGGGAACATTTTGTGCTGTTAAGTGTACCATGAATCCCATGGTTAAGCTTTGTACAATGTGATAGGTAGCGAGGTTGTAGTTATACAAGGCATTTTACATATAGAAATATCATCAAGAGGTGACATTTCCCTGAAATTCATTTGCCATTGAATACATTGAATTCATTCTTTTAACAAGGTACTGAGTGTGATGTAAAACAGTGGTCCTCAACCTTGGGCCTCCAGATGTTCTTGGACTGCAACTCCCAGAAGCCTTCACCACCACCTCTGCTGGCCAGGATTTCTGGGAGTTGAAGTCCAAGAACATCTGGAGGCCCAAGGTTGAGGACCACTGATGTAAAGGATAAAGTTGGTAATCATGACACAGGAGACCTGGGTTTGAATCCCCTGCTTTGACATGGAAACACAGTGTGTGTGTGTATGTGGATAGAACTGGTAAAACCACTCCTTAAGTGTTTCACTTACTTGAAAGCATTATATGTCAGTTCCAACTTGACAGCACCCAACACAAATTCTTTTAAACACAACTTGCATAGTGAACTTGAGCTACACATATAAATGCAACTTGATCTACCCATATAAAGGGACAGTACAATTACAGGAAATGATATGTTTGTGTTTAACTGGTGGATGTATCTCAATTTCCTTGTCTATGATTAATATTCCAAACAAAGAACCATGTATAAAATTTTGCCCTATGGCCACATCTACACTAATGACTTCCTTATTGCCTAGTGATTTTCTTCTTTTTCAGTATACCTCAATGAATGGATGATGTAATGGAAATGTTATACTGGCAGAAGAAGGATAATAGACAGTGAAAGGAAAGACAGAACCTCCTTTGGAGCCCAGTCTTCATGTGTCATGGATTAATAACATGTATTTGGATGCTTCTAAGTATAAGCGGTGTATATCACCATGATGGAACTAGCTCCTTAAGTTTGTTCTGCTTTGTTTCTGCAAAGGAAAGAGATCAGGTTATCCACAATTTTCTGGAGTGTTATATACAAATACTAAAACATTTTAAAAATTAAGTCAGCTACTCCTATTTGTGCAATGTACACCTTAACTCTGTAATGTTTGAATCAACTCTTAAACTAGATTGAGCTGATTGAATTTATTCAGGAATTGGATTCAGGCATCTTTGTTAAGTTGTGAATAATGCAATCAACCCAGTAGTGGTCCCAAGTAAAATGTTATTATGGAGCAGGACTGGAGCAGGGAGGTTACAACTAATACTCCAAAAGCTTGTGCTATTGCCCATATGGCACTGGTACTGAAGGTAACCAAGAAAGGGGCTTTAAAAATAACTCTAATGTGGAAGAACCAGGGTATAAATTATTGATTAAACACACATAAAGGAGAAAACGGCTGAGGTTTCTTGGTGCAGAAAGAATATTTCATATGTCCTTTTGGTTCCTTAACACCTAGTCAGTCAGCCTAGAAGGCTAAAAATAGCCTTGTTATCTAATCTTCTAACCTGGAATACAACAAGAGGATTATGAGGAAGAAACCATTCAATGTAGCTTTCAGCTATATTTCCTGTGCTTGCTTTCATTAGCTTGCCTCTAGCAGTGTATTAGTATGGGGTCTCCTTGTATTTCATAGGAAGGCAGCATTCAAATGTGTAGAATATCACAGTATAGATATATCTTTTAAACAAAAGAGGACATTTATGGCACATTTGTGATAAGCCCTGTAGCAATGGAGAGGAAGATCTGGTATAAATTCACAGTCTAGCAACAACCTTTCTCTCACAGCGGCATAGTGAGTGTTTAATGATGCCAGAGGCAAAGAGGACAGTACTAATTAGATGTTTTGATAGTCAAAATCAGATACAAATTGAAGCAATTTCCATAATAGAATACTGGAATCTATGAATAACTGTGGGCTGAATCAGCATGGAGTCAAAATTTGAAGCCTGTTCCGATATGTACTACTGAATTACAAATGTAATGTATCTACGTGTATTACACATGCATATTTTCAGTTGTGTTCTTCAACTAAATATGTTGCATATGTAGCTGAATCTAGCAGGGCACTGGAATTAGACATGCTAGCAGACATGTTGGAATGAGTGAGGTGATCCAGAGAAAAGCCTGAAAATGAGATAGAAAGTTGCCAATTTTTAAGATGACAGCAGAAGTCTCAGGAAATATCTATGTTTCCTCAAGTTTCTAGGTGGGGAGAAAAGTATCAGCATGAGTGGCAAGGGGGGAAATGAAAGTTTGATTTTGGGATGTGAGATGGCACCTCCACCCATCCCTAGCTGGTACTAGGACTGACTCAGTACACATGTTTCTATATGTACTTACGAAGGAGCCCTCAAAAAGCAGGAGCAAGAGGAGGGCACCAAGGAGGAAGGTGGTGGGTATATGAACTTGAGCTCATTGTGCCATTTGGAGCAAGACATGAAATGGAGCGCAGACGTCTTGAATGGTGAGCTTTCTTCTTGCATAAGCCTTAGCGGTAGCAGTTGGGGCCTGGAGTGGGTGGGTGGTGGGAAAGCTTCTACAAGCACCACCAGCAGCATAATGTCTGGAGGGGGAAAGAGAGCTAGCTGCTGTTATATGTCCTCCAGGATATGTTCTGGAAGCCACATAGCCACATTATTCCATATGGGCCTGTTTCAAACATCTTGACAAACCATGTTTCCTTTTTATGAGAATGTATTGCAGTATCAAAAAAGAAAAGAAAACACAGCACTAAAATTTCCTTGCCTTAATAGTGAATTGGGGGTGGGGATGCTACTGTACATTATCATAAACAGGATTAACAATTCCATGATAAATCTGAACTTCTGTATCGGTGAGAAACAGAATGGAATGCAAGAACAGGTGGAAGGCACTTATTTTTAGAGGTTCCACAAAACTTTTAGGTCAGCTTGAACAGAAATCATCCACTGTACTATGAAGTGTTACAATGTTGTGAGCAGCCCCATTTTTAGTTATTTTTTTTTGAGAATAATAAAAGCCTCCTGCTAGAGATGGGAGAACAAAATGAAGATCTAAGCAAAAGGGGAGATTAAATGGAATTGAACTAATGAGGCTTTTCAAAGATGTTTTGGAGTTGTGGTGAAATCACTGACATTTCTGGAAAGTTAGTCACCTTTAATCTTGTTTCCCTTGGGAAAAATGAAAGGGAGCAGTTCTTTTCATATTCCTTATCATTTGCAAGAAAATGAAAGTAATTCAGAGTATTATGGGTTCTTCTTTACAAGTGCTATTGAAATGAATGCTGATATACAAACATGTGTTTGTTCGAACTCTTTTCATCTTAATGGAACCTGCACAGGAAACATCTCCTTTCCAAAATCCTTAGGTTGTTGCCTGCAGAATGGTAAAGAGATGCCCGTTATCCAATGACTGAAGGCTCAAGAGATGTGGCACAGGAAGAGAACAATCGTATCCTCATGTATTCTGTGGTAGCCACTAGTGAATAGCCTGTTCTCTTCTGGAGCAAATAAATCTGTAGTAATAAGATGTTAGATATTTCCTCCTTATGGTACTATTAAGGTCAAATATACATTTAAGCAAATACCTTTGAGCAAGTGTCTACTACTGTGCATTACTTTATAAAATGCAGATGTGTCACTCTTCTGGTTCAGGATCATGGAGTTGTGCTGGATGGGAAGAAACCCTTTCCTTTCTGTGCCATTTTCGTGTTGCAAGTTGGCTTGATACTGATATTACCCCCAAAGGTGCTACTTAGCTTAAGTCTAAAAGGGACTAAAGACTACTTATTGTCTTTAGATGAAATTTAGGCATTTTCCAGCAACAAGGGTCTGAAGCAGTAATTCACATTAAGTAAAAGAAAACTGATACACAGAAAAGTATATTACAGGCTGTTGACAGTGATCTGAAGGCTGCTTTTGTGTGCAGTTCTCATGCTTGGGTAGTTCTACTGGTAGATGCCAAGGATTAAGTATCCTTTTATGAGTTGGTTTAATAAAATTATAATGTGTTAATAAGGACTCATATTGGATTAAAAATCAGATAAAAGAAAACACAATTTTTTATTTTATTTTTTGAAAGATGGATTCTGATATAAATCTTCTGTTGTTGTTGTTTAGTCGTTAAGTTGTGTCCGACTCTTTGTGACCCCATGGACCAGAGCATGCCAGGCCCTCCTGTCTTCCACTGCCTCCTGGAGTTGGGTCAAATTCATGTTGGTAGCTTCAGTGACACTGTCCAACCATCTCGTCCCCTGTCATCCCCTTCTCCTCTTGCCTTCACACTTTCCCAACATCAGGGTCTTTTCCAAGGAGTTTTCTCTTCTCATGAGATGGCCAAAGTATTGGAGCCTCAGCTTCAGCACCTGTCCTTCCAGTGAGCACTCAGGCTTGATTTCCTTTAGAATGGATAGGTTTGTTCTCCTTGCAGTCCAGGGGACTCTCAAGAGCCTCCTCCAACACCACAATTCAAAGGCATCAATTCTTCGGCGGTCAGCTTTCTTTATGGTCCAGCTCTCACTTCCATACATCACTACAGGGAAAACCATAGCTTTGACTATTCAGACTTTTGTTGGCAAGGTGATGTCTTTGCTTTTTAAGATGCTATCGAGGTTTGTCATCGCTTTCCTCCCAAGAAGCAGGTGTCTTTTAATTTCATGGCTGCTGTCTGCAGTGATCATGGAGCCGAAGAAAGTGAAATCTGTCACTGCCTCCATATCTTCCCCTTCTATTTGACAGGAGGTGATGGAACCAGTGGCCATGATCTTATTTTTTTTGGTGTTGAGCTTTAGACTGTTTTTGCACTCTCCTCTTTCACCTTCATTACAAGGTTCCTTAATTCCTCCTCACTTTCTGCCATTAGAGTGGTGTCATCTGCATATCTGAGGTTGTTGATATTTCTTCCGGCAATTTTAATTCTGGTTTGGGATTCATCCAGTCCTGCCTTTCGCATGATGTATTCTGTAGAAATCTTCTGTAATAGAGCCTTAATCTTAGAATAATCTTAGAAGTGAAGAGCTGGAAGGGACCCTGTGGATCATTAAGTCCAGCACATGTCAAGGAGGCACAGTGGGGAATAGAACTCCCCATCTCACCTAAACCACTGAGCTATCCAGCGGCTATCCTTCTAACCTGAAGGTTTGGATTTCAGCTCCTGTGATCCCTTATGATTGATGGTGTTAGGCAAAACTGCGGAGAGCTGTACCAGACAGGGACATGCTGTCTAGTGGCAAAGTAGGACTACTTTTCTAGAGATCTGTATTGCTGGAGCACAAAAGACACCTAGATAGAGACCTGAGCATTCAGCCTACCTCAGACATGGGGTGGGGGGCAAACTCTTAATAATAGGAAATTGCTTGCACTGCAGTTCTGTGGTGAGAATTGCTGGCTAGAATGCCACCGAGCTTATGATGACAGATCTGAGTGTGAATCCCGCTTTGGTAAGATTGCTCCATCTAAAGATAATTAGGATGTTGTCATTTCCATCTTTGCTAAATGGAAAACAAATGCATCTGTACTGATGTCTTACTTGTTGGCCTACTGGAGGTATCTGGTTTGAACAGAATGTTAGACTAGATAAATTTTTTAGTCTGAGCCATCATGACTGTTCTTATGTCCTTAAATATAAATGCCTAACCTGTTACATGCCTGAACCTACAAGATTTTGTTTGTTTTGTTTTGTTTGTGCATTTCATTATTTTTTAAATTTATATTCCTCCAACTAAGGGCATCAAGGTGGTGCATCTGGTTTTGCCTTGGGAAAGTTTATCTTCAAAACAATCCTGTGAGGTAGGTTAATATCTGGCCCAAAATCACCACTAGTAAGTGTGAATTTGAACGTGTGCTTCCCAGTTCCTATTCTAACACTTTAAACACTTTTCTGCACTGACTGCTCTGTGCCTGCTGGTTGCCATAGACCAGTGGTTCCCAACCTTGGGTAATCCAGGTGTTTGTGGACTGCAGCTCCCAGAAGCCTTCATCAGTAGCTGTGCTGGTCAGGGTTTTTGGGAGCTGCAGTCCAAGAACACCTGGGTTACCCAAGGTTGGGAACCACTGCCATAAATGAAGCACAGACACACAGCAAGGCCAGACCAGGCCAGGCCAGACCAGACCAGACCCATAAGAACTGATACAGTACGATACGATACAATATGAAACTTACTTACTTTATTTATTTATTTATTTATTTATTTATTTATTTATTTATTTATTTATTTATTTATTTATTTATTTGATTTTTACCCTGCCTATCTAGACTAGTCGTCCAGTCTAGGCAGCTTCCAATATAAGATAAAACAAAACACAAGAATATACATATCCTTCAATGACAATTACATTAAAAAGAAGAAAAATAAGAAGGGAAAAATAGAAAAGAAATCAGGTATTAACTGGAGGGAAGGCCTGGATGTACAACCATGTTTTAAATTGGGTTTTAAAGATGCCCAGCGTGGGGGCCGTGCGAATCTCCGGAGGGAGATTGTTCCAGAGGCGAGGAGCCACCACCGAGAAAGCCCGGTTTCATGTCTTCTCCTTCCGGGCCTCTCTTGGCGTCAGGCTTCTCAGCCTCACCTCCTGACTCACACGGGTGATCCGGGTAGACCTAGGTGGGAGTAGACGTTCTGCCAAATATCGAGGTCCTCAACCGTTTAGGGCCTTGTAAGTAACCATTAAGACTTTGAGCTCCAGTAAGGAGTCTGGCCACCGCATTCTGCACCACCTGAAGTTTCTACATCAGCCTCAAAGGTAGTCCCATGCAGAGCGCATTACAGTGGTCTAATCTTGAGATTATGAGCGCATGCACCAAGGTAGTGAGTGCCCCCATGTCGAGGTAGGGCCACAGCCGGTCAATCCACCAAAGGTGGAAAAAGGCGGTGCGGACTACCGACGCCACCTGCGTTTCCATGGTGAGCGTTGGGTCCAAATGTATGCCCAAGCTGCGGACCCCACTCTTTGTGGCCAGGGTCACCCCCCCAAACGTGAGAGAGTCACCCAAGCCACTAGCCACGGGGCCACCCACCCTCAGAACTTCTGTCTTGTCCAGGTTCAACCTCAGCCCATTCTCCTGCATCCATTGCAGTATGGCCCCCAGGCAGCGCTGAAGGGACAGGACGGCATCACCTGCAGTTGATGAAAAGGAGATGTAGAGCTGGGTGTCATCGGCATATTGATGACACGATGCCCCACATCCCCTAATAACCCCACCCAGTGGCCTCATATAGATGTTAAACAGCATTGGCAAGATGATCGACCCCTGTGAAACCCCACAGTTGAGACTCCATGGGGCCGAGACATTCTCCCCAAGCTGCACTCTCTGGGGATGGTCCCCCAAGAAGAAATGGAGCTAGGCAAGTGCCGAGCCACCAATTCCCAACTCGGAGAGCCTCCCCAGGAGGATACCATGGTCAACGGTATCAAAGGCTGCCGAGATGTCGAGGAGGACCAACAGAGACATTTTACCCCTGTCAGCCTCCCTCAACAGGTCATCATACAGGGAGACCAATGCCGTCTCTGTACCGTGGCGCGGCCTGAAGCCCAACTGAAACGGATCCAGGGCATCTGTTTCATCCAAGTGGGCCTGAAGCTGGTCAGCCACCACCCTCTCGACCACTTTGCTCATGAAAGAACCATTGGCGACGGGCCTATAATTGCCAATTTCGTCCGCCGCCATGTTAAGTTTCTTTCTTATGGGCCTAATGAGTGTCTCCTTAAGGAAAGACCCATTTATTATTGCTGTGGCCCATTCTGTTGTTATCGGCCTGGCTGCTTTGATTAGCCAGGCCGGGCAAGGGTCAAGGGAGGAGGAGGAGGCCCGGCAGCAATCAAGCACCTTGTCCACAGTGTCAGGCGTCACAGGCTGAAAAGAGTCAAAAGTTACCGGGGAAGGCGGAGTGCTGGACATCTCTGCTTGACTCACTGTATTCAAAAAAGGAGAGAGCTCCTGGCGGATGGCCTCCACTTTAGATTTTAAAAAAGGCTGCAAACTGGTCAGGTGAGAAACTAGGGGGAGGCCTATCACCTGAACCAGTTCCGGATAGGTCGCACACTATACGGAACAACTCTGCCTGCTGATTTGACGCTTCACTTATCCAGTTAGCGAAGAATGATCGACATGCAGCCTTTACCTTAGTCAGGTAAAGGTTAGTTGCGACCCTAACAGCTATCCAATTATGATCCGTCGGGTTCTTCCTCCACCTACGCTCTACCCTTCTCCTATATCGCTTCATCGCTCGAAGCTCCTGGTTAAACCAGGGTGTAGGCCAAGCTCTGCGCTGGAGAGGGCGTTTAGGTGCGATCATGTCTATATCCCTAGTGGCAGAGATGGACCAGCTGTCAACCAGAGCCTCTATAGGAGGGCCAGCCAGGTCAGCCGTAACACCTCTCATGGCCTCCTGGAATCCAACAGGATCCAGTAGCCTTCGAGGGCAAACAATAGAAATAGGTCCCTGCTCCCTGCGAGAGGGGAGTGCCACTGAGAGGTTACACTTTATTAGGTGGTGATCTGACCATGACAAGGGGACTGACATGAAGTCAGTCACCACCAGACCACACTCACTCCAATTGGTGGAAAAGACCAGGTCCAACGTATGGCCACCCACGTGGGTGGGGCCAATGACATGTTGGGACATGTTCAAGGAAGCTATGGTTTCCAAGAACTCAAGAGCTGGCCCTGTGGACTCTACCCACAAGTGCACGTTGAAGTCACCCAAGACCAGAAGCCTCGGGGACCCCAACAATGCCGCGGAGACAAAGTCGGCCAGCTCCGGTAGGGAAGTGGCTGGGTTGCGGGAAGCACGGTAACCCAGCAAAATCCCAATACCATCCCTCAACTTGCGAACTTAATCTGTTCTGGAAGGAGGTTCGTAAGTCGAAAAGTTTGTAACTCAAATCAGCATTTCCCATAGGAATGCATTGAAAACACATTAATCCGTTCCGGCTGTTTTGGTTCTTAGGTTGAGGGGCGGTTTGTAAGTCGAAACATTAGTTCCAATAAGAACTAATGCAAAGCCGGTTAATCCGTTCCTACCAGCATTTTTTCTTTCTTTCTTTTAACCTAAGATGGCGTAGGTTAAAAAAAAAAAAGCAGGAAACCACGGAGGGAACGAACAAACACTGTTTAAAAAGAACACTTTTTAAATCAAGCACCTTTTATCTATCTATCTATCTATCTATCTATCTATCTATCTATCTATCTATCTATCTATCTATCTATCTATCTATCTATCTATCTATCTATCTATCTATCTATCTATCTATCTATCTATCTATCTATCTATCTATCTATCTATCTATCTATCTATCTATCTATCTATCTATTTATTTATTTATTTATTTATTTATTTTATATCCCGCCTATCTGGTTGGGTCAGGGATATACACCAAAACAGGCACCTTTTCAACCAAGCACCTTTTAAATCAAAACAAGCAGCTTTTAAAGAAACCACACATGTTTTACCCAAGCAGGTTTTAACTCAAACCGAGCTCCCTTTTACCCAAGCACCATTTAACCCAAACAAAGCACCTTTTAAACTAAATTTTACATTTAAAAATGACAATACCAGGCAGTCCCAGGCAGTCCCAGGTCTCTCTTCCCACTCTCTAACTGCTTGGACAAGTGAGGAAGCAGACAAGCAGCCTCTCCGCTAACTGAAAGTTCGAATTTCCCGCTTTCCCTGCCTTCCCCACACTTTTTTTCCGTTCATAACACGAATCCAAGTTCGCAAGTTGAGTCCATATTTTCCTATCAGAGCGGTTCATAAGTTGAAATGTTCGTAACTAGGGCCGTTCGTAAGTCGAGGATTGACTGTATATTACTATCCATTCATAATCATTGCTCAGTATTGCTGGTACCCATATGTTCATGAGGAAGTTCTCATCTTCATTGCAATCAATGATTATTGTGGGGATCAGGAATTATATCGCACATTACCATACAGGCGAGTAGTCATTTAAACATCCAAATAAAGCATGAAAAGGCCATTATATAATGGGGCAGTACAGTCCAAATGATAAATTAAGCCAATTATTTCTCAATTATTGCAAAGTGAATTACACAAGCTATTTTGACAGAAGCATGATCTAGAGAAAGAAACCCAAAGGAAGCCCTGTGGTCATTACACAACACAAATGAAGAACAATGCAACACCTGTATTAGACCACTAAAAAATAAATCAAACAATGAATGCAAGTTTTTTGTGGATTATAGGCCTAGTGAGTTGCTAATGAGGTATGTATCTGAAGAAGCAAGTTTGAACATAGCTTATAAGTTAGGGAGTCTCTATTTGTATTTTAATGGAAACAGTCTAGTAGCCAGAGAAATAACAACAATCATTTTATTTGGATATCTTCAAATAGTTGGCTAGTTGGACAAATCTGATAGATTGTAATGCTTTGATAGTTTCCCATTAGTACAAACATGATACATCAAGTTTAAGAGTGCAGTGCCCAATTTAGTCATGTTGCTTTAGCAACACCACGCAGGATACAAAATAGTCTCCTTGGCAACACTTCCTATCTGTTTGATGAGTGATGGTCATAAACATGGAAGCAAATTGTAATAACAGCCAGACTCATGGATAGGATCTTTTTATAGTTGCAGAGGTTATTATCTGGCAAAAAGACCCAGGAAACTTATCTAAAAACAAGTTGATTTTTCAATGCCAAACTGAAACCATTCTTTTGCTACATTTAGTTTGTGGTGTAAAAGTCATGTAATAATGTTAAAACAATTGTCTGGACTTAATTAAATCTGCCTGTAATGGTGCAGAGATGCATCTCTTTTCCCTAATCCTTAATAGCAATAGTCAAGCTGCTGAATAGCTTTCATTGCTTCTGCCTGTGTCACTAAAGCCCGGGCAAATATATGGGCAGATGCTGAAGAGCATATGGTTATCTATCTTGTTACTCATGTTGTGCAACTCCTCAGATTTGCTCATGAACAGAAACAGGTCTGCCAGAGTTGTATCCCAGCTGAATTCAAGATGATGATGTTTACCTTAGTGGTGAATCTCTGTCCCTCATCAGTTCCAGCCAGCATGGCCAATGGCCAGGGATGATGTGATTTGTAGTCTAACAATATTTAGGTGGCCACAGGTTTTGGTCTCCATTAGTGGCTTGGATTGTAGATACTTTAGAACAGAGATATGCAAAGTATAGCCATCCAGATGTAGGACTGCATTTCCTGCATCTCTGTTAGCACTATTAGAGAAGCTGACAGGGAAAAATACTGGGAGTTGTGGCCTAACAGTAGCTGCAGGACTACACTTTGTGTATGTCGGCCATAAAGTGTGCCTTTATTTGCTTCCTCATTTGGCAGTGACCTGAGAGTCACATTAGATGCACAGATGTTTACTGGGGGGAAATTCTGTACTTTTGTCTATAAAACAGGGTAACATTTTTTGTCATTTTGAAATCAAAATTGATGAGGAGGAAGGCAAACCCCAGCCTTATCTGCTGTCTTACCTTGCTGGGCTTGAATTCTTTATATTGTTTCCCCTCATTTCCAGTAGCAAGACTGAGCTAGGCTGAGGGAGAAATGTGCCTAGGTAAGGTAGGGGTTAGGATTATATCCCGCTGTCATACTTAATTTGGCATGAAAAGTAGATCTATTTCAATTTATGAGGAAAGGGCAAGCCCATGTTGCATAAACACAAGAGAACTTCTAGCCACCCCAAACCTGGTACTGCTGTTACTATCATGGATCATCATGTTGCATCGGACTTTTGGTGATCCTAATAAGATGAGATATTTAAGCAGTGGTTTTACCTGTGCCATTCCCCAGTGAGTTTCCATGGCCAAGGAGAATCTGAGCTCAAGTTTCCTGAATCATAAGATATCACTCTGCCCACTACCCTATATTGGCCCTCAACCTTTATATAATGCAGGAGTTTTCCTCTTTTGATCGAGCTCCTTCTTTTATTTCAAGAGATGCATTTGGAACTCTCACTGTATAATTTTGGTTGCCAGTTTAAAACACTTTTGAGAGGCCAAGTCAAGTGAAGTCTTTTTTGATATTGTTTTTAATAACACTTTTTAGACTTGAGTACTCAATAGAAAATTGGAAAGCCACTTTGTAATTACTGTTACTTTTTAGAAACCATTCTTTCTTTGCAAAAATCGATGTTTGCGGTTAATTGCCCAGGGAAAATTACCAATAATTTTAACTGCTACTTCTTTCCAGAATTCACAAGCTATACTGGTAATTGCCAAGCATCTCATAGTAATGTTGCAAAAAACTTTTTTCTATTGAGCCTGATTTTTGGCAGCCGGTATTAAGCTGGCTGGTGATGGAAACATGTTAATATTTTAAGCTGCTTTCAGTTTACTGTTTGTTAGACAAACACTTTGCTTTCAGTTACCGTTTGATGTCCTGACCTTCAGGTTGGGATGAGTTACACACATTCAAGTAAGTATTGATAAACAACTGCAGTAATACAGCCAGTTGGTTTCCTTGAGGTGTGTTGGATTAAGCTCCTACAGTGCTCAGCTAGCCCAGTCAATGGTTATGCTGGTTGGGAATAATGGAATTATAGTACAATCCAACATATCTGGAGAAAACAGAGGGGAAAAAGCAAAAACTAGCCATTCCTTTCCTCATGCAACACCCTTCCATTCCAAAACCATAATCTTCTTTCAAGAATGTCCGCCTTTCTAGAATGTTTGTCAACACCTGGTGGGTTTTTAAATCCATTTTGTGTATCTTTAAAGCAGCAAGTGAGTCCTTCCATTCACAGTAAGTCTAGTTACTGTACCTTGCTTTTGCTGGTATCTACAATTTTACAGCTAATCTAGCACTAGAGGTTTGTCCTTGGGAAATAATCTTTTTGGAGTGCATCCATCTTTGTGTTAGCTTGTATCTCCTGATCTATGTCTCACGTCTGAACTAATTATGTCTGCCTAGTATTCTCACATTAAAAAAATTGGAAAGCTCAAGAAATCTGTCATGAGAGGTCAGAATGCCAAGGACTCCAGCTTTCCAGAGCAAATTGGTGGAATTATATTCCTTTTGCATGATACAGTAGAGGCCTAGGAAAGCCTAGGATTAGGATTCCTGGCTCTTTACAGACAACAATGATCCAGAACACCAACTGAATCTTTGTTCACTCTCCTTCTTCACTGATAGCATCACAATCTATCCTGCTGATCATGCACAAAGACCTGGTTTTTTCTTAAACTCTTCTCTCTTTGCCCTACACACTTACTGTACTGCTAAGTTACATTGCTTCTCTTTGTAAAACATTAGAAAAATTTGCCGTTCCTGTCTGTCCTCTCACAAGGGTAGATTGCTCGAACCTGCATTTTGTAAAGTACTACAGGATGTAAACAAACTACTCATAACCACTATTGTAAGCCAAAAATTACAGGGATCCATCAGATATTAGTGTAACTCACTGTTGCTGTACTTGCTTGGTAGAAGAACCACAGATTGTGACAGAAATAATGTGAGAGAAATTAGATATGAAGCTAAATATCCCGACTAATTTCCTGTTAAATATATATATATATTTGGGAATTTTGTCCAGCTCTTTGTTGAAACTAGCCAAAATGCCAAAATCACTAATTTAATAGAATCTGTTTTCTTGCTTTCCTTTCTTTTGCTCATGCACAGAAATCCTGCCCGGTATCTATCAATCTATTCCTGCAGTGTTTCTCTTATTTACCTGCTTATCAAAGCACTATTCTGACATTTATGGTCCCTTATTACTTTTTTAGTACAGAATGCCGTACACTACAAGGTCACCAAATATTAAAATGTACCGATGCCATTTAGACTGTTTGCCTTTTACAATGGAAGTATTTCTCAAAATACAAAACCAAAAATGATCAAAAATGTAATGATAAAATGCATTTATATTCTCTGCTGCTGGCATGCCAGATTCCAGTTGCAGTTGTTGACAGCTGTCTCCTGCATTTGCCTTTTCTGCCAATGTTGGACTTAAGTGAGTCCTTTTTAAAGTCCCTCCCCAATTATTTTCAGTATGAGGTGCAAAGT
The DNA here is from genome assembly GCF_051106095.1 of Pogona vitticeps. Taxonomy (NCBI): domain Eukaryota; kingdom Metazoa; phylum Chordata; class Lepidosauria; order Squamata; family Agamidae; genus Pogona; species Pogona vitticeps. The sequence goes on from NC_135785.1 coordinate 56,177,063, forward strand.
GATGCTACTGTTGTAGAACCAAAATTAATTTCTGAGGCTTGAGAATCCTTTCCTGCAAATATGACTTCATGGCTTAGATAATGATCTGCATCACACTCCTATCATTGCCCAGGGCAGCTCTCTAGTGTCTCCTGAATGCAAAAGGACCAACCTGTTTAATCTCTAATGGAGCACTAATGAAATTGTTTCCAATTGCTTTTAGGCTTTCCAGTTGGGAGTAATAATTTCAACTAATGCACAAGCAACATCCAGGATTGAAGTTCATTTAAATGCCCTTTATACAGTAGCTGCTACTACAAGGGACAAAGGGAGCATTTGGGGTAAAAATAAAATGCTTCAATTCATTTAATACAACTGTACATGGATCATAAATTCTACCTGATTATAGAACTAGCATTTAAACTCCCACTCTAATGGCTCTTGCCTTATGTAACAAGCTTTGAAGCTTCTTTTAGGTGAGGAGTTGACAGCAACAGAGCAGGATGCAAAAGGACTCACTTATATAACTGCTGTACCCCACTGCTACATCCCCTTGGGCCACCATTCTTAGCGCTACTCCTGATTGTGGAATTGGATGCAGTGTGTGCTGCCACTGGATACATGGCGTACTACTGCCAAAAACAAGGCTTTGTGCAATCACCCTGTTTCATTAATGGGATTTTATTGGGGAAGCAATGTTGTTTCTCATATACTAGCCTTGTGTGTTTTCCCACCACTCTTTCCATCTTTGTTTGTATCATCTATCTATCTATCTATCTATCTATCTATCTATCTATCTATCTATCTATCTATCTATCTATCTATCTATCTATCTATCTATCTATCTATCTATCTATCTATCTGTCTGTCTGTCTGTCTGTCTGTCTGTCTGTCTGTCTGTCTGTCTGTCTTTGTTTGTTTGTTTGTTTGTTTGTTTGTTTGTTTATTTATTTATTTATTTATTTATTTATTTATTTATTTATTTATTTATTTATTTATTTCCCGCCTTTCTTCTAAAAAAACCCCACAAGGCAGCTTACATCATTAAAAAGACAATATGTAGAAGCTAAAAACAGTAGGTATACAAATATTTAAAAAGAATTAAACAAGTATTGCAGTAAAAAACACTAATAAAATCAATGCTAAAACACATTTAAAACAGAGCACAACCGTTGATTTAAAAAACCCTCTCAGCCCACAAGTTATTAAGGGAAAGCCTTCCTGAAGAGGAAGGTCTTTGTCTGCTTGTGTGAGGACAACAAAGATGGGGCCAACCTAGCTTCCTGTGGGAGGGAGTTCCAGAGTCTGGGAGCAGCAACAGAGAAGGGGGAAACACTGAATAATTGCACAATATCTTTGGATAAGTAGCTCTGGGAACACTCTGCCTATGGACATAGCTATAATTCAGTGCTATTGCATGCAACGTGAGCTACATTTTCAGGGTTTTAGATGAGGCACTCATGAATTGGTGATTGTCTACCTGTGAAAAAAAAATAAAAAGCCTCTAACCCCACCTTCTTATTCTATATGAATGTAGACCTAATCATTTGCAATGTTTCTGCTCATAAACACCATTAGTACTTAGAGATATCAAACCTTTGTTGTTAAAAAAGATGTGCCGGTCTGTGGCCATGACAGGACCAGGCTGCGGAGATAGATCTAGCCTTTATACGATCTGAAGAGAAACCAGATCTAGCCTTTACGCACTCCCCACACACACCCCACCCACATACACGACCCGCCACCCTCATGCACAGGTGCTCTGCCCACCCATGAGCACGGCCCTCCCCTCCACAAGTGTGCTCCACCCCTCCATGCATGCGCATGAGTGCACCCCGCCCCTCTGTGAGTGCGCCCAACCCCTCTGCGCATGCTCATGAGCATGCCCTGCCCTTTGTGCATGCTTGGGAGGACGCCCCTCCCCTCCGCACATCCTTGTGAGCATGCCTCGCCCAACTGTGAGCATGCACCTGGCCACCTGCGAGTGCAGGGGGTGCCCCGCCCCCCATGCACGAACCCCATCCCCCAACCAGTCCACAGTTCAGAAAAGGTTGGGGACCACTGTGATGTATTCTGGAAGTATAGCTGCAGTACTTCTGCTTAAAAGTGCTGATGGTTCTTTTAGGAACATTTATCTTTGTTTGGTGAATGGCTTGACTTAATAGGTTAAGGAGTGAGAATTCCCCAGGGATGGAAAAGACAGGAGATCCTTGTAATGTATGAAAAAGAATAAAAAAGCACAAAGCAAAGTGTGCTGCCCCGTAGAACTTAAAGCACTCTCTGGATGGTTTGCAATTTAATTATGCAGGCTACAAACCCCCACCACCACCACCACAGCAAGCTTGGTAGTTAGTTTACTGACCTCAGAAGGAAGGAAGGAAGAATAAACCTCAAGCCAGCTACCTGGGATTGAACCTGGGTCATGAGCAGAGTTTTGGCTGAAGTACTGCAGTTTAACCACTGGACCTTAAGGCTCCTGTTTGCTTTCCCAAAGTTACGTTGAAGATGGTTGGGGAACACTTATCTCTGTATTTTTTGCTGCTAACACATTGCACGCTTGTAGTGAGGAATTCCGATATTTTTCCCAAATACAGCTTTCCCTAGCCCCAAGCATAGAAAATGTTACTGGCATAAATGCTGTCTTTCCTAGCTAGAGTATTAGTTGCAATAATTTTGCATAGAGTGTGGTAGCACTGTGGTGTCAGTGCACCTACTGGGCAGAGAGGAGGAAGCCACTCAACTGCCATGCTGTACATGCTGCATTTTGTCTGACTATAGTATACATTTCTTGTTTTGCTTTTTCAAATTCTACAGACAGATATTTTCATTGACTTGACAAACTGGAACAAGTTCAGAGGAGGGCAACAAGGATGATCAGGGGACTGGAAACTAATTCCTATGAGGAAAGACTGAAAGAACTGGACATGTTTAGCCTTGAGAAAAGAAGACTGAAGGGAGACAGGATAGCACTTGTCAAATACTAGAAAGATTGTCACACTGAGGCGAGCAGGATCAGTTCTCGATCATCCCAAAGTGCAGGACATGTAATAATGGGCTCGAGTCACAGGGAGGCAGATTTCAGTAGACTATCTGTAGAAAAAAGATCTTAACTATTACAGTAGTATGACAATGGAACCAGTTACCTTGAGAGGTGCTGAGTGCTTCAGTGCTGGAGGCACTGAAGAGAAAATTAGACAAGCAACTGTCAGATATACTCTGATTTGGATTTCTGCATTGATAGAGGGTTGGACCCAACTGGCTTATAGGCTCCATCTGGCTCCATTGCTTCATAATTCAATGGTTCTATGACTTGAATCAATTTCTCATTCATGTAGTATCAAAGAATGTAAACCGTCTGTGGAAAATTGTATTTAATTGACAGATTTTTCATGGGTTCTTGGGCTTTTCTGATCTTTACTATATGATGAAATATCATATTGTTTCACGCCTTTCATGACAGCAGACACATTTGTTGGCTAGTGTCAGCCTCCAGCAGTGAAAATAGAAATCAACATGTTACTATGTATGAAGGGCATGGTGGCAGATGGTAAAATAAAAAAAGTTTTTTTATATATTTCTCTCCCCTCCCTCCTCGGTGGTGGAGGATAAGTCTTAGCAACCAAGAACAAGGGTGGACTTCTTTTCCTATCTTTTTGGGCAGTGTGCTGAGTTATGTGGAGTAACTAGTTGTCTTCTTTCTTTGAGGGTGGCTTTACACTTGTTTTTGTGGCTGCATACACCTCAAATAAAACAAAGCATGCACATATTTATATTCAGATGTACCTGTCCTACAGGAACACATCAGAGTCTTGTGTGCAATGCCCTGCATAGTGTACACTCAGTGACAAAATCATGAAATGTGTTTCCTGCTGTGTAATGTGTGAATAATGACGATGCCATCATTGGACAGAAAGATGAGCTCAGCAGCCTAAATTCAGGAGGCAGAGCTCAATGTGCTGGGCTTGATTCCTACACCCTTCACCAAAAACAGACTCTTGATGTAGTGTACCATTAATCTCTTGGAAGAAAAGCACATCTGTCACCCTGTTGGCTTCTTTATTGCTTTTTTACTTCATTCATTTTACTTGCTTCCAGTATAGAACAGTACTATCTAAATCAAACAGTTTTCCTATGTAAGGGGTATTGGTATTTTTATAAGAATACTGCAGTGTTGCTCTCATTGAGCTGTGTCATATGGCTATGGGTTGTTCATAAAACAAAAGTACAGAGGGGTAGTGGGAATAATATGTCTTTCTGTTTCCATCTTCATGCTTTCTTTTTATTCATTTTTCCACACTTAAGTTAGTTAGAATCACTTGTATGTTTCATTTGGACTTCTTGAGGCTTTGAATCAGAAGAGTGTGATTTTAATGAAGAGTCATGAGTTATAGTAGCAAGAAATATAGAGATAAGTATCTCCAAACCATCTTCAGAGTAACATAGGGAAGGCAAACAGGAGAATGAGGTACTCACTTTTATGCTGCATATATCTGGATATTAAAGTGGTTATCAGATAGATGTTAAATGCTGTCAAATCAGAACTAACTTATAGGGACCCTAAGAAGGTTTTCAAGGTAAGTGAGATATTTAAGAGGCAGTTTTACCAGTTTCACACCTCAGTGAGCTTCCATGGCTGAGTGGGGATTTGAATCCAGTCATCCCTGAGTCCTACTTCATCACTCTATCCACAACACCTCATTGGGTATCCATCAGATAGATGTGGACTAGAGATGGGGACAACTCACCATTTTGGTGAGTTATCCCGCTTTGTGAGTCGTCAGAAGTCATGAAGCATGAAGTTCCCCCTATGAAGCGACAAATAACGAAGCTGTGTGGGTGGGTGGCTGCCTATCAGCCTGTTGATCAGCAGCCAGTAGGCAGACTGTTTTTTTAAAAAAAAATTTTTTTACGAAGGATGAATAGAAATGGGAAAATATTCGTCAATCCATATTCATCAGGACTTAAAATTTGATGAATACAGTTCGAAGAATATATAACGAATTGGCTATTTTCATCAAAAAATTGATCCGTTTTTATATTCAGCCCCACCCCAGAAAATATTGGGGAATTTAGGTTATTCTTTTTATTTAATAGAGTATGAGATAGAAACAGCAACAATGCAGAAAACATGAAGAGATCAGATCAGTCTCCTCAACCCCTCCTCATCCCTTTGGTTTCTTTCCCACACAAACTAGCACTTTTTATGATAAAATCACTCTAGAAGCATTTAAGGTAAAAAAAATATATCTTTGCTTACAGTTACCATTTCTAGTTAACAGACAGAAGGATTTAAAAGGGGAAAGGGAATCTCCACCACTTGGAGCGACCTCCATGTTTACTGCTTGGTCAGAGGTCAGAAAGAAAAGGGCATCATCATCAACAACAAAGACTATGGAAGCAAGCATAAAATAAAAGGTAGAGGGGGCAGGGGCTTGCCTCAAATGCCAGAGGCTGGAAAACAGCTTTATAAAATAATAATATCAACAGAAAATAATATCTAAAAGTATGATGAAAATGATTTATTTCATGAAAAAGGAAGAAAAAGAAACTGTAACCCTCCAACGGTTTTACTCACGTCTGACAAATGAAATAATTATGTCAGTCAGAAAAATGGCTTCAACAAACTGAGACAGAGTGGTATATTTCTTTAGTCCTATTTGGATGTTATGTTATATAAACAAAGTGATGGGGAAAGTTGGATCTGTCATACTCAACTTTCATGAGTTTATCATAAGATCTGAAAGAAACAAAAGGGCTTTCTCAGCAATTAATAAAACTATGTGTGGTGTAGAGAATCTTCTCCTTATCTGGTTCCTCTACTTCAGTTTTCTCAGAAGCAAAATTCTGAAACAAGATCATTCACTCATGCTAAATGAGAGGAAATTCAGGATAATAAAGTACACCTTCCTATAGCATATGTAGAACTTCCTATTGGAAGATACAGAGATTGCCACCAATTTGTTTGACTTTGAAAGGGGATTAAACAGATCTATGGAGAATAAGGCTGTTAATGGCTACAAGTTGTGACTTGTGATAGCTTTGTATTAACTCCAGTGTAGAAAATGTAGAAGTTAGTATGGAACAGAAGCAAGAGTATGCCCTTGCACATCTATCCTACCGGGTTGGCCAGGTGGGAACAGAATTCTGAATTACATTGACATTTGATCGTGTACAGAACAGCTCTTTGTGCATTCTTATGGGAACCCTAAAATATCAAGGTTTTGTTATCTTGCAATGGTAGTAAATGTTTGTGGGACAGAGGCTGCACACATACAGTGGATAAGGATGTTGCATTGTTATGTACCATCACGTCACTTCCATCTTATGGTGACCCTATGAATGGGCAATTTCCAAAATGTCCTATTCTCAACAGTTCTGCTCAGCTCTTATAAACTCAAGGCTGTTGTTCCTTTAAGAAATTGACCCATCTTGTATCTGGTCTTGAGTTTTTCCCATTATTATTGTCTTTTCCAGAGAATGTTGCCTTCTTATGCTGTTCTCAAAGCAGGACAGTCTCCATTTCATCATTTTTGCCTCCAGAGATATTTCAGGGTCAATTTGCTATAGAACCCACTTGAGTGTCTTTCTAGCAGCCCAATGGTATCCACAAAGCTCTACTCCGGCATCATGTTTCAAATGCATCAATTCTCTTTCCTGTCCAATGTTCACACTTGTACATAGTGATGGGGAATACAATAATGTGATTGATCTTGGTCTTGGTCTCCAGTGACACATCCACTTGATGATATTTTCTAATTCCTTCACTGCTGCCAATCTGAGTCTTAGTTTTCTTCTGATTTCTTGGCTGTGGTCTCCATTTGGATTGATGATGGAAACAAGGCATACAAAATCTTTAACTATTTCAGTTTCTTCATGTTGTTGTTGTTGTTGTTTATTTGTTTAGTCGTGTCCGACTCTTCGTGACCCCATGGACCAGAGCACGACAGGCCCTCCTGTCTTCCACTGCCTCCTGAAGTTGGGTCAGATTCATGTTAGTAGCTTCGACAACACTGTCCAACCATCTCATCCTCTGTCGTCCCAACCTTCTCCTCCTGCCCTCACACTTTCCCAACATCAGGGTCTTTTCTAGGGAGTCTTCTCTTCTCATGAGATGGCCAAAGTATTGGAGCCTCAGCTTCAGGATCTATCCTTCCAGTGAGCAATCAGTGAGCAATCCAGGGGACTCTCAAGAGCCTCCTCCAGCACCACAATTCCAAAGCATCAATTCTTCGCGGTCAGCTTTCTTTATGGTCCAGCTCTCACTTCCATACATCACTACTGGAAAATCCATAGCTTTGACTATGCGGACCTTTGTCGGCAAGGTGATATCTCTGCTTTTTAAGATGCTGTCAAGGTTTGTCATAGCTTTCCTCCCAAGAAGCAGACGTCTTTTAATTTTGTGGCTGCTGTCACCATCTGCAGTGATCCTGGAGCCCAGGAAAGTGAAATCTGTCACTGCCTCAGAAATAATTCTGTCTCTCTGTATTCTGTCCTAATGGTAGCTTCTTGTCCACAATACAGGTTACACATCTGGACAATCAAGTGCTGAGGCTCATCCATTTCTTTCAGAACAAGCTGTAGTTTCTTATGATCAACACAATCAAAGGCTTTGCTATAGTTTATAATACATAGACTGACTATCTTCTGAAATTCTTTGGTGAGCTCCAGTAGCCAGCGGATATTTGCAATATCATCTTGAGCCTTGTCGTTTTTGGAATCCAGCTTGAACATCAATCATTTCTCACTCCATATAAGGTAAAAGCCTTCGTTGGAAGGATGTAGCTCAATACTTTGGGCATCTCATGAGAAGAGAAGACTCCCTGGAAAAGCCCCTGATGTTAGGAAAGTGTGAGGGCAAGAGGAGAAGGGGATGACAGAGGATGAGATGGTTGGACAGTGTCATTGAAGCTACCAACATGAATTTGGCCCAGCTCCGGGAGGCAGTGGAAGATAGGAGGGCCTGGTCCATGGGGTTACGAAGAGTTGGACATGACTAAACGACTAAACAACAACAAGCTCAATACAATGTACATGTCTCACATTCCAATAGTCCCAGTTTCAGTCCCTGGCATCTGTAGGAAGAGCTGAGAAAGTTTCAAACCCCACAGAGCTGTTGCTGGTACTTAGGTAATGTGGAGTGAGGTGAATCAGTGTTCTGATTCAGTGTTATGTAAGGATCTTAGATGTTTTGCATTTCAGTACTGTCTTGACTTTAGTAAATAGAATCACCTCTCCCAAAAAAATAAAAAAAAAAGAAAAGAGAAAACAATGATAATCTGATATCTGAGGTAACCATGATACTTTATACATCTGATGAAGTGGGCTGCAGTCCACTACAGCTTCTCCTGTAGTAAACTACTGTATATTAGTTTTTAACATAAACTTTCTGGTGGGTCTTTGATAGTGGCGCTTCAGTTTGATTACAAGTCTAGGGTATAAGTCTGTTAAGTAATAACTGAAGAGAACTGTTAATCCAAGAAGTATGTGGAAAGTCTAAACACCATCCTGCAATGGTCTAAACAAATGGCCAGCCAGCTGCAGCTCCATTTTATAGTAAGAGAAGGCAAAGGAAAATGAAAATAGGAACCAAGAGATCAGTCAAAGATCATCCATTCATAATGGGTCTTAAAGTTGTGGAACCCCATTTTGCACCATAAGAGGTTCTTCTTGTAGCAATACACTTTGCTGTTGCTTTGGTGTTGACATAGAAGTATGAGAACATTCTGTACATTTAAAAAGTAGTGGAGTTAGACTCATAATTGGCCGCCTTCTTATTTACATGAAATATCCCCTCTGTCACTTATCTTTATAAATATGAAGCAGCCTGTTAGACATCTTAAGAGCTCCTTCCTATGACTTGGTATTTAAAAATCAGTTCCAAATAAATTGAAGAATTTAGATTTGATAAAGAAGAGAATATAATGCCCAGCTACCTTAACTGTTGGAATGAGCATGTTTGAAGTAGGGTGAGGGTGATGGAGTTATATTTAGCACCATCCTTTGAAATCCTAGCTGTTTTAATAGGGCTGTGCTAATGGTTTAGAGAGTCTGGCAGTACAGTTGGAATTCTGGATGTGCATTGCTACGAATCTCAACAAATATCACTGCCTTTCATGTCTTTTGCCTTCATCAAGCCTTAAATCCCAAAGATCTGAGCCTGACTCTTCAAAGCTATTCTCCATGAAAGCAGCTGTTCCTATTTAACTTGAAGAATGTTTTGATATTGGGATCCTACCTCTCACTTAGCATTTAGATAAATTCATGGAGTAGACTGTCAATGTCTACTAGCTGTATCTATTATAGCTACTGTTTCCTGGACTAATGACAAACTGCCCCCCTCAGTCTGCAGTAGTTACTCAGCTGAGGAACTGCAAGGAGAGTGTACTACTATCTTCATATCTTGTTTAAGTGCTTCCCGCTAGGGTGGGATTGCCAGACGTCTGACAAAAGGAAGACATGTCCTCCTTTTTAGCCTAATGTCCTCCGTCCGGCAGGCAAAGCTAAAAACCTTTAAAATGTCTGGCTTTTGTAATTTTTTATGTTATAATTTTGGATGGGAGGGGAAGAGGTGGAAGGTGGAAAGCAGTCTCTGTTGGAGTCACAATCTAAGACACCACTTTGGGCTGTAAATCAGCCATGCCCACATGGAGCCTTTGCTTCTGGAGGTGACTTTCTGCTTCGTTTTGAGCAAACTGCGTGTAAAAATTAGCAAGGAAAGGAGAGCAAGATATACACACCACGAGTGAGAGGGAACGAGCAAAACAAAAGGAGAGAGTCGAGAGAGGAACCTTCTCACAGAACTCGCCTCAGCGCAAGTGAAGGAGCAACAACAGTAGACACCGGGATATGTCGTGTAATTAATAAAGATTATAAAGTAATAATTGTACAATTGGCTGTTTAAATAATATTTTAGTATTTTGAAAAAAAGCCTCCATTGAATTTATTTCTATTTTTTAACATGACTGTTTCTTGGTCAGTTCACTAAGAGACACTTATTGGCAGCTATTGTAATAAAATTGTATTGATTGTGGGTTTAATCCAGAACTATTCAAATGAAACATTCAATACATCCTCCTCTGTCCTCTTTTTTGTCTCTCTGTGTCCTCCTTTTGGTACCCATGTATCTGGCAAACCTACACTAGGGTGGGGTTGATGGAATGCTGGACTACATAGGCCTTCAGCTTCATCCACCATAAATTTTCCTCTGTTATGAGTGCTGCCAACCAACTGGGGCATTGTCACATGCTGCTGATGATTCCTCCTATCTCTTTGCTCTTCATGCTGCTTGCCCCAGTCCCCATTTCTTCCTATTCCTCATTTTGACCAACATTTGGCTCCTTATATGCTACTGATGGAGCTCCACTTACCCACCTGGGCACTGACTATTATCCTGGCCACTGAAATCAATCAATTAGTCAATTAATTAATTTGTCAGTTAACCAACCAACCAACCCACCAACCCACCCACCCACCCACCAACCAACCAATCTACTTGGCTCTAATATGAATTAAAACAGATATAGCTCTCCAAAAGTTATAATATTTTAAATGATTTTTGCACAGTTTTTTGCACAGGTTACCAACAAACAAGCACTGACTGAAACAATTTAAAACTATTCAAAACACAAGCGAAATACCTTTTATGCATCACACTGCCTTACAACAGTTACTATTGAAATATCTTTTTGCCATAGGCATTTAGTAGCCAAGGTAAAAGGTAAACATTCCCCTTGACATTTTTAGTCCAGTCGTGTCTGACTCTAGGGAGCGGTGCTCATCCTGCTTTCAAGCCGTAGAGCCAGTGCCCATCCGAAGACAGTTTCCATTGTCACATGGCCTGCGCGACTAGGGTACCTATTTATCTACTCGCATTTGCATGCTTTCGAACTGCTAGGTTGGCGAGGAGCTGGGACAAGTGATGGGAGCTCACTCCATTGCATGGATTCGATCTTACGACTGCTGGTCTTCTGACCCTGCAGCACAGAGGCTTCTGCAGTTTAGCCCGCAGCGCCACCACATCCCACTTAATAGCCAAAGTCCTGTCTAAATTAACAGGTCTTTGCCTGCCAATAGAAGGGGAGGATCAAATCCAGTGTCCCATGGAAGAAAGCTGCATAGCCTGAGGGAACCGTCTAAGAGGGTTGTCTCTCATGGCCCCATGAAAGATACCCATGGGAGGGCCAGGGCTGAGAGAAAGGCCCGCCCTGAAGATATTGGGGCTTGGTCAACTCAGGGAGAGATACACTATTTTAGATAGTCTAGACATAGAGGGCTTTATACATCATAACCATCACTTCAAATTGGTCCAGGATATAAAATACATTGGACTATGTAACTGAAGTGCAGTAATTGAAATGCGTGGGCAAACTTAAGGTTGCTACACTCCCTCTTGGCACCTGTGTGACGTTCACTTTCTCTCTCACTTTTCTTTGGTTAATCACTCTAGGCTGCCTTCTTTTACAGGCTATTGAAATACCAATGGCAACCTTTTTCTTACATTTCTCATAAATACACACTTCCTGCTGATATCATTCACACTTCTTATTCATCACACTCCCTTACTTTTCACTTGCTGCACTGAGAACCTTTTGTGAAGAAACAGATCTGCTTTTGTTTAAGCACCCACTTGTGGGAGGAAAGTGATGGAGGAGGGAGTGAAGGAAAAGAAACAAAGCAAAACATGAATGCCAGAGAGCAAATATTTTATGTCATTCAGTTGGCTACCAACTCATTGGGTAGTGATACACCTGGGGATACTGAACCTTGTGTGTGTTATATGCTGGTCCCTCACTTGATTTGTGATACCACACTGGCAGGTAGTGTGCTAAGGGAGAGATGGAGGACAGCATGAGGGTTTGTACAAAAGCAAAAGTCTAGTTAAAACTTGGGCTCCCACCCAAACTGAGTTTATTAAATCAGATGAATGAAGGATGTGAAAGAAAAGGACCAGATTAAGAACAATGCTGCCTTTGGTTCCCCTTTCTTCAGCTCTGAATTGCACTGTGTGGAAACTTTCTTTCGGAGGTTAACTGGGGAACATGCAGCAAAATAAACAAGATCGGCATCATAGATCCAAGCATGGTTTAGACTGGCAAACCATATGAGGATGGGGCCACGCGAGGATCAGTTGTGGAACATCCATTTCAAAGTGCTGCCTTTAGTGGTTATGAGTCAATGGTTACACTGCATGGTGATAACGAAAGGCTTATCTAAAGATGAGACCAGCGCTTTCAGAAATTATTTCTTTGGACTACCGCTTTCAGAAAACCCCAGCTGGCATAGCCAGTGGCTCTGAGGGAGACCCCGTATAACAGATCGTTCTATGCTACGCCCCAAATGAATCTGAAAGGATAATGAAAATGATTTCAAAATCTGAGCATGAGAACCAGAGTGGCTGTGGTGAATACAGGATTGCCTTTATCTGCCTTCAAATTTTCACTTAGGTGTGAAACTTACTGGGTCAGTCTTGTCTTACCTTTCTCAGCCTAACCTACCTTATCCCTGTTATTGTGAGAAAATGAGAGGTGGAAGAAATAAGCTGTCCCTGAACTCCCTGGTTTTTAAACAGCAATTGTTTGTGGAACCCACTGGTGAAAGGTTCAGATGCTGCTATCTTTTTATTTATGTTACTTTACAATTTAGTAATGGAAATGTCAAGAGGTGGATGATGTGTGAAACAGCTATGCCAGCTTTCATCTCGCCTTGCATTGCCTCGGACGTAACACTTTTCAGTGGCTAGTCACATTCTGCTGCTCCTCTTTGTGAGATAGGTTGTTCCTCCCTCAATTCATATCCCAGTTTCTCCATCATGTACATGTGCATGTGTGATTCAATCCTTAAAAGCCACCGCATCCCCTCATACCTAAGTCACACCTGTAATTATCATCCCAGCAATGTACTTATAGTACTTACAGCCCAATGAAAGAGAAGGGCCTTTTCCAAATGATGTGTTTTGTGCACTTTGAAATGCAGCAAATGGAGTTATCTGGAGGTGACTAGCTGAATCACCGGCATGAGTCATTAGGAGGAGGAAGGGGTTTTGTTTTGTGAATCAACAGAACTACTTGGACGTTTCACTTCCCTGCTGCTACAAATGGGGTTGCAATATTCACCATCTGTAATTTAACTTGAAAATGGCAATGGAGAACAGGACCATCCCTCCCATTAGACAGAATAAAGCAACTGCCTCAGGTGATTATGAGGGCAGCAATAGTTGTTACCCAACCATTCTTTCTGACTCCCCCGGACTTTCTGTTATCTTGGAGAACAGGGCTGTAAGCTCCAGGTCGACTGGTTCCCAGTGGATCAATCAACCTTCCCATCTCCCAGAGATGGTTTAGGAGGATGGAGGATACTGTACCATTACCAAAAAGTGAAATTCAGCTACAAGCCTGATTTGCTTCTGCACATGGCATTGGCTGGGGAGTCATTGGCCTTAGGTAACAAATTGTCTTAGGTAGAGAAGTTGGATTAGCCTTTTTTCTTTGTGGTTCTGCAGGAAAAATATTTGCAAATGCATGGTTTTGAAGGAAACAGCTTATGATCCATGCTGACCTCTCTATAAAAATCACTGGTGTACTCTGCTTTTAGCCAACCCAAGATCAGCAATTGCTGCTAAGTGACCCCAGATACTAAAAAAAGAAAAGGAAAGTAGATCATTGTCTGCCATGTGCACACTCCTGCTGCTCAGGAAAAGCATGAAGGAAGGAAAGCTAGAAATCCTGATGCTGTAGACCAGAGCCTCGTGGAATAGCGCTTAAAATCCAGTACAGCAGTGAAGACTCTGCTCATGGCCTGAATTCAGTCCAATTCAGGTGGCCGGTTCAAGGTTCACTCAGCCTTACATCCTTCCAAGGTTGGTAAATTGAGTACTCAGCTTGCTGTGGGAGCAGGAGCAGTGTGTAGCCTGCATAATTAAGTTGTAAACTGCCCAGAGAGTGCTTTAAGTGTTATGGGGCATTATATAAGCAGCATACTTTGCTTTAGAGAAGCAGATTATGATATGCAGTAGGCCTGTTGAAATAGCAAGAGATCTGGTAAGTCTTTTGTAGGTGCTGTTGTACTCTAGTTGTGACTTACTACTGGATTTCAGTCATGAGAAAATGCAAGAAGCAATGAATGAATCCAGTGGGTGCAGGATGGGCAAACACAACTGTAAATAATCATTTGGGAGAGGAATACAGAGTGGTTGCTGAGAGCCAAACTGGACAGGACACTGATCCTGTATTTAGAAGTACTATTCCTTTAAGTGGCAAAAGACATATGATAGTAAAGGCCTGTTAAAAGCAGGCGTGTGATTGATAACTGGAATGTGAACTTCATCTTCCATTGAAGATCTGATTGCTGAGATACATATGACAAAGGAAATCATAGCACCGGAGGGGAAATGTTGCAAGAGAAGGGAATTTATTTTTTTTCCTGAAAGTTTGTGCTTTCCTTTAAAGACATGGAATAAAAAGAAGAGGATGCGCCAAGGACCACATTGGGACATGGGGTAACTTCAGGGCCTCAGTTTTCCTCAGGGGGGTTTATCTGAAGCCATCTGATTTATCTGCTAACTAATTGCTGTTGACACATTTGCTTCTAGTGCAGGTTGTAGCTGTGCATTGTTGCTATTCAAACATTCATGTTGACCAGTTATATTCAGCCTCATGACATTTTATAGGCCTGTTGCTGGGCCCCCAAATCCAGTTACTTTCATGTTTTGCCCAGGCGAGTTATTGCTCCAGGTGGCTTGTGTGCACACATTTTAGTTTTGCAGCTTTTAATCTGACAGAACCTTTGGTTGATCTGTTTGGCATAATATTCTCCAAATCCCTTCCAAAGACATCACCCAAGTTCAAAATACTGTTCTAAGAATATTGTCCTTATGTAAGAATGCCAGCGGCAGTATCTGGCCTTTATGTGTACGAGGCTGTTAAATGGAAACAGGAGTTGCTACATCAGTTTCCCATCCTGGAGGGGGAGAGGAGTGGCAAGCTGAGCGTTAACATGTCGTTTATATATGCTCATCGTTTTATTTGTTCTCTGTTCCTTGTAGCATATGATGTACTTTCTGCGTGCTGTGTGATCAAGGGCCTCATTAGGGAAAGAGCTGAAATTCTCCATTTTTATTGAATGAAAAGTCCAGAACGTGGCAAACCTGTTTCTTCTGTATGTTGTATGTAGGATCAAGGGATCATTTAGAAGTTAATTGAAAATATCTTTTTCAGGGAGGCTCTGGGTTGAGGTTTGGAAGACACAGTTTCAAATAGCTGTGAAACTTACTGTGTGATGTTAGGCTATTGACAACCCAACTACCTCACAGGATTTTTGTGAGGATAGTGGAGTTAGGAGAGCCATCTACACTGCTTCGAGCTCATTGGAAGAAATCTGGAATATAAATGAATCTTCTACGGACCCTAAAGAAAGCTGACCGCCGAAGAATTGATGCTTTTGAATTGTGGTGCTGGAGAGTCCCCTGGATGCAAGAAGAACAAACCTATTCATTCTAAAGGAAATCAACCCTGAGTGCTCACTGGAAGGACAGATCGTGAAGCTGAGGCTCCAGTACTTTGGCCATCTCATGAGAAGAGAAGACTCCTTGGAAAAGACCCTGATGTTAGGAAAGTGTGAAGGCAAGAGAAGAAGGGGACAACAGAGGATGAGATGGTTGGAAAGTGTCACTGAAGTTACCAACATGAATTTGACTCAACTCCAGGAGGCAGTGGAAGACAGAAGGGCCTGTCATGCTCTGGTCCATGGGGTCACAAAGAGTCGGACACGACTAAATGACTAGACAACAAAAACATCATGAAAAGACAAGATTCACTGGAAATGATAACGATGGGAAAAGCTGAAGGTAGTAGGAAGAGAGGAAGATGAAAGATGAGGTGGACAGATGCCATTGTGAAATCCTGGGGTCTGTGCCAGTGAGCAGACCAAATTACATAAGACTAGTATCTGACTTGTGAAAGCAAGAGGAGAAGGGGACGACAGAGAACAAGATGGTTGGGCAGTGTCATCAAAGCTACCAACATGAATTTGACCCAACTCTGGGAGGCAGTGGAAGAGAGGAGGGGCTGGTGTGCTCTGGTCCATGGGGTCATGAAGAGTTGGACAGAACTTAACGACTAAACAACAAAAGTATCTGACTAGCCTACTATCAGGTGAATGGAATAAAAGGGAGTCTACAACCCCAACCATGAAGTCCAGTGGTTATAGGATGTTGGGATGTCCACCCTCAGGGCCCATTTATACCCATGGAGAACATCCATGACAATGTTTCAATTAGAAGCCAGAAGAAATTAAGCATTCAGGAAATCTGATGGATCCAAAGCCCCTTTGTATTCCAGCAAGTCAGGATTGATCCTGGAACTTAACCAGTCTGAGACTGGAATAAGTTCCTTCCATTGAAATCAGTAGTTGGGGGAAGGGCTCAGATTTCCTGGGGGAAAATGACAAAAGAATACCTCCCATTTCCCATCCCGGACCACATGTGCCAGGGCTCCTGATGTCAGAATGTAGAAAAGCTATTTTTTTCAGCCAGAATCCACATGATACCCTAGCCAGAAGGACTAGTGTCCATGTTGGCTAGGGGATTCTGGGAATTCTAGTCTAAAAAGGGAAGATTCCCCCCCCCCCCCGACTCTGGGAGCCTCTAGATCTCACCATGGGGCCAGAACCAGGATTAGATTTACAATTGTTCTTATCATTTGAACTTGTCATTCCCCAAATGACCACAAGATGTCAGTGTTGCCCCATCAAAATGCTGCTGCTAGCTGGAGATAGGTATGAATCACTGGTTTGGTGGTACAACATGTCTGCCAGTGTATTACTCTATATTCAGAGAGTTGAGTAAAATTAGGGGTGGTTATGAAAAGACATGGCTAGCATTGAAGACCAAAAAAGTAAGATCTTTGTTCCTTGCATATTTAATAAATTGTAACAACTGCTCTTCTAAGCTAAGGATGGAAGATATTGAAAGACTTAAATTGGTACAGCCAATTTGCTGAACCTGTGGGTTTTCCTCAGATGCGAGAAGCATATTTACATATCCCCCTTACTGAATTAGATAGGATATTCATAAAAATGTCCCTTTTTAATGGGAGATATTTCCTGTGTAATTCACTCTTTTGTGGACTTAAAAAAAATAAAACAACTCTCCACATTTTAATATGCCATTTTGGGGGGGTATTTTGTGAAGTGGAGGGGAAGCAGTTGGGTATGGAGATCTTACTTCTCACTCTTCTTGCTTGCAGTGTGTGTGTGTGTGTGTGTAAAACATTTAGGCCACACACCCAGCCCACGTTGAAGGTGTGCAGCATTGGGAGTATTTTGAATGCTGCATTTCCAGACCTTAAGTCTGCTACCCCTGACCCATTCTGGAAGGATGGAGGTGAGACCCAAAATCATATCCTCTTGGTCACATTCATATCTCTCCTTCCAACTACAAAGGAGATCCAATCCAACCTAGGATACCATCTTCTGGACCACATGATTGCAGCTGTCATACTAAACTGTACTGCAGTTCAAACAAATTCCAAAAGTCATAAATTTTAAATACAGTATATGTTTTTATCATTGAGCTCCTCTCAAGAAGGGCTGGATAAGACAAATTAAAAAGCAAAAATGAAATAAAAAATGCAGGCTTCTCTTTTTTTAAAAAAGGAAAAAGATATGAAAGACAGGAAACCTTTTTGTGTGACAGATTTTTCTTCCTTTTGGAGAGGTGGAAATAACCTCAGCTGTGGTATATGCATGTTAGTTAAAGTGGGGTAAATTTATATATATGTATGCAAGAATCATACTGATGTTTATTAATATATATAAAAACATCAGTATGATTCTTGCATTCGCCCTGAGAATGGGGCTTTGTAACAGCTTCTGGGATGAGGTGATTTAGTGCATAATCCTAGTATATGTCAACTTAGAAGTAAAACCCACTGAGCTCATTTGGGTTTACTCAGGATAAGTATGTGGAGGATTTCAGCCTTAGATTGGTAAAATGAATTGTGAAGGTGGTGTTAACCCATTCCCCTCCTTATGATCTTTTTCCAGATTCAGTTCTGCCCACATGTCTAGCTTTTAGATAATATTAAAAAAACATTGTGAAATATTTTGTGCTGTTTGTAATTTGGAGATGCTTCTTTTTTGATAATGTGCCCAGAATCCCCCAGACACCTGGCTATTTCGGCCCTCAAATCCAAAATTTAAAATTGTGTGTGTTGGCATAGGGGAAAGGCTTTGTCCGTTTTCATTAAAACTGCAATTTTACTTAAATGGGATGTTTTCTAGCCCTGATATCGTACAGTGCAACAAGAAACATTTTCTTATTCCCTTTCCCTGCATTAACCAAATCTTGGTTAATGCAGGGAAAGAGTGAAGGCTACGGTAAAGGCTACATCAATCTTCAGTTAAAAATACGCCACATAATTTAGACAGGAAAGCACAGAACATTAAATTCCTATCAACTGGTCAAAGAGAGTGTGTTAAATTAACCTGACATATTATTTTCATGTTTTATAAAGTATATATACACTAGTCTATCAGGATTTGGTTGAATCTAAGTAATCCTCTACCTTTGATACTTGATTGGACTGGATCAGCCTGGCATTACTGGGATTAAATCTTAATTTATTTTGCGAAGAGTAGATTGTTGCTCAACAACAACTGAAGTTGATGTCGACATCCATTAGAGAGGCTGTGGATGATCTCTCTGTTGAACGATATTCTGTTCTTAGCGTGAGTCAGGAATAAATCCACTGGAATTCACAAGACAAGTCTGGTCTGCAGGGGTCAAGGAAAAAACATTTTATTTTGTTCAAATAATATATTCTGGAGATATAGGGAGAAGGTAAAACTTTCATCTACTCTGTGCTGTGAATCAGTACTTTTCAAAATGGACAGTGAGAGATTAGCAAAAGAACAGATGGATAATCCCATATTCTATCATTTGATATTTATGTACTTTGCTCTTCTATAAGCTTGTGGTTTAGAATTGCAAAGTTATTACCATTATTGTTTGAAGGATGGTTGTATTATTTTGGCAGCTAATATCCAAGAAAACACTAGCAAGAGAGGAAAATATGGGCTTTAAAATGGTATTTCCAAAACAGTTCTCTCCCAGTTGGGAGAAATGGAGAAGACTGCAGAAGATATGGCATGATGCTGAGCTAGAAAAAGTTTTGCATGTCTTATGGGACGGATCAGGACACCTTCACTTTCTGCTTCTGCTTGTTATGTTCCATGAAATGACACTTTCTTCCCAACCCCTACCCTCATATTTGAAAACTGGTCCTTTTGAGAATGTGGATAGATCCAGACCAAGAAAAGTTGGTGCAAAAGAGTTAACACATTACATTGGTTATTTATATGGTAGGAAACCTAATTCAGTTGCATTTATATCAAATGGGGATGTATAGGTTATTTTTAAATTGGCATTTAAATTTACCCATCATTGTTGCACTAAAAGCTTTACCAGAATGCAGGCGAAGGAATCTCATCTGTGATTTTACTCATTTTAGTCTTCACAGATTAACTCTCAAATCAAACCCAGAGTTTTAAATAGGTATCTATGTATGTATTACGGAAAATCTGGAGGAACATTTTAAGTATTTAGTGTGTACTTTTATTTATCCCACATTCAGCGGATGTTGCTTCTGTCCTCCTTACTTCATTCAAACCACCCTGTGAGGAAGACAATATGAGAGAGGGACTAGACCAAAGATGCTCAGTGAATTTCCTGGGACTGTGAGGACCAGAACATGGACCTCCCATCACAAATACTTCTATTGCTATGCTACAAATGTCTTCTGACTTTACTATACTAATTCAGTTCTGGAGAAGCATTAGGTCAAAAACAGAAAATTAAGTCACTTCCTTTAAAAATAAATAAATTAAATGAACTTATTTATTTATTTATTCGATTTTTACCCCGCCCTTCTAGACAACGTCTACTCGGGGCGGCCTCATCAGTTAGCAAATGTCCAAATTAATTCACAATTTCTTAGTTGTTATCACCAATATACCATATCTGCTTCACTACTAGCACTGTCATTCTTTGTTTGCTTGAGCTAGAAATATCAGAGTCTTTAAAAGTGTTCTGAAGTTACATTAGTAACAGTGAAATATTTTACCTTGAGAAACTTATGGATTTGCTGAACTGGTCTCGCAATAGCTTGGTGGTGAATTTATGGTAAAATAAATGGTTCCATCCCATTTAGAGTCCCAATGGTCTGTTTGTGGTTGCAAGCATTCAGAAAATCTTGCTGTGATGTAAGATTGGCAGAGGCAGCCATTTTCCTCTTGGGGAAAAAACAACTGAGGCTATGGATTTTGTTGGGTCTGCCCTGCACAGGGAATGGGTTACTTCTTCACTCAACAGGAAACACAAAGCAAAAATAAAAAACAACACGATGGCTCCTTAAAGACTAACATATGTTAATGTAAGCTTTTGTGGAACATATCCACTTCACCAGACATAAGAGTTAGAATACAGAAATTACATGCTAGAACATTCATTCTTCATGCAAATCTTTGTTCATCTGTAGAATGTGAGGCTGCTATTTTTTTTTAAAGTATGTTTAAATATGCATATAAGATGTAGTTACTTTCAGTGTCCCCCTTTACTCTTTTTTTTCACCTTGAGGGAGTTCAAATAACATCTGAGTGTTGCATCCACCCACCTCAGTCCAGACTATAGCCTTAACATGGTACAAACAGTATAAAGATAGCACAACTATCTGAACCATTTATCAGTGTAATCTTTCTCCAGGTCCCCCCACCTCGCCTTTGCTTTCCTTGGGGTCCAACAAACTTGAGTGGCAACTCTTTCTTTTGTTCGATGTCTTTTATTGCAGACAATTTTAACAGATTCACATCCCTACTCAACATATCCTCTTTATCAGAGATTCTTTTTCCTGTTTAACATCCATAGTTTGTGAATGTCTGTTTTCTAAACACAACAAATTAAGAAAGTGTTCATAATTTATGTTTGCTAACATTGGGGAACATATGGAAATGGAGGTGTCTCCTTCTAACTCTTCTGACTTTAAGGGTAATAAACCCAGCCGTCATGCATCTCCCTTACCTTATTGCCCAGGGCTCTCTGAGATTTGGCTGGAAAGTTGCTCATGCCAGAATACATCTCAGGATAAATACACAATTCTGTGTTCTGCTTGTTTTGGATTGCTCTCTCTCTCTCTCTCTCTCTCTCTCTCTGCTCTCTCTCTCTTTTGACTCCGTCTCTGCAGTCTGGTGGCTTGCAAGGAGGTTTGCTGCACCACTTCTGCTCAGCTGTCTCTTTTGGTATTTTCATCCGTATCCATTCTCTAGTCCATGGGTCTCTTTCATTATCCAGGCCCAGCCTTCAGGTAGCTCCTTTTCCAGTTGGAGAGAACAACAATCAGGTGGATACACAGTTTGTTAAAGAATTGTACTTAGAGAGTGCTTGTCAATGTCTCCTTCTCAAACGGGAAAGAGGTAGCCAGTAGGGTACCTCAGAGTTCAGTCCTGGGCCCTGTGCTCCTCAACAATTTTATTAATAACTTGGGTGAGGGGGTGCGGAGAATACTTATCAAATTTGCAGATGACACAAAATTGGGTGGAATAGCTAATACCTTGGAAGACAAAAACAAAATTCAAAATGATCTAGATAGGCTTGGGCACTGGTCTGAAAATAACAGAATGAAATTTAACAGGGATAAGTGTAAAGTTCTACCCCTGGGGGGGGAGAGAAACCAATTGCATATTTACAAGATGGGGCTCAATAATATTACAAGCAAGAAGGATCTTGGAATTCTTGTAGATCACAAGCAGAACATGAGCCAAAAATGTGATGTGGCTGCAAAAAAGGCAAATCCTATTTTAGACTGTATTAACAGAAGTGTAGTCTTTAGTACCGTGAAGTACTAGTACTCCTATATTTGGTACTGGTTAGACTTCATCTTGAGTATTATATACAGTTCTGGACACTGCACTTTAAGAAGGATTCTAGTAAAGTGGAACAAGCTTAGAGGAGGGCGACAAGGATGATTAGGGGACTGGAAACCAAGTCATATGAAGAAAGACTGAAAGAACTGAGCAGGTTTAGCCTTGAGAAAGGAAGAATGAGTTGAGATATGACAGCACTCTTCAAAGGTATTCATACAGAGGAGGGGCAGGATCTGATCTTGATCATCCCAGAGTGCAGGACACATAATAATAGGCTCAAGTTACCAGAAGAGATATTTCAGCTGAATATCACGAAAAACATATTAACTGTTAGAGCAGTATGGCACCGGAATCAATTACTTTAGAAGGTGGCAAGCATTACATCACTAGAAGCACTAAAGAGAACATTGGACAAACCTCTGCTTTGATTTGGATTTCTGTACTTAGCAGGAGATTGAACTTGATGGCCTTATATGCCCTTTCCAACTCAACTATTCTGTGATTCTAGATATTATGGCAAAAGCTTGGCCCAGTTCATATAACCACTTGTGTGAACTCACATTATGCCACATGCATGGTCAGTAGACTGGAATGTTCATTTGAGTCCCTTTTGTATCCATTGCCTAACAGTAGAGACATATCAATATCTTGACAGAGTCAAATTCCACTGAGTTTGCTAGGTCTTCCTCCCTGACAAGTGAATTTAGGATCACACTTTAATAGCCTGTAACTTCTTTTTCTGTAAGCATTCAGATGAAATTGCACTGATATTGGCCTAGCCCATGAGAGAGGGAAAGTGATATACTTGCAAATGGCACAACTCTAGTAATGTTTAACAAACAAACCACACAACAAAGAATACTACTCAGATTTGGCTATGTTAACCACACTGTGTGCCTCAAGATGTTTTTCAACAGCACACCAAATAATGATCTGTGTTTACAGCACTGAAATAAAGTAATTCCCTGGGACTTTAAAGGCCAACATGTTTATTATTGTGTCCATCCATTCCATAAACATCCTCTTTTACGTGCATCTGATGGAGTGTATGCTAGTCTATGAAAGCTTATGCCACAACAATAAAATCTGTTACTCTTTCAGTTGCCAGTAAAATAAAAACCCTTTCTGCTGTATTAAATGAATGTGCTTCCCTTTCTCTGGTGTTTATGACAAGTTATTCCCATGGTTTGTTGTACTGGTTTCATGTTGCAGCCGGGACTAAGAGGGAAAATGCAGCTGTCTGTGCTCAGGGTGGTCCATGTGAATTGGCTCTTGTTGAAACAAGGGGAAGGAGGGAAACTTGGGAGTCTCAATGATGTCAGATCAGCTCATTCCTGCCCCCCTTCTCTGTTCATGCCAAATTGAATGTGACCGAATCACTTTTAGGAGAAAGCCAACAGGCTGAATGGCTAAGTATTCCAATGTAGCTTCCAAAAGGAACAGCTTCTCACTGTGTAAAAACTTTCCCTCATCCCTCCCTCCATCCTGGAAACAAGGAACTAGCTTTCCACTTTTAGTGGTTAATACTGAAAATATGAAGGTCTGTTTAGTCTTGTCTCCCTAACATAAGCCAGCCAGAAGAAAGCCGCTTGAAGGAAGTTTGCAACAAGTTCCCTTATTTGGAATAAGAGTCAATGTTTGAATGTAACCAGTGTGAACCTTGTCTTAGGGAGAGAGCAAGATCCTGGAAGATGTTGAATGGTTTTCAGCAAAGTATAATAAGCAAGAGAAGTGAGATGAAGAAATTATTCAAGTGATCATATTTAGAATATTTTTAGAAATAAGAGAGAGCAGAATCTGACCCCCCCAGAGCCTTTGTCTGAATTTTCTGTGTTCTGCTTCTACTGGCTTTGTGAAGCAGATTTTCCATCTTGAAGAAGTTTAGGCATCTTCCTAGGGAAGTATGTGGGTACAATTTTTTTTTTAAATCCTAGAAAGAGTCTTGATTTAACACTGAAATATCCTTTAGTCCTCCAGATGTTTTGGTCTACAATTCTCATCCTCATTTAGCACGGCCAGTGGTAAGACGTTTCAACAGATGCAGCACCACAATTTACATCTGGACCCAGCTTCATGCTGGATCCCAGTGTGCTCCCTTCAATTTCAAGCAAAGGATGCTGGAAGTAGCTTGTATGTGACAGATTTTCCATAACAAACCCACAGTGTAACTGTTTTGCCTTCTACGGACAGTCTTCCATGATCCCATGCCACCTCTTTCATATGAGATAGACGATCCATTTAATACCCCTTACTTCAGCTTCAGCTTGAGAGTCAAGATCATTTCCAGGTTTTTCTGGGCAATAATAAAGTTAACATACAGAGCAACCCTCAACTGATAGGCAACAGGCAGAAGTATCTGTGTTTTTGTTCTTCCAAGGGATGCTGCAGAAGATGGTCCTCCTCTATGTCACAAAGACTCTATGAGCATCCAGCACTACCCTAGACATCCCAACATTCCAAGAGAAGGCATCAGGCTTATTTGTAGGCAGAGATCCATGGACAGTGTCAGTAATTAGACTACTAGTGTTTCTGAATCACCTGCAGTGGTGGCCTTGCCTGTCTTTCAGCCCCAGGGAACACTCATTGTGGAAAATGCAGGCAAAGAGATCCACCTCTCAGCTAGGTTTGCATATCAGGCCTACAGAAAGTAAGCGTATCAGGAATGAAGTGTCTTCTTGGGAGTACAGAACCCTGAAGGCTAGGTTTACCAGTTATAACTGGATGAGAACTGAGAGAGCAGGCCATGTAAACTCCCAGCTGAAGACTGTTGGGTGGAACTATACAGGTCCCCCTCCCCCACCCCTGTGCAATCCAACTTCTTTGTATGGCCTCTATTTGTTCCTGGAATCCTGCCTATCCTTGGGTTTGGATTGCTGCTTGACCTTGAGTTTGCTCCATAACCCTGCTGCTGGATCACATCTATTTCTGAACTACTTACTTTTGCATGACTTCATCTTCTCCTGGATATCCTGTTTCTTGATTGCTCTGATATCCCACTGAGACTATATCAACCTAGGGCATGACCTCTTCTCGACCATGTCTCTTAGCATTCCCTTTACCAACCTTTCAGATATCAAGCCAAGACTAGAGCTAGGCAGGGTCGGAAGAACAAAAATGATTCCAACAAAGGCTGAAACATAAAGAAAATGTATTTATCATAACTGTTGGTACTGTGAACATTTCTGTGAAGAATGATGCTGGCTCCCATTGTCTGTTCTTCAGATTTCATGATGTTGGGTTCACCTAGCCGGGCGCATGTAGCACACCAAAGATACCATGGCCAAAATCCTCTTGCATAATTATGCCTATGAAAACTGATGACACAATCAGTCACAGGCTTTTATCACTCATTAAAAGTTTCCTGCTCCACTCCACCACCTATTTCCAAAGCTCCCTTGGGATCCTTTACCTGGGGAAGGCTTTGGGAGCTTTGCAGTAGAGGTGGGGAATTTTTAATGTTCCCAAATTGACATGAATGGTCCTGCTGTTAGGATTGGTATCCTAAGAAATAATTAACAAAATGTTCTTAGAATACACTGACACCTTTTGTATATAACACCATAGTTCTGTTCACAGGCAGCAATGGACTTAGGGGTCACATTCCTCTCCCTCTCCTGTCTTATTCTTCTAGACCCACAAGGAGGACTTTGAAATCAGCTGCATCTGTTTTTAATTTTTCTTTCTGAATTAGTTTGTTGAAATTAGGAAAGATGGAGACGGGAAACAGTAGCCAGTTTATGTGTGAAAGGATTTATGTGTGAACTCCAGTTGTGATACTAAGGATGAATTCCTCAGCTGAGCGTTGCTCTCGGAGGCACCTCGTTCCTCAGTTTTGTTTCAGCTTTCTTGACCACTATTTTGCACGTGGTTCTGTTTGATGATGCTCTAGGTCTCTAGGGAAAACAGAGGCCCTGCAGACACACATATATAATATATAATGCAGACATATACAGTATATGCACATATATAGGGAAAACAGAGGCCCTGCAGACATATATATATATATTACAGACATATATATGCATATATATTGGGAAAACAGAACAGAGGCCCTGCAGACATATATATGCATATGCATATGAGTGTGTGTGTGTGTGTGTACGCGTGCACACACACACACACACACACACACACACACACACACACACACAGAGGAAAGTGAATTGAAAGGGAGGGGGAGGAGGGCAAGAGAGAAGGGGCAAGGAGGGGAGGGTGCGAGGGTGTGGAGATAGTTGCCTAAGGGGTGGGCAGGTGGATGAGTGAGGGGGGGTGACCAGGCAAGTGCCAGTTTCTTCGCAAAGGCCATTACTATTATTTTGTTTTGTTTTTAAAATTCCTTCTATGTGGCAGCAAGAAATTTTAGAAAAAGCAGATGGGGCGTTCACATATACAGAGTCGATTCTAGTGAATCAATTCCACATTCACCCTCAAATCAAAGGACCTCCGCCAAAGGAACAGAAAAACTCGCTCCCCTGGCACCTCATACATACACTAAAATTTAAATCAAGTTTTTTTTTAAGGAGAACCCGGTGCAACAGTGGGTTTGTTTTATCAGTAGGATTGAGCCGTTTGTGTGCCTTTGTTTACTAAAGTTCAAATCCAGTCAATTTTACTAAAGTTCCAATCCAGTTATCCAAATAAAAGGAATTCTTTAGTGATCTTTCACCATTCTCAGATAATCCCAAATCACAGTAAATGTGAAATGGTATTTTAAAAAGCAAGAGAAGGATGAATGGTAGTTTCCCCCTTAAAGTCTCTCCTCCCCTCTGTGTATGTGTGTGTTTTATATGCCATCAAGTTACATCTGACCTGTTGTTGTTTAGTTGTTAAGTCATGTCTGACTCTTCGTGACCCCAAGGACCAGAGCACATCAGGCCCTCCTGTCTTCCACTGCCTCCCGGAGTTGGGTCAAATTCATGTTGGTAGCTTTGATGACACTGTCCAACCATCTCGTCCTCTGTTGTCCCCTTTTCCTTTTGCCTTCACACTTTCCCAACATCAGGGTCTTTTCCAGGGAGTCTTCTCATGAGTTGGCCAACTGGAGCTTCAGCTTCAGGATCTGTCCTTCCAGTGAGCACTCAGGGTTGATTACCTCCAAAATAGATAGGGTTGTTTTCTTTGCAGTCCAGGGGACTCTCAAGAGCCTCCTCCAGCACCAAAATTCAAAAGCATCAATTCTTTGGTGGTCAGCTTTCTTTATGGTCCTGCTCTCACTTCCATACATCACTACAGGAAAAACCATAGCTTTGACTATGTGGACCTTTGTTGGCAAGGTGATGCCTCTGCTTTTTAAGATGCTGTCTAGGTTTGTCATCGCTTTCCTCCCAATCAGCAAGTGCCTTTTAATTCTGTCGCTGTTGTCATCATCTGCAGCAATCTGACCTACAGTGACCCTAATAGGGTTTTTAAGGTGAATGAGATATTTAACGAATACTTTTACCAGTACCACCTCCCAGAGAGTTTCCATGGTCATGTAGGGATGTGAACCCAGATCTCCTGCATCCTAATCCATCCCTCTGTTCTCAACACCACACTGGGTAAGCTGTGCTTTTCTATACAGTACATCCAAAAACGTCAGTTTGGGTCCTGGAAACCGTTTCAAAAATTGGAAACTAACCTAGAAGCAAAACAAAGATGAATTAAAGGGTCTCCCCAACTTCCACTGAGATTCCACCGAATAGATATGGTCTAGAGGAACGGGGTATAAATAAATAAATAAATAAATAAATAAATAAATAAATAAATAAATTCCTTTGCAAAACATGATCAGTTCTTGCCAAAGAATTAATATCCATGAACCATCATTACCCACACAAATGAAGTTTGAAATAAAATTAAGTGGTGTCAACTTCTGTTGAGGGGAAAATTAAGTTTAACATCCGTGGGACTTGTAGAAGAGTATGGATCTAGCTTTGGGTCACTAACATTTTTCTCCAATGGTTGTCTTTCCTGCAGTCCTCTTTTCTCAGTGCTTTCTCCAACCAACCTCACTTTCAAGGCCAGACCAGACAATACGAGGCATGCATATTCCCTGTAATTAACCCATTTCCCCTCCCCCATGATTTCCTTAGAGATAATGTGCTTCAGTAATCCGACTTGCACATTAAGCCTATATTTACCTTCCAAGGACCAATCACAAAACAATGCATGCTAAGTGCAAGACATATAGGTGAGGAAAATTGTGTGTTTTGGCAAACACACCTTTTCCATCACGTGCTGGAGCGCTTCTCCAAAAGGGATGAATTTGATCTTGAGAAAAAAAGGTGACAAGCACACAAAAGGTTCAGAATTCCATCCATTGCATCCATTCATCTCTTGCATCCTATCTCCCACTTTAGAAGTAACTGGGGAAGGCCTTCATTTGATTATGTGAACCTGCCACAGTCATGTGTTCCCTGCAGGAGCAGTTCCTGGTCCAAGTTGGGGGAATCTCAAGCCAAAGTTTTGAGAATAGTCTTGAGTCCTTCCCCACACTCAGATTATAGACTAAAGGCTGTGACTGTTCATTGATCTTCAAAGTCTTTTCGGAGGGTCTTGGGAAACAACCTAGATTACCATCTTCTTATAGTAATTTTGTATATTTAGAAATACTTTGTTCCTGTTACAGGCCATAGCTGGGGTGGGGCAGGGAGACCTAGGAGTTAGCAGACTTGCACACTTTTGGACCTAAATTCCCTTGAAAGTTTGTGTTGTACAATGGTTCTTCTAAAAACAGATTAGAGCTTCCAGGAGGCCTTATTACTGTGCAGACATTACAGCAAAATGAAGCTAAAATTATAGATAATGCTATTATTTATAGCCTATCATGTGAGATGTCTAGATGACCGATTACAAGTAAGTTTAATTCTTCAACCTTAAGGACAACCTCACCCCAATAATATATTGTTGCTGAGTGAGAATATTAATAAGGAATCTCTCCTAAATTTGTTTATGTACAGAATTAAAAGAGAGAGGTCCCTGCAGGGATGGAACTATGACTAGCACATACTGTAACTGGAAACTGAAACCTGAAGCAGCAAATGACGGCAACCCATTGTCTCTGATTCCCTGGAACCTTCCCTTGCTCAAGTGATGAAGAGTTAATCTGATAAAGAAGAGCACTGTGCATGTGAGGGAGCAGATTAGGAATCTGTTTTTGGCATTTCATCATTAAGCCGTATGCAGCTCTGCCATCTGTTGCATGTGATCCAGTTCTGCTGCCAGTACCAACGAAGAGGAAAGCTAGGACATACCTTTGTACTGTACTTTATTTCCTATGATGGTTGTTTCTCTGGATCATTACAGGAACACTACCTTGTAGTCCTGGATGGCAGCAATCAAGAAGCCCACAAAACAAGTCCTTAACTGTTAAAGAAATGGCTCTTCAGTTATCTTCAGGTGTTGCTGTTGTTACATAATGGCATGAAATATATGTGGGCCTCCCATCTGTGGTTTTTCTGATGGCATATCTGTTCCTTTTCTCCCTGGATTGGACCTTCTCCAATAAAACTAGTGGGACTCCAGTTGGTTATGACTCTGGTATCGCTAAGTTTTGAGCCAACTCAATAGGAGGAATATAGGAAATACACTGACATACCTGGTCACTCCAGTTTCAGAGGTGCTGAAAATCCACTCTGTTTTAGTCAGCATGTGACAGGAGTTATCCAAGCTGCTGAGTGATAGGGTATATGGTTTAGCACCTTGGATAGGTCCTGTCAAGTGCACACTAGTATTTGGAGTGGATTCACAGCACACTTGAAGCTGAAGTCACCAGATGACAATGATGTCTGTTCTTCAGTAATATATGCTGATATTTGGAGATTGTACCTGCTTTTTACAGTAGTTTCTATCCCAGGCCCTTTTGTTCTCACATATGTAGGTTTGGGAGGGTTGTAGTTTTCTATCTGTCCATCTTCTATACCTTATTATTTAACCCTTGTCTCCCTACCACAGTGTAGGGAAACAAGGGATTAAATTATGAATTAGCTTAAATCCTGTGGTGTAACTTACAGCTGTGGAAGGGTGAAGAAGTCATTGGCAGGACCAATTTTCAGTAATTAAAAACTTCTGTTACATGGCTTTTTAAACTCTTGTATAATCCCTTTCAGCTGCCTGGATAGCTCAGTGGTTTAGCTATACGGCTGAGGAACCAGAGTTTGAGAATCTGATTCCCCACTGTGCCTCCTGTGAGTAGAGTCAGACTGTGTGGTCTTGGGTAGATTACACGGTCCCAGGATGCCTCAGAAGAAGGCAATGGTAAACCACTTCTGAATATTCTCTGTCTGGAAAACCCTGAAAAGAATTACCATTAGAATTGACTTGATGGCAAATGATTATTGTTATTATTATAATCTTTTTCATTGCATGGAAGCCATGGGAGCTGAGAACAAAGGGAGGAAGTCTTCAATTACTAACAATGACTCTATGTTGGTAATGTCATCTGGCAGTGATAATTTTTAGTAATTAAAGACTCTCCTCCTTTTATCCACCGCTCCCATGAAAGAGATTACACAGGAGTTGGAAAAGCTGTAAGAGACAATTAATACATTTTAATTATCAAGCATTGTCCCCTCCTAGTCATGTCATCACCCTTCTGTAGGTGTAAGTTGCACAACAGGATTTGAACCAGTTAGTTCCAAATAGAATAGACGCAATGAATGTTACATCACAAATTATGTCAGTCCTATTCAGTTTGGTTTTACAAATTCTAGGTGTTTAAGTTGTGATTGAAAATTGTAATGCAAATGCCTAAGATAATGCATTCAATGGGACAGCGTTCTGCATATGGTATCTTCATTGTCATGCATCAGGGGGCCCTTAGCATTACCACTTCCCCCAAAAAGACAAACACTTTGAGGTTTTTAGTGCAGACTTTAGTTATAAATGAGAACATTTCCAGTAGCACTTTCTCACCTCCTTCCCCATGGTTATTTCAAGTTTGTGGAAGCTTCACTAAAAAGAGATAGTTTTCCTCCTAGCACAATAATCTTCAAAGCTAATGTCTTCAAACGCGTTTTAATAGGACACACACTGGCTTCAAGCATGAAGTACTCTATATTGTCCAATAGGTGATTGAGCAGGAATAAATCTTGCTTTCTGGGCATAACTTGGCCTAACTAGTCATACAACCCACAAATAGTACCCTTTGACAAGATTTGGAATAACTCTGAAGCAGCTTTGCCTTCAGGACGCTAATCAGGGCAGTCTTTGATGATGCAATTCCCAGATTTTATGCTCAGCTATATCTTGTTGAACCTAAGTGGGTTTTATTCAGCCAAATAATTTCGAGCTATGCTTTATTTGCAATTGGACCCACCTTTCCAGGATAGATATATGCAGTCTGGTGCCCCCATATAGTTAGGAGTACAATTCCCACCAGTTATCGCCAATACAGTCAAAGATCAATTATGGTAGTTGTAGTGTATCAGGGTAACACCACCTTGCCTACCCTGGCCGCTTTTACTAAAATGGGCATGAAGGATGCTGTTGAAAGGCTTGTCTACATTTCCTTTGACAACTTCTGACTGTACTTACAGTTGAATCCTTGTTCATTTTATCTGTTCAGTAAATTAAGGGATCATGAAAGCATAGGACAGGCTTCTAGGAAGGCCATCCTCATAGTGGCTGCCAGTCCGTTTCTGGCCACAACTTAAAGTGCTGATTTTAACCTATAAAGCCCTAAATGGTTTGGGTCCAAGTCATTTTAAAACCCCTATCTCCCTGACTTCTGGCTTGAAGCTGTGATGAGACAGTAGCAGGAGGACAGAGCTCCATTCCCTGGGCTGAATTCCTACCTGTTTGGGACCCCCCAGGGGGTTAAAACCACCCCAAAGAGGTGGCAAAAAGGGGGAAAGCCTGTTGACCACGGGGGAAATGGTGATTACCCACCTTTGAATTGGGAAACTCCCCAATCAACCAGAGATCAGAAACAAGCTGCTGAACTAGCTGGCTAGCAAGTTGTCAGCAGCCGGCAATGGAGAAACGATAAATCAGACTAATTAACATCGTTTTACCACTGGGTGAGAAACATTTTTATACTGTATTGTTTTACTATACTTGGACGAGACAATCTATATGGCAGAAATAGTGTCTTCTATCTCCCACCACTGATTGAGCAGTGGTGAATCTGGAGAGAGGAGGAGACACAGGGAGACACAACGAAAATAAATTGGACATTAATTAGACATTTAATTATACATCAAGGAAGGACATTTGGTATTACTTTGTTGTTATAAACTTAAGAATCTTTCTCTTGAAAACATCATGGGCAACAACTCTGGGAAACTAAACTTATTTATGCTACTTGAAACAGCTGTCTAAGGTGCTGGCAAAAAGCCTAGAATCCATGACTGAACACTTTATGGCTGTTTGGAATTCCCTTTCTTTTTGAAGATGGAACTGAAGTACAGATAAATTAACCCTAGAAGGCTTGAGCTGGTCACCTGACCGTAATAAATAAATTCATTCATTCATTCATTCAACCCTAGAAAGCCCAATCCAGCCAAAGTGGAACTTCTAAGTTGTATCCTGGGTTGAGAACTTGACTGTAAAGAGAGGGCAACTGGGCAGTATGACCCTGTTAGTCCTTCTTGATCTCTCAGTTGCCTTTGATTACATTGACCACAATATCCTCCTGGATAGACTATCAGGGTTGGGGATCAGTGGCTTTGCATTAAGTTGTCTCCATTCCTTTCTGGATAGTTGATTCCAGCGATTACAACTTGGGGTTTTTGTTTTCACCCTGTGGGTTCTCAGTTGTAGGGTCCTGCAGGGATCTAGATTGAATGAGGAAGAACAGGCTGTATCTGTATCCAGATAAGAGGGAGATCATGTTATTGGGAGGTTCATCTGTCTGTCTCGGGAGGGGTTCACCCCTAAACATGGGGGTTTACTCTCCCAATCAAGGATTAGGTGCACAGTTTGGGCATGATCCTAAATCCAGCATCGACTAATGAAAAAACAGATCTCTGCCAAAATTGGGTGGAATAGCTAATACTTTAGAAGGCAGAAACTTAATTCAAACAGATCTTTATAAGCTCAAGCACTAGGCTGAAAACAACATAATGAAATGTAATAGGGATAAGTGCAAAGTTCTACACCTAGAGAAAAGGAACCAAATGCATAATTACAAGATGGGAAATACTTGTCTCAGTAATACTATGAGAGAAGAATCTTGAAATTATCGATCACAAGCTGAATATGAGTCAACAGTATGATCTGGCCTCAAAGAAGGCAAATGCTGTTTTAGGCTGCATTAACAGAAGTGTAGTCTCCAGATCCCGTGAAGTACTAGCTCCCCTCAATTTGGTGCTGGTTAAGCTTCATGTTGAGTTCTGTGTGCAGTTTTGGACACCGCACTTTAAAAAGGATGCCAACAAAGTGGAACAAGTTCAGAAGAGGGCAAAAAGGATGATCAGAGGTCTAGAAACCAAGCTCTGTGAGGAAAGACTGAAAGAACTTGGCATGTTTAGCTGTGAGAAAAGAAGACCAAGGGGAGGTATGATAGCACTCTTCAAATACTTGAAAGGTAGCCATACAGAGGAGAGGTAGGATCTGATCTTGATAATCTCAGAGTATAGGACACATAAAAATGGGCTCAGGGTACAGGAAGGGAGATTTCAGCTAAATATCAATAAAAGCATCTTAACTGTAACATCAAATGACAATGGAGCCAGTGACCTCAGGCGATGGTGAGTGCTCCAACACTGGAGGTATTAAAGATACCTCTGTCAAAAATACTTTGATTTGGATTTCTGCATTGAGCAGAAGGTTGAACTTGATGGCCTTATAGACCCCTTCCAACTCCATTATTCTATGATAATCATACCAATTTGCATATCAAGTAATACAGTATCCTGAATGTTAAGCAGTACATAGCTGATGGGAATGGGAGAGACCTCCTAATTATATCTCCGTAAAGTTTGCATAAGAACGTTTTTTTAAAAGTTCTGTAAGAAGGCGATACCTAGTGTGGCATAGTGGATAAAGTAATGGAGTAGGCCTCAGGAGACCTTGCCTGGTCATGAAAACTCACTGGGGGTGTGTGACACTAGTAAAATCACTCATTAAATATGTCACCTTGAAGGCCAGTAACATCATTATAAATCAGTTCCAAGTTACTGGCACATACCACTTGAGAAATAAACATAATATAAATAATATATACAGTGTCAAGGTAAATTAAATATTAATATGAGATAAGAACTTATTCCTATCTAGACAACAATTGTTCCATACAATTCTGTTGCATATGGGTGATCATGTTTTGCTTTCCTCTTTATGCTCTTAAATCTTGACCATTCTTAATTGCTTTCTTTTTTTCTTTGTGCAAAACTGTAATGTTTGAATATAGTACTCTGTTTCATGTCTTCATTAGATAAATAAATGCAAGCAAAATTCTTGGTGAAGTTATATAAACACTGTCCTATCACCAACTTTTATATCCTAGTCTCTTGACAGCTGGAAAGGGGCTTTATTTTGATAGCACTCCAGGATTTCCAAGGAAAGTCTTACTTAAAGAGGCTGATCCGGAATGATGACATGAGTGCTTCTCTGTGGGACCTACCTGGAAGGCAGTGAAATTACAGGAAGGAGAATCTTTGGCACTTGATTAAAAAAAATTCCAACTTTTCATAATCAGGTTTCGTACCTGTTCCCATGTGTAATTCTTGATTTTGCTGCTACCAAGTGATTAGAATTAAATAGTTTCATCCTTGGCTGAAAGATGGATTTACTAGCATCTGGGTTTGATTTTGATCTGCCCTGAGTCTTGACTTTAACTACTGTTCTGGAATATGTGTAATGCAGTGTGGTTGGTGTTTTAATAGAAATTTCACAGCAACTACAGAATTATCTGAATTATCATGATGGGGATGAGAGTTCTATAGCCTATAGAGTTAATGGTTAATTTGTCAGTTGCTGGTCTGTCTTGGAATACCACTTAATCACTATTTGAAGGAAAGTTATTATACAAATGTAATTAAAAAAATCCTAATTGTTTGGCACACATTGCTCTTTGACCTAAGGAGGGGCAGTAGAAGCAATGCTACCTCATCACATGTTAAAACTAATGCACCATGTTTGTTCCTTGACAAGTCTGATCTGGCCTTAACTACATCCCATTTGGATTTCTGTAATGTGCTCTATGTGGGGCTGCCTTTAGAATCTGTCCAGAAGCTTCAGAAAGTCCAGGATGCTGCAGTTAGACTCCTGACTGAAGCGGCTTACAGGAGGAGCAGAAAATGCTTGTTAAAACAGCTTTACTTACTTCGGGCCCACTTCTGGGCATAATTCAAAGTGCTGATTTTAACCTATAGAGTTCAAATTATTTGGATCCTGACTATTTGAAGAATTATATCTCTCCATAGTAGACCCTCACCCAGTGTTTTCTCTTGGCCCCACCGTCCTCAAACCCACACTTCATGCACATCTGGGAGAGGGCTTTTTCAGTGGCCACTCCCAGGTTGTGGAATGCTCTTCCATGGGGGACCAGACTGCTCCCTCCCCTCTGACCTTGCACTAGCAGGCAAAGACCTTTTCAGCTATGGTTTCAATATGAAAACTGCTGCTGAGGAAGGGGTTGTAAGGGCAAAAACATTTTTTACGTTTAAAAATGTGTGCTTTTTACCTGTTTTAACAAGTTTTTTTTTGGAGGGGTGCCTTTTAATAATATGTTTAATGGGCTTTTTGAATAATGTGATTTATATATTTCTAATTGTTTTAATATTTTTGCTTTTAGACCATTTGCAAGGCTCCTTGAGTCTCTTTGTAGGGAGAAAGCCAGAGTAGAAATTAAATAAACACACAAACTAATAAATACATCCAATATACTGTACACACATGCAACAGACTGTTGCCTGGGCAGCGCTCTAACCAGTGAGAGGTCACGGTGGGAAGAAATGAGAAGGTTTAGTGGCACCTATACACATGACTAGAGGAGGAGGAGGAGGAGGCAGCAGTGGAAATGAAGTTGGCAACACTTCCAGATGACAGTTCCACAGTGCAAACTCTTTCTCGATTGTCTGGCTCTGAGGAGGAAGGTTCTTGAGCTGCACCATCTCACAGGTGGCCCTTCTCATAGTGCCTTGAGACTGAACACCTTCTCAGGGCATGGAGTCAAGTCAGTGCTATGTACAACCAGTCCTCTTACCCCTGGAAGTGTCTCTGATTCTTTCCCCACCGGTGGCAAGCCCAGGAGGAAAAAAGAAAAGAAAAGAACCGGCTCTGGAGAGCTGCTGTAGCAACAGTTATCTGGAGGAACATGGGTCCTTCTAGGACAGCAGAGGAATGATGTGTTCACTACCGTCAGCAACCTGCTGTCTCAGGTGACTGCTTCACTGGGCCTAATGCTATGCCTACCCCTGCTCCTGCCCCTGTGTAATGACAGCTACAGTATAAGACTGTTCTAAAGCAAAAGGGGAATTCTTGGGATTCCAGGATGTATTATAGAAACACTATTTTGTGCTCTGTTGCATACCTGCAGAAGGTATGCAGCCCTCATCCCAATGTTCCAATTACTTTGTAAATTATTAAGCTAACCAAACAGATGCCTCTTTACAATTTCAGATGTTGTTTTGTGAAACTGGAAAGCAAGTGTTTTTCTGTACAATGGCTTTGGCATGAGGTAGCTTTGTAGATATTTGTAATGAGAAAAGAGATTATTTGAGAAAAGCAAAATGAAAGAGTTTGCAAAGAACCAGAGCAATCAGAGGTAGCACAGATCACCTTCAACCAGCTGGTTTCTAAGCCATCTTAATTATGTTCTAAGTGAAATCCTCTTTGACTGTAGTAGTATTACAGACTTCTCTTTGACAGGTGGTGTGCAGCTTGTCTTCTATCATCAGCTTTATGGACTATTTGTATTCCATGTAGAAACACATGTGGAGGCTGGGGTGTGTGTTGAAGAATAGTATATACAGGTGCTCTGGGAGGAACACAAGAAACGTGATCAGTCTGCCAGATCAGAAAAGCCGAGGGGTCACTCTTTCACTGAATAATACATCAGGTGCACAGCACAAAACACCTGTGCTGAAAAGTGCTGCCGAAGGTGCTCTCTCTTTGCCTTTTAAGACATATTGGTTAGTGCCTCTAATGGGTAAAGTACTTTATAAGCTTCCTCTAATTAATTTTGTTTCGTATTTTGTATTAAGACTGCAGTTTGTAAATGTACAGTTGAAAAGAGTAGCTGATAAGCAAACATTTGCAAATAAATAATGTTGCTTAAAGATCTGTTGCTGGGTTATGTATGTATGTATGTATGTATGTATGTATGTATGTATGTATGTATGTACGTACGTACGTACGTACGTACGCACGCACGCACGCACGCACATATGTATGTATGTATGCTTACAACACTGAAATAAAATATTTGAGGTTGAAAACAATGAGTATACAATGATGGTTAACATCAAGAGCTATTAGAGCTAATTAGAGAAATTACAAAAAATGAGAAACACAAGTAAAATCCAGTCAAAGCAGTAATGCATAACAATCCATCTTTTTTTAAAATCACCCACAGGTAGCTAGTTACTGTGGAAAGGTTTGCCTGAAGAGAAAGGTCTTTGTCTGCTTTCAGAAGGACAAGAAATATGGAGCCAGACTGGCCTCCTGTGGGAGAGAGTTCCAAAGTCTGGGAGCAGCAACAGAGAAGGTCCTCTCCTGTGTCCCTATCAGATGCACCTGTGAAGGTGGTGGAATGAGAGAAAGGCCTCTCCTGGTGACTGTATCTCATAATGGGAGATAATCCTTGAGATAGCTTGGACCCAGGCAATGTAGAGCTTTATAGGTTAAAGCCAGCACTTTGAATTTTGGCTGGAAGCTGATCAGCAGCCAGTGGAGCTGCTGTACAGGGTTTTTTTTTTGTGATCCCTATAACCAGCCCCAGTCTGGCTTCTGCATTTTGGACCCATTGAAGTTTCCTGAATTCTCAGGAAGTATTTAGGGCATGCATCTCAGTGGCCAGATTAGA
Source organism: Pogona vitticeps (assembly GCF_051106095.1). Lineage (NCBI taxonomy): Eukaryota > Metazoa > Chordata > Lepidosauria > Squamata > Agamidae > Pogona > Pogona vitticeps. The sequence continues at coordinate 56,214,903 of NC_135785.1, forward strand.
TCTCTCAAGAAATAGATGTAGCTGGTATACTGGTTTTAATTGTGCAACTGCACTCCTGGACACCACTGAGACCTGGGCATCAAGGCTCAGAGATGAATCTAGGAACAGCCCCAGGCTGTGCATGTATTTTTTCAATGGGAGTGTATTCCCATCCAGTACCAGTCACATCCCTATTCCTTGATCTGCCTTTCAACAGAAGCACCTGTGTCTTGTCTGAAATAAGTGCCAATCCAGTCCCTTTTCCCAAGGCTAAACATGCCCAATTCTTTCAGCCTTTCCTCATAAGGCTTGGTTTCCAGCCCCCAGATCATCCTTGTTGCCCTCCTCTGAACTTGTTCCAATTTGTTAGCATCCTTCTTGAAGTGTGGTGTCCAGAACTGGACACAATACACAAGGTGAGGCCTAACCACTGCTGAATAGAGGGGGACTAGCACCTTGCGGGATTTGGAAACTATACTTCTATTAATGCAGCCTAAAATAGCATTTCCCCTTCACGGATTGCTGCCCTGTCATGGCAAAGGGGCTTGAGTAATTCAGAGAAGCTATGGGCTATGCCGTGCAGGGACACCCAAGATGGACAGGTCATAGTGGAGAGTTCTGACTAAATGCGATCCACCTGGAGCAGGAATTGGCAAGCCACTCCAGTATCTTTGTCAAGAAAACCCCATGAACAAAAACAAAGGCTAAAAGATATGATGCTGGAAGATGGGCCCCTCAGGTTGGAAGGCGTCCAACATGCTACTGAGGAAGAGCGGAGAACAAGTACAAGTAGCTCCAGAGCTAATGAAGTAGTTGGGCCAAAGCTGAAAGGATGCTCAGCTGTGGACGCACCTGAAAGTGAAAGGAAAGTCCGATGCTGCAAAGAAAAATACTGCATAGGAACCTGGAATGTAAGATCAATGAACCTTAGTAAGCTGGATGTGGTCAAACAGGAGATGGCAAGAATAAACATTGACATCCTAGGCATCAGTGAACTAAAATGGATGGAAATGGGCGAATTCAATTCAGATGATTATCATATCTACTACTATGGGCAAGAATCCCGTAGAAGAAATGGAGTAGCCCTTATAGTCAACAAAACAGTGGGAAAAGCTGTATTGGGATACAATCCCAAAAATGATAGAATGATTTCAATACGAATCCAAGGTAGACCTTTCAGCATCACAGTAATCCAAGTTTATACACCAACCACTGATGCTGAAGAGGCTGAAATAGACCAATTCTATGAAGACTTACAACACCTTCTAGAACTGACACCAAAGAGAGATGTTCTTCTCTTTATTGGAGACTGGAATGCTAAAGTAGGGAGTCAAGAGATAAAAGGAACAACAGGCAAGTTTGGCCTTGGAGTTCAAAACGAAGCAGGGCAAAGGCTAAGAGAGTTTTGTGAAGAGAACAAGCTGGTCATCACAGACATTCTTTTCCAACAATACAAAAGGCAACTCTACACATGGACATTACCAAATAGGCAATGCCGAAATTAGATTGATTATATTCTCTGCAACCAAAGATGGAGAAAGTCTATACAGTCAGCAAAAACAAGACCTGGAGCTGATTGTGCCTCTGATCATCAGCTTCTTATAGCAAAATTCAAGTTTAAACTGAAGAAAGTAGGAAAAACCACTGAGCTAGTCAGGTATAATCTAAACCAAATCCCTTATGAATACACAGTGGAAGTGAAGAACAGATTTCAGGAACTAGATTTGGTGGACAGAGTGCCTGAAGAACTATGGATGGAGGCTCGTAATATTGTATAGGAGGCAGCAACAAAAACCATCTCAAAGAAAAGAAAGTGCAAGAAAGCAAAGTGGCTGTCCAACAAGGCCTTACAAATAGCAGAGAAGAGAAGGGAAACAAAATGCAAGGGAGATAGGGAAAGTTACAGAAAATTGAACACAGACTTCCAAGGAATAGCAAGGAGAGACAAGAGGGCCTTCTTAAATGAACAGTGTAAAAAAAAAAAATAGAGTAAAAAAATTGAAAGGGAAAAACCAGAGATCTCTTTAAGAAAACTGGAGATATTAAAGGAACATTTTGTGCAAAGATAAACATGGTAAAGGACAAAAATGGGAGGGACCTAACAGAAGCAGAAGACATCAAGAAGAGGTGGCAAGAATACACAGAGGAACTATACCAGAAATATTTGGATATCCCGGAAAACACAGATAGTGTGGTTGCAGACCTTGAGCCAGACATCCTGGAAAGTGAAGTCAAGTGGGCCTTAGAAAACATGGCAAAGAACAAGGCCAGTGGAGGTGATGGCATTCCAGTTGAACTATTTAAAATCTTAAAATATGATGCTGTTGAGGTGCTACACTCAATATGCCAGCAAGTTTGGAAAACTCAGCAGTGGCAGAGGACTGGAAAAGATCAGTCTACCAATCCCAATCCCAAAGAAGGGCAGTGCCAAAGAATGCTCCAACTACCGTACAATTGCACACATTTCACATGCTTCCAAGGTTATGCTCAAAATCCTACAGGGTAGGCTTCAGTAGTATGTGGACCGAGAACCCTAGAGGTACAAGCTGGATTTCGAAGGGGCAGAGGAACTAGAGACCAAATTGCTAACATGTGCTGGATTATGGAGAAAGCCAGAGAGTTCCAGAAAAACATCTACTTCTGCTTCATCGAGTAAGCAAAAGCCTTTCACTATGTGGACTACAGTAAACTATGGCAAGTCCTTAAAGAAATGGGAGTGCGTGACCACCTGATCTATCTCCTGAGAAATCTATACGGGGGACAGGAAGCAACAGTTAACTTATATGCAGAATACATCATGCGAAAGGCCAAATTGAATCCCAAACCGGAATTAAGATTGCCGGAAGAAATATCAACAACCTCCGATATGAAGAGGATACCACTCTGATGGCAGAAAGTGAGGAGGACTTAAACAACCTCTGAATGAAGGTCAAAGAGGAGAGTGCAAAAAACAGTCTGAAGCTCAACGTCAAAAAAATGAAGATCATGGCCACTGGTCCCACCACCTCCTGGCAAATAGAAGGGGAAAATATGGAGGCAGTGACAGATTTTAGTTTCTTGGGCTCCATGATCACTGCAGATGGTGACAGCAGCCACAAAATTAAAAGATGCCTGCTTCTTGGGAGGAAAGCGATGACAAACCTTGACAGCATCTTAAAAAGCAGAGACATCACCTTGCTGACAAAAGTCTGCATAGTCAAAGCTATGGTTTTTCCTGTAGTGATGTATGGAAGCAAGAGCTGGACCATAAAGAAGGCTCCCCGCTGAAGAATTGATGCTTTGGAATTGTGGTGCTGGAGGAGGCTCTTGAGAGTCCCCTGCACTGCAAGGAGTACAAACCTATCCATTCTAAAGGAAATCAACCCTGAGTGCTCACAGGAAGGACAGGTCCTGAAGCTGAGGCTCCAATACTTTGGTCATCTCATGAGAAGAGAAGACTCCCTGGAAAAGAACCTGATGTTGGGAAAGTGTGAGGGCAAGAGGAGAAGGGGACAACAGAGGATGAGATGATTGGACAATGTCATCGAAGTTACCCACATGAATTTGACCCAACTCCAGGAGGCAGTGGAAGACAGGAGGGCCTGGCGTGCTATGGTCCATGGGGTCACAAAGAGTCGGACAGAACTAAACAACTAAAAACAACAACAACTAAAATAGTATTTGCCTTTTTTGTAGCCACATCACACTGTTGGCTCATATTTAGCTTGTGATTTACAACAATTCCATCATGCATTTTTATTTCATTAACAGCAGGTATTAAGATGTAGCAAAGAATTTCTGCATTTTTAACCTCATTAGATTATAAGAAACATACTGTATTCCAAAAGCAAGGGCGGGCAATACCTTTAACAGACCACTAAAAATAATTTTAAAAATGCTAGCTGTCGACCTAAACTTGTCTTCATCAGGCTGTGCACCAATGTATTCTCGATAGTGCAGGAAAAAAATGTGAAAGTCCCAAAAGTCATGGCAGATTTTTGTGCCATGTCTGTTTCTTAAAAGTTAGGTCCAAAATGCAGGCTGCAAAACTAAGTCAGGAGTGGAGGTTTCAGATTTCACCCTGGTGACTGTTGGTTGGATTCTCTCTTCGAAAGCATCAAACAAAGGGCTGCCAGGTATTCAGCATTTCCCCCTTCCTCATTGTCTTATTTTGAAACTCAAGGTTCCTATTTGGCAAGGGAAAGTGAAACATATTCAGGATCATGTTAAAGTCTAATCCAACTGATTTATCCAACCAAGAATGGCAAGCAAGTGACATTTTGGTGCTACCGTACATTTTAGGAATGCAGCACTTGATTTGGCAGCATCATTATTAGTGATAAGAGAGTTATGCATTTTCCCCTTGTAATTGGTGGCCAGATCAGCTCATTGGTGACAATAGACTATTGATCCTTGTTCCCTGTTTTTGTTGAAAAAATGGATATTAACATTTTCCTCTGAATTACATTCCTGTGGCTTCTATGTTTTATGCTTCCTCTTTGTGCCAAGAGGTTTCCTGCTTTGGCATTTATCAGCTTGACATTCTAGAGATGTTTCCACAACAACCTGGTCAGCTTTTGTTGAGAATACAACATTTTTGGAAGGAGATGCAGAAACACAACTGGAAGCTGATATACTGTACCTGAAAATAAAGGAATAGGATGCCAGCTGAGAAGGCAAGATATTAGTGCTAAGCCTGTGATACACCAGGTGAAAATATAATAAAACTAGTTTGCACTCATGCCCATCAGTTCAACATCTCCAAGCACCAAACAGCTTATATTTATTGAGTGAACATGATTCTCTGTTCTCTTTATGCTTTTCCAGCCTGATTCTAAGCTTATTTATTCATATCCAGTAGTATTTGTGGGACTTATTGCCAAATCAACATACACAAAAATGAAACTCAATAATAATTTTTTGGGTCGAACAGTTAATTGAAGTGAATAGTCCCCATGACGTAATTCTGCTTAGTGGTAACGTCTGGTCAGAGGTCTGGAATTGGCAAAAGAATGTTAATAACCAGGAGTATTTGGGTGATTTCTCTATATCAAGAAGCAATTATATTGACAATTAGTTCCCATTAAGAAACTACAGTACTTTGGAATACTTGTCAGATAATATATTCCCTTTGGTGTAGTGGATAGAGTAATAGACTAGGACTCAGAAGACACATATATAATACTAAGCCTCAAGTACAAACAGAAAGTGGAACAGCTTGAAGTATGATTTTCACCTTCTTTTGGTTCTTGGTCATTTGATGCAATCTTTTAAACTGTCTGACCCTTCCACCTTCTCTGTTTGGTTGGGGTCAGTGTGACCTTTGTTGCTGAGGTCTTACCAGGTACCACTGGAAAGTCCTCCTGTTGATCCACAATATGTTTGTGTCCTTCGGACATGAACCAAAGTGCTTGACCATTGCTGCCTTGGGGGAGGCTCAATGGTTAAAGAGAGTCTGGCAAAGGAGGCATAGATGGGTGGACTGTTGGCCCCATTTGCCCTCTCTAGTATTAGCCCATTCCTCAGTTCCGCTCTCCTCTTCTTCTGCCTCCATGGAACTCCCCATCTTTACTTCGGTCCTTTCCATTATCTCTCTATCCAGCTCTCTTTCTGTCTTCCCTGTGGGATTTCCCTGCCCACCACTAATTTCCTCTTTTATAGTCTCTGCTGGTTGGAAAGTTCTTTGTGTAGGAATTTCCTGCCCATTTCATCCTTCCACTTTCTTGTAACCTTTGACCCAACAGCTGAGGCAACTCCTGAGTAAGGGTCCCATTCATCAGCCTTCCGTTGACCTTTGAGTGGGACCCTGGAATGGCAGGGAAGAGGCTGAGGTCAATCCCAGCTGCAGGCCAGTGCCCACCTGCTCATAACATAAATAGCCTAATGTACTTTAAATTACTGAAGGCTACAATCTTATACCTGCCTAGCTAGGAGTCAGGTTCAGCTTGACTGAACGTAATGGGATTTCCGTCCAAGAAGATATATGTAGGATTACACTGTAAGTGTACCGACAGCAAATAATGCAGCATTCACTCATTACTGCAGACAAAACTTATGTGCAAGAGGCTAATTCAACCACTGATGTATCTAATGAGGAGATTGTCACAAAAAAGACAAGAAAATGAATATGTCCTTTGATACTTATTTAGTCTATTACAAATAATGCCAGAACTACAAGTAAACGGACCTCTTGGGCCTGGAAAAAAAAACTTAACAAATCAGCTCCATGCAGTATAGAGCAAAATTTGAGAGCACTTCTAATTGTCTTAGGTTTTGAGTTTGAGACAGCTGTTCTGTTTCCATTTTTACATACACCCTGGTGTTGGCAACAGGCTATTTCACACAGAGACCAGCATGGACTTTGTAGTTCACATGACCCATTTTCCTTTCCAGCTCTCAGAAAGAAGGACTATTCTGGGGATAAAACACCTGTGTATGCATCACAGCAAAATCTGTGCAGCTCCAGCATTCTCATGTGACCTGATCTGACCTGCTTGTTAAAGATCTGACTAGTCACCTTATATTTCCTGCTTGTGAGCAGTGCACTCTACAGTGTTGATGCACAGGCTGATCTCTGACTCCCAGTCCTACTGTAGTTTGCTTTTACTCAGACCTATTTCTGATGAAAGTACAGTGTTTAGATAGGCTCATTTTTAACATGGTTCCTGTCCACAATAGATTGTGCCGAAATGTATAGTTCAATATGGAATTTACCAAAATGCATCATATTAAAGAAAAAGGCAGGAAAGTAAATATACTTGGCAGTCTGTAGCATGGAATCCATTGTGACCTTAAGAGGCATTTACAAGAAACTGAGTTTTGTTATATATATATATTGCTTAGATGAGGGCTATCATTGTAGTTCTGGATATGCATCAAGAACAGTAAGCAGCAGGCCTGCGGATTTATCAGCATATAACAATATCTGCCAGGGACACTGGGCTTCTGTACAGGATTTCTTTCCATCACAGGTAGAATTATATGGATGCAATGGAGGCACTGGAGGCCCCAAGATGCCAAAGCAAAGCTAACAGAGGCACTCAGGTGGGAGAACTTTCCTGCAATGGCAGTGTTGGCAAGCCTTTCTGAGAGCTGAAGAATGACTATAATTAAATGCTGGAACCATCCATAATTGAGTAGAGGGAGGATGATGCTCTGGGTGGTTTTATTCAATTGAATTAATTAATTAATTTGATTGATTTTTATACTGCCCATCTAGCTACCAAGGTCACTTTGGGTGGTTTACAAATACCATCATTATAAACAATAATACAAGAATAGTCAATAAATAACAACTTAAAACAATGTGCAACAATATCAAAAATAAAATACATTAAAATAATAAAATAATACGGCATGGCAGAGGTTCAATGTATAGGTATTAAAGACACCATTATATCAAGATGTTCTAGAGTCCGGGAAGGCCTGTCTAAATAGCCATGTTTTTAGTAATCTTTTGAAAGTTCCAAGTGAAGGGGTACAGTAGTAGTTGTTGTTTAGTCATTAAGTCGTGTCTGACTCTTCGTGGCCCCATGATTAATAGGCTAACATATTAGAATTTGCAAAAGCAGCCAAGGATCATCTGATAGTGGAACAAGCTTAACCTGAAACTTCATCTTCCTTTGCCAATGTTTGTAAAACCTTTGTGTACTTTCTAGTGTATTCCTATCAACAAACCAAATGCATACTGCCAGCCTCTTATCTGTTTGGGGTAGGGAGCACCTCTCATCCATACCTTTGTCCTGTCTTGCAAATCCACCAAAAACACACAAAAGGAAGTTTCACCCAAAAACAACAAAAAAAGCAAAGCTTGTTGTTGTATTCATCTGATCATATGTCAGATTTTGATCCAGAAAATTGCAAGGCAACCTGTACTACAAAACATACAATCTGACAAATTTTAAATTAAATCCAACAATCAGCATAAAGATAAAACCCAACTGTAAACCATGGATTGGGGGGGGGGGGAGAGAAAGAAAATGCACCTGAATGTTGAGGTAAAAATCACCAGTTAGGAATTATCTTTAGCTTATTAGTCCATTTTGCCTTGTTCTCTTCTAAAACATTCTACTATAATGTCACAGATGTAAATGTATGCAGTGATATAACATATTTTAAATGCTTAAAATTACATGGCTATGTCTACCTATCTGAAGCATTAAGAATGTCAATCACAATATTGGAGGTTTTATTTATTACTCTATGAGGTTGCAGGAGGTAACCAAATTTGTCTGTTTCATCAAAACCAACAAGAAAAATCAAAGCATAATGGCACCTTTAAGACTAATGGATTTATTTCAGTGCAAGCTTTCATGGATAGCAATCTGTATAAGTATCGAAGAAATGAAACTCCCACTGAGATGAATCTGTTGGTCTTAAAAGCGTCAGAATTATTTTTCCATTTGTTTTCATTTATTGCTGTTGTAGAAATTGGTGACTGAGGCAGATGCCTCAAGCATCTGATTTTCATTGAGATGATAGAATAGCAAATGTTCAGTTGTTGATTTCCAGAGTTCTCACCTCTGCTGTTAAGTATAACAAAAAAACCCATTATGACATCTTTGAAGCTTTGGAAAGAGTGATTTTCAGAGGGTGACCACTGGTCAGAGGTTTGGTAACCTGCACTTTCCATGACTAATGGAAGTTGAATAAATGGCCCCCCCCCCAGCAAAAACAAGCTGATATATACAGATTCTGTGAATCTGATTCACCATTGCTTGTATAAGCTTATGTATGATTACTCCACTCTGACTACAGGTTCTGGATCAGGGATCTGCTGGAGTTGCCATTTGCCTTCCTTGAATTTCTCTGTACCATTTCAGTTCCCATTGTAGTTCTCTTTTCAATTATTTTTAGAAAATCAGGAAATATTTCATATTATTTTCAAGCTCCATTGTGCATCAGTCTTTTATATTGTGCTAAATGTATAGCCAATGTTATTTTTTAATACACAGCCAAAGAAAAACCACTTCAGCTGCTGCATGAATTATTTTTCATGAAGTAGAGTAATTTATAATGGGTACTGTGATGAGGTTTGTCTTCTGCCGAGGGCGACCCCTGTGTTTGCGCGGGAAGAAGAGTCCGAGGCCGTTCGGAAGATCTAACATGGCTTTGTTTATTGCTTAACAAATTCAACTCAACAGGTTCAAAGGGGTCCAATAAGCTCAACTCTGGTAAAAGGCGGTAACTTTGCACCTTGACATCTGGCATCTTGATATCACTTCTCACTGAGGGGCTGGTCCAAACCGCTCCCGATCGGTCATGGGCCTCAGTGGGGTGCTCCTCATGGCACAGACAGTCCCATAACATGGGTGTCTCGCCCAGTCCCCCTTACGTCGTGGCTGGAGTAAAGAGGGACTGGGACGGATCACCCTCCTCCCCCCACACTGGTTGCGAGGGTACACCACTACAGTCCATTCTAGTGGCTCTAAATCTTTTCCCTTCGCGTGGACATCCTTTGGTTCAGGTAACAAACCTCTCCCAATCTGGAGGTTTGGGAAATCTTTTACCAGCTTGGAATAACCCTCTTGACCAAAGCCCAGCTCTGTCTGAAAAGCCTGATCTTTCCTTTCAGGTTGCTCAACGCCTGTTACGATTCTCCAGCTTTGCACACCTTTTTCCTCTTTTTATATTTTCCTCCCAGATAATTAAGTCTAGCTCCTCCCCTTCTCATCAGCCAGACACACTTCCAGTGACCCTTTCCATTCCTCCCTCTCTTGGTCTATCTCCACTAATATGCCCTCTACACAGCTGCGGTTTTCCTCAGTCCTCTGATCTGTGGAGGACAGCACACTGGCTCTCTCTCCTTCACAGGTACACAGTCTGAAGATAAAGGGGTTGGAGAACAAATAAAAGAAGACACAACACACTTTACTTTTGGGGTGGAGGGGGAGGGATGTGTGATGTGAAGATTAACACATTATTGACCCGTGAGACCTATAAGAAAATGCTGCTTGAAGTATTTCCTCTTGCAATGTTGAGACTAGACCATACATTTTAAGTGTTGTCCTTGAGACTAATCATGAGTTTGTTTGGGATTCATAAAACCCGGCCCAATTGAATAAGGTGGCTGATGCTGGAGTTCTGAGGTGTTTGAATGTTAATTGCATTTGAATGGTCACAGGTTTCATGAGCTAATCTGTGGGCATTTCCTCCTGCAAAGGATTCTTGTTCTGCTGAACTTCTTTGACCTCATCCCCCTGATGATAATGGAGGATGGCATTTATACCTATATCTATATCTGTGACTCATTCATATGTGTGAGCATTACTTGGTGATATAAACTTAACCTGTTTCTTGAGAGTGACTCTGTGAGCCAACAATCCTCTTTATCACACCAGTGAAGACTTCCATTTTAACTGTGTAAGAAAGAGAAAATCATCTTTAGTACTGTACCTTGTACTACTATAGGTTTAGATTCATAGACTATGGGACCTTGTGGGCTTGTGCCAGGCTCTTCTTAGTCCCTTTTTGAAGACAGCCTGAAGATATCTGGTATCAGATTGGGTGAAGCTGCCCACAATAAGACCAAAACACATAATTTCTGGACATGACCTTCTCCTGTCAGGTGGTGTCTCAACTGTACTTTATTCCATGACAAAACATTTCACTGAAACCCATTATGTGTTTCTGTATTTTACCCATTGTATCACCACAGCATTTGCTGAACAGCAAAATATTAGTTCTAACCATCCTTCATGCTGATCTTTCAGCACAGGCCGTGAGTGGGTAAGGTCATACAAGGATGTGGAGTTTGGTGTTGGGTTGAGAGCTCTAGATGAGTATTCTCATAACGGAGATAAGACCTTGGCCTGACACATACAAAAAACTGTGACTACTCAGGGATTCTGACAAGTTGCTTGTCCCTGGGCTATGCTGTCAATTTGTTGTTGGTCCTCTGCTGAACATGGCAAAAGAACAATTTCCATTACTTCTGCATGATGAGACGGTGGTAAATTGTACGTTCATAGGACAACAAAAAAGAGATGGTAATTTTCCTCTTTTAAAAAGTGTATCCATTTAATGCTTAAGATGCCCTATTCCATAGAGTTGTCATAATAATCTGCTTTTAGAAATACATTAATGATTTCAAGGTATATTTATATATACAAATAGTCCCAGAGCAATCCAACAAGACTAAGGTTTAAACTGCAGATGCTGATGGCAAATCCATTTGTTTAAAAGTGGAGCTTAGTTAGACAACTGGTCCCACTTGCCCCCTCCAGCCTGCCAGTGCCCTTGCATCCTTCTCCTGGGCCTGTTGTTCTTCCACCTCTCCCTCCTTATCATCCTGTGGGCATTCATTGTCTCCTCCTTTAGACTGCCTTGGATCTGAGGCCTTGGAAACTGCCTCTGGCAGATCTGGACAAGGTGGATGGCACATTTGGGACACCAGAGTCATCACACTTACAGGTTAGGATAGAGACAGCTGCTCGATGCAGCGCCTTCTCTCCACCCCCAGTATCGTTTGTTATAAGCATGAATTATTTTTTCTCTCTCCAAAAAGACTCATACCACATTATCAAATTTGTCAATTAGTTGCCTTCTAGCCAGTTCTGATATAGTGAGAATTTTAATTAGGAACATTCCATCTGAAATGAGAAGCCCACTTTTTGATCTACCATAATCTATGTGTATTCTGCTGCTAAATCCCTTGTATACAAGTCTAATAAAATAAATAAAAAAACAAATTAAGAAACAGAATCATCGAGCATCAATCCTTGGGACTGGCAGGTAGAGCAGAAGCTGTGGATTATCAAAATGTGATGCACAGACTAATTCCCTAGCCTTCTGCTTTTATCTAGCTGATACCTTCTACTCTGCACTGCAGGTTCAAGCATGTCACTGTTTTTGGAGATCAACAGCTGATTTGGGCACAAACCACCCATAGTTTCTGAAATATTGTATAATTCTAACAGCATCCATAGATCCTTTTGAATACTCTAGATCAGTGGTCCCCAACTTTTTCTGAGTTGTGGACCGTTTTGGGGGGTGTCTGTTCATGGGGGATACCCCTGTGCTCGTGGGTGGGTGGGGTGTGCTCACAGAGGGGCGGGGGCACACTTGCACACATGCACGGAGCAGTGGGGCACTTGTGCGTGCAGGTGGTGGGCTGTGCATGCAGGGGGGATGGTGGGGGAGTGGGGAGGAGATCTGTCTCCACAGCCCGGTCCTGCTATGGCCACGAACCGGCACCCGGCCTCAGACCAGGGGTTGGGGACCCCTGCTCTAGATACTCTGGTGCTTCTGTTGCTAATTTCATTCCACAACCCATCCATAGAAGACATTTGTGTAATCTGCATGTACAGTATGTATCCTGATAAAACTCAAGGTCTTTTCGTTTCTATTGAATTTGTATGTCTTTCCTGTGATATAAGGAATCATCTAAGTAAACAACGCATGTGTACCAGTTGAGCAGAGTTAGCAAAACTCGGTATATAACTTTGGCCTTCAAGCATAATGTTCTGAAGATGAAAATAAGTATTCTTGAAAGTCATTGCTTATTTGGTACTATCAAACATTTAGGAATCTTGCGACCAAAGGCATCTTCTTCTAACAAAGCAAGGCCATCATCACATCAAATTCCCCGGCTTCCTCAATAACCAGATGTGATCTAGACCACATTCTAGATCACATTGTGATGTTTAGAAGAAAAAGGCATTCTGTTGCAAGGATCACATGCTTGAGGCCACAAGCAGCCTTCAGATTAATTTCATGTAGTTCTTGGTCTAACTTCAAGGCTGTCTAAGAGCCATCAGTTCAGACTTCAAGCAAAAGATCTGTCCCTTCCCTGTCATCCTGCCAGGCAGAGAGAGAGGGAGAGAGGGGGGGGGGGGGAGGGATGGGAACAAAGAAAAAGAGAAAGAAAAAAATAAAGTTTTTATTCTGAGACCCAGCCCACTTCCATCAGGTGGTCCCTGAAAAATTGCCTCTGAGAGAATGCAGCCTTGAACAGAACAAAGGCTCCCCATGCCTTTCATAGAGATTGGTAAAATCAAATGCCCCTCAGTTTTATGGGCACACACAGGTCACACATATTAAGTTTGGATACTGTAGGGAACCTTGGCAGCAATGTTTCAGGTAGGTCTTCTCCTTCCCGTTAGCTTTTTCTGAAATTGTAGTCTGATTATGTTGTTTTATAGAAGTAGAATGAGAACAACAGGTTTCTATTGCCCAAAGCAATAGATGGCTATTGCTGAAGAGGGCAACCCAATTTGAAGTCCAAAAGAATTTACCTTGTGTCATTATATCATGTTCTAAGATGCCACCTCCTCCACTGGCAATAATGATGTTGGGATGCGGAATTTATATGGGGATGTGGAACTTACACAATAGCTGGGGAAAGGTAAGTGCAAGGTTGTAATACTCAATGTTAGGCAGACATTTACCATTGAACAGGTTAGTTGTATGTTTTTAGTTCCTACATGAAATACTTCATGTATGAAGATGGGGAGTGAGCACATTGGCTGTAACTTCCTCCGTTATTATTCCTCCGTTATTACTCACAAATTAAAAGTGAGCTTCTACAGTGGGTTGCTTCCTCAGTCATACCAGCTCCCAATGTAGAGAGCCTACACTAGTGTTGCAAAAGCGGCTGCAAAAATTCACTTTCAGGATGTAGAAGATGGTGACTAATATGTCAGAAGCTTGGTAGTGGAGAATTTAGTAAGCTAATAATTCCTTAAAACAGATTGCTTGAACAGGATCACCAATACTATTGCTCACAGTATTGTTCTGATTGTGACACTTAATTGTTCCTGTAGCAAGTATGGGATTAAGGGGCAGGTTTTTATGGATATGAAATACAGTTGTATATCAACAAGGAACTGTAAATTATCCAGTACAAGTCCTTATATAAGGACTTCCTTTATACAAGTTCTTGTTTATTCGGGTGGGAGAGAGCAATGGAACGTGTGTATGTATTATATCTTTTAGCCAGCCATATTCTTCCCTTAATCTGTAAATGAGGGGTACACAATAGATTTGGGATGACAAAAAAAAAGTGGGGGGGAGAAGACCTGTGTCGTGGTAACTTTAAAACTAACAGATTAATGTCTTTGTGAATTTTTGTAAGTTGCAATTCATTCTTTTGGTTGCATCTGGGAAAGTGAAATGTAATTCATGAACATTCATATTAAAATAATCCTGTTAATTTTAAAGACATAAGAAGACTCTTTTTCTTTCTTGTTAATGCTGAAACAGAATAACATGGGTACATATTTAAGAATTCACGTGGATCTGGTGACAATTAGTGTGTGTTTTTTTTTACCTCTGCCCTGTGTAAAATTTGTAGATACTTGCTTCTAAAGGTACCCCATACTCTTCTGAAGTTCAGAGAACCCTTCCCCCTTTCACAGAACCTTGTTTGAAAATGGAGTACTAGCAGTTCTGTCATGTTCAGTGTCTCAGAATCTGTTCTGGCAAATCTGTTCTCTTCACAAGTACTTTTTGTAGAACTAAATTGAATCTAGTTTCCCATGGATTGGCATGAGAACCTACAGGACTGGGACAAGTCAGGCAAGTAAAAATAAGTTTCCTCCAGTCTGATGTTTACATCACACATTGATGATGCTTGCGTTTAGATACAAAACAGTTGGTTTTGTACAAGTACATCTAGAATGAAAGCAGACTGTGGAAGACTTGAGATTGTCTTTTGTTGTAAATTGTATAGAACAGGCCAAGTGAAGGGTTTTTTTTTACCTCCTCCTTGGTTGAGATATTCTTTCTTTGGGTTTGAGTTTGAACTCTATATTGCCTTTCATTGCAATCATAGGTGTGTTTGTTTTTGGCTTATCCATAAACAATAAAAGAGTTATTGAGTGTATTGCCTGTTATTTTATAAAGCAAAACAAAAAGAGAGAGAAGAAGTTGCTTTAGTTGATCCATTTTTATTTTCTATTATTTAAATTTAAAAAATCGAACCTCTTGGCAATATATTGTCTTGAGGAAGCTAATTGGACAACAAATGGCTTCATTATTAATAGATATATTTGTTGCCTGGGTAGTAGTGTTAAACAACACACTTCTTACATATTCTGTCAGCAATAAAGGTTTTATTGGTCTTGTGATAAAATGATGATATTCTAGAAGTGAGGGGCCTTTCTGTTTTTTTTCCCCTGAGTCAATTTCCTGTCTTGATAACTGCACATCCATGCTGGATGACCTTGAATATTTGGGTCTTGAAAATGTGTTTAGTGCAGACTTTAACAGTTATGGCAATCTGACGAACTAAGCTTGCGTGCAATTAGATGGGGCTTATTCAATTCTCTTGCACTGGAAAGCCTTTTAACTGCTTATCTTGGTACTGGTTTACTTCATTCTGCTTTGCTCTTTTACCAATGTTGCAGATGGAAGTGCAATAATAGATAAAAGAGAGCCATGTAAAGAGCAAGATTTGTGCCATTTGGTGAGAGCAGTATGAAGCGATAGCTCATACTTTGCTCCTTGATTAATACAAGTAAGTAGGACAGTGGGTATGACATGTTGTCCTTAACCTGTCACTTCCACAGTCACTTCATATGTTATCTTTTTAAGTGCATGAATACAACGAATGTGTTTGTAAAGTGTATTTCACAGAAAAATACTTCTCAGGGTGCTAGGTTTGGCTGCTGCTCCATGAAGTGTCAGTTTAGTCACAGACATTGGTTAGCCGCATACAATGTGTGAATCCGACTCCAGAGTCAGCCCATCTAAAGCCACCTAGCTCCCTCTGATGTATTAGACTGATAAGGCCATCATGCCCAATAATTCTCTCTAGGGATTGTGGCACTGGTGTTCCAGCACATTTGTTGGGAGCTGGTCAACAGACTCTTGAATCTGCTGATGGAATGTGAAACTGATAAAAGATAGCAGATTCAGCCAGTATAAGGACTTCTGCATCGGAGAAAGTGCATCGAGAGTTAATGTCACAATGAGGAACTATTGTATTTATAATTTTCTAACTTGCATTTAGCCCCTGAAGTTTTTATGACACTGTAAGGGTCTTTGTTGAAGAGGATATGGCCATGCTTTTGCCACTGAATCAAGCACATAGTGTTTATTGCCTCTAACAGTACTGTATTTTCACATGAGTTTTACTTCACAGTTCTGTAAGTGTGTAGATAGTTAACAGTCCTGCTAGAATAAATTTGCTGTTGGTAGAATGAAGACTATCTGAGGTCTACAATTAGATTCTTGCACTGCCAGCTGGTTGTTATTGTCAATTATTTGGTTTTAGACTCAGGAAAAACTAGATGCAACATTCTCTTTCTTCAACCAGATTGTACAGTGGCTAGGGTTAAAAGAGAAAATGTGGCCAGTTGGTGCCTTTATTGTCCTATGCACAATCAAAAATTTATGTCTAGGACATTTACGCTATAGAATGAAATGAAAATAATGTGAGATTTACATCAAGCACAAATGCCACAAGCAAGCATTTTCTATTCTCAACTCACCCTACTGTGTTTGTAGATAGCTATCTCCACAGCTTGGCATGCCACAAAAATACTAGCATTTAGGTGGTTGGTTTGTTATTGTTGTTGTTTTGCAATTATCTCCATAAAGCAAGCTTAACTACAGTAGTAACTATTCTGTCCTTAAGACTTACTCTCAGTTTTTTCATATGCACTTTTCTGCTGCACCATACTCAAAGGTACTAGGGAATTTTAGTTATTCCTTTTTTGTTAGCAGAGCATGAGGTAATAAAGACAGCAATACAAAAACATGGAGAAATTAGTGCAGTCTCCCTACCCCTCCCTCCTTGGTTTATTTTCCACACAAACTAGCATTTTGCATGATAAAATCACTCTAGAAGCATTTAAAGTATAAAAGGGTATCTTTACTTACAGTTTCCATTTGTAGTTACAGTCAGAGGGGGGGAAAGGGGGAGTCCTCAGCAAGTGGAAACACCCCCCATGCTTTAATCAAAGGTGTCATATGATGAAACACCAAAGGAACCTTTCTCAGATCAAGCCAACATCTTTTCAATCAGAGTCTCTGAAAGAAGTAAGAGTGTGTTGCTGTTTTCTACATAGAATTACAGTATATATCCCGGGTGGTCTTCTATTCCAAAGCCTTGGGCACGTGTTCAGGTTTAGTAAATGAATATGTAGACAATGGTGGGGAGTGTACTATTTTCTCTTCTACCACACTGCTCTCCTTATCACCATATATGCATTTATTCAGTATTTAGAAGAGCTCTTGAATGACTGTAAAGATTTTTTTAAGCTGCTGGCAAAGTAGTGAGATCCCATATTGAGAAGCAATAGTGGTCAGCTAGGCAGTTGTTAAACCCATATGCAGATCCTTCACTTTGTATCTCATGTCTGCATACAAGGACTGCAAGACCAGAACAGAGTTCTCTAATTGAGGAAAATAGAGTTGGATGAAGGCAGTTTGGAATGATGGGAGCAATAATTCACGTTCCCTACACATTCCCAAATATTTATCCTGCTCAAAATGGACTCTTAATAACCAGGATATCCTGTTATTATCTTTGCTTGAAACAGAACAACACTGTCTCCAGCCCACACGTATATGCTCCTCTCTATGTTATCTTGTTGTCTTAGGTTGTACAAAGATATGGAAAGGAACTGAGGTTCAGATGGCAGATGGAGAAAAGGAGGCCTTTGGGTGTGGCCAAGTATAAATCTCATGGCAGGTTATTTCAATATGGCTTGAAATCCAAACATTTTGCACAGTGATTAGTTGCATTTTGCAAGGGTATGAAAACATGTTTATCATTTCTAGAAGGCTGTTCGTATTGTGTTGGGTTCTATGTATGAAGGCCCCATATTTAGGTCTAGCTTCATCTTCTCACATAAAGACACACTATTCTGGATCTTAAAACTTTTTTTAAGTTGTCTTTTAGTTCTACTTGCTACTTTCTAAGTACCTTATTGCTACAGCTTGTAAGAGTAGGACCTCTGTAATTCAGTATCAACACATTAATATAATATTAAAACACTATATTTTACTTCCTTTTAAAATTATTTGAAAAAGTATGATTTTATAAATGTCCAAAGGGTAATCCAAAAGACCACCCTAAAGCAACAGTTTGGAATAACAAGTATTCATTACATTTTTCAGAAGTTATAACATTACAAATTGTTATGTTATTTTCACAAAAGGAATGTCATTATGCTCATTACATTTAGTTTATTTTTTTTTCCTACAGATTAGTGGTTGCTCTTACAAGTGAAACAAAAACAAAAAATCCATCACCACTGTACGGACCAGTATCCTAAAGTTTTCATTGGTACTCCAAGAGCTAGCTTTCATACAGCTATGGGCAACTTTCAAAGCTGCCATAAATATTGATAGCTGGTCCCTCATGCTTTTGCCTGAAAGAGGCCTTTAGGAGAGCCTAGTGGATGGGAGAGACTACCTCAGAGAGGAGAGTAAAAAACAGCTCCAAAAAAGTGAGATTATAATAGCTAAAGGGCAACAGGAGATAAGAAGGTCTTTTACAAAGGGCTACCTTCCACAGTGTTGGAAAGGAATGAATCTCTTTAATAAGTGAAGGAGAGGCAAAGTCAGACTGTTAATTACTCTGAATGTTAAAAAATTAATCTCTGAGCTAAACATTGCATTTCACCCACTTGGTAATTAATTCAATTATTCAGGAGCTTGGGCAATGTAGATAATGAACATATAAAAAGGGTTGTATGAATAGTTAGCAGATAAGGGAATGGAATCTTGGGCCTGTTCATTAGCTCCATTTCAAAACAATTAGGAACGATCTGATGTGAACTAATCTTATGAAAAAAAGAATTATAACGTGTTAAATCTACATCATAGTTGAACACAGATAATGTTTAGTATTCCTGGTTAATTAACAGTTCTGTTATTTTGGCCTGCTTCTCAGGAATAGCTCATGAGTGATAGTCAAAATGTGAAATTTAGCCCCTCTGCTTTTTGGTTCTCAGTGCTTCTTAGCATTGCTGGGTCTCAGTGCTTCAGTGACTGTCAACGCCATCTGAGTGGATGAGCTGGGGCATCCCTGAGGGGTCTACCTCTGCATATATGCTGGCTACATCAACGCCAGGAGCATAACCCTCCTCTAGCACACTATGTACTGGAATACCTGAAATAACTTAGGCCCTTGTCACATGAGGGAAATGTTGTATACCTCCTCCTATAATTTCCATACCCCTGTTGTATTGGATTGCAGTCAAGTGATATATATATATATATATATATGAGTATGAACATCCCAAGCACTTTTAATGGCAGTGGTCTATTTCCTCTTATTTGAATCAATACGGCCAGCTACGCAATATTGCTGGTTTATTTACTCTCTATCCTTAATGGTCCATTTTATGACTTCAATTTATATAATTGAAAGGTATAATCTATCAAAAAATCTATGGATAAATTCACCCAATTATCAATACAAATACAAAAAAGCACACTCTTGGCAGTAAGGATGGCAGGCTCCACCTACACCTGGGATCTCCAAAGTACAGCCTGTGGGTCACATCCAGCCCACCTAGCCTTTTTATCAAGCCTGTCCATGTGCCCGGGCTGACAGGATTCCCTAGGGTCTAGGTTTTAAACCAGGGATGGGGTATTTTTGCCCATGGTATTTGGAATTAAGGAGGAAAACAGTCTCACAACTTGTGCAGCAAGAGTTTATATATTTTTGTTTAAAAGAAGTCCTACTGTGTTTAGTGAGTTTAAGAACATATTGTCAATTTTTGTCTACTTAGCCAAAAATAATAGAATGGGCCCTTTGTATGTACATTTGTACAGAACAGCCTCTTTTACTATCACAAGTAAATCAGTGTGCTACAACCACCCCGTATGTTAATTGAATACACAAGGTATTTCCGAAGAACTTGGATGATTTGCCAAGAAATGTGACATCATGAGTGAATGTCTTTGTGAGACTCCTCAGTGTGGTGTGTTCACATATGCAGTTTATCAAGCATATAAAAATCTTGAAACAAATGTATGGGTTACAAAGGCAATACCAACTATTTTGGAAAGACATTTTATAGAACAACTCTACGAAAAACTTATTGGGGACACACAGAAGACTTGAAACCTAACCCAGTTTAATAATATTTGTTGATTGCTTTTATTTGGTGTTTTTATCTAGAGAGTCCTGAGGGCAAGGAACGTTCTGGAAGCAGTGAAACTCAAGGCAATGAATGGTATTCAGAAAGATCTAGAACAGTGGTTTCTAATCCTAGATGCCTGTGCTGGCCAGGATTTCTGGGAGTTGTAGTCCAAAAACATCTGGGGACCAAGGTTGGGAACTACTGATCTAAAAGACTGAAGGGAGACCCCAAGGACATAAAAGGGGGAGCGAGGAAGCAGTAGGTGGGGGATTGCTGCTAATAGACATTGGAGAAGAAAGAAAAGGTGGAACAGGATGACAGACCTGGATGGAAGTGCTGGAGTGGCCACAGCTTGAACTGCCTAAAAAAGTACTGCAAGCCTCAAGCTTTAGTTGGCCTCAGAGGGGGCCTGAGCAGCCATCAGCAGAGCCCTCCCTTATCTGGCTCCTGCTGTGATGCAGCAATGATTGAGGTGCAGGCAATCCGGCAGATGACGTCCTCCTCCTGTAACAGAGGACAGAGACAAAGACAGTTTTAGGCCTCCAGAGAATTGTGTGGAGAAGATAAAATAACTGGTCCCCATGTTTGGACTTAGGGGCAGCCCAGAATTGGATTTACTGAGGTGGGTTAAAGGAGGGCTTGAATGGGTAAAGCAGTTTGGACTTATTTCATTAGTTTGGTTAATAAAGTTGAGTAAAAAAAAAAAGCTTTGACTTTCACCCTTATGTCAGGACTTGTGGGTCTTTTAATGCCCATTCTCCATGGAATACATGGGGGCACTTACAATTTTTTTGTAGTTAATGTTAACAATGTACAGTTTGGAAAAAAAAGACAAATATAAATCTTGTGATCTACATCACTGGTTCTTAACCTTGGGTTACTCAGGAGTTTTGGACTGCAACTCCCAGAAGCCTTCACCACCAACTGTGCTGACTGGGGTTTCTGGGAGTTGCAGTTCAAAAGCATCTGAGTAACAAAGGTTAAGAACCACTGATCTACATGCATGTGTGAAACACACTTTCTCTATTTCTCAGTGTATGTGGCTGGCTTAAAGGAGGATGGCCAGTTTATGTCATGCTTTCCCCCCAAATTGCTGCAGTGCTAGTAGTAGGCATCCTTCAGTCTCGAAAGACTATGGTATCGTGCTCTGTATGGAGGACTTGGAACAGCGTCTAGTGTGGCTGAGGAGGCCAATTCGAGAGTGACAATCCCTTCCACACTGGAGGCAAATCCAATCTGTCCCCTGTCCAGCTCCCTGGTTTTGCTTCCTTTGTGACTTCCTCTTTGCCTCAGCCTGCTGGACAAGGGTCTCTTCAAATTGGGAGAGGCCGTGATGCACTGCCTGCCTCCAGGCTGAACGATCAGATGTCAGAGTTTCCCATCTGTTGAGGTCTATTCCTAAGGCCTTCAGATCCCGCTTGCAGATATCCTTGTATCGCAGCTGTGGTCTCCCTCTGGGGCGATTTCCCTGCACTAATTCTCCATATAGGAGATCCTTTGGAATCCGACCATCAGCCATTCTCACAACGTGCCCAAGCCAGCGTAGACGTCGCTGTTTCAGTAATGTATGCATGCTGAAAATTCCAGCTCGTTCTAGGACTACTCTATTTGGAACTCTGTCCTGCCAGGTGATACCAAAAATCCGTCGTAGGCAACGCATATGGAAGGTGTTCAGCTTCCTCTCCTGCCGGGCACAAAGGGTCCAGGACTCGCTGCAGTACAGGAGTGTGCTCAGGACACAGGCTCTATAGACCTGGATCTTGGTATGTGTTGTCAGTTTCTTATTGAGCCATACTCTCTTTGTGAGTCTAGAGAACATGGTGGCTGCTTTCCCAATGCGTTTATCCAGCTCGACATCTAGAGAGAGGGTGTCAGAGATGGTTGAGCCAAGGTACACAAAGTCATGAACAACCTCCAATTCTTGTGTGGAGATGGTAATAGAGGGAGGTGAGTCCACACCCTGGCCCATGACTTGTGTTTTCTTCAGGCTGATTGTTAGTCCAAAGTCTTGGCAGGCCTTCCTGAAACGGTTCATGAGTTGTTGGAGGTCTTCAGCAGAGTGGGCAACAATGGCTGCATCGTCTGCAAAGAGGAAGTCCCTCATGCATTTCAGCTGGACTTTGGTCTTTGCTCTCAATCTAGAGAGATTAAAGAGCTTTCCATCTGATCTAGTCCGGAGATAGACACCTTCTGTTGCAGTTCCAAAGGCATGCTTCAGCATGACAGCAAAAAAGATCCCAAAAAGTGTTGGTGCGAGGACACAGCCCTGTTTCACTCCGCTTCGGATGTCAAAGGGATCTGATGTTGAGCCGTCAAAAACTACAGTGCCTTTCATTCCATCGTGGAAGGACCTGATGATGTTAAGGAGACGAGGTGGACATCCAATCTTGGGAAGTATTTTGAAAAGGCCATCCCTGCTAACCAAGTCAAATGCTTTTGTAAGGTCTATGAAGGCCACTAAGAGTGGCTGTTGTTGTTCCCTGCATTTCTCCTGCAACTGTCGGAGGGAGAATACCATGTCAGTGGTGGATCTATTTGCTCGAAATCCGCACTGTGATTCCGGATAGACTCTGTCTGCAAGCACCTGGAGCCTCTTCAGCACAACACGGGCAAGCAGCTTCCCTACAACGCTAAGAAGAGAGATACCACGGTAGTTATTGCAGTCACCCCTGTCACCTTTGTTCTTGTACAACGTGACAATGTTTGCATCCTTCATGTCCTGTGGTACTCCACCTTCCCTCCAGCAGAGACAAAAGATTTCATACAGTTCGGTGATGATGATCTCCTTACCGCATTTCAGCACTTCAACAGGGATGTTGTCCCTTCCAGGTGCCTTGCCAGAGGTGAGGGAATCCAAGGCCGCATTTATTTCTGCTAGGGTTGGTTCGCTGTCCAGCTCTTCCAAGACAGGCAGGCACTCAATGTTATTTAATGCTTCTTCGGTTACTACATTCTTTCTGGAATATAGCTCGGAGTAGTGCTGCACCCAGCGTTCCATCTGCTGTGCTCGGTCCTGGATGATCACACCTGTAGTAGACTTCAAGGGAGCAGATTTCTTCTGTAATGGACCTAAGGCCTGCTTGATACCATCATACATTCCTTTGATGTTACCTGTGTCCGCTGCTATCTGTATCTGAGAGGAAAGCTGAAGCCAGTAGTCATTGGAGCATCTCCTGGCAGCCTGTTGGACTTGGCTACGAGCGGCTCGAAGAGCTTGCAGGTTGTACTCGCTAGGACAGGCTTTGTATGCTGCTAGAGCTCTTCTCTTATCCTCAATGGCTGGCATTAACTCCTCCGAATGGGCTTCGAACCAGTCAGCCATCTTTCTGGTCTTCTTGCCGAAGGTGGACAAGGCAGTGTTGTAGACAGTGTTCTTGAAGTGTTCCCATCGTTCAGGTGCATTTACATTTGCTGGACCTGGAAGGGTTTCCTCGAGTGCTTGGGCAAATTCCTTCACTTTTCTTTGATCGCGAGTCTTGTTGATGTCAATACGTGGTCTTCCTTCCTTTTTCATGTGATACAATTTCTTTGTTCGCAGTTTTACTCTACTACACACCAGGGAGTGATCAGTATCGCAATCAGCACTCTGGTAGCTGCGTGTGATCGTAACACTAGGAAGGCTAGAACGTCTAGTGAGGATCAAATCGAGCTGATGCCAATGCTTGGATCTTGGATGTCTCCAGGAAACTCTGTGTTGCAGCTTCGTATTAAAGAATGTGTTGCTGACACAGAGACCATAGTAACAGCAAAACTCCAGTAAGCGTTGGCCATTTTCGTTCATCTTTCCAATGCCAAAACGGCCTAGACAAGTGGGCCAAGAATTGTGATCAGCACCAACTCTAGCATTAAAGTCTCCAAGAATGAACAGTGACTCTCTTTCAGGGACTTTTTTGATAGTAGCTGCCAGATCGTCGTAGAATTTGTCTTTCACTTCTGGAGTGGATGACAGTGTTGGTGCATATGCACTAATGAGGGTTACTGGTCCTGCTGATGAGTGGAGCTGCAGAGACAGGATTCTTTCACTCCCCACAGTGGGTGGAACAATGCATCTCAGGAGAGTGTTTCTGACTGCAAAGCCAACACCATATTCCCTGGTCTCATTCGATGGTTTTCCCTGCCAGAAGAATGAGAAGTTTTTTTCTTTGACAGATCCCGAGTCTGGCAGTCTTGTCTCTTGCAGGGCAACAATGTCCATCTGCAGTCTACTCAGTTCCATGTCAATGACAGCTGTCTTGCGCACATCGTCTATTTCTTGCAGGTCGTTAGGAAAGCCGTAGTCAGGAAAGCCAGGGGTCATTGTCCGTACATTCCAGGTGCCCAGCTTTAGGGCAGAAGTTTTCTTATGATTGTTGCATGGTGCACGGTTGTCGATCTGCTTGTCGGGTTTCACCCTAAACCCCACGCACCCCGTGAGGTTAACAGACCGTGGCGAGGTAGCACCTTACTGGCTGGGGGCTGCCCAGCTTAAGGCGGGCGGTATCTACCTAGTGAGGTGCAATGACCTCTCCCACCGTCAGAAGTAGCCCCTGGCGTCCTGCTCTACGCCAATTGAGCAGAGACTTATAACCGGTAACTGCTACTTCCCGTGTTGTTTCGACGCTGTATGCGAAGCTGGAGTGTCCTCTCCAGAGCACGAAGCCTGGGTAAAATAGTATGGAGGATAGGCTGTTACCCAAGCAGCAAATCCCCCCTCTCCACATCGCTGAAATGGTCCAGTGGAAAGGCAAGAGCCAATACAACTGGTTCCAGCAACGTCGCAGGAGTTGGCAGAATGAAAGAAAATGCCTCCGGGACTCCGGCTCCGGATTTTGCCTCGAGGTTATCTCGAGGTTATCTCCTGAAGCCCTTTCCATAAGTGGATATAGCCACAAGGCAGTGGAGGTTTAAATTCGGAGTGGTCCTTCTCCTAGATGGGCTGCCTTCCAGGGCTGACGAGCCCCACCTACCCGGCCTGTGCTAACCTATTCACTTTTAGTTAGCAGTGCTAACCTATTCACTTTTAGAAGTGAATCTCCATGAAATCCTAAGATTCACAAATGTTAACACCATATTTAAGTTCCATGCTTAATTTGATTGTAAGGACCATCTAATTGTGTAAGCAATCTGATGCAAGCTGTTTGTCCCAATCTTGCTGTGCATATCTTTGTTCTGAGGTTTTTTTTATTGATCTTGCAAGTTCAGCAATGCAGACTGTTCCTGCAGCATTGCTAGAAATGCAGCAGTGGAATTAAGTAAAAGCTAGGACTGCCAAGAAACTGCTATAAAAATGCAGACTGCAGCAGGGAGAGAATTTCACAACATAAATTCCTGGTTCCTGAAGAGTGAAGAATCTCTCAGGAGGTAAAGAATGAGGGAATTATTGTGACTTCTCTGGTGCCTTGTCTTATTCATTTGGCAATTTATCCAGAACAATGAATGTGTTAGAAATATACCTTACCCGCTACTGGAATGTAATTTTTCTCAGTTGGAGGAAGACTATTTGTGCCAGTTGCAGCTGATTATCATGGGGCAAAAAAAGAAGATAATCTTTAGCTGCAGAGAAAGAGGTTTAAGATAAGCATTAGGAAGAGCAGTTTAGTATGCAAATGAGTTCCCCAGGAAGGTTACGAGACCATTTTTTCTTGGAGGTTTTCCGCAACAATAAAATATGTACTCTTATTTATTAGGGATTTTTAGAAAGCAATTCCCTCCCTCATATTTTTGTGTTGAGCTGAGTTTGTAAATATCAGATGAAATTATGTGAAACAGGAACATTTTGATTTTGTCATCAGAGTAGTCATGTTGTGGGTACTTTAATATTTGATATGTGGTACAGTTATTACCCTCATTTAACAAAAGAATGGTGCTCTTTCCCTATTACTGAGGACAGTGGTTCAAACAGTAAAAATATGAAAGCACATTTTCTTATAGAACTCTCAATCTGATTGAGTGGATTTATTATGTGTATTTGTGTGATGTTTCAAGCAGAAAATGTATGTGGTTTGTTTTGATTTGTTGGTATTTTACAGGGATTTCCCACAATATCTCTGTCCACTGGTAATTCTCTCATATTTTGCCATTGCTGCTTTCATCATTTTTCTTCACAGAGCTGTAAGGTAGGGCTGCTCAAGCAAGTTAATTTTTTTAAAATACTGAAACTGGTCTGTAGATGTATAGAACATATGCGTACCTTGAACTTATTTTTGTAGGTGATCTGCAATAAATATGTTTCTATGTGTTTTAACAAAGTACTCATTCACTCATATAACAAAGGATGTTGGGCAAACAAACATGAATTGGAAAGCCTGGTCAGAGAACTACCTTTTGTCCTTTTAAGGAGAAAGGTGGGGTTAAAATATTTTAAATTAAATAAATAAACAAACCATATAACTTAACTATGGTAGCTTTCTTCTTGAATGTTAAGGATGACTGATCTTGTTGAATTGCATGATTGGAAGGCAACTGAGTTCCATAAACCCAGGATTTTTCATATTCAAATAATCTTATATCTCAGTGATTTCCAAATAGTCGATTGGCAGATGAACATCTAGAGGCAGTTTGTGATTCGAGGAAGAAGGCACCTGGCCCCTCAAAATGTGGAGTTGAGATCTTGAGATGCTTGTTTTAGCACTCAAAGGTTCCTTGAAATATAAAGATCAATTGATAAAATGTTTTGTAGAAGGGAGTCAAACTGGCCAAACATACAACAAGCAATGACAAAAATTCACTTTCAGGGCTCCATAATAACACTTTTGAGAAACCCTGCTATAGTATATTTTCACCTATAATAGAAGATTGTGTGCTTATGCTTCTTCAGTATATTCTTCCATACAGAGAGTTCAAGGACAACCACGGTTACTCAGGACCAGAAATATCTGTAAAATAAAGAAAACCATTCACAGTGGAATACCATACAAACTTACATGTAAATAATAATTCATGAACTGAAGGGCCTTTCTCCAAGTGGATATGTATAGGTGTGCGCTTCTTTGTTTGCCAAGTGGTAATGTAAGCTAGACTCTAGTATCACTGAGCTCAGTAAGTTCCAAGTGGGGTCAAGGATTTTCAGTGCCTGTTCTGGTCCTGTTGGAGAAATTGTGTCTTCTTGTCAGGGTCTGGGTTGTACACAACTGCCTTCAACATCAGGGGCAAGGGCACCAGGACCCAACCAACAGCACAGAGGGCCAAGCCCAAACTCACACATGACCAACTAGCCAGGATAGGGGCACAGGAGCAGAGACCAGAACACCAGGACTGGAAACAGGCCACAGGAATGGGGGGGGGGGCACACAGTCAGAGCAGGGAGAAGAATGCAGGGTCAGGAATACCAGAGTTCAGAGCACAAATGGAAACCAGAGGAGGCACACCAGGGCTCAAAAGCACAAGAACACCAGAGCACAACCAAAGACTATGGGAGGAAGAGTTCTTCCTTAAGTAGGCATTCCCTCAGGATTCCTGCCTGCTGCTCTGGCCGGGCCTGATCCTGCAAACACCATCCTTCCTGGGACCAAGCTGGCCCCGATCCTGCATCTGCCAGGGCAGTGGTGCAGGGGAAGCCCTGCTGCCACCCAGATCCTGACACTTTTCCAGCTTGTCTTCTAAACAGTTTATAGACATCCATATATTATGGATTAGAACCCCCAGAATCCCTTGTCATTGGTCATCTTGGCTGGGCCGTTTGGAAGCTGAAGTCTGAACAAGATACCCCAGTACTGTTCTGAGCCTTCTACTGTAGCTACTCTGTTGTGAGTTAATCAGGCAACACAGGCCATATATGATAATAATACAAATTCTCCTTCACACATAATGAATTGGTCAACATATGAATATTGTGCATTTCTCTAGAGGAACTCTTTGTCCATCAGTTGTCAGTGGATCAGAGGGAGTCTAGGTAGTAGAGATTATGAATTCTACTAATTGACTTTGACTGTCCCAGTGCCTGGCCATTGGCCAACAGGCATAGAAGGTGCTAGCAACTCGGTCAAACTGGCAAGTGTGTTAAACCATGCTTTAGATGTTAGGGAATTTACCAAAGGCAGTACCTGGATTATCATTATCTGCAAACTCCCAACTCTCCAAATAAATTCTGACAGCTTCCCAGGTGAAATAAAATCTATCTTTGCACATAGTTAAGGCATCCGAAGAGGCAGAGGAACTCGAGACCAAATTGCTAACTTGCACTGGATTATGGAGAAAGCCAGAGAGTTCCAGAAAAATATCTACTTCTGCTTCATTGACTATGCAAAAGCCTTTGACTGTGTGGACCACAGCAAACTATGGCAAGTTCTTAAAGAAATGGGAGTGCCTGACCACTTTATCTGTCTCCTGAGAAACCTATATGTGGGACAGGAAGCAACAGTTAGAACTGGTCATGGAACAACTGAGTGGTTCAAAATTGGGAAAGGAGTACGACAAGGCTGTATATTGTCCCCCTGCTTATTTAACTTATATGCAGAATACATCATGCGGAAGGCTGGACTGGAAGAAACCCAAGCCGGAATTAAGATTGCCGGAAGAAATATCAACAACCTCCGATATGCAGATGATACCACTCTGATGGCAGAAAGTGAGGAGGAATTAAAGAACCTTGTAATGAGAGTGAAAGAGGAGAGTGCAAAAAACGGTCTGAAACTCAACATCAAAAAAACTAAGATCATGGCCACTGGTCCCATCACCTCCTGGGAAATAGAAGGGGAAGATATGGAGGCAGTGTCAAATTTTATCTTCCTGGGCTCCATGATCACTGCAGATGGAGACAGCAGCCCTGAAATTAAAAGGCGCCTTCTTCTTGGGAGGAAAGCGATGACAAATCTTGACAGCATCTTGAAAAGCAGAGACATCACCTTGCCAACAAAAGTCCGAATAGTCAAAGCTATGGTTTTTCCTGTCATGATGTATGGAAGTGAGAGCTGGACCATAAAGAAAGCAGACCGCCGAAGAATTGATGCCTTTGAATTGTGGTGCTGGAGGAGGCTCTTGAGAATCCCCTGGACTGCAAGGAGAACAAACCTATCAGTTCTAAAGGAAATCAACCCTGAATGCTCACTTGAAGGACAGATCCTGAAGCTGAGGCTCCAGTACTTTGGCCATCTCATGAGAAGAAAAGAGTCCTTGGAAAAAACCTTGATGTTAGGAAGGTGTGATGGCAAGAGGAGAAGGGGACGACCGAGGATGAGATGGCTGGACAGTGTCTGCGAAGCAACCAACATGAACCTGACACAACTCCGGGAGGCAGTAGAAGACAGGAGGGCCTGGCGTGCTCTGGTCCATGGGGTCACGAAGAGTCGGACACGACTAAACGACTAAACACACAAGGCATCCTACTTTTTTAGCTGAGCACTTAAGTTTGTCTCTTCACACCTGGCTTGTGCTCTCTGTATCTCTTTTCATATCCCCCTCTTCAATATACCTTTTAATTCCCTCTTCAAAATGAAGGTCCTTTTCAAAGTTGTTCTTTAATTCTTCTCTGCCACTCTATAAGGTAAAGGTAAAGGTTCCCCTTGACAATTTGTCCAGTCGTGTTTGACTCTAGGGGGCGGTGCTCATCCCGCTCTTCAAGCCATAGAGCCAGCGTTTTGTCTGAAGACAATCTTCCGTGGTCACATGGCCAGTGCGACTTAGAAACGGAACGCTGTTACCTTCCCACCGAGGTGGTCCCTATTTATCTACTCGCATTTGCATGCTTTCAAACCACTAGGTTGGCGGGAGCTGGGACAAGCGACGGGCGCTCACTCCGTCACGTGGATTCGATCTTACAGCTCAAGATCTATAGACCTTACAGCACAGAGGCTTCTGTGGTTTAGCCCGCAGCCCCACCACGTCCCTGTATACTTACTGCTTTGTACCTCCACAGAAGCTTGATTTCTACCTCTTTTCTCCGTTTCCTTACTTGGAGTTCAGATTTTAAAAAGACAATGGTCACATAACAAGAAAGATGTGATTTTTGCACCTTAGAACATCAGTATAAAGTGCCCCTCTCTAGTCAACCTCCTTCTATAACTGGGTGCTTTTAATAACAGTGACTGCAGTTAATCAGCAGACTTAATAGACAGCAGAACAGGCTGGATTGTGTCTGAGCTGAGCCTGCAATCCTGGCACAAAAGCTAGATTGAAGGGGTGGTTGGGGGGATGTTTTTGCTATTGGAGTCTGAAGTGAACCATCCTGCCTTTCAGAAACTTCGCTCTCCCTCTTAAATAATTAATAATTAACCAGCTGAGGAATCCATACCAGTGATATCTGGTAATAGAACCATTCAGGTTTGAGTTTCCCATCTAGCCCTATATATGTATAGTTTATTTGGAGTTATGTTGTGGGAGAAAGTTTCTTTCTTTCTTTCTTTCTTTCTTTCTTTCTTTCTTTCTTTCTTTCTTTCTTTCTTAATGATGGAAGTAGAAAGCAGGTTTAATTGACTTGTGATTTGTAAGCAGATCTGTTTTATATTTGCAATGAAATCTGCAGAGAGAAAGGCTTTGTTTTGCCTGAAAGCAAGAGTACCTTTGGGTTGGGAATTAGACAAGCAGCCGCTGCTTTTGAGCTGGGAAGAAATCCACTGTATCTCTTCTGGTGATTTATTTGAGATGTAAGCCAAGATTAGGGAAAAGAGAATAAAAACTGGTGGCTGGAGGATGTTTAGTTGCCCTTGGGTTACTTTGGGGCTGGGATGTTGTCTGGGTGAAGTGCTTTGAGCTCCCCTGGCTGTTTCCGAGTCACAAGTCTCCTCCCTATGTAAATAAGCATGACATATGCCTCTGCTTACTCTAAGCCGGAGAGGGTCAGAAAGTGGGTGGAGGCTGATCACAGCTTCTGTCGTGTGTTCATGAGTGTGTATGTAGCGAGTGACATTCAGCCTCTCTGTGGTGGAGTGTGTATGTATCGTGCATGCTGACAATGACTGCCCACTCGGAGTTCTGCATTATTGCCCAGTGAGAGAGAGGAAACTGCAAGGTAGCCAAGCCACCTTGCGCAGTACAATGGGGGGACAGCTAACCAGAAGCACGCTATATGGTAAGGAGCTGGCCAGCAGCAATGATGTTTAGACAGCAAATTCTTAATGTTGGGTAGATTGCTTGCCCTTTGCCTGACCTTTCTGCAGCAGGGAACAATATGGCTCAGAAAGGTAAGTGAAGTACAGTAACAGAGCTGCAGAGTTATACCGGCTTCTTGTTCTGCCCATTTTCCTCTTGTTTTTTTTTTTTAAAGGCTTCTTATGAGATGTTTTAATTTAAAGCCGACTCCTTAGAGAGATGTGTGTGTGTGTGTGTGTGTGTGTGTGTGCTTGTGCTTGTGCTTGTGCCTGCGTGCACAAACTCACTTTATCTAATCTCATTCCATATGTTGCTTTTTATTTTATTGCTTTGGACAAATATTTGTCTACAGTGCTTCCTGCACTGACAGATGCTCTGCAAGGGGGGAAAAAGAAAGAGAGAAAAGAAAAGAACATTATGTGGAAAAGAACCTTGTATAGTGTTGACAGCAAGGCAAGACAGTTTCAAAAAAGCATCTAAGGAGGTGTTGATTTAAATAAATGGATCAATGTTCCATCTTTTAACATTCCCCCCCCCCCAGTAGTGAGATGCTGCTCTGTGTGTATTTCTGTGTGACTGTATTTGGTTTGCAGCACTGCTGGAGGCTTGAAAAGGTTGCTTCATTGTAAACCCATTTAGTACAGTATGCTGCATGGCTTTGTAGTATAATAGAATGCATGAGCAGAGAAGATGCAGTATTGCAGGGTTCTGGGCAGAATGATACTGAGGGGGGGAAATTCTTTAGAACAATGGGCAAAGTTCTGTGATCTCTGCATGCTTTTAAAAGCTGATTTAGTTAAATAGATCTGCTTGTGGAAAAAAAATCCTGCCAAAATTTCAGTACATTGATTTCATCGAGAGTTAATCATATAGTTAAATTTGCCCCATTGAATTTTGTGTAGCTGAACAGCACTTAACACTGATTGAATGATGCCTGATGTATTTAACCTAGTTAATCTACCAGCTTACTGTTTTCCTTTAGTTTATTAATATTGTGTTTTTAGAAATCATGTAATATGCCTTAGCAGGAGTATTCCAAACACCTTCAAATGAGTAATATAAAATAGTAGCTTCACTTTAGAAAACTGTATCTTGATATACAAATTGTGATAGGGTTTATGATATATAATTTGATTTCTAAAATGAAATGCTTACATCTGAGATGTTCATACTCATTTTTTTCCTATACTGTAGTTCCTTACAATTTTCAAATGGTAATTCAACCAACGATCTTTTTTGTACATTACACTTGAGTTCTCACTGGAATAAAATTGTTTATTCTCAGTTTATTACTAGACTTCAGAGACCAATTTGTGCCCCCCCCACAGTACATCACATGTCTCATAGTGTTTGCAAAATGATGTTAATGCATTATCATAACAAAATGTGAGAAATCTAGTCAAAAGTATTGGACTTCCATCAGCTGTTTAAGTTCTAGTCTTTTATGAACTTTGGATAGCAGAATCTGGATGAAGAAATATGTTAATGGGTCTATGTAAATGTATTTCTATAGTTTGGAATGCAGCCAGTTGCTTTTTCTGCATAGTAAGATCTTCAGCATTTTTATTTTATTTTGATATTAGAAGAGAATAAAAACTTACATTAGGAAAAAAGGAAGTGGAAAGCCCTAACTGGATTTCATAAGCCCTGAAACTACAGTGAGAGTATTGTTAGGTTAAGAAAAACTGAAAAACCACTGGCTTCATACTGGTCATTACAAACACGCATGCTTGAAATAAAAAGAAAACGGGAAACTTCAAACGGCAGGAACGGATGTTATAGATAACGTATCAGTAGAGTTGAAAGCATACTGTATTACTGTAACTGTTAAAGAGATATGATTCATGCATACTTTTTTGGATTTGAGAAATCAGACTTCAGAAGAACCCCACACTCAAGGCTCAAAGACCAATCACAAAACAAAGTAAGCTAATTTGCAAAGTCTGGGTAGTGAGAGAAGTTCCTTCTGTGACACACAATCTTTTTAATGATTTTCCTATTCTGCTCATATGCTATTTGTAACACCTGTCATCTGGGTATCAAAGCAATAGTACTGAGAATGATTCAGTGAAGGAATGAGAAACTTAGCTGACTCGAAATCATAGTTGGATGTGCTTTGGAAGGCTGTCTTGTAATTTATCTTTTGAGTGTTTCCACTGTGGCTGCTTAGTGAATTTGATATATGGTCTTCCCCTATCTTTTCCCTTATCTTTACTGAGGTGAGTGTAGGAACTGCATGGACTGGCCCTCCAGTGTTACACCAACCGCCTGTCCCAGAAGTCTTGACAGTATGAAGGCCGATTGTCATATCTTGAGCCATGAAGAGACTTTTCTTAGATTTGTTTGCTGTGTAACCTGGATTTGCAGAGTTTGGGGCTGGTTTCATTTGATACATGTGTTTAGGTTTGTTTGTTTCATTGGTTTGCACTGTGGGGATCTTTCTGTAATGCATCTGGTTTCTCCTTTGTGCTCTGCAGAAATTCAGGAGACATTCTCCTTCTGAGTTATGGAGATTGACCAATTCCTGATTGGTGTTCCTGGTTGTTGTTTTTCCCCCCCAATCTCTTTCTATCATCTCTGTCTTAAATCAAACCATTATAGAAGTAAAAATCATAGTGACCTCCAAAGGCATCAATGATGGTGATTTGTAACATGATAGTCATGACAAAACACATGTTAAAATAGCAATAGTTCTAGGAATTGCAGACAGGCCTATGCTGGTGGGTTGTATTTGGGTGAGATGCCCTTTCATTGGCACTTCTGTTTTGTTTTTATTGTTGTGTTTTGATATATACCCTCTCCTTCCCCACTCCCCACCCCCAAAAAATCAGGATTGGAGAACTTGAAGATCTTGACTATAATTCTTGAAAAGTTTAGCCATAGCATATGATAGAAGATTGCCCAATACTGGAACGGGTTAGGTTTGAGAGTACTGAATTGCACAAATCAATGTATGCTTACTTGGAAATAAAGCCCACTATATATGGTGGTGATGGCTTATTAGGGGGAATTGCACCTTAAATAATCTGAATGTAACAGTATTTGGGAATGCAACCTAAGTTTGAGTTCTGTGTATTATACACAGGGCTGTTTAGACTAATATAAACTATTCAAGTTTAGTGCCGGTTGAAGTGGTGCTTTTCATATGGAATGTGTATGAATGACTGTATTTTGCCAGCAAGAATTGGGCTGCAATGGTTGCTTTCTTGGGATCACCAAGTAGTTAGATAACTCCTTCTTTGCAACTCCCTGTGGTTTTTCTATTTATATTTTAAAATTTAGTTTATTTAAGCAATTGTGACAGAGATTTGAAACATTACATGCATGTATGTAAATGGAATTAGAATGTATTTAAATGGGACATGTAGTATTTTTGCTACAGCTGCATTTTTAGCACTCATAGTAAATGTAAACCATTATCTACATATGAGCTAGCTTTCTATGTCTCTAGCTCACATGAAGAACATAAATGCACATTCCTGGTACCAGAGAGGTGTTCTTCATACACTATTTGTGTTACAATAACCATATTGCTTCTTTATATTCTGCTGGAGTATCATTTTTGCAAATAAAAGGAATAGTCAAGGAACTTAATTTGTTCTTCTTCCCATCAGTGAATTGACTTGTGTTCTAAAATTTGCTCGATGAGTAATTTTTATGGACATAACTAAAAGATACCTAATTGTTCTTGTTACTTACTATATGGCTTTGTAATTAATAGACATATGCAGCACTTACTGAGTGTGATGTATTGGGCAAAATTCTGTTGCTTAGTGTAATAAATTGCACTAGAGTAGCCCATTTGAATCAATGGAATTTATGGAGGAGTTGACTCACCAAAGCCCCATTGATGCAATATGCCCACTCTAGTCAATTTACTACACTAAGTAACAGGATTTTTGCCATTATCTCTTTATATTAATATAGGTTCTCTTGAGACAGCAGAACATGTGGATAAATTGTTAATATATTTCAATGTTGTGATAATACTACCTATTATTATTACTCATACAATTCTTTGCTGTTTTGTAGTCTAATTTCAACAATATCCTGTATATTTTGGACATGATGCCTTTTGTTTATATCTAATATTTTTCCCAAAATAAAGTTTCTCAATTAGCTGAAATCTTACGTCTTTAAATTTTTCAAGATAAGAACTTTTTTGAAATAATTTATTTTGCGATGTACAAAAGGTGCCAGATCCCATATATAGTGAACCTAGTGGCTCACCATGCA
This sequence comes from Pogona vitticeps, assembly GCF_051106095.1. NCBI lineage: Eukaryota > Metazoa > Chordata > Lepidosauria > Squamata > Agamidae > Pogona > Pogona vitticeps. The sequence goes on from NC_135785.1 coordinate 56,250,143, forward strand.
AATCTGTGCATTTTTATTCAGAAGTTACTGTTTCTGAGTTTGGCGAGGTTTCCTCCATGATAGGTAAGTATCACTTTTGAGTAGCTGTGGATAGAATTGTATTGTTAGATACTGAATGGTGACTCTCCATGCACCTTGGATGACGTTAAGCAACTCACTGTTTTCTCACTCTCACTGTCCTTGTCTCCATACAATATCTTGCAGATCTATTGCAGATTATTAAAAGTACAGGAAATGTACTTGAACATTTCATACAGTAAGTGAAATGCTGTATGAAAGCCTCTTTCTTTTTCTCTTGCCATGACTGATTCATTAACTGTAACAGCAGTTGCACAATTGAACATGAGTCTGAATCAAAAGAAAAAAAATCTAGAATGCTCATGTGATTGGCCCCATATATGATCTTTTCTTCTAGGGTTGCCACAGATTGCAAACTATCCCTCTACTATCCTCTGTGAGAACACAGCATAAAGATTGAAATAATAGGTTAGTAGTACATTATCACTGAGTCAGAAGGTGCTGTATTGTGGAAGAGACTTGGAGTCAGTGGAGGTTTACATGAATGGAAGAAGGGAGGTGAACCCCACCCCCCAATTTCCCCATTCTCCTTGCAACCATTTTGCCACTATCTGTGCTATTTGAAAGGGTCCTCCAACTCTCCAGAGCATGTTTTCAGGTCTGTGGTGAGCCAGCATTGGCAGCTGAATCCTGAAAGCACCCCAATCTGTGAGCGGATGACATCAGATTATTTTGGTGATAAGACCGAAAATACAAAAAGCAAGAAAAAAAGATTGCCCCCCCCCAAAAAAAAGATAGCAGAGGATCTCTCCAAACTGATGGCTCAGCATTAAAATGTCAAATGTATCAGTGCATAACTATAAAGTTATGAACAAAATGTCCTACCTTCACCTAAAAAGTGATGTGATGTGAGCTGAAGATTACTAACCAGGAAAGGGATTTAGAAGTCGCAGCAGATACTTCAATGAAAACATTAACATACTGTTAAGTAAAAGGTTAATTCCATGTTGGGAATAATTAGAAAAGAGGTAAAAAAGAAATGATGTGCACATTTCTGATGGGACCAGTTTTCCTTCCTTCTATCACAGTACTGAAATCCAGGGTCACCTAATGAAACTGAATTGTAGAAAATTCCAAACAGAAAAAGGAAATACTTTGCGCCCCCCCCAATAGTGAAATTATGGGATTTGCATTTACAGGATATGGTGATGGCCACTGACACAAATAGCCATGTAAAGATATGAGACAGACTCATACAGAGTGAAATGATCAATGGCTATGGCCAAGATCCTGTTTGTGTAACTTTATTTGTTACATGCAGATGATGTCATTAGCTGGAGCTTCTAAAATCTATTTTAAATTAATTTTAATGCTGCACAAATTTACACAGGCAGAATTTGGACTTATGCATACTTCCTTCAAGAGCAATGGCAGGACCCTAGGAAACAGCAACAGGAGAGGATATTGCTCTCATGTTCTGCTTGTGAGTATCCCATAGGCATGTAGTTGGCCAGTGTGGGAAATACGATGCACTATTTCTAGTCCAACAGGGCTGCTCTTATGTTTTTAAACCAGTTGATAATGCTGACGGTGATGGTGAATACCAGGTGCAGAAGTTGGATTTGGAAATTGACTCTCAGGTAATTAGTTGTCAATATGTCAATGAGACCTAACCAGGAGGCCATCTAGAAAGAAACAAAAATGAAGATGCCCATTAGTTTTCTAAGAAGGTCCTCTTTCTTTGAATGGAAGAAAGGACTATGATCGTGAAAAGACTTCACATGCGATCAGGCAGATGTAACAGCAATTGGCAGAAAGGAATGGTGAGGCTTGTTTTCCATCGGAAGGCACAGCACACTGCTATTATACCATTTATGGTAACTGGTTACTAGTTATTGTTCAGTATAACAGCTGTCCATAGTAAACATCTACTATATAAATGGAGTGCAATGTAATGGGATTGAGAATAACATAAAGGGAAGCACAACCAGTTTTCAATAGCGACAGGAATAGACACCAAGGTTTTTGTTTCTCTTTTCTGTATTTTTAGTCACAAGACTAGATTATTTTTCCCTGAGAGTGAAAAAGACAATTCTGAAAACGTTAGTTGTTTCCTTCTGTCAAATTTGTTGTGTGCTCCTCTTGTTCTGTGCTTGTGGTGGGTTGATTTTTGTACAGGAAGGATCTGATAACCATGTGTCACAAAGGCTCCTGCTAATGTGATCTATGATGTGCAATACATTGGGACTACAGCTCCCATAATGCCAGAACCTGTTTGTGTTCCTGATAAGTATCCAGGCTAGGGTATTTTGAGAACTATGGCTCAAAACAGGACTGTCTCCAAAGCTCTGAAACACATGCAACGTGCCCCTCTGTCAAAAGTCATTAGTTTTTTATTTGTACTGTAGTGCATTTATACTGTATTCTAGAGCCACAAAGGTAGTGTATAACAGATCAGAAACCAAAACAACAATAAAACCTCAAAACATAATGAAATGAAACAAGAATCATTAAATGGCAACAAAAACAGCACTGTGAATAGAACAATTTGAAAGGCTGGCTGAAAGAAATAGTTTGATGCCTTTCCTAAAAGCAGAAAAAGCAGGATGGATTCACACTTTTGAAGAGAGTATATTGCTCAATTTCAGACTAATGGTGTGAACACAAGGGGAAATAGATTGCAATTTGACCCACTTGTGGAGCAGTACAGTGTGATCTCTTTCCCAGTGATCACACATCACACAGGCAAATGGGCTCCAGCCTGACCCCGATCCATGCCCAAGCTGATCAGGTGTAGGGCTTCTACTTCTAGGGGGTGGGCAAGAGCAATTTCCCAGCAAAATGAAGGGTTCCTTTAAGGGAGATCGCTCCTATTAAAGCTACCCTTTTCGGTGCAATCAGGCATGTACCTTTGCAGCTTTCTGATCGTACCTTAATATAGGAGGAAGCTCTTTTATGAGAAGAAGCAGAGGCCATATTCAAGAAGGACCTATTTTGCAAATATGTTAGATAGTTAAGCCATATTATTTTACCCAGGCTTCGTGCAGATCTCACAATGGCCTTTGACTTGGTTAGCAAGTATGGCCTTTTTAAAATCCTTCCCAAGATTGGATGTCCACCTCGACTCCTTAACATTATCAGGTCCTTTCATGAGGAAATGAAGGGCACTCTAGTTTTTGATGGCTCAACATCAGATCCCTTTGACATCCGAAGCAGAGTAAAACAAGGCTGTGTCCTCGCGCTGACCCTGTTTGGGATCTTTTTTGCTGTCATGCTGAAGCAGGCCTTTGGAACTGCAACAGAAGGTGTCTATCTCCGGACTAGATCAGATGGAAAGCTCTTTAATCTGTCTAGATTGAGAGCAAAGACCAAAGTCCAACCGAAATTTATTTATTTATTTATATATATATATCCCGCCCATCTGGTCTGGTCGACCACTCTGGGCAGCTTCCAATAAGGTGTATACGATAAAAGATAAGAATTTTACAAACAGTCCATAACACATACAACAATAAAACAAATAATAAATGAAAGAAAAAATAAAGAAAGAATTAAATATTGACAGGAGGGAAGGCCTGAACATACAACCATGTTTTTAGTTGACTCTTAAAAGTGCCCAGTGTAGGGGCCGCACGAATAACCGGAGGAAGGTTATTCCAGAGGTGAGGAGCCACTGCTGAGAAAGCCCGGTTTCGTGTCCTTTCCTTCCGGGACTCCCTCGGCGTTAGGCTCCTCAGCCTCACCTCCTGGCTCATGCAGGTGATCCAAGTAGATCTAGGTGGGAGCAGGTGTTCCTCCAAGTATCGGGGTCCTAAACCGTTTAGGGCCTTATATGTAAGCATTAACACTTTGAAGTCAATACGGAAACGGATGGGCAGCCAGTGCAGCATGGCCAGAGTAGGAGAGATATGTTGCCATTTTCTCACTCCAGTAAGGAGTCTGGCCACCGCATTCTGCACCACCTGAAGTTTCCGCATCAACTTCAAAGGGAGCCCCACGTAGAGTGCGTTACAGTGGTCTAATCTAGAGATTATGAGCGCATGTACTAAGGTAGTGAGCGCCCCCATGTCTAGGTAAGGTCGCAGCTGGGCAATCCGCCAAAGGTGGAAAAAGGCGGTGCGGACTACTGATGCCACCTGTGTTTCCATGGTGAGCGTCAGGTCCAGGTGTACCCCTAGGCTGCGGACCCCACTCTTCGCGGCCAGGGCCACCCCCCCAAACATAAGGGAGTTTCCCAAGCCACCATCCACAGGGCCACCCACCCTCAGAACTTCCATCTTGTCCGGGTTCAGCCTCAGCCCGTTCTCCTGCATCCATTGCAGTATGGCCCCCAGGCAGCGCTGGAGGGACAGGACGGCATCACCTGCATTTGGTGAAAAGGAGATGTAGAGCCGGGTGTCATCAGCATATTGATGACATGATGCTCCACACCCCCTGATGACCCCACCCAGCGGCCTCATATAGATGTTAAACAGCATTGGGGAAATAATCGACCCCTGTGGAATCCCACATTTGAAACTCCACGGGGCCAAAATACTCTCCCCAAGCTGCACTCTCTGGGGGCGGTCCTCCAAGAAGGAATGGAACCAGGCCAGAGCCAAGCCACTGATACCCAACTCAGAGAGCCTCCCCAGGAGGATACCGTGGTCAACGGTATTGAAGGCCGCCGAGATGTCGAGGAGGACCAACAAAGATATTTTACCCCTGTCGGCCTCCCTCAACAAGTCATCGTACAGGGCGACCAGTGCCGTCTCTGTACCGTGGCACGGCCTGAAGTCCAACTGAAATGGATCCAGGGCATCTGTTTCATCCAGATGTGCCTGAAGCTGGTCAGCCACCACCCTCTCGACCACTTTGCTCATGAAAGAAACATTGGCGACGGGCCTATAATTGCCAATTTCGTCCGCCGCCAAATTAGATTTCTTTCTTATGGGCCTAATGAGTGTTTCCTTGAGGGCAGAGGGAAACCTGCCCTCAAGGAAATGCGGGATTTCCTCTTTGCCAATGATGCAGCCATTGTTGCCCACTCTGCTGAAGACCTCCAACAACTCATGAATCATTTTAGCAAGGCCTGCCAAGACTTTGGACTAACAATCAGCCTGAAAAAAACATAAGTCATGGGCCAGTGTGTGGACTCACTTCCCTCTATTACTACTTCCACACAAGAATTGGAGGTTGTTCATGACTTTGTGTACCTTGGCTCAACAAACTCTGACACTCTCTCCCTAGATGTTGAGTTGGATAAACGCATTGGGAAAGCAGCTACCATGTTCTCTAGACTCACAAAGAGAGTATGGCTTAATAAGAAGCTGACGGCATATACCAAGATCCAGGTCTATAGAGCCTGTGTCCTGAGCACACTCCTGTACTGCAGCGAATCCTGGACCCTTTGTGCACGGCAGGAGAGGAAGCTGAACATCTTCCATATGCGTTGTCTCCGACGCACATTTGGTATCACCTGGCAGGACAACGTTCCAAATAGAGTCCTAGACCGAGCTGGAATTTTTATCATATATACATTACTGAAACAGTGATGTCTACGCTGGCTTGGGTACATCGTGAGAATGGCTGATGGTCGGATTCCAAAAGATCTCCTGTATGGAGAATTAGTGCAGGGAAATCGCTCTAGAGGGAGACCACAGCTGCGATACAAGGACATCTGCAAGCGGGATCTGAAGGCCTTAGGAATGGACCTCAACAGATGGGAAACCTTGATGTCTGAGCGTTCAGCCTGGAGGCAGGCGGTGCATCATGGCCTCTCCCAATTTGAAGAGACACTTGTACAGCAGGCCAAGGCAAAGAGGCAGTCCCAAAACGAGCAAAACCAGGGAGCCAGGGGACAGGGGACAGATTGGATTTCTCTTCAGTGTGGAAGGGGACAGGGGACAGATTGGATTTCTCTTCAGTGTGGAAGGGATTGTCATTCTCGAATTGACCTTCTCAGCTACACCAGACGCTGTTCCAAGACCTCCGTACAGAGCACGTTACCATAGTCTCTCGAGACTGAAGGATGCCTACAGAAGTGCTGAGTACCCAGATTGTGGGGGTGTGGGTGTGGGGTTGTATAGCTTGCATAATTAAATTGCAAATCACCCAGCAAGTGCTTTAAGCACTCTGGGGCAGTATATAAGCCACACACTTTGCTCTTTTTTTAAAAAAGCCATTTAATGTGGGGAAAATTTATGCTGTTATGCTGTTACAATGTATATGTCTGTGGCAGTAGCAAATGTATATCTATGACAATGGCAGGCCTCATGCTAAAACTGCAAGTCACTAGTTTCCAGTAAGGATGATCATTAACCTGCTGTCTATTGTCTCTGGATAATGTAGTTAAAGTGTTCGTGTATTCAGGAACTTGTCTGTGTATTTGGATGGTATCTGTGCCTGTTTACCAGCCTGTCTGTTTACCAACCACTGTGTTTACTGATGCCTTTGTATTCAAGGAAATTAGCTGTCTCTGTTTACTAGCACTCTGGTTATTCTGGCTGTGTATTCAGGAAATTAGTTACCTCTGTATTGATTAACTAGAGCAAATGTAGTAGGGGGATACAATAAAAGAAGAGGAGGCGGGGGAACGGGAGATTCGCCTCTGAACAGCTGCCATACACTCGAGTGTCCCGTCTTTTCTTTTCCCCCTTGCTGGTCAAGGAGAAAGATCCCTGCCCCTGAGGCTTCATCTGCAAGACCCCTACTTTCCTTCATCTTGCAGATCCCGACAAAATGGTGCCCTCTCTGAGGTAATTCACCTCTCTGAGGTCCATTCTTGAAGACCACCTACTCATCACGCCCGGTATGGAAGGGCTACAGCGCGCGCATGCATCCTCTGGATCCCGATGAGTAGGACTGAGGTCAACTTTCGACAATTCGCACTCATCTCGCCTGGCACAGGCCCCAAGACGCGTCAATCATCCGCAAGGATCCCTCGGGTGAGTGGAATTTGTCAAGTAAGACACCTACACTTTTAGCAACATGGGAGCTTCTTTATCCAATCTTCAAGAACAATTTGTAGTGTGTACTTGCCTCCAAGACACACGTAACATATTTTTTGATTCAGAATTCGAGGCTAATCTAATCAAACAACTCCCTCAAATTCTGCCTCCGCTCCCTTCAGCCTCTTTGGCTTGCCTGGAGCAGCATGAGGACATCTCATGGGAAACCCAGGATGAAGCACTGACACCTCAAGCAACTGATATTGATAACCATCCTTCAATGGATAGAACAGGTGCTTGTTCAGACACTTGTGCAGAAACTGGTGTCATTTCTGTCCCTCCTGTCATTGAGGGAGCAGCAGAAACACAGAGAGATGTGCCAGCTGTTTCTGCTAGTTGTGAATTGTTCCCATCTCAAGGCATCCGCAAACTGCAAAGTAGTAACCAGGACAATGGGATGGACTCTTTATCTGCCCCATGGTTTAATGACTGCAAGGCCTTGACAAAAGATTCCTTTCCACCAGCAGAAGGACTTACTTGCCTTCAAGAATGGCAGGATTTAGCATTTAAGCGAGCAAAAATTAATGCTGGTGCATCCCCTGATGGTCCTCTAATGTTTATGGGAGGAGCTGCATTTGCTACTACTGTTCAGCAAGGCTTCACGACAACAGCTTTAACTCAAGCAGCAGAAGTATCTATAAACGCATTCCAATCAGCAAATCAAACTGCATGCCTGACTCCCTTCCTTGCTGGTCTGAAAGAAGCAGCAGCTACCTCAGTATCTCCGCCGGTTCAGCCAAAGTTGCATTATGTCCCAGCAAATTGGGACCCAGGCCCAGATTTCTTTGATCATGGACTGGGGTGCAAAAGCAGCTTTACAAGCATTAGATGCATCATATAAGGAAGGGGAGGAAGAAGAGAATCTAAGGGGGGTAACTGTTACACACCAACATGAAGCTTGTTTTGAACTGCTTTTTCCATGTGCTAATCCTGTTTGAATGAAAAGTCCTACTCAGCCGGACATGGCAGTTATACAGATCACCAAAGAATGCCTCCCACCTGGCCAGTAGAGAGACTAATGCTGCATATTGGGGTGGGAGGAGGCGAACCAGAAAGTTCTCCCCCATCACCTTCCAATTTGGAGAAAGCATTGTTTACACTCAAGCCACTTGTAAGGATCCAAATGATGTCCTGCACACTCTAGGTTCCATGTTCTTAGAACTACAAATCCTATCATACCTTGCATTGCTGTGAGCATATGGGACTTCATACAAGCCTGCATTCCTGTCTCTGCCTTCCAGGAGTAACAGTGTCACATCCCTGAGAAAATGTTTGTTGCAAATGCTGTAAATTGTCAAAAATGTTTGTTTTTCTTTCTGCAGGATAAGGTTGATAAGAATTTCAGAGAAACAATTCTTAGTTTTATGTTCAGAATTAAATGCAGTTTTAGCCTTTGAGTTTTTCTAATATGAATGTAATTTTGTTGAAGACACTGCATGTTTATTCTTTTACATGTCACAGTTTTCCTTGAAAATTATTTTCTAATGTAATATGAAAACTTTGTCTGTTTATCCCTGAGACAGAGAAGCATCTTATTCACTACAAGTAGGCCCCACAGTAGGCAATTTTATACACTGTGATGCTGATACATCTGGCATGCTTGCCTGTAGAAACATATTTTCAGTCCAGGGGAAATTTAAGGGCACTAGCAGGCAACTTTTTAATTCAGTCAGTAAAACAGTTTAGGAACTTTGCCTCAGTGCCAGGCAGATGCATACCAGCATCATTCTTTACTACTCATCCCTCAAAATAAGTTTCTGTTCTGTTGCCAAGCTCTATATGTATCTCTCCAGTCAAGTGTCATACAAGAAATTCATGGTGTGTGTGTCTTCAGTGAGGAAGTTGTCTGTATCACATATTTCTATGCAAAAGTTCTGTATACCTTAAAGTTTTTTGCTTTTGCCTCTTAGCAGTATGTTGTGCTTATATATTTGAATAATATGTTTTCAATATGCTTTCTTTTCCTGAAAATTGTTATTACTCTTGTTATGCAATCTTATTGTAATTGTAATTTTAATTATCCAATATTGTGTTTTCTTTAATCTACACTGTAAATCTAATTCTCTTGCAAGATTCCAGGTTTCATTCCATCTGAACAATGTTTTAAAGTTGTAAAGAATGAATTTTGCCTCTCAGTGCAACAAGGAAGCAGGTTTGGCTATTTGAATGCTTATTGCAGTGACCTGGAACATGCTATTCCGCCCTCTGCTGAAGATGAGCCTGACTTCATGCGTACATACCAGAACTCCTTGGACTCAGAATGTCGACAACAGCCATTGTCTTCAACAAAATAAATAAAAAACGGTTGGGATGTGGGGAAAATTTATGCTGTTATGCTGTTACAATGTATATGTCTGTGGCAGTAGCAAATGTATATCTATGACAATGGCAGGCCTCATGCTAAAACTGCAAGTCACTAGTTTCCAGTAAGGATGATCATTAACCTGCTGTCTATTGTCTCTGGATAATGTAGTTAAAGTGTTCGTGTATTCAGGAACTTGTCTGTGTATTTGGATGGTATCTGTGCCTGTTTACCAGCCTGTCTGTTTACCAACCACTGTGTTTACTGATGCCTTTGTATTCAAGGAAATTAGCTGTCTCTGTTTACTAGCACTCTGGTTATTCTGGCTGTGTATTCAGGAAATTAGTTACCTCTGTATTGATTAACTAGAGCAAATGTAGTAGGGGGATACAATAAAAGAAGAGGAGGCGGGGGAACGGGAGATTCGCCTCTGAACAGCTGCCATACACTCGAGTGTCCCGTCTTTTCTTTTCCCCCTTGCTGGTCAAGGAGAAAGATCCCTGCCCCTGAGGCTTCATCTGCAAGACCCCTACTTTCCTTCATCTTGCAGATCCCGACAATTTAAGGCTTTAATGATTAAAATTAATATCTTGATTCGAAGCCAGAAAATAACTGGAAATCATTGCAGATCCTTTCAGTATTGGAATGATATGATCTTGTCCCCAGATAGCAGCACAGCAGCTGTATTTTGTTCCAGCTGGAGCTTCTCAAAGCTATTCATCTGAAATACCTCATAGAGTCTATACAACCATTTAAATACAATGTAATCAAGGCACTGACAATGGTTGCCAAGTCACACTAATTCAAGAATGGGGATGGTTATTGATGTTTTCTTAGTATTAGGTGACAGGGAGCTACAGAGCTGAGGATCATCAGCATGTCAGCAAATCTTACTCCAAAGTTCTGAATCATTGCCAGTGCTTTTGTGTAGATAGAAAACTGTGAAGGACCAGATAGGGACAAAATCATCATCATCTTTGAACAACAACATGATGCCTATGGATCTTTGATTCCTGTCCTGGCAAATTTGTGGGGAATTGAACTCCCAGCCTCTAGCTCTTCAACCACTGAGCTATCCAGCTGTTCAGAAGGGGGCAAAAGGCTATCACTTAAAATGGTTAACTCCGAGCACCACTTTTGCATGCTATCTGAAAAAAAAAAGGTTTGGAAGCTGTGAGAAGTATCAGAAAACTAATAGCCGATAACCATCAGCATTATCAACTTCTCTCACCTGTGTGCATAATTCTGTTCTTAGTCTAGATCATCCACAGAGATGATCATCATACTACCAGAAACACATCTGTAGCTAAGCAAAGTCATGAATCTTTAGCCCTGAGAGACTACCAAGGAGTAACAGACATCCTAGCCTGGGTAAGGCTAGGAAAGAATCCTGCCCGAAACCTCAGAGAGCTATTGCAAAATAGTTTTTCTCAGAGACTTAAGAATGTATTAGCCTTCCATATGTTGGTTGCTGTAACATATATAGCAAGCTACAGAGGAGTGGGCATCTGCCAAAATCAACATTTGCATGATCTCTATAGCCTTATGAATTGGCCCCCTGGGTGGACATCTGAAGTTTCAGTCATCTTTTGAGAAAATCCTTTGAACAGTTAGACAGTTGATGCTTTGTTGCCTGAAATTGATGTGATCTCCATCTGTTCTTCCATTTAGTTAGCAAAAAGCTGTAGCAAAATACATGCATGGATAAGTAAGATGCAAACATCTTCAAGGAATATTCTTGCTGCTCATGCTTCACAGTGAATTAAGCTTCTGCGGGCATATCATTGTCCTGAGATCATGAGTCTCACCTTGTAAACATGATGTCCACCACTAACATAATGGTTTTAGAAAGCTGGCTTGTTTTCATTGAGTCAGCCAATTGTCAAGCATTTACTTTATTCATTGTTTAGAAACATTCAATAAACAGCAGGAAGTAGATGCACACCCTGCATAGATTTTAGGAGATGAAAGTGGATAGGGTTGAAAAAGGTAGGATTTTGGCCAGCGTTTCTTATACCTGCCATTCTAGGCAGCAAGCCCCGATGTATGTGGGAGGGGAAATGTGTGCCTCTTTTGCAATTACAGCATGACCAGTTCCAGTACCCACCACCAATGGTGGTTCGGGCAGTAGGCTAAAGGTGAAGGGGTCTGTAGTTCAACATTATTTGGACGACCACTGGTTACCTATCACTACTACAAAATGCTGGTAAGGCCGCACCTGGACTATTGCGTACAGTTCTGGTTGCCGTATCTCAAAAAAGACATAGTGGAGCTGGAAAAGGTGCAGAAGAGAGCAACTAAAATGATGACTGGGCTGGGGCACCTCCCTTATGAGGAAAGGCTACAGTGTTTGGGGCTCTTTAGTCTAGAGAAAAGGCGCCTGAGGGGGAACATGATTGAGACGTATAAAATTATGCAGGGGATGGATCAAGTGGATAGAGGGAAGCTCTTTTCCCTCTCACGCAATGCCAGAACCAGGGGACATCCACGCAAATGGAGTGTTGGGAGAGTGATAACAGACATAGGAAAATATTTCTTTACCCAGCGTGTTGTTAGTCTGTGGAACTCCTTGTCACAGGATGTGGTGATGGCATCTGGCTTAGATGCCTTTAAAAGGGGATTGGAAAGATTTATGGAGGAAAAGTCCATCACAGGTTGCAAACCATGATGGGGATGTATAATCTCCAGGCTTAAAAGGAAGGGATCTCCAAATGCCAGATGCAGGGGAGGGGTATCATGCAACAGGTATCTACTTGTCTTGGGTGCTCCCGGAGGCATCTGGTGGGGCCGCTGTGAGATACAGGAAGCTGGACTAGATGGGCTCTTGGCCTGATCCAGCAGGGCTCTTCTTATGTTCTTATTTCTTTACATGAGATACATAAATAATTTTGGTCAGGCTTTCCCCTTTAATTTACACATCTGAGTGACCCCTAACTGCAGTGCACATCAGAGTGATAATAGAATGAGGGAAGATGACTTTCTGTACAAAGAAAGGATTTATTCAGTAAGAACATTACATAGTCTTTGGGCAATGCTGCAGAGTCAAGTTTGCTGGTATCTACCCTAAAACAAGTATAGCACTTTGATAATAATATTTTGATAATAATCTTAGAACAGCAGAGCTGGATCATATAGTCCAGCCCCTGTCTAGGAAACAGAGTGGGGAATTGAACTTCCAACCCCTGGCTCCACAGCCAGATATAAAAACCACTGAGCTATGGGTTTTTTTGGGGGGGGGGGGAAATTATTTTAGAACTGTGTTTCACCCAGAACTGCAGCAGAAAATTCCAGGTGCCTCACCAGATTATAGATTCTATGATGGGGCCATGGCAGTTAATGCAGAGTGAAAGTTCTGTAATTGTGTAGTATAGAAACACACTTTGTTTCTCTGTTGTGTTTTATTCTCAGCTACCCGGTTGTCTTGTAATTCATTTTGTACACTTAACTGGATTTAAACTGATCCCCCCTTCCCTTTTGTTCCATCACTTGTAGCTCAGTTCCCAGACATATAACTGTTTCTATTGGCCTCCTGTAAGTACATTTTACTAATAATTTGACTTGCAAAGAACTAGAAAAAAAAACCTGTAGCTCAAAATACTGCTATATCAAAATGAACAAAATAAAATTTTCATAGTATTTGATAACCTCTGATATTAAAACTATTTCAACAATGTTTATTTTTCCCGGAGTGGATAAATACTCACCTTTCCAAGGCATGAAAAATAAAGTTATGGGTTATGTTGCCAGATGAAGTCACAAGTGTACCAGGATACAGATAACTAATTTTTCACAGAAATATTTTCCCACTGGGTAGAGATATAAGGTGAAGATGTCAAAGTTCTTTTGAAGTGTGTTGATAAAGCATAGCTGTTACATATTCTGAAAAGTAGTATTTGTTTGATTTTGTAAGATTATCTCAACGGCTGGTTCAGTTGAAATAGAATATCCAGGGAAGAATGCTGAAGCAATATTAACAGTTACTAGAACTGGGGTTGCCCTTGATCATATTATGATCCTGTGATTTTGCCTGGTGAACATTAAAGTCGTCTTGAGTTGAACAGCATAGGCTACAGGGAAACATGTTATAATTTAATTAGCTTTAGCAGGAGTTTTTAGACCTATAACTTACTTATGCATATGTGTAAGGTGATATTAGTTAAAAACGAGACTTTTAAACAGTTATAAAGTATTTTTTTAAGCTGGTCGCTGAAATGTTCAGTTTATCTGTTTATTTATATAGAGAACACTCAATGTCCTCCCATATACTTCAAATAAAGCTGAATGAAGGAAGACCTCTGAGTAATTGTTGTTGTGCATCACAACCAGTGAGAAGATCCAAGGGAAGTACTCACAATGTTTTGGAGGGGAGCAATCACTGGAGATAGTGGTATGGTTGGCTCATAGATGAAGCTAGTAGTCCTCATCCCAAAATTTCTAGAGGTGACACCTGTATTTTATCACACACCTTCCTATGTATGGTACTGTAATATATAATTTACTTGAAAATATAGAAGTAGAGGACAGATGGGAGCCAAGCAGAGAGCACTTCTAGAAGCAGACAATTTTGGCCCTTTGGATATTTTATGGAGCATAAATGTCATAATCCCTTTGCTACTGGCTTTGCTAACTAGGGCTGATTAGGCCAAAAACATCTGAAAGTCCATAGTTACCCACAGTAGCTCTTACTGTTCCATATCTAAAGAAAGACATTCCATAATCTTTTCAGCTCTCCAGTCACATCTTGGTTCTTATTCTGCAGTTTCTTTCTCTTCCAGATATCACATTTATAATAAAAAAGTTCATTTTACAATTTCTTTTTTTTTTCAGGACTGTGCTTGTCATATTAGTCTGGGTCCCTTTTTTTTAAGGAGAAGGGTGGGATAAAAATATTTTAAATACATTAAATAATAAATAAAAGTGTTTTGAGTGGTCTTCTACATTGTGGCTGCACCTGGAATGACACTGTTATGTCTAGAATCACAGAAAGCCAAGAAGAAAAAAATCTCAGATTATATACAGAGTACCATGGACAACCTCCTCTTCCTTCTTTTTCCTAGAAAAATTGCTCAGGCAGCTGATGGAAGACAGAGTAGTGGATCCAGCTTTCAATCATCTTAGCTTCAAAACTCCACACACTGGAAGCTGTGGGAGAGAAAGGCAACAAATAGTGGCTAGGACTGAGTGAAATTTCTCACGTAGACACACACCCTTACTGCTTCCCTTCCCTGTGGCAAATTGCTAGATGTTTGATGTGCAAATGTCTGCATGAATTACTTAGTTTTTGTTGTGGTTCCTCTTTGTTTTCAGGAAACAATTCCCGGCATAGGGCTATGCCTCACACCTCACGTCATTAAATTCTGTAGCAAATGTATTCTACTACAGACTATGTCTAGTGCTTTCTTAGAGAAAAACATTAATCAATGTATGTTCTAACTGACCTAGGAATTGGCTTGTACCAGGGCAGGTACATTATATGACGCTTTAGGCAACTTCATTTCTTTGCTGCTAATCCTTATTTTGTGGTGTGTTGCATCTTATTCTAACTACCGTATAATGAGGGCAAAGCACAGTGTGTCTCTTCTAAAACACCTTCTATTCTCTTAATTAGCTTTCTACTTAAAAGAATATGTTTCCAGTGCCTAATCGGTTGAGGCTCATGTTTTTGCAATGGGTTCACATTTTGCATGAAATAACTAATTTTGGGCAGTCTTCAGGCTTGCAAAATTGACTTTGTTTTTTCTTCTAGAAAAGCAAAATTCACTGGTATCTAGTTAAAAGACTGAGAATTAAAGAATTATAACAGAGGAGGCAGAACTGAATAGAGGAATAGCCTGTCTAAACAAACAAGCAAACAAAATAATTCCTCCATACTCTAAGCTTTTTTAATGTCAGTGGTAGAATTTAGAAAAGAGGGATGCTGTTGCAGTGTTGTTGCTTCTTCTGGGTCAGAAATCTTTGTTGAGTGCAAATCACTTAGAGATCTACCAGCTGATTCTGATGTACGTTCTGTCACTCCTGTTTCAGGGTATATCGATTTACGGGTTCACCGAATCAGAAGGAGGATAAGTTAAAAATAATAATTGTGTAGTATTGTAGTTTTACAGTTGGAGAATTGCAGCTCTTCAGGTAAACTTAGTGACTGCAGATAGACAATGGGATTTTTGCTAATTAATTGTGTTGATTCAGAAGCTAATCGTTAAGTCAACTTAAAATAAATTGCTTTGAACATTATTCTATAATCAGTTGTAACAATTGTTAAAGCAGCATATTGTTCCTAAAAAATTGCTCCTGCACAAACATGCAGTAGGCTGGTTTCAGATATGGCAATAATGAGCTTTTGCTAGGTAGGCAAGACCATCAGAGAGCCCATCATCCTAACAATCCAACTATTTCCAGCTGGTGCTGTCAAAAGGGTATTCTTAGTTTGCATGTGCTGCCTCTGCTAGGTTTGGTGGTGGTTCTACCGAAGGCACTGCTTGAAAGCCCCTCCAGCCTTGAAATGAAGCACAGGCCTCCTACACTTCATTTTTTGCCTTGACTTAGGCAGGTTTTGCTGCCTGAGGCAGAGCAAAAATGGCAACCCATCCCACCAACCACACTGCATTGTACCCAAAGCCAGCCAAATTATTTTGGCAGATGACACAGAAAAACCCACAAAAGTACAATCGCAACAAATAAGATAATTATTTGTTGCCCTTCAGTGAGATACAAAATCTGTTGCCTGAGGCAACCGACTCATCCTGTCTAATGTCAGGACCAGCTGTCCTTGAAGACACAGCACCCAGCGCATATGGGGTGCTATTGTACACCCAAGGCTATGGAATCAGAGTTCTATCTCTTGTTATTTTCAAGAGAAGAAACATCTGGCTTCTATTAGGCTGTGACATCAGATGGCATTGTGACAGGAAAGACAAGCATATGATTCAGTTATGACAAAGTTATGAGAGGGGACTATTGTCTTTCTCTTCTCATGACACTGTTTTTGCTTCCTAACTGTAGAAAGACATAATACATATAATATTCTAGTTACACTTCATATAGTTCTAGTTTCTTTTTGCTTATAGTTTATTTGCCTTTAATCATGTAAGGGCACTTTCATTGGGAATGTGAAGATGCTGTTAAGGTTGCTTGTCTTTTATCCTCCTTGATTAATCTTAGCTTTTGATCTCTGACACCAGAGGTGCAAAACTGAATGTCTATGCAGCCTTAAAACAGTGCAACAAGGAAAAAATAAATTAACATAAACCAAGCAAGGGGGGAGGAGAATACAAACCAGGTAAAGGAGAGCAAAGGGGTGGCAGGCACACTTTTTCAATATATGTTTTCAGCTCTTAGTGGACATTAAGCAGGAAAACTTTAGTAATGTCACATCAACATTGTGTTTTCAGTTGATGAAATGAGACAGATGTGGTTTTGCCTTCAGTCTTAGTAAAAATATGACCCAATACAGATCATCTTTAGTGTTGCTGAGGATTATATAAAGTTTGTTTCCCTGTTATAGCTACCCTCCCATGTGCCCACCTGAGGGGCAGGAAATTACCCCATACCAAGATGCCTCGCATTGCACCTGTCCCACTCTGTTTGAATTCTTCTATTATTCTCCTGCTAAGAATGATTTCACCATTAGTTCAACAAGTCAACCATCTTTCATTACAGTCATACTTTGATTCAGTACTTGAACTGTAGGAATACGGAGGGAAATCTTCATAAAATCCTGGGACAGCTGCTAATTTTAGGCAATCATGGTTTATAGTCTTCTAGGCTAATTTAAGAGGGCTGTGACATAAAGTTACATGTGTGTATGTGTGTCTGTCTATCTATATGAGAATTTTTGAAGGAAATTCTTAAGACTGCTATAATATAGATGGAAAAAAGAAGATATAAAGATCTGGTTATGTTTTCGAGGATGAGGAAACAAGAGGTCATGTTCATCCAGCCATGTAATACGTCTTGTAAGTCTTGTAAACATGGAAGTGAATCCAGTTGAGAAAGAAAAAGAGGTAGAAGTGGGTCACAACCCAGAGGGCTTTACTGTGGGAAGCAATTAGATGTGCGGAATCCACACAAGGGGTTGTATCCCAGGTCCCACTGCTGAATGACAGTGCCTGTCTTTTCTCATTCTCATGGCTGGATTCAAAGGCAAGAAAATGAACTGGTCACTGCACCACTGCATAAAGCTTCAGTTAGATTTACCTTTGTGCCATGTTCTGTCATCTTATTTCTTCAGAAGTGGTGCCATCCATGGTTTCAACAATGATGTAACATGGCTGCCATGTACTTTTATTCTCTTGCCACCTGCTTCATCCTGTCATATTTTTATTTGTATTTCCAGTCAGCTTGGGTGCCCCAACTCCCATCTATTATACAGGATGATGAAAAATGTTTTTTTTTAAAATTTTTGTTACAGTGCTGATCACCATCACCAGCCCCAGTCTGTATTGGAGAATTTTGGTTTTTCCCCCTCTCAGTTAGCAGAGTATGATGTAGAAAAAAACACCACCCAGCAGTTGCACAGAAAATGTGGGGAGAACAGCTCAGTCTCAGCCCCCATCTGCCCTCTTGGTTTCTTTTCCACACAAATTAGCACTTTGTATGATAAAAGTACTGTAGAGGTAGTTAAAATAGAAAAGGGTATCTTTTCTTGCACTTACAATGTGTAGTTACAGTCAGAAGAATAAAAAATGTGGGGGGATTGAGTCTTCACCATGTGGAAGAGCCTCCCATGACTGTAGCTTGGTCAGAGGAAGTAGACATTATCAATAACAAAGACAATGGAAGCAAGCAAACAAACAAAGAAAGAAACAAACCAGAAGAGGGGTGGGGTCTTGCCTCAAATGCTAGGGGAAAGAAAAGAACTCTACCAATCAAGTGTATTGCAAAGGACAATCACATTAGATTGTAAAAGCCCCTTACCTCTGATATCCCTTTATGTCATGAGTGTGAAAACTGGCATAATAAAACTGTTGTCTTTTAGCTAAAGTTGAAATTACTAGATTCCAGATTTCATTCTGTTTCCTGTTCAGAGTTTAGAAAAAATGCTCTTTTGTATTCTGTCTTCCAGAATCCTTCAACCAGGATGGCCACCCATCTATTCTGTTTGCTTGACAAAGGATATAGTGTTCTAAAACATAGGCCTGTTTGTGGAGGTCAAGTAACAGGGAATTGATTATGAGCTGCTACCTGCCACTGCAGAATCTGAGTGCTTTAGCACTGTATGAGTCACTCTACTGACATGAAAGAAACAAAACCTACACTTTTAAAAGACTATAGTGAAAATACTGTCACTTTCTGCTGAGTGACAACAAATTGGAGTTAATCCTGAAGTGATGGTATAAGGAAATTTTACAGGGACTGATGCAATCTGGCTTTCAGAAACCCCAGGTTCTGTTCAACCATTTATTTAATACATTGTTGTTATATGTTTTTCACTTCTGTAAACTGTTCAGAATAGTGCATGGCATTAATGGGGCAGTATATACGTGGAAGAAATAAGTAAATAATAAATACATGAGATGCTCAGTCATACATCACAGTGGAACTCTTAACCTTCATCTGTTAGGATGGACCATTCCCCCCCCCCCCAGGAGTCATGTTCTGCTGAAGAATTCCACCAGAATTTGACCTGTAGTGTAGCCATTTCATTCTCATGAGAAGAGAAGACTCCTTGGAAAAGCCCTTGATGTTAGGAAAGTGCAAGAGGAGAAGGGGACGACAGAGGATGAGATGGTTGGACAGTGTCATCAAAGCAACCAACATGAATTTGACACAACTATGGGAGGCAGTGGAAGATAGGAGGGCCTGGTGTGCTCTGGTCCATGGGGTCACAAAGAGTCGGACACGACTAAACAACGACGTAGCCATTTCATGACATTGTCACCTGAAGAGATATAACAACATCCCTGAGTGTTCTCCACTTGTCATATAACAATTTTTTCCTAAACACAAAAAAAAAAAATAGATGGGACAAAATTGCACAAATTTATCATACTGTGTCATCAGGTTACTGATGTACTGGGACAAAAGATGTTCTATTCCTTTTTTTCAGTGCTGAGAAGTAGAAGTGACGCACTCAATGGAAGTTTAAAAAAATCCATATGGGTGAGCAGTAAATCCATCACTGTTGCACTGTGTCATTCAGTTTCACTGAGTGTTAATTAAAGCTTAATTCTTATAAAGGTTATGAAATTTTCATTTATTCTTTTTGTTCTAGCTCTTCCTCATATCCCCCAGCCTTTTATGCATATAAAAGGTTTGGTATTAATCAGCTCTGCACCTAATTCTGTCTCATATACTTGCTGGAATTTAATAGGATGGCTTCCAAGTTACTGTCGCATGCATGGAAAATGTGCCCAGGATAGGCTTTCCATTAAAATGTATTTAAACTGGAAGAGTATGCTGGCACTTTTACAACTATTTCAGGACTAGATCCCCAAAATACTATGACTAGCATTTCTTCTTTCTTCCTTCCAAAAGATTAACTGCTGCTTTATATTTAGGAACAGGGTTTTTTTTTTTAAAACTAAAGAATTGTATTCTTAACAGAGGCCCCTGACGGAAACCAAACAACTTTTACATTGATTTGTGGACTATGGAAATAAAACACGGTTGTAAAATAGTCACAGCTGGAATCTCCTTTTACATAACTGGTGTCTGAAGTGTGAACTGCTGTTTACATTCAGTGAGCTTACAATATTAATGAAAGCTGCAAATTTAGTGTATCTCTATTAAACAGAGACTAGCTGTAAGAAAGACAGTGGAAGCATATATTAAACATCCATTTTGACTGTAATTTCATATTGGTTTTCATAGACTTCTTATAGCTCTTGCTGCCCAGAAAAGGTTGCTGCCTGAAGTGGAGACCAAATGGCCAGCAGTCAACTGGAAGTCCAGTCAGTTTCTGTGTGAAAGCCATATGGATGAAAAAAAAGTCCTGGACTGCCCTTATTCAATAACATTGAATCCCCTGCCCCCAATTTCTAAAAAAAAATGTTTGCTGCTTCATTCAGACATTATTCCCACTGTGCTGCCTGTATGATATTATCTGGGCAGCTTTCTTTAGCTCCTTACATAGTAAAGGCTAGCCTGGCTGGTAACATGTTAAAGCTTACCATGTTTATTGATTCATTTTGGCATACGTTTTAATGGATTGGAGTCCCCTTCCTCAGGTCAGAGCTAGAACAAGGGTGAGGTGAGTGAGACACTTGTCATGAAAACAGGGGTGTGGAAGAAATATGCATCTACTGTATTATCCCAAGCATGCCATGCTGCTAAGAAAAGAGCACCATTCTAATTAACCTGTTTAAACAAAGGTTGTTTTCAGTTAAAAGCCTGATTAGTTATTCTATACCCATATTATTTTTTTTAATCCACATGATTAAGGGAGGCACTTAACATTGGTGATCTTGGGATGCATCACTGTCCATTGTTGTTTTGTTTACATGGAAAAGGACAAGTTTGTTGGGAAGACGTTCTTGTTCCCATGCAGCCTCTACCAGCAAGCAAGAATCCTGAGAGTGCTGTGGCTAACTGCTCATCTCCAAAAGCAGTGAGCTTATCCAGATGGGGAATGACTAACAGGGGCCTTGTTGTTGTTGTTTAGTCATTAAGTTGTGTCCGAGTCTTCGTGATCCCATGGACCAGAGCATGCCAGGCCCTCCAGTTGGTTCAAATTCATGTTGGTAGCTTTGATGACACTGTCCAACCATCTCGTCCTCTGTCGTCCCCTTCTCCTCTTGCCTTCATATTTTCCCAACATCAAGGTCTTTTCCAGGGAGTCTTCTCTTCTCATGAGATGGCCAAAGTATTGGAGCCTCAGTCTCTGTGGCCGGCATCTTCAGAGTGCTGTCCTCTGAAGATGCCGGCCACGGAGACTGGCGAAACGTTAGGAAGAACAACCTTCAGAACATGGCCAAAGAGCCCGAAAAACCCACAACAACTATTGGAGCCTCAGCTTTAGGATCTGTCCTTCCTGTGAGGAAGGGCCTGGGTACTTGAATTGAACCAAGTGTTGTGGTTTGTGTTCATGGTTCCATATTGCCTGCTTCCACACTTTATCCTTCTATTTTGAGAGCAATGTTTTCTTTCTTAGTGGCATCAGATAATGTCTGAAGTAGCAATGGTTGAGATTGTTGAAGTCATTAGAATTGGCAGCTTGTCTTAATATTCTTGGTTGTCTGGTAGTAAGAGTGTTTTAAAAATAAAATTTGTGCTAGTTTTGTTACATGTTCAGACACTACCTTGCATTTATAATTAGTTACTATTTTACACCTTTACAAAAAGGTCCTATATCATTAAATGACTTTTTCAAAACCAAAGTACTGTAGTTACCATAGGAGTATAAGAGGTGCAATTTTATGTTCTTGACTCAGGTGCAAAAATTAGCTCAGATGCCTGAAATGGTGCCCTGTGCTGGGTTGCCTTATTTAAGTGGTATCTTCTTGTATACCAGAAAGATTTTTTTTTTAAAAAAATGGGCTTCACTATTTGAAGAGTTCATTTGTAATTTTTTTGTCTGCTACAGTAGATGCTGATCAGATGGAAACTGATTTACTCAGTGTCCTAAGAAATGATGTCTGAAATTCACAATTCCTCCCTCTCTGTTTAGTAGTTCTTGTATTTTTTCTGTACCTACCTGAAGAGTGGATATACAATTGTGTCTCAACTTACGAATGTCCCAACTTACGACTGTTTTGAGTCCGTTCAATGGATTTAAATAGGGAAAACAAAAAATCACCAAAAATTAACAAAGACTCAGAACAAAGCCAAATTAAGTTTGCACATGTTTCACAAGGTGCACTACCGATTCCAAGCATTTAAAACAGGTTTCAAACATTTTAAGACACTTATAAATGAGCAAAAACGAACATCGTTAAGTGAAAATCCCCCATAGAGAACAGCGTTAAACGATGCGGAAAATTCCTCAAAGAAACACATCGTTAAGTGAATTCTTCATTAAACGAAGCAATCGCTAAGCGAGGCACCACTGTACATGGAATTGCAGCCAAAAAGGGTGCAACAGGGAAGGAATTTACAGGTTTTGTTACAACCTTGAAATAAAGTATTGTTCATTTTGTTTAAGAGCTTTGATGGATCAAGCTAAATACAGATTTTAGCATAACATTTGGGACATTTATGAGCATTTGTTGTCATTTTACTATCACTTCAAATTGTGGCATAACTTATTGGTAGATGGCGGCTGTTGAAAAGGATGATGTGTCATTGGTGATTAAATGTGACAAATCCAAAGCAGTTGTTTTGGGGGCATAAAACTGAGTTGTTTCCCCCCACAAGAGGTCAACAAAAGGATGTTGTAGACAACATCCCTAGGAAGAAGTGTAATATGATACAGCAAAAGGTGTTCTCCACCTAGTAATTTGATGCTTTTAAAGAGAGAACAGCTCGTATCCCATGCTGTATTTTTCAGTACTGTACTTTGCTTCTAACACATTTGGTGGTAAATACAAACAAGTATTAATGGCTGTTTGAAATGTTAATGGCATTTTTGGACCTCCACAGCCACTAGGTCAGGGGTCTTGGGAAGGAAGGGCACTCTCCAGGGAGGCAACCCCCCCCTCAGAGAAAACACACACACAGACACAGAGTGAGAGTGAGTTAACTTTCACCTCCCTGTTGTCTCCTCGAGTCTTGAGTGTTGCCACCTCCTGAGTGGGTTACGTGGCATAGCTGCTGGCACTTGGCTTGTGCTTTCCAGGCAGAGCTGGGAGGTGGTGCAGTGGGTGGTTGCCTCAGTGATGGAAGATTGTTATGGGGCAGAGGGACAGGTGGGGTGGGCCAGCAGACGACCCAGGCAAGGATGCACTATTGCTGGGAGGGAGCTGGTGGAGCGGCCCCCCGAGCGGCTGCTTTCGAGGGACACCTTGCCATTCCTCTGCTTCCTTCCCTCCTCCCTGGACCGCATTAATGGTGGGTTTCTGCTATGGTCTGCTTTTGCCTCTGCCGAGCCGTGTGGTGGTGAGACTGGCCCTTTCGCAGCCACGGACTCCCAGAGTACCAAACCAGGCCAGATAAAAAGACAAGGCAAGCTGGATGTGGCCTGCAGGCTGTAGTTTGGAGACCCTTGACCTGAACCAAGGTGGTAAGGGCTTTATCCTCTTCCTCCTAGGGAATGGCTGCTCTTGCAGCTCCCTTGCTCTTTCTTAACTTTTTTGCTCTTTCTTGAATCACAGTCCCTTCCTAAGACTTCCCCACCCACTGGACTGAACCAAGTAGTCTGCAAGGGTTTGACATCCGTGTTCTGTGCATTATTGCCGAAGAAAAAGTGGACTGCAATTGATATGAACATATTGAAGAGATCCTGGGATTTCAGTGTAGCTGAGGAAATGGCTAATATGCCAATACAATGAACTGACTCTCTTCTTAAGCCACTTCTTGATATTGGCAAATTGACAGCAGGCTGCTGTGGATCAAATACGGTCTGTATGCTATTTGGATGTGAGGATTACACTAAATGGCATACCAGATCTTTTTGCAACTCTGTTTAGCTCATTCCTATCTGCTTCAGTTGCCACAGCCCTCAACTTCTGTTTAGTGATGAGCTGTGTTTTGAAATTTATTACTATATTTTATTTTGAGAGAGAAACAACACCCAGAGTCTAATTACTTTGCCTCGCAGAGCAGTGGATCCCAACTTTTTTAACACCAAGGACCAGTTTAGTTGAAGACCATTCTCTGAAGGACTACAAGGGTGGCGTGCATGCGGGGGGCATGCGTGTGGGCAGGGGCAAGTATGTACATGTGTGTGTGTGCATCGGTGTGCCCGTGCAGGTAGGTATGTGATGTGGTGTGTGTGTGTGTGTGTGTGTGTGTGCAGGGCATGTGCGCGTATTTCTCTGTGCGTGTGTGCATCTGCACATGCATGTATGCAGAAGTGCATGTGTGCATGTGTAAGGTGGGTGGGAATGTGCTTCCAAGGCCATAGACCGGTACTGGTCTGTGGCCTGGATGTTGTGGATCCCTTTTGCAGAGGGTGCAGTAAACGTGAACTTATGTAGTTTACAATCCAGCAAAGCTGAGAACAAGAGTAGCTATTTGAGTTTGTATTTAACTGAAAAGATTGGCATGGGAGATATTGCCAGGGCTAGCACAGGTTGGAGGTGGCTTTTTAAAAATTGCGTTTGGAAGCGTAGACTTCATTGAATTGCAGTATCTTTAAAGCTGCCCTTGTCTAAATTTGCTCTTCCACTTCTTAGCCTCTCCACAGATTGGCATCCATCTTTTTTTTTGTACTGCTCTGTATGTAACCCTCAGACAGCTGGACGTATGCAGCACAACATTATGTGTGTAAGGATTTGCAGTTGGGGCACTAATCCAATACTGAAGATGTAACAAGGAATCTCAAACTCTCCCCTGGAAACAGCTAGAAAGGAGAGAGAGAATCTGCTTTGGATGCAACGTTCACCTCCTCGCTACCATCTCAAGGCCTTTGGCATTCATATACTGTACTCTATCAGTGGTCTTCTCTTTGAACTGAAAGAACTGTTGGATAGCTCAGTGATTTGGTTGGGAGTTTGATTCCCCACGAGGCCTCCTTGACAGAGGCTGGACTTGATGGTCCATAGGGTCCCTTCTAGCTCTGCGGTTTTAAGATTACTATTACAGTATTGTTGTTATAAAACAAGCATCCAGAAAGTAGCTGAAAACTAAATTCATCATTCAGTTTACATACTTCATCTGGTTTAATTATCTCAATCTATCTACAATCTACAGTACTTTGCATCCAAGTGGTGAGCTACTTTTGCTAATAAAATAATTGCTTTGCATTGCAGCTTGTTACTGAGAATCCAGCCATATCTTCTTGTACACAAACATGCTAAGAGTATGTAATTAATATTTGAAAGAATTAACATGGTATCTTATACGTCTTTCTGTTCTTGAAAGAGTGGCTGAGCAAGAGAACTACAGTGGACCCTTGACTTACAGACGGCTTGACTTACAGACTTTTTGAGTTACAGACTTCTCTGGCCGCAAAATCTAGGTTTGACTTGCAGCCTGAGAATTGACTTACAGACCAGAAAAAAACCAAAATAGAACAAAAACGGCCTGTTACGGGATTAATCGGTTTTCAATGCACTGTAGGTCAATGGAGACTTGACCTACAGACTTTTTGAACTTAATCCAATACGGATTAAGTTCTCAAGTCAAGACCCCACTGTATAGCAGTGAAGAACAAAAGGATCCTGATGTCAAATGCTAGGCTATCCAACTTTACATGAAGCTGTATGATTTTATGTCACAAATTCTTAATTAGACATTTGCTTTATTTAGCTCAGTATTCTCTTTGCTGTGTGTCACCGTTGCTGCATAGGTCTTTGCAAAACCCTCATGAGAAGGATTGCATTGTATTAACAGCTCTTTGAATGTTCTGTGACCCATTTCCACAATTCTTAACAAAAATAAAAATAAAGGTCTGTCAACAATGTAATGCAATAGCGAATGATCATACTGTCAGTGAAACTCTTATCTTCCACACATATATTTAAAGGTTAAGCTCATTCATTCACACATAAAAGACCCTTAGATGAAACTGCAGTTTGCTTTGAAGTTTTCATTGATAAGGCTCCCAAATGTAACAAGTCAAATCACAGTTTAGTTTTAGAGTATGATCTTTGCCTATTCTTCCATTTTTTGGCTAAGTTTTCTATAGTTCTTCAACATCACATGTGTAGATGTTGGTTTAGGTTTTTTTTTTAAACATATACCCATTGATTTGCAGAGTTACTATGCTATTTGAGTTAAAACCTCAAATATAAGTGGTTGCTGACTGGGGCAATTTCTTATGTTACTTGTGAATTTCTTGGCTTAGTATTGATAGATTTCATTATATAGCTTTCAGTAGTTTCCAGATCTCATTTCTTTTATTTCTTCTTTCAGACTCTATAGGTGGGCCTTTTCCTGCTTCCTCTCACCGATGCCACCACAAACAAAAACACTGTCTGCCCATCCCGCAGTGTGGAACCCTCTCTATCAGCCCATTGCTTTTCCACCCCCACACGAAGGGGTCACAGATTATCATGGACACCACACAGAAGGCAGTCAAACGGCAGGCCAGCTTCTGCAATGCAATCACCTTCAGCAACAGACCAATTGTTATCTATGAGCAAGTCAGGCTCAAGGTGAGTAAATCTCTTCCATTTGCTGTTTTGGAATAAAAATTAATATAGAATATCAGGCCCTCACAATATATTGCAAGATATATTTTATTATTGAAGCAATGCATATTAGATCATGGTTCTCAGCAGTATAGAGAAGAGCGTTCAGAGAACTGTTTTTTTTTCAAAAATACAGATCCTGATGTGTTCTCTTTTCTATCCATCCACTGACTATTTCTGCGGTATTGTGATGGTGAGCAAACACAGCAGCCCTAGTTCTACAGCAGGGGTCTCCAAACTTTTCAGCGGGAGGGCCAGATCATACATACTCCACATTTTTGAGGGTTGAAGGAAGGTGTGCATATACGCACACACTCCTGCACTTCCCCCCCCTTGGCCACATGCCTGCCCACTTGCCCACACACCCACTGATGCGTCTGCCCACCAGGCCAGATAAAAAGGCAAGGCGGGCTGAATGTGGCCTGCGGGCTGTAGTGTGGAGACCCCTGTTATAGAGTAATAAACCCAAACTTAGAAAAATTAGGGGGGGGTGTCGGACTACAACTTCCAGAATTCCTCCAGCTGGTTTGATCATACACATGCTGACAAGGGAATTCTAGATTTTGTAGTCCAAGAAAACTAACTTTTCTAAGCTTGGCTTAGGCATTGGCCACACAGGCTGGCTTTTCTCCTGGAAGAAACAGTGGAAAATCAGGTGCTCTGACTTGTTCAGCTATCCAGCTAGCTTATCACAGTGTAGCTTTTAAGAATTAAAGCTGTTTTCTTCATTTTATTACCTATGTGTTAGTGTGAAATAGAGATGAGTATAAAAAACCAGTTTTGCAGCAAAATTAGTAGAGTAAATAATCTTAAGAATTTAAGAAATCCTATAGTTTAAAAAAGTGATGAATGATGCTATGACTCTTGTTTATATGTTTACTGTAGTCAGCTGAGTTTATTGCATTTTTCTGCAGCCAAATAATCAACTTTAATGAAGTGATAGTCTGTCTGACAGCTGAAACAGAGGCAAGCATGGTCTTGCTAAACATATCAATTTGTTGCTCACTTTTAAAAAAGGCATTTTAACATAAGTCTTTAAGTATTCTCTAAAGGTAAGAGTGACACAATAACTTTTTGCTGTCCTTTGTCTGTTTGCTCACTTTTTACAAGAAATTCCAATGGCACTGTCAGCAACCCATGACCTGTCTATTTTCCTATTATTTTTGTCACCTTTTCTCATCCAGTAGTAAACCCAGCTTTTTAAAGAGGAAGCAACAGCACTTCAGGTGTACATTATTACTTGTTCTATTCTTTTGTTGTTCTGTGGCTTCTGCTTAACCTTCTGCCTAGTTAATGTTTCTTCCTTGTCTCCTTGCTGCTAAAGCCCTTGACATCTCCTGTTGCCCAGGGCCTGAGGGTTGTGGGGAGAGGAGCCTTTCTTGTTAGAGTAAGGACACCTCCATCTCTTGGCTGTTGCTGTTACTGTTGTTAAGAAAGTCTGGGGCACATGAGATCAGGAATCCTGATTTGGTGCATGGACCAGCATTTGTGATCTTTTCCTTTCCCTGCTTTGAAAAGATGTATTGAAATAATTGAGGCGAAGGGTTGTTTGGATGTGTGGCTCAGGTATGGACTTGGCCAAGAAGTCAAAAGTCACTGGTAATGTTATCTGGGGCTTTCTGGGAATTGTAGCCCAAAAAGTAACTTCTGCCAAGGTTACTACTGCAAAGGGAGATGGAGAACCAGATATTTTGATTGATGTATTACTACAAGAGTTAATTTTTAAAGGCAGAAATGAGAGGTTGTCACTCATTCTTGAAGGACAAGGCCCTATGACAATCAGTGAAGCTTGCTCCTGAATATTTATTCCTAAGTTCCTTCTGAAGAGTGCCAGTTTTGCCCCTGCTATGGACCATAAAAACATATTAGTCAGAATACAAGAGTATATTCAGTACTGATGGGGAGTACAGTTATAATGGTATTTTCAGCCAATTGTGGAAGAGCAATGTTTCAGTGGTAGTAAATGGCCCAGGGGTGAATATTTCCAAAATATAATTAACCAAAGTACTCACTGTCTTCAAGCAGTATTACTTTTAGCCTCCAATGGGCATCTTTATTGTGGTCATAGTTAAAGTTTATTTCTGTCATTACATGTTACTATTATTGCACTATATCTTGAGAAGCTTAAATGATTAAAGTCTCAATGCAGCCTTTTTCCTGTCTTTAAAACATTATTGCTGGAAGCCTAGATTACTGTGATAATGCTTTGTACTCGATTCTCTTGCATATGCCATTCTCTGTCTATTTCCTTGGATAAGAGACTTCTTAAAATACCCCTTGCTTAGTTTGCAGTCAGCTTTTTGACATTGTGCTCTGAAGAATGGATTTTAATTCCTTGATTTATGCAATGAGAAGTAACTGGTTTGCATCATCATCACCTTAGAACTGTAGAACTGGAAGGGATCCTATGGATCATTGAATTCCCAACCTCTGGCTCCATAGCCAGATACCTTAACCACTGAGCTATCCAACAGTTCTAAATAGAATAGGTTAATATTTGGAATGATTCATCCAGTTGAACTGAATCCAAGAATAAGGGTGTTGAGTTGGGCTTATGCATACAATCAGCACGTGAATGAGGCAATAGAAACAGATCTCCTGACCCCATATTCTATTACATGCACCTTGAGGGCCCTTTGCCTCCCACTCTTGAGGCTGCATGACTAGTTGGTCTCATCTTCTGATGTCTGCACATTGAACAATATATTTCTTTTTGGTAATAGTTCCTAATTCCTCACCCCATTCACAACACTCCTCATGCAGCTTTTCCTCCCAGTGACACATTGCCATAAGATCAAGTCTGTCCAACTTTCATACACAGTCAGATCTTAACCCTCTATCAAAAGGTCGATATGAAACACCATCAATATCTGGGCCATGCTTCCAGGATCATTACTGGAAATCATCCTGATTCTATTGCTGTTTCCTCCCTTTTAGATCACCAAGAAGCAATGTTGTTGGAGTGGGGCTCTTCGGCTTGGATTTACCTCCAAGGATCCCTCTAGGATTAACCCAGAAACCCTTCCTAAGTATGCATGTCCGGACTTGGTTTCTCAGAGTGGATTTTGGGCCAAGGCTCTTCCAGAAGAATTTGCAAATGAAGGAAACATCATAGCATTCTGGGTGGACAAAAAGGGACGTGTATTTTATCGGGTTAATGACTCTGCTGCCATGTTGTTCTTCAGTGGGGTAAGGACCACCGAACCACTGTGGGCTTTGATTGACGTGTATGGACTCACACGTGGCGTGCAGCTACTAGGTAGGTGCATATCAGAAAATGTAGCTTTATTGTGGAAGGCCAAATTCTGCTGCTGACATCAATTTTTTAAAATTCTCTATCTTATCTGAATGAGTCAAGGAAAGTTTGGTGGCTGGAAAATGGAATCAGATTTTATCATTTCTGTTGTTGTCACTTCCTCAAAGACCATATAACCCATTCATGCATTTCAATGCCAAACCCCCTGTGACATGCATATATGGCAATCCAGCAACCTGTTTCTGTCTTGCATATGCTATAAAGAGACTAGATGCTGCCTTCTTTATACTGCAATAAATACTCACCTTTCTTGTTGCTGGAGATCAGAAAGGACAAGGTTTGTATATGGCATACAAAGCACAACAAGGAAGAATATTGTTGCCTTTGAAAGCCCCAGAGCTTTGTTGTACTGTAAAGTTTTTAATGAGCCAAAGTCCACTTCATCAGAAATACAGCATGATATTGTGAGTAGGTAGGTGTGCATACACACATACAACTGTGGTCATATAATTATTTTAACTTTAACTCTTTAACAATTTAAAGAATTGTTGCAACCCTTTTTTTTGTATTTCATAGCCATTGGGCTGTAATACCACATGAGAAAGTAGAAGGCCTCTTGGTAGCTAGTCAGACTATTTGTTGATCTGGCCTAGTATAGTCTGCTCTGACTAAAGGGGACTTGTCAGGGTTCAGGCGAAGGACTGCCATGTTGCATTCTCTCCAGTCAAATCCTTGGAAGTGCCCAGAATTGAACCTGGGACCCCTTAAATGCAAAATGACTGAGTTATAACAGAGGTTACAATATTATTTAAGGTGCCACAAGGATCTTAATTATTTTCCTGGAAGGGACAAGCACAGCTAATCTACTGGAAGCAGTACGACTTGATATACAGATGGAAGGTTGGGTAGACTGCCTTCATTTCCAGTCTAAAACTGTTTTGAGTTGTAGAAAATAGCTCAGACTAGTATCCTGTTGTCTATATGTGGAGCAGAAGTGAAATGGGCCATCTCCCTATGGCATTCCTGTTCTTGCATGGGTTACAATAATAGTCACAAACTGTTCACATAATGGGGAGCCTGTCAGAGTAAGATAGGATACAGTGGGGTCTTGACTTAAGAACGGCTCGAGTTAAGAACATTTTGACTTAAGAACCACTCTCATAGGAAAATATTGACTTGACTTAAGTACTTAGATTTGAGTTAAGAACTGAAAAAAAACCACGTGGGAGGCAGGGAAAGTGCAAAATTTGAACTTTCAGTTAACTGTTGGCCAGTGAAAAGGGTGCCTGTCTGCTTCCTCACTCCTCCCAGCGTTTAGAGAGTGGATTGGGAGTCTTCGGACTGCCTGGTACTGCCTGGACTGTATCTTCCCTGCCTTCCCTGAACCTTTCTTGACCTAAGAAAAAAAGAAACAAAATATCCCCCTCTAGTGGTCGAAGGCAGAATAGCAGCTTCCCATTAGTTTCTATGGACGGAAAGAGCAGATACGGATCAAATGGTTTTCAATGCATTCCTATGGGAAATGCAGATTTGACCTGAGAACTTTTTGACTTGAGAACCGCCTTCCAATACGGATTAAGTTCTCAAGTCAAGACCCCACTGTACTTGCATGATTTCTCTTCTGCTCTGTGTTCAGGGCACATGATACTATCCATAGTCCTGTATGTTGACCATCCCAGCTTCAAGGCATCTCCCATCTTTTTTAAAAACCCTCTGGCTTAATTAAAGCTAAACAGCTGAAGTTCCTGTGACGTTTCAGCCACATTTTGACTGAGCATCATCATCATCATCATCATCATCATCATCATCATCATCATCATCATCATCATCATCATCATCATCATCCCCTTCCAGCGATGTTTAATGCCATCCTTGCAAATCTTACTTTTTAAACTCTTGTTCACAAGAATATCTAAGGCTAAGGAAACAAAAGGTTGGAAATAATAAATCACTATGAAAATAAACATCATTAATAAGAGAATTTATGTTATGACAGACTATTGGTGCACATTCTGAAGCATGGAATGTACTCTAAGAGTTTCTTTTTATTTCCATCTGTCTTGCATCTGACATAGGGAAATGTATTTCATGCTTTATGTATGAAATGCTTTACCTGAGGGAAGGACTGATTAGCTGTTATTGACATACAGGCGAAATTTCTGTTCTTAAAAATATCAAGTTAAATGTACTGAATTTGTTTCCCAGACCGGGAGATAATTTTCAGTAGATTATTTAATTGCACAGTAAATACACAGCTGTGAAAACCATGTTATTGTGTTGTAAATCCTCAGCTCTTGTGAAAGTTGGTACTGAACTGAATATTCTGAACACTTCTAATGGCAAAGCCTTAGGATAAATGAATGTTCTACTGTGAGGTTAATCTGTCTGAAATTCAGAACCAATTAACACTCCAATCCTTTTTACACTTTGAAGGTTAACACAAATTGACATTTTCTGCATAGGAATTGTCCTGGTGTATAACTCAAAACAGATGCATTTCATCACTTAATATACTGCAGAAAATCTTTGCAGAGTGAAATGAAAAAGTTTAACTGCTAGTCTATTCACAAGAATTTTATAAAGTAAGTGCATTTAAAAAGGACATATTTCAGAATCATTTTATAGACAGAATAATAGTGTGAATTCCTGGTATTTTGAAGGGACTATCAGAATATATCTTTTGGAAAGTATTTGTATTATACTGGGGGGAAATGCCTGGTAAAATTTTAGAATATTTGAGATTTTGTCATGCCACCCATTTTAGAAAGGAAGGAAAATGCACCCCAGAGCTGTGTTCCATATTCTGATAAACAACGTTATTTAAATGCTTAAAATGAAATTCACAAAGAATAATTGTATCGTGTTAAAGTCTGTAGGTTTTGATACCTTAAAAGGCTTCAGCTCTTTTTTAAAATACAGTAACTTATTTTTCCAAATCTATTTCTTTCTTTGTGAAATCGTGAATTATCTCTGAGAGGGATTCCCCCACCCGAGAGGGTACTGTGTTAGCATTTTTAGATGCTGATATCTTGAAATAGATTCCTACTGCTTTGTAAATAGATGTTAGCTCTCTGACCCTCGTGATTCCATAATATTTTTTTATATATTTCAAATGTCCAAGAGGAATTAGCCTGCTATCTTAATTTTTTTAAAAATCTTCCTTTCACTCTTCTTTATCTGAAGAATTAATGGCAGGTGCATCTTGAAAGTATTTTGCCTCTGCCAGTTAGTTAAATGTGTTGTAAGTTGTAAGTAGTATTATTAGGCACCTGCCATCAAGATTCCAGTGCCACTTAGAATGAGTTTATGCAATGGTCATTTAATGCTCAGACATTTATTTATAGCATGTTCCAATTGACTTTGGCAGGCCTTAATCTTGGCAATTGTCTTCAAGCCTCTTAATCTTGTTTCTTATGTGTCTTAGTTCTTCATTATATGGTGTCAATGCTCTGGTGGTCCTTGACATATTATTCATCATCACGTACACACTCCTTTTCTTGGCTTGCTATTTTTAATGAAAGGCATTGGGTGGAAAAATCCAGCAAAATGAAAAGGGAACAGTGGTTCTGTATTCTGGGAAGACCTTTTTGAAAATCAGCCTGGCTAGCAGAAGCAGTGTCCTTGAAAGTACACATTCTGTTTCACTTATAGCTATTGAAAGCTGTGTTTGTACATCTAAGAGAAAGGTCTAATAATGCATAGAGGCACACCAAAGAGTTACATGATTTACAGTGAAAATAATAAGCTCATTTTACACATTCCACAGAAGTGACAGGAGGGAATGTGATGAATCACTTGGTTTGCCTCTCTTGTATTTCTAGATCTTGTATGAAGAATGGTTATGTTTGTACCCCTGCTGCAAGATGCACCCTGCATTAGGAAATATTATACACTGGAGGTTATTCTAATTCATGAGGCCAATGAGAGTGGGCAGAGCAAGGGCAACCCACTGACATTACTCTTTGTACTAGGTCTTCTGTGGAACATATGGCAAGCCATAAATAATAATCAAAGCCTACCCAGCCCACCCTGGTACTAGATATGGAGAAAATAAGTCTCTCTTTCTTCAAGTTGCTATTAGAGATGTTAAAGAGTTACTTGAAGTTCTTCCAGAATTCTGTCTAATCCTTCTATGGTCCCACTGATAGAACTTCTATAATTCTGATAGGAATACAGTATACGAAACTATCTTAAACAAAGTTAGAGTGTTGTTCTGTCCAGCTATATCAATGTTTACAATGAATGGCAGTGCTTCCCCAGGGTTTTGGATAGGAAATCTTACATTACCATGCCTATAGAAGCAAAGGATTCAAGCTGGAAGTGATTGTGTTGTTTGCTTGTTTGTTTGAACAATGTGCTCTACCAATGAACCACAGATTGAAATTTTCTTCCACGTATACTAAAATTCATAATAATTCATCTCTTATTTCTCCAGTATCCTGAAGGATTTTTTAAAAAAGATATCACGATAATGAAACAGAGCATCAAATAAAAAGCGTTGGCTAAACAGATTACATAGGATTACTTTCCTAATATCGAGAAGTCAGTATTTTGAAGATAAGCATATTGATGCTGCTAAATAATAGGAAGTGCATATTTTGTTCCATTATTTTCTCATCATGATCGATGGTTGTGTAATACATTTTATTTTGGATGATAACTTATGCATTATAATTTCTTATCCTAAAAGTGAAAGTAAATGAAAGCAAAGAATTAATCTTTGCAACATGTTTATTTATTTATTTATTTATTTATTTATTTCATTTCTATCCCGCCTATCTGGCCAAATTCGACCACTCTAGGCGGCTTACAATCAACAATAGTAAATATTAAAACCATTACAAATACACGAAAATAGAGATCATAGGAGTACAAAAGAAAAGGTCGTCAGGAATTAACTGTTGGAATTAGCTGTTGGGAAGGCCTGCTTATACATAAATGTTTTTAGTTGTTTTTTAAAAGTGCCCAGCGAGGGGGGCCGCACGTATCTCAGGAGGCAAGTTGTTCCATAGGCGAGGAGCCACCGCCGAGAAGGCCCGATTTCTGGTCTTTTCCTTCCGGGCCTCTCTCGGGGTCAGGCTCCTCAGCCTTACCTCCTGGCTTGCGCGGGTGACACGGGTAGATCTTGGTGGGAGGAGGCGTTCCGCCAGATATTGAGGTCCTAAACCGTTTAGGGCTTTATAAGTAAGCATCAGTACTTTGAAGTCGATGCGGAATCGGATGGGCAGCCAATGCAATGCGGCCAGAGTGGGGGAGATATGTTGGTATCTTCTCACTCCACTGAGTAGCCTGGCCGCAGCATTCTGCACCACCTGAAGTTTCCGCAGCAGCCTCAAAGGTAGCCCCACGTAGAGCGCATTACAGTGGTCTAATCTTGAGATTACAAGCGCATGTACCAAAGTAGTGAGGGCCCCCACGTCAAGGTAGGGTCGCAGCTGGGCTATCCGCCTAAGATGGAAAAATGCGGTACGGACCACAGACGCCACCTGGTTTTCCATAGTGAGCGCCGGGTCCAGATGGATACCCAAGCTGTGAACCCCATCGCTGACAGGCAGGGTCACGCCCCCAAAAATGAGGGAATCACCCAAATCCCCAGCTGTGGGAGCGCCCACCCTCAGTACCTCCGTCTTGTCCGGGTTCAGCCTCAGCCCGTTCTCCTGCATCCATTCCCGTACAGTCTCCAGGCAACGCTGAAGGGACAGAACGGCATCTCCTGCAGTTGGAAAAAAGGAGATGTAGAGCTGCGTGTCATCAGCATATTGGTGGCACCGAGCTCCACACCCCCTGATGACCCTCCCCAGCGGCCTCATGTAGATGTTAAACAGCATTGGGGAGATGATCGACCCCTGTGGAACCCCACAGTTGAGGCTCCACGGGGCCGAGACATTCTCCCCAAGCTGGACTCTCTGGGGTCGGTCCTCCAAGAAGGAACGGAGCCAGGCAAATGCCCGGCCGCCTATTCCTAACTCGGTGAGCCTCCCCAGGAGGATACCGTGGTCAATGGTATCGAAGGCCGCTGAGATGTCGAGGAGGACCAGCAGAGACATTTTGCCCCTGTCGGCCTCCCTCAACAGGTCATCGCACAGGGCGACCAATGCCGTTTCTGTTCCATGGCGCGGCCTGAATCCCGACTGGAATGGATCCAGGGCATCTGTTTCATCCAGGAACGCCTGAAGCTGATCGGCCACCACCCTCTCAACTACCTTGCTTAAGAAAGAAACATTGGCGACGGGCCTATAATTGCCAATTTCGTCCGCCGCCAAGCTCGGTTTCTTTCTTATGGGCCTAATGAGTGTGTCCTTGAGGGCAGAGGGAAATCTGCCCTCAAGGAAAGACCCATTAATTATTACAGTGGCCCATTCCGTTGTTGAGGACCTGGCTGCCTTGATTAGCCAGGCCGGGCAAGGGTCTAAAGAGGAGGTGGTGGCACGACAGCGGTCAAGCGTCCTGGCCACAGTGTCGGGCGAAACGGGCTGAAAAGAATCAAAAGTCACCGGACAAGACGGAGCGCTGGACATCTCAGCTCGACTCACTGTGTTCAAAAAAGGGGAGAGGTCCCGGCGGATGGCCTCCACTTTAGATTTAAAAAATGCTGCAAATTGGTCCGGTGTAAAACTAGGGGGAGGCCTATCTCCCGGGCCAACTCCGGATAGGTCACGTACTATACGGAATAATTCCGCCTGCTGATTGGACGCCTCGCTTATCCGGTTAGCGAGGTATGTTCGATTGGCAGCCTTTACCTTGGCCTGGTAAAGGTTAGTAGCGACCTTAACAGCTATACGATTAAAAACCGTCGGGTCCTTTCTCCATTTGCGCTCTAGCCGTCTCCTGACCCGCTTCGACGTCCGGAGGTCCTGGGTAAACCAGGGCGCCGGGCGATCTCTGCGGCAGAGAGGGCGTTTAGGTGAGAACATGTCAACGGCACTAGTCGCGGCAGTGGACCAAGCCTCGACCAGAGCCTCGACAGGAACGCCAGCCAGGTCAGCCGTAATCCCTCTCATGGCATCCTGGAATCCAGTCGGATCCAGTAGCCTTCGAGGGCGGACCATAACAATAGGTCCGGGCTCCCTGCGAGGGGGGAGAGCCATCTTGGTGGTACATCTTATTAGGTGGTGATCCGACCATGACAAGGGTACCGACTCAAGGTCAGTCACCATCGGACCACTCTCGCTCCCATTGGTAGAAAAGACCAGGTCTAGTGTATGGCCGCCCACGTGTGTAGGGCCGTTAACATGCTGGGACATGTTCAAGAAGGCCATGGTCTCCAAGAACTCAAGAGCTGGACCAGAAGACTCTGCCCCCGCACGCACGTTGAAGTCCCCCAGTACCAATAGCCTCTTGTTTTGCTGCTCTTCAAATTATTCAGCAGAGTAGTACGTTGTTTCATCTCTGTAAATAACTTTCTCTCTCTCTCTCTCTCTTTTTCTTTCTTTGTGTCAGAGCACTGTACAATCCAGAAATATGAATGCATATAAAATTAAAAACAAATTAAAATGTTAAGATAATCAGACTGTTTTTGACCAGAAGTGAGCTACTTCAATAGTGTTAGCTCTTCTTTTGTATATTTGATGGGGCATAAATTGCATGCATATAAGTGCTATATTGATTGAATTTCTCCACAGTCACAGAAAATTTGTCCTGTATACAAGTAACTTCATTTTTCTTGATTATTCTTTGATCTTCCTACTTCACTTCAAAATCTATTTAGGGACTTCCAGATGATCAAGCTGGAGTCCTGTCCTGGAGACAAACTCCAGCATTCATTCATTCAGCAAGCTATGTTGTTTTTGTTTCCCATAGGTTTAACCTAGACTCTTCCAGTTGAATATTTAGAGCTAGAGATGTGTGCAGAAAATATTTCTCCAGTTTTAGCATTACAGTGGTGCCTTGACTTAAGAACTTAATCCGTATTGGAATGGTGTCTGTAAGTCAAAACGTTCTTAAGTCAAAGCAGCATTTCCCATAGGAATGCATTGAAAACCAATCAATCCGTTCCGGCTGTTTTTTGTCCTTATGTCAAGTCACGGTTCATAAGTCAAAACATGAGTTCCCATAGGAACTAATGCAAAACTGGTTAATCCGTACTCTATCACTAGGGGAGAAAATTTTTAATTATTTCTTCTTCTTTTGACCTAAGATGAACTTAGGTCAAAAAAAGGGCAGACGGGTTTTTTCGCTTGTAAGTCAAGGCACAGTTCGTAACTCAAAGCAATATTTCACATCTGGAGCTGTTCGTAACTCAAAGCATTCATATGTCAGGGTGTTCGTAAGTCAAGGCACCACTGTATTTAGGAGGTTGGTGTCCATGAAGTAGGGTGCTGTGATACTTTATTTCATTAATTATTTGCTTGCACCTCATGGCATATCACTGGAGGTGCAATGCCAGCCAAATTACTGTATAGACTTTTTCAATGGTGGTAGTTTTCCATCAGACAGTAATAATTCTGCATGATTCATTAAGAGCTACGGCTACTTGTTTGGCATGTGCTGATTTATTTATTTATTATTTATTTATTTGTTTGTTTATTGGACTTATATACCGCCCCATAGCGCTACAAGCACTCTCCGGGCAGTTTACAATTTTTTAATTATACAGGCTACACATTGCCTGTATACCATAGTGCATTTATACCATAAATTGCATTTATACCATAGTGCACTCGCATATTCTGTTGTGGAGTAGCACAGAGACAAACCTCTTGTTCTTATTGTTTGTGGGGGTGTACCCCAATCTGTACATTATTTCTGTCAGCTTTCTGTTTGCTGTTTAGAGTATGTTTTCTGTAGGTCAGGGTTCAATTCAGAGTGATATCCACATACTTTAGGGTAGGACAGTGTTCCAAAATCTTGCCTTTCCAACTTACTGTACTCAGAACTTTTTCCTCTGCTTCTCTAACCTTTAAGTGGAAGGCACAGACATGCGTGCTTAAAGGATTTCAGCTGGTAGTTTTTATAATAAAAATAAAGATCTTCTAATGCAGATGTTAGCTGGTGCAAAAAAAAAGCAAAAGCAAAATGTGCTGCTTAATTTATCAACCTTGGGAGGCTGAAAGAACCTTGAACTGGCTACCTGAGATTCAACCCCAGTCATGACCACTGTTTTGGCTGCAGTACAACAGTTTAACCATGGCACCACGAGGCTCTTCAACATCAAAATGGTGCTCAATGGCCTCAAAGGTTTTCTCCTGGGCTGTCAAATATTTGCTTTCACTAGCTAAATATTTGTTTCTGTAGGCTTATATTGATGTAAACATACTTGTAAAATACATTCACATGCATGCCCCATGGTTAGCATGGGTGTGCCAATCAATCTATATACACATTTACAGTTTTTAGAAGGCATGTAGCCAGTGTTCAGTCCAACATGAGCTCCATTTTTTCAAGTGACCACTGTTATGGTATGTGAATTCACAGAACCAGATTCCCTCATGGATGTGGCTTCATCAAAAGGAAAAGGGAGATAGTCTCTCTCTATCAGTCTGCTGGGACAAACTGCTGTATGTCTTGCTGGTCTCATCCTTGCAGCCAAAAACAAGAAACCAAAGTATTCTTTGCTGCATTGGCAAGGATGGCAAGGGATGTCTGGGCACCGCAACAACATTTTTGATGTAGGAAATAATTGTTATACAGTATATAAAATTGTCCATTCTGAGATACAACTGAAAACTTTTTAAAAATCTATTGTGCAAATTGCTTAAAACCAGGATGATTATTCATTTAAGAGTCTGAAGTACTGGATGGGTTGTGTATGACTTTTCCCACTCATCTGCCAATCCTGTGCTAGCTATGATTGCCAAAGAGAAAGGACTTTAGAGACATTTTGCACAATCACCATGAGGAGAATTAAAGAGTTCTTTGTTGTGCTCTTGGCTGAAGGAAAGGGATCTCATGGGGCTTGAAAATTCCTTGGCCTTTCCACACGGTTAAATTAAAGAGGAGAAATTAAAACCAAGGACTGGCTAGGACTAACTATCATTTGGCTCTTTGGCTCTTAGAACTGGCTCATTGAGGGTTGCCAGATTCAGGGCACTGGCTGAAGTCTCAGAGACATGTTATACTTCTCTAGTTCCCCAGATCAGGATATAAACATCTTGGCAAGCAATGCTAGACAAGAAAAAAGTTTTATGTTTTTATTACTTTAAAAGCTTGCCATCCCAACTAGCTCTGAGGCTCACCGGTTCATTTTGAAGATGTATTCATGTATTTTGGGCCTATGCAGCCATGGCATGACAGGGTATGACAGGAAGAGGCTGGGGAGAAAGCTGGCAGGTGAATGCAGTTGGACCCATTGTGACATTTGGAGCAAGACATGGAAGTGGTTATCACTCTTACAGTCCTGAATTGAGACCAAAATCCTTGCTTAGACTTTGGCAGCAGTTGCACAGGTCCTGGAAATAAAATCTTGTGGGCAGATGGGTGCACCTTCTACAAGGCCCAGCAGCAGCATGTGTCTTGGAAAAACTACTTACATGTCATGTATGCTACCAGTAAGGTTGTATGAAGTGCAAGCCATAGCAGGAGTTTTGACTATTGCTGCAGCTTCTAGCTATGTCTTGTTTCCTGCCTGACCACAAAAATGTTCCTATCGTCATGTTATAGTATTTATGGGAATTTTGGGTCCTTTTACCCAGATTTTATTTGTACCTGTTTCCACAATCTTTTGGTCCAGACACAGTTTGGGAGCCCTTTGCTAACTCTTCAGTGCCCTTTCTCTGTGACATCACAATGATCTGTCTATTCTTGTGACACCAAAACGACCTGACTCTTGATCTCTGGATTTAAATTGCAGGCAATAAAGGCCAAAAGCCCAGTCACACCTCCCTGACTTCTACACCTTACTAAGTGGAGCGCTATACAGTGGTGCCTCGCTTAACGAGCGCACCGTACAACGACGAAATCGCATAGCGATCCCTTTTTTGGGATTGCTAATGCGATCACTCAACGAGCTTTAGATAGGGCGAAATTCGCTTTGCGAAGATCGGTAAGCGTTTCGCTTACCGATCTTCGCAAAACGAAGCTCCGACGATCAGCTGTTTGGCGGACAAAATGGCCGCCAGAACCCCCAAAATGGCCGCGCGCAGCGTTTTCGCGCCCTCCCCTCACTTAACGAGGGTGCAAAAATGGCTGCCGGCCATAGGAAACTTTGCTGAACGGTGAGTAAAGGAGCCTTTTGGAACGCATTAAACGATGTTTAATGCGTTCCAATGGCTTTCCCTGTCCCGTTCAGCGATGTTTCGCTATAGCGAAGGTTAATCCGGAACGGATTAACCTTGCTATGCGAGGCACCACTGTATAACTAAACTCTCCTGTTAACAGCAGTGAACAGGAAGGTCAATACAGAAGATGATCCTTCAAGCATTGTGGTCTAGTGTCAGAAAGGGTTTAAATTATAACCAGCACCTTGGATTTGGCATTGGAAACTATTGGGAGATAATTTAGTTCATCCCAGAGTGCAGGACACGCAACAATGGGCTCAAGTTAAAGGAAGCCAAATTTCTGTTGAATATCAGGAAAAACCTCCTAACTGTTAGAGCAGTACAAGTACAACAGTGGAACCCATTACCTCAGGAGTTGATATGTGCTCCAAAACTGGAGGCGTTCAAGAAAAACGTAGATAATCACCTGGCAGATATGCTTTGATTGCATTCCTGCATTGAGCAGGGGGTTGGACGTGATGGCCCTGTAGGCCCCTTCCAACTTCACTTTTCTATGATTCTATAATACTACTGTGATGTAAGACTGAATTTTTGTCTGGAGATACATTTTGCTGCCATTTTTATACTAACTGTATTTCAAGGGCAGTTCTTGGTAAAGTGCATGAGGATTGTCCTGTTTTGAAATTGCCACAGCATTTGCAACTGTGGTGTTGCCAGCCTTGTGGGTTGTTGAGTGATGTTTCTCAGCTTTCCAAGGATGGAAATGGCTCTTCTACCACTCTGACAATAATCCGATGCAATATTAAAACAACTATAAAGTAAGTCTGGCTTGGTGGGACAACTGAAATATTGAAAACCAATAACAAAATCATTTGCATTAAGGTAAGAAATAAAACTAAGCATTTCTGGAGCTAATTACTGGTGGGACAGTGAATTTATATGTGATGATTTCAAGTGGAGGTCTAATGAACTCCAGGAATTCTGTGGTTTTTAGTTCATTTTTAGGATATTAACAGAGCACAACTGACTGGAATTATTCCTTTCTCACTGACTAAAGATATCAGTGTAAATAAGGCATTGCTGTTAACAGATATAGTATGCACTTTCTGAGTGTAAAGATAACTTGAGAAACAGAAAAAACAATAATAAGTAGTAAAGGTAGTTGTAATGTTGGAGTCACAGATAAAAATCCATATTTAGCAAGCATTGAATACCTGGTGCCAAACTGCTGCTTAAACTTCTCTTCCCAGTAAGTGCATTCATTTTTCCCCTCTTAGCCCCACCAGCAGCGTCAGGCATCTCTTCCAGGTTCATGAAATCAGCCAGCAAGTGCAAGCTCTAAGGCTTCTTGCTAAAGCTGTATGGTCAATGGGCCAACTTGATTACTGCCACCACCCAATAATTTCCACCTTACTCCAGGAAGAAGGCTGAACATAATTATTTTGGCCTTAAAGCAAACAAAATATGCTCCAAATAAGTATTATCTCTGATCCTTTTGATTTTCAGAATCTGATCATTTCACTTGGAGGCTCAGGTTGCAGCAATAGGCTTAAAAGTATACTGAGGAGATATGCGTTGCCCTGGGGATTGTTGCTATGGCACTCTTGATTGTTTCAGTGTGAACGGCTGGCAAGCTATAGTCTAAGCAATTTTCTGTCCCTCTATAAGGGTTTGACGCTCTTTCATGGAAGTAAATCTCATTTGAACATAAATCAAATTTTGTGATACAGTTAATATAGTTTTAGTTTGAAGTCACTGCCTTGGGGGAGGTAGTGATTCCATGTTCCAGAATTACTTTGATTTTGTAGCAAGTTGGTTGGCGATGACTGGATTCCCATTTTCATACTTGCCTCAATACTTTGGCAGAGCAGCACTGAAGAAGAAAAAAATATCCTTGTTTGCTCTGCCAGTTCCAGGTTGAAAAGATGAAGAAAGGGACTGGTTATGATAGAATAGAAGGAGGGTGGGTACAAATTATCGGCAACATTTAACTTTTGGATAAGAGCAACAGACAGCAAAAGCACCACTTCTGCATGGGGTTCATGGAAAGAACAGGTGCCAAAAGCATACACAGGGATCAAAGGGAGCTAATTACTGTTGCTCATTCCCTGTGTTCAGTGGCAGAAAGCAACCTTGGAGCCTTTTGGCTCCTCTGTCCATCTCAGAAGGCAAGGAGGACAGTGGAGGCTTAAAGGTGGGCTGAAAAGCATCAAGGGGATGCTCCGGTATGTCCTGTT
Source organism: Pogona vitticeps (assembly GCF_051106095.1). Classification (NCBI taxonomy): domain Eukaryota; kingdom Metazoa; phylum Chordata; class Lepidosauria; order Squamata; family Agamidae; genus Pogona; species Pogona vitticeps. The sequence goes on from NC_135785.1 coordinate 56,293,269, forward strand.
AGTACATCTCCACCAGCAGGGAGTAATAGGCTGGTTCAAATATTTCCTTTCCATCATATTTCTTTCTTTATTCCTATCAGAGTGTTGCACAATTGAAAATTATGGACATATTCTCTATGAAATATACGTAGGTCAAATTAAAAGCAAATTAGAATGTTAAGATAATTAGATTATTTTTGACCAGAAGTGGGCTACTTCAATAGCGTTATCTCATCCATTTACTAGATCTTCTTTAGTAAATGTGGTAGGGCATAAATTGCATGCACATAAGTATTGCATTAGGGGACGTGGTGGCGCTGCGGGCTAAACCGCAGAAGCCTGTGCTGCAGGGTCAGAAGACCAAGCAGTCATAAGATCGAATCCACGCAACGGAGTGAGCACCCGTTGCTTGTCCCAGCTCCCGCCAACCTAGCGGTTCGAAAGCATGTAAATGCGAGTAGATAAATAGGGACCACTTTGGTGGGAAGGTAACAGCGTTCCGTGTCTAAGTCACACTGGCCATGTGACCACGGAAAGATTGTCTTCGGACAAAACGCTGGCTCTATGGCTTGGAAACGGGGATGAGCACCGCCCCCTAGAGTCGAACACGACTGGAAAAAATTATCAAGGGGAACCTTTACCTTTTAAGTATTGCATTGATTTAATTTATCCAGTCACAGAAAAGTTGTCTTGTGTCCAAGTAGCCCTATTTTACTTGATTACTCTTTGATCTTCCTACTTTGCTTCAGAGTCTATTAAATGATGTCCTGATGGTCCAGCTAGAATCCTATCCTGGTGGAAGATACTCTTAAGTATCATCCATTCAGCAAGATGTGTTGCTTCCCCCCCCGCCCCGTCGGTTTAGCCTAGCCTCTTCTGGTTTAATTTTTGTAGCTTGAGCTTTCTATCATGGCAACTATAGGCTGTTTTCAGAGCTAGTCAACATGAACCCACTTCAACTGGCATGGCCCATAGACCACGATTACCCCCATCTCTAATCATGATCACCATGAACTGCTCATTGTCTTCCTTCAAAGGTCTTGTCAGAGACCACAAAATCAAAGAGATCTCTGGCCAAAGAAGTCATCAAACTGGAACAAAATGTGATAGATTTAGCACAAGTCTTGCAAAAATAATCTCCTGCTTGATAATATACTTGACTGGCTGTCACCTGCTCAAGCAGCTGCTACTATTGTTTGAAATGGATATAGCATCTCTATCAAATCTGAAGGTGAATTTCTCCCCCCCCCCATGGATTCCAAACAGTTGTGAAGTTAGGTGGATCATTTCCCATTGAGCATTCTACTGGAAGAGCTCTGCACAGCTCTTCTGACTATGGCTGCTTACCTGGCTGGCAGGCCTCTAATATGCCATCAAAACCTCAGGGTGAAGGACCTTAATGAAGCAGGGTAGAACCATCAACAGACTGGAATTATGAGTGTTCCTGCAGCTAAAAGATAGATGTCTAAAAAAGCACACAGGGGTTTTTCATAAGAACACCAGAGCAGAGGTTTAGATCTGTCACCATGAAAAGATGTTAAGATCTTCAGAAAACAGTAAACATATGTACACTGTGAACAGTGTTGAGTGTGTGATGTCTCATTCTCTTTGGAAAATAACAAAGAAGGGGAAATGGGCAGAGTGGTTATCTGGGCCTTTATAGCAGCGGACACAGGTAACATCAAAGGAATGTATGATGGTATCAAGCAGGCCTTAGGTCCACTACAGAAGAAATCTGCTCCCTTGAAGTCTGCTACAGGTGTGATCATCCAGGACCGAGCACAGCAGATGGAACGCTGGGTGCAGCACTACTCTGAGCTATATTCCAGAGAGAATGTAGTAACCGAAGAAGCATTAAATAACATTGAGTGTCTGCCCGTCTTGGAAGAGCTGGACAGTGAACCAACCCTAGCAGAAATAACTGCGGCCTTGGATTCCGTCGCCCCCGGCAAGGCACCTGGAAGGGACAACATCCCTGTTGAAGTGCTGAAATGCGGTAAGAAGATCATCACCACCGAACTGTATGAAATCTTTTGCCTCTGCTGGAGGGAAGGTGGAGTACCACAGGACATGAAGGATGCAAACATCATCACATTGTACAAGAACAAAGGAGACAGGGGCGACTGCAATAACTACCGTGGCATCTCTCTTCTTAGCGTTGTAGGGAAGCTGCTTGCCCGTGTGGTGCTGAAGAGGCTCCAGATGCTTGCAGACAGAGTCTATCCAGAATCACAGTGTGGATTTCGAGCTAATAGATCCACCACTGACATGGTATTCTCCCTCCGACAGTTGCAGGAGAAATGCAGGGAACAACAACAGCCACTCTTAGTGGCCTTCATAGACCTTACAAAAGCATTTGACTTGGTTAGCAGGGATGGCCTTTTTAAAATACTTCCCAAGATTGGATGCCCACCTCGTCTCCTTAACATCATCAGATCCTTCCATGAGGGAATGAAAGGCACTGTAGTTTTTGACGGCTCAACATCAGATCCCTTTGACATCCGAAGTGGAGTGAAACAGGGCTGTGTCCTCGCACCAACCCTTTTTGGGATCTTTTTTGCTGTCATGCTGAGGCATGCCTTTGGAACTGCAACAGAAGGTGTCTATCTCCGGACTAGATCAGACGGAAAGCTCTTTAATCTCTCCAGATTGAGAGCAAAGACCAAAGTCCAACTGAAATGCATGCGGGACTTCCTCTTTGCAGATGATGCAGCCATTGTTGCTCACTCTGCTGAAGACCTCCAACAACTCATGAATCGTTTCAGTAAGGCCTGTCAGGACTTTGGACTAACAATCAGCCTGAAGAAAACACAAGTCATGGGCCAGGGCGTGGACTCACCTCCTTCTATTACCATCTCCACACAAGAATTGGAGGTTGTTCATGACTTTGTGTACCTTGGCTCAACCATCTCTGACACCCTCTCCCTGGATGTTGAGCTGGATAAACGCATTGGGAAAGCAGCTACCATGTTCTCTAGACTCACAAAGAGAGTATGGCTCAATAGGAAGCTGACGACACATACCAAGATCCAGGTCTATAGAGCCTGTGTCCTGAGCACACTTCTGTACTGCAGTGAGTCCTGGACCCTTTGTGCACGTCAGGAGAGGAAGCTGAACACCTTTCATATGCGTTGCCTCCGACGGATTTTTGGCATCACCTGGCAGGACAAAGTTCCAAACAGAGTAGTCCTAGAACGAGCTGGAATATTCAGCATGCACACATTACTGAAACAGCGACGTCTACGTTGGCTTGGGCACGTAGTGAGAATGGCTGATGGTCGGATTCCAAAGGATCTCCTGTATGGAGAATTAGTGCAGGGAAATCGCCCCAGAGGGAGACCACAGCTGCGATACAAGGATATCTGCAAGCGGGATCTGAAGGCCTTAGGAATAGACCTCAACAGATGGGAAACACTGACATCTGACCATTCAGCCTGGAGGCAGGCAGTGCTTCACGGCCTCTCCCAATTTGAAGAGACCCTTGTCCAGCAGGCCGAGGCAAAGAGGAAGTCACAAAAGCAGCAAAACCAGGGAGCTGGACAGGGGACAGATTGGATTTGTCTTCAGTGTGGAAGAGATTGCCACTCTCGAATTGGCCTCTTCAGCCACACTAGACGCTGTTCCAAGTCCTCCATACAGAGCACGACACCATAGTCTTTCGAGACTGAAGGATGCCTAACCTAATGTATACTTCCAACAGACATTATAAAGTGGTACTTCCTCCCTCCCTTTTACTTTGTCTAGGAAGTGGGGACTTGAACTTTGCTTTCCAGAGTCCTAGTCTGTCACTCTTTCCACTACACCACACTGGGAATACCATAAAAATGAGTGGAAAGGAATAGTCTACCCACCTTGAGTGTGGTAATACTAGGCATGGATAGTTGGTGCTTTTGCATGATTCACTGGTAACTTTAAAAAAAAAAAAACATTTTTGACATTTGTTACATTCTAATTCCAGCATGCTGTGTAGAATAATGTTCTCAAAGACAGTCTATTTTCAATCGTCTCATCATTGTTTCCCCCCCCCCCAATATATGTGATATTAAGAAGGAGTTTACCTTTGCCTTCTTTCTGTGTAGTACTAGCAAAGGTTCACTTTCACTGACATTGTCCATGAAAGATTGTCTGCCAATGTCACTTTCCATTTTTGCTGCTGCCCAGTAGCTGCCCTTCAGGAGTTTCTCCACATCCACCATTGAAATGATAAATTCTCTTCTCCTGATGTGACCATTAATCCTGAAGAGGGTGGCTGCATCTCACTTTGGTGTCTTAGCTTTAATTGCCTTGCCTTGTGTTACCCTGCTAGGAGCCCTGAGTCATAAAGTGTAGTCCCATTGCTCTGGACTTCCCTGATACAGTACATTCAGATCTCCTCACCATGTTAAGGTGCACAACCATCTTGTCTCTAAATTTTTTTGGGGAAGGGCTTTCATGAGCCTATGAGAGGGAGGGATCCCTATGGTGAAGTACGTGTCCCTACCATATAGTGAAAAGAAAATTTGCCATGAGGAGAGTTAGTTTCTGTAGTTTGAGATCTTTGTGCTGATGATGAATTTGTCTTGATGCAGCCATCAAAACTGGATTTGTTTCCTTTCTCTCTATATATTTTATATTTAACAATGCTCCAGTTAGACTCCTTGAAATAAAATGAGTATGAGTCAGAAATGTACCAGGTGTTATTTTCTGAGGTTGGGAGATTACTGTTGTATAGCCTGAAGATTTAATATCCTTTCTTTGTATCTGATCAGCTTTTGTGCACAGTGTCTCCATATTTTTGAATGTGGGGGATTCAGCTAAGAAGAGAGGTACACAATACATAATACGTACCTAAGAACATTTTATAATCATCTATCCCCATTGTTTTGTTTTACAATAAACCTGCAGCTGAGACCTGGCAATGTACCAAAATTATTCTGCAAGTTGTAGTGTACAAACACTAGGAAATCACAACTTGTAGTTAGATAAAGAACTTGGAAGCTTTTTGAATTTTATATTACTATATTCTATATCAATTGAATCCTACTAATAAGTTTTGAAATTTGGTGTGCATCATTATGTGCTAACTACGTATACTTTCAGCTAAATTTTCTCTTCCTTTCCATGTTTCTTTCCCAGTTGCTTCACTGAGAAAAATTATTAGATAGCATGGGTTAAGTCCTAGACATTATCCTGCTGATTTAAATATAAACTAAGAAGGGGAAATTGTTAACAGTGTAATATGGATGGATTGGACCTGCATTTAGTATTGTTCAGCAATGGTTGTTTCAGTTTGGTATAAATGTTCAGAAACAATTCTCCTCCCCCCTTCTTGGTACTAAGCTATATACTAACTGCAATTTCATTGAAGGAAAGGTGACATTTGATTTCTCTTTTCTCATAGGGTTGATGTCTTTGGAACCATGGCACCAAGAGCTGGAGTGTGTGTTGTGTGTGTGTGATCTGATATATGTAATTCTTACACATGTATGGCAATGAAGAAGAATTATGAGTAAAGTAGTCAAAGAGGGCAAAAAGGCCACTGATTTGCCTAAAACTGCATGTACATGTACAGATGAAAAACTAGAAATGATATTTGCAATGCACAACTAGAATGCAAAGTGTGCTGCTTATATACCACCCTATAGTGCTTAAATCACTCTCTGGGCAGTTTACAATTCACAATTTAATTATGCAATTTACAGTTTAATCATCTAGGCTACACATTGCCCCTCCAGCGAGCTGGGTACTCAAATTTGCCAACTTTGGAAAGTTGTGTCAGCTATCTTGAGCAAGCTACCTGAGCTTATTCTTGACTGCAGTACTGCAGTTTAACCATTGTGTCGTAGGTGTATCTAATTTGAGCAAATTTATGTGTCTGCTGAGTCTGCTGGTCAGGTACCTCTGTCAGTGGGCAGCTTCAGGCTCAGTAAGCTCCTTATTTACAGTTCTTTTTTTATCCATGGACTGGATAATCCTTCAAAAGGAGACTTGCTCTTTGGAAATCCTTCAAATGGAGGACTGTAGTGTCTTAAACAGGATATGTGGCCACCCTAGTAATGGACATTAGGAAAGTATGTATGTAGAGTATTAGTTTAGCCTCCCTAATGTTGTTTGAACACTGCTATTTAGTGTTGAAAAGACACTGCCATTTGGTTGAATGCCTGTGTTTGGTCTTGGAGAACATTATTCCGCAAGCCTGTTCTCTGGAAAATAAGTGGTGCTTCTTTCACTTCTGCTAAGAGACCACAACATTTTGTAGGTCCCATCTATACGAACCAGGAAGGCATTGGAAGGTCTGGTACTTTTCAACAGCAAGAAGCTAGTAGACAAGAGAAGAGAGCATGATACAGCAGCTGAAGGTGATCCTTAATCACTTTTGGCCCTCAAACATAGAAAAAGGAGGAACAGCTGCACATATTCTGTGATACCTAGTACTTACAAGTTAGTCCACCAATTCCAAGTCCATTGTTATCTGGAGGTTAAATAACATGATAACTGTAAAATACTTTATTTCTGGCAAGGTTTTGCCATTAACCTGAATTGAATTTGGTGGGATTACTAGAGAGAACAATGTGTTACAAATCTTACAATACTTATCTGATACTGGCAATAAAATCAATAAAAACATCATAGGCTGTCAGATATCCTTGACGTATCTTGGGAGGTTAATAGGGTTGTGGCAAAAGCCCACTTCTTATCGAACCATTAAAACATCTTAATGCTTGGAGCTTGTACAGCCCTGCATGTTTAATCTCTTTGATGCATATCCTTGTTGATTAGGAATGTGAGGCTTATGCAGAATATTAAATCATTATCTCCTTCTCACTCAAGGAACTGGAAAAGGGCAATTCTCTCTGTTTAGAATAATGGTTTTCTGATGTTCAGAGTACATACCACTCATCTATAGGATTTAATTTTTTTTAAAAAAATTGTTTTCTAAAACAGGTTTTACACTGTTTACTACAGAAACCATCTGTTTCTGAATGGCTGTTGGGCGTGTATTGAACATTTGGAAAGCTCAGAGAGGCCCTGTCTCTCCAGCTTCTGAAGATAGAATCAGCTTGATGTTGTCCAAATTTTTGTCCTCATGAGAACCCAGATGGTCGATAAGACAGCAAGAGACATCAACACACAAAGGCAGTAAATGAGTTTTTTAACTGTAGCCTTGCTTATTATTTTAAAGAATCCCATGAAATACAAATAATTTAAGGTTTTTAAAAATGATAATCATGCTTGCTGAGATTTTAAAAATAGCTGGATGGGGTAGGAAGAGGGAACAGCTCAGGAGAGAAAATGGAATCATTGACAGTCATGTTGAAAGAGATAATCCAAGATTTTGAAGTTTACACTGTGACCCTCCAAAGTTTAAGATGGGTAGACAAGAGGCTACAACACTTTTGGACCGTATCTCTAAATTCAGTAAAACAGAACTATGTGTCTAAAACATTATCTCTTGATTTACGTCCTTTTAGCATATTGAGCCCGGAGGTGAGCTTCTCAAAAAGAGTGAATAAAGAAGAATACATAAATGCCAATTCTCTTACAAACTGCCCAGTTATGTGAAGCAATTCAGGTCTGTCCAGAATTTTGAAAATTCCATTCAAGCAGCTAACAGAATGTTAGGACAGTGACAATGGTGCAGGTGTCCCTGTTGGCAGGCCATCTCATCTTCACCCAGGATTTGTAGAAACTTGCACCCAGTATACTTGGGGGATGCCCACCTAGCGGAAAAATTGTCCTAGGAAACCAAACACACATTCAGGAAATAAGCCAGGGCACAGGGTCAGGGAACCCAGACTCAAGCCCTGGCTCAGTTGGGAAGCTTGGGCAAGGAGAAGTGACCTCTGGAGGAGAAAGAGGACCCTTGTGATCTCAGGAATATAAGGGACACACTAGAGGTAGAGATGCAGACCCAGACAGGAAAAGAGAAGAGGATAGAGCAATGGAATGAATGCAAACAGGAGAACTGCTACTCAAGGTGCTGGTTGAGGAAGTGGAAGAGGAGGGATACTCGGGGGGGGGGGGGGATTCCTTGGAAAACCTGGCAAGGTCTTCCATATTGAGGATGGTCACCCAGAAGAGCTCAAGCTGCCTGGGGACTGAGAATATATTTATAAAGAGGATCCTTGGACAGGGGTATTGGTGTATCTAATGTGAGTCCAAAGATGAGGTAGAGAAGCCCCAGTCCCCTCTGTCTTTCTTATTAGGAAGAACAGAGGGATAAAAAGAACTAAATTGTCCCCGTCAGTCTAGTCCTGGTGAACCAACTCTCTTAGCCTTGGGTAGTCTGAGACCCTCTTTTTCTTTTCTTTTTGTATTATTATTTTTTTAAATACCTATCATATTCTTGCACTTGTCCATGTAATGAGGGAATTCCTTCTTGATTCCTTGTCTCCAGCTCTGATTCATTCTCCCTGGTAGGAGTCAAATTATCTTTCTTCCTCTGTGTTTTAAGAAACTTGATTCCCACCTTTGAAGGTCATCAGAAATATTGTATAATAGTAATGTAACTTCTGCTTGTGGATGAGTATTAAGAGCTGCTTTATTTATGGGTAATTGATTTATAATGTAAATAAATTAGCAGATTGTGAGCCCCTCTCTTGGCTGCCAGACACATTTTATACAAATAGTGTTCATTGAGCCTGTAAATAATTTCTTTGAATAATGCAAATATGCCAGTTTTAGAAACCAGGGAATAATGGCAGAATGTTTATGCTATGCTTGAGAACATGATTCTTTTAGAACATGAGAAAGAAAATAAATGGTATCTTGGGCATTTTATTGTCTCAGTGAAAGCTTCTCCATGAGGAAACTGCTAACATTCTGGGTATTCTGTGTTCATCATACACACGTTAATGTTCTCTTTTCATGTGGCACATAACATTACCAATGCCTCCCATGGTATTAAGAAGCCACAGCCAGTTTTTAAAGATGCATGTAAAAGCTAAGAGTGAATGGAGAAAAATATAATTACACAAGTGATCTGCTTTGATCATGGGAAGTGTAGAAAACAGTATACAGTACAGATAAAATAAATATGTTATATTCATGAGTTTTAAGTTTAGTCTAGTTTATAGTTAATTCCATGTGAGTTATGGGAATAACGGAAATCATTTGGAGGAGTATGGCTTGATTGAGTACAGGGTCCACAGTTTAGTTTAGTTTCGTTTAGTTTATTTATACCCCGCCTATTTGGCCCAATGGACCACTCTAGGCGGCTTACAATATAAAATCAGATGATAAAACATTAACAATACATAATGGTCAAACATAATAATCAAACATAATAATAACTTAATATATAATAATCAGCAGCGGTGAATAAAAAAGAAAGAAATCAAGGATTGGATGGAGGGAAGGCCTGAATAAACAACCATGTTTTTAGTTGGGTTTTAAAGATGCCCAGTGTAGGGGCCGCGCAAATCTCCAGAGGGAGATTGTTCCAGAGGCGAGGAGCCACCACCGAGAAGGCCGGGTTTCGTGTCTTCTCCTTCCGGGCCTCTCTCGGTGTCAGGCTCCTCAGCCTCACCTCCTGACTCGCGCGTGTGATACGGGTAGACCTTGGTGGGAGGAAGCACCATCTCCTAAATGAGCTTTCTTATTCATGGAATTACAAAGGAAAGACCTGCTCTGGATACAAACTGTCCATGAAATATAAATTGATAGGGTATAGGGTGGCATAATCTCTCTTCTGACATTTTTACTATTTTGAACATGTTTCCTTAAAAACCTCTGCAGAATGTTAGTAACATTCAGTGCAGAATATATTTGCCCCTCAGTAAAGAGGCAATAACTCCTCTTGGATATTGGAATGACATTGTTTGAGTGCTGTCACAGAATTATAGAACAGTGAAGTTGGAAGGGGCCTATAAGCCATCAAGTCGCTTCCATCTCATGCTGCTTTTTGCCATTTGGTTAGCACTACAGTAGTTTATGTTTTGCTCAGCTTATTTTTACCATATATCCAATTTCTGGTGCCAGAAATGAACAGAATGTTTATACAAAACAGGAAATATAGATCACATCTTGGCTCGCCATAGGGTTGTTATTGGCACAACATGACTTTGAAGTCTCTTCTTTTCCTGGTGCACATGAAAAAAATACAACAGTCTTTCTCAGTGAGGAAGACATTCTTGATCAGTAAGAAGGCCCTCCATCTGCTTAAGATCCATGCCCTGGTTCTTGCATGGAGTGTGCAGGAAATGGAAGAATAAATAAATGCCAATTCTCTTACAAACTGACAAATTGATGTGAGAAAAAGTGATTGCTTATAAGGTGGGAAGAATAAATTCCCAGGAACATGCAGTGGATTTAAGTCACAATGGTGACCTGTCACCCAGAGGTTTGGTAGTTCTGTTTCTTTCTGAAAGAGGCTCAGCAGTATTTTACGTGCCCGGTGAATTATACAATAATTAATCAACTATGCAGGGAGGTTAAACTGTTCAGTCCCCCAAATAAACAGCCTCCCAACTGCTGTGGATCTTGGAATTAAGTAGCTGAATGTAAGTACTTAACACCCAATCAGATCTAACAAGTTCATTTGTTGGTTTGATTATTTATTTATTCAATGGCACCTTTCTCCCCATAGGGGAACTAACACTTGACAGAGAATGGGACGTCAACAGCACTTACTTTCAGAGCTTGGAAGTAACTAGTTTCATTTTGCTAGTTATATCTAGTTGAATAACTGGTTACATTTCATTGGAAATGTATCCGCTTAGTTACCTGTGCCCCCAAGAAGACTTTAAAAAGTAAATGTGATAGCAACCACTACTCTTGTGATATAATGAATAAGAAGGTTTGCTTCCTTATTAATTGTAAGTGGTGGTCCCAAAGGTGCAGGAGGGCTGGAGATCATGGGTGCTTTTAGAAAGTGGAGTCGACAGAGATTGAACTTGGGATCCTTGGGCCCCACATCCAAGTCATGTACTGTAGCAATGATCTTCACAGATCACATGCCTTGATTCTGAGTGAGTAGGCAATTGTTGACCAATACAGAAAAATACTCTGTATATGCTCAGAGGCACTCAAAATATTTTGAATTTAGAATTGTTACCCATGGTTCACCAGAACATTTTGTTGCCACTTTTTTTCTGCAGTTCAGTACTGCAGTGCATCACGGCTGAAATCCTGTTACTTAGCATAGTAAGTTGCATTGAAATAGTCCCATTAAATCAGTGGGGATTTGGTAAGTCAACACGACCATAGGTTCCAGTGTTTGAAATAGGCCTGCTCTACTTGCTACCTATTTTATTAGAGCAACTTGCAACTTGAGTAGCCCCATTTGAATCAGTGGAACTTCCAAATCCCTACTGATTGAATGGGGCTATTCTAGTGTGACTTACTACACTAGACAACAAGATTTCAGGCATTATCTTCTAATTGGAATTAATTCCTTATTCCTTATAAGGTATTCCTTATAAGCAGCACATTTTTATACAACTTATGGAGGTGGAAATGGATAGAAGACAGAGATCAGTGAAAATTTAATTGAACAGGTTGTTGGATTTCATCCTTTAGGAAAACTTTCCCCAGCCTAGCAGGCAACAGATGGATTGCACTGAAAATCCAACCACCCAAAGCAACAATCAGGTTGAAGGATTTATAGTCCAACATGTTCGGAAAGAGCCAAGCTGGAGAAAACAACTTAAAAATTATAAAAAGAACGCTTTAAAAAATGCTCACAACAAACTGTCAATAGAGATAGTGGTGAGAAGCAAACATGCCATTCTCTTTCAAGCCTATGGTTCCTTTAAAAACACAATGATTTAATTAATAAAATAATTAAGGATAACAGACTGAATTCTTTCTTTCTTTCTTTCTTTCTTTCTTTCTACCCCGCCCATCTAGACACATGTCTACTCTGGGAGGCTAATTAAATCCCATCCCTCCCGAAACAACAAATTAACTTCCCAATTTCCATCTGCTACCACTAATCAATTAATTTTTAAACCAAGCCTCTGCATAGTTTTCTGTCACAGAATACTTCAATGTTAGATATCTGGCAAAGCATCTCCCAGGTAAGAATTTTTTTAAACATATTTTCCAGGTTCTAAAAGATACAGTTCTTGTTCATCAATGTCATTGTTTGAGTATTTTCCAGTGAGGGTTCCATATCTAGGTGCAATGGAAATGCAACACTATTTCTATAACAAGGGTCTCTGCTTCTGATACTTTTTTCTGGACTCAGGCATTTATTATATTCTAATGTCACTCTACTTAGGTAAACAGATCAGTAGTTTATTCTTAATAAAGACTTCTGTGCTGTCTCAAGGAGAGCTCCCATCACACTAAGCTAACGAACTTTCAGATAATCTAATCATTTATGGCAAGAGATTGTATGCTTCATGATGATTTTTCATCCTAGTTCAACACCTTGTATGATCATCAGATCTTGGGCAAACATGATGCCCAATATTTAAGTTCCATTTGATACATTTCCTCCTGACAGCCAGTATGGACCATCCACCATACAACAGAAGCAGTTAGTGACAGTACTTCCTTGTTTGAAGACAAAAGGATTTTTGATAGTATATATAGCGTTTTGGAGCATACAAGACCACATGGGATGACTGATGCTGAGGTCTCTGCAAAATGTTTGACATAATTTTGCAGCTGGTCTTACATCCTCTGGAAGAAAATGGTAGGAAGGTGATATAGAATTTTTTTCAAGTGCTCTGATGAACCTTTCATCTGTTTCCAACAAAGTGGGGAAAGGGTAGCAAACAGCAAATATCAGACGCTGTTGCCTGGGTTATCCTTTGCACCAGTGCACTTGAGTGATCTCAGATTCCTGTGCCACTCTCCATAGCAACCTGCTTTATGCATTAACCAGCCAGCTGATAGCTATTAGCATAGACATTCATGCTGTGAGTGCCCAGGAAACCTGATATTCACGTAAAACTGCTATGAAGGTGATTACAATGAAAAACAACAGAGACGAAAAGCTCCTTTTGTCTGATTCAGAAGATGAGAGTGTAACTTTCATTGTGCTTGGCCACTTTGGAGACATTCTATGTTCCAATGGACAGAAAGGCATCACAACAGTGCAGCAGAAAAGCTCACATACCTCTATAGCACAGTACTGTTGCACTGTGAATACACTACATATATTTTCCCTAGGTATCACTAGCAATGCTTACATAAGTGATGTTACCTTTGGACTGAGAGCACTGCTCTATAAAAGGAAATCTAGTGAAAGAGTATCATATTTCTGATGATAATGCATAACAAAGCTCCTTGTTTCCCATTTATTTATTTATTTATTTATTTATTTATTTATTTATTTATTTATTTATTTATTTATTTATCTATTTATCTGTTTATCTGTTTATCTATTTATCTATTTAAAACCAATGAATGAATGAATGAATGAATGAATGATCTCTGCCCCGAGAGATAATCACCTAGAGATTATTTTTACTAAATACTTGAGGTGGTAGATACTCTTTAGGCTGCTGTGCAAGGTACTGCGTTTTCTGGCACAAGGACAGGGAAAGAAGCAGGCTTAGACCCCCCCCCCCCCAAAGGATATCTTCCTCAGCCCTCATGAAAATGAAACAAATCTAATGAGCTGTTGTTTGTCGTGCTGATTTACTAAAAAAAATCATAAAGCCCTTTCTTGCAAGTGTCCACCTGCTGAGTGGTTTGGTTCCATTTGCTTAGCCATAGGATAACAGCTAGGCAACAGCTGTACATCCCAGTTTGCTGTGCCATAGTGAAACCAGTTTTGTAAGAACATGGTACAAGAGATCATAGGAGGAATCTCCTCAACAGGGTCACAAATGAAAAAAAGATCCTAGCTCGGGAACCTGCCAAGATTCCCTCTTGGACATTCGTCATTGCAAAATGTTACATGAATTTGCTGAATAGTTGAAGTTTTCAGACACATCCTCTGGCACAAATAACTGCAGATGCCCTTCACCGGTTCCCTTCTAATTTCACCCAGCCTTTTAGAGATAGAGTTACCAAATGAGAGCTGCTGTTTCAGCTATTTGCTTTGCAGCTGTTCCTGATGCAAAGGCCATTTAAATTGACATTACTAGATAAGACTAGTCAAGAATTCATCACAAGGATTCATCTTTAGCCTTTTCTTTTTAATTTCCCTGTAACACTCTTCATATAAAAGAGAGAGAAAAGAAAAAAAATGCTCCTAATATCTTAATAGTTTCTAAATAACCATTCAATTAATCTTTGCAATATACTTGGCTGTGGAAAGGATACTTATTCAGGCAACAATCAGTATCACGGAACCACTTAAGTTGCTGCACTTTACAAGGAAAATGTTTTGGGCCACTTGACTGACATCCATGAATGTTAAACATCTGACCATCTTTTTTCTGCACAGTGAATTCTTGGAGAGTCTGAAATTGGATTTGCAGGAAAGCTTTAAACACATGTGCAAACTCCTTTTTCCCATTCTTGAAATGCAGCCAAATTGACCAAGTGGCATGAAGGAAATATGAAAATTCTGAACATGCCCTTCAGGGTGACATTGATTGCAACATAAGACTCCTGAGTCGTAACGTTGGCATGAAGAACTCATTTCTTTGAAGTGGCTGTTGGAATCTCACCAGTGCCATCTTTGTATGATTAAAAATAATCAAAAGACTCATTGTGGCATCTCATATATATAGTACAAAGTAGATGTCACTGCATAGTTATCTAGCCTAGAAAATGCATTCAAGTCATTACTAAACAAATAGGTTTTGTAATTTACAGCAGAATCATATGCAACTCTACTCAGAAATAAATTTTAAGTTCAGTAAGACTTTCTCCTAGATTAATGTGCATAAGATTCTAGGCCTAGATTCTTTATTACAGTGGTGCCTCGCATAGCGATAGCTCCGTATAGCGACGAAATTGCTTTGCAATGAACTTTTTGCCATCACAAAAGCGATCGCTTTGTGATGGTCCCTATGGGGGAAATTCGCTTTGCGATGATTGCAGGGAAGCGATCATTGCAAAGCCCGCAATTTCGGCCAGCTGATTGGCGGGTAAATGGCTGCCGGGTAAACAAAATGGCCACCCACTGTTTTCAGGCATGGATACCTCACTTTAGAGGCACCAAAAATGGCAGCGCTATGGAGGATCTTCACTTAATGGTGAGTTTTTAGCCCATAGGAATGCATTAATCGCATTTTAATGCGTTTCTGTGGGCTTTTTATTTTTGCTTAGCGATGTTATCACGTAGCAGCGATTTTTTGTGCACAGATTAACATCGCTAAGCAAGGCACCACTGTATTTTATTTTTTACCCAGTCTGATTACTGTACAATATTTGTTCATATTTTATTGTACAGGATCTGAATCTCTTTAAGTCCATCTTTCTTCTTTACATCATACAACTAAAGATAGTGATTTTTATATGTTGTGATGTTACACAAGCCTTCTTCATCTGTTTGTTGTTTTCTTGCTGTAATGAGAAACTATTTAGATATCCTTGGTAATTTTAGATAAGAAAACTGCTTGCTTTTGTAAATTTTGAACTGAAATTATCTGGTTCGGTAGATGGTGCAAATTAGTTGTGCAAGAATTCCCCAGATCCAAAGCTAATAATAATTGTTATTACTAGGAATGTCACTACTAGTAATAAAGATACTTTTTAGATTGAATGTGAAACTATTAAGTTCCTTAGGTGTAATTGGGAAGAACTGGTTACTTTCAAAAGTTACTATTAAAGGGGATTTTCAGGCATTTTTAGGGGACTTTTGTCAGGAATTTTCAGGTGTGAAGCTGTTAAGTGACAAGGAAGCTGTTCTTTGAGGGGTTTGTTTTGTTTTGTTAGTTTTATATTTACAAGGTGCAACATCAGAATTGGATGCTAGAGAATCCTTGTATTTTTCTGTTCTGCTGGCGTGACAACGTAACACATTAATAACATACCATACAACAAATTACTTGCATGATCAGAGCAGGAATAACAGCAAGCTGTCTGCCAAGGACTAATGAGTAACGCAGTAAGTTCCTTTAAAAATGTAAAGTTCTGAGCTCTGTCCAAATCCTGGAGTTAGGACTGGTTAAAATGAAACATATGTTGCTGGCTCTGGCTGTGATTCAAGTGAAAACAAAGACTCTAGAGTCCTCTAAAGAGCAGCAGTTGCTCTATGCTTTGTCCAAAGTGTGTTAAGTGTGCCTGGTGTAAATTCTTGCTGGATTAGTGCGCCAGTTAATAAGCTGTATCAGTGAATTAATTCAATTCTATATACAGTATGTCAGCTCGTTTTGTTAATCTGGAGCAGAAACTTTTAAACTCTAAAGTGTAAACAATTTCTATTTTCAGTTTTAAATTATGAATTGGAATTAGATAGCAATATTTACCTGGCAGTCATGATCTGTGTTAATTGACTTCAGAACTGGAGCATTGCATTTATTCAGTGTCCTAAAGTGTCAGTGCTGCCAATGACAGTGACTGGGCATGGATGGCTGAGACAATGATAACTAAAAACATACTTACACTAAAGGCAGAAGTAGTTTCTTTATTGACAGCTCTGGTGCTAGTTACCTCACCTGTCTTTTAAATTCAGAATTTTCCACAGTCTCCTCTGTATGTGGCCCAGTATTATTACCATTTAAGATACATGTTGTAATAATTTGCCCATGGATCCCTTCTTTCAGCTGCTACAAATATCAAAAGACCTTAACAGGTTCATCCTACAAAAAATACTTCAAAGAATCAAAGCAAGACAGAACCTGGGTAGAGCAATGATTTTAAAAGCAGCCTTCTGAACTATTGCTCCAGACAAAACCCTTACAAATATTACTTGAAATTCTGTTGTGCAGTTACGCAAATCTTGTAACATTGGGAAATTGTGGTAAGTTAAGAAATCTCTACAGAAATTGTCTGTTGCCTACTGAATCATGCGACTTTGCTTGCCAGGGATGGAATAGTTTGACGATTATGTACCGATATTGGCACAATATTATGTATCCTGTCCTAAGTGGTGTTTTTTTTTAGATATACATATTTACATGCTCTGGGCATTTGGAAACAGATTGGTCTTCAAACTGAATTGTTGAAAAGCAGACTTCAAACATATGGCTTGGGGAAGCCATATGGGGAAGGACATCATTTGGAGAGGACTAAGTCTAATTCCACCCTGACAAGCCAGTCCCCAAGGTGCTGCATTCTAAAAGTCCTATTCGTTCAATTAAAAAAAGAAGAATATTACCGTAAGACCTAGAATGAGAGATTGTTAGTAACTAGAGCTGAGTTAAATTCTGCAGGTTTATATTTGGGGTGGCGGTGTACTTAAGCAGACCCACACATAATTGAACTGCCACTGTTGTCCTTGATATTTGCAGGGATGGTTTTCTATTTTCAGGGATTTTAAATACAGAGGGAGCAAAAAAAAAAAAAAAAAAAGAAAGAAAGAAAGAAAAGAAAAAGAAAAGAAAAGAAAAAAGGGGTGTTTCTCAAATGCAGTAAGAGGTAATGCAGTCCATTTTGGTATTGCAGTTTTCTGTGTTTCATTCTGTTGTTACTGATGGGAGACATAAAATCCTGAGATGGAACATAAGAACATAAGAAGAGCCCTGCTGGATGAGGCCAAGGGCCCATCTAGTCCAGCTTCCTGTGTCTCACAGTAGCCCCACCAGATGCCTCTGGCAGCACATGAGACAACTAGATACCTGCTTCCTGATACCATTCCCTTGTATCTGCCATTTTGAGGTACCTTCCTTTTAAGCCTGGAGATTATACATCCCCATCATGGCTTGTAACCTGCGATAGACTTTTCCTCCAGGTATCTGTCCAATCCTCTTTTAAAGTCATATAGGCCAGATGCCATTACCATATCCTGTGGCAAGGATTTCCACACACTAACAACATGCTAGGTAAAAAGATATTTTCTTTTGTCTGTTCTCACTCTCCCAACACTCAATTTGAGTGGATGTCCCCTGGTTCTGATATTGTGTGAGAGGGAAAAGAGCTTCCCTCTATCCACTTTATCCATGCCCTGCATAATTTTATACATCTCAGTCATGTGCCCCCAAAGTGCCTTTATCTAGACTAAAGAGCCCCAAACACTATAGCCTTTCCTCATAAGGGAAGTGCCCCAGTCCAGTAATCATTTTAGTTGCTCTCTTCTGCACCTTTTCTAGTTCCACTATGTCTTTTTTGAGGTGTGTACTGTACGCAATACTCTGCCTTACCAGCATTTTGTACAATGGCATTATAATGTTGGCTGTTGTATTTTCAATCCCCTTTTTAATGATACCTAGCATGGAATTGGCCTTCTTCACTGCCGCCACACACTGGGTTGACATGTTCATCGAGCTGTCCATCAGCACACCAAGATCTCTTTCCTGATCTATCACGGACAGCTAAGAACCCATCAGCTGATAAATAAAGTTTTGATTTTTTGCCCCAATATGCATTACCCTAATTTTTTTTGAAACACATTTGTCATTTTGCTGCACATTCTCTCAGTTTGGAGAGATCCTTCTGGAGCTCTTCACAATCCCTTCTGGTCTTCACCATCCGGAAAAGTTTTGTGCCATCTGCAAACTTGGCCACCTCACTGCTTATCCCTGTCTCCAGGTCATTTATGAACAGGTTGAAAAGCACCGGTCCCAGGACAGATCCCTGGGGCACACTGCTTTTCACCTCTCTCCTTTGTGAAAATTGCCCATTGACACCTAAGCTCTGTTTCATAGTTCTCAACCAGTTCTCAGTCTATAAGAGGACCTGCTCTCATCTCCTGACTGTGGTCAGGTAAGAGGAAAGGAGATGAAGAAAGTGTATTTGTATTATGCAAACAATATATGGGTGGATGGAAGAGCAAGAGAAAAAAGTAATTTGTCAGCAGTTTAAAAGGCAGACCTAAGCAACCTTGTATTGTCCAAAATTTTCGCCTATAAGTCTAATGAAACCAGTGGTGCCTTGCTGTGGTTGGTGGAATGGACGGCAGTTGTACAGCAAAGGTGGGTTTTCTTTCTTCCAACCCCCAAGAAAAGTAGGAAATTACTTATGCATTGTCTCACACCACATGGTTAATTTACGCTGTACCTTTCCTGAGGTAACTGTAGATCATTTGAAAATATTACTCTTGAAAATATTACTCTTCGATTTCTTCCAAAATAACTGGTTCCTCTGTCTCCATGATTTTAGTTTTAGTTTTCTTTAGTTCTCTTTACATGTTTTTTCACTCATCCTACATGGGAGCATAGCATTTTAAGAACCTATAAGCAGCTTCATTAGTGGCTGACGTCAATGAATTACAGAATGAAGACAGCACAAACATAAATTTTGCTCAAACACTGGCATTTTCCCTTAAGTGTCCTGGTGCTTTGTCTGGCAAATGTTTCTCTAATTCAATGTTCTTGTGTGAAAAGACACCCATTCTATGCTGATGCAGAAATGAAACTGGAAAATACTGTCAAGCTGCTTCAGTTAACATTATCTGTGCACTCCTGGGAGTCTTTCAATGCAAAAGGTTTTTGGAAAAAATAAAAATTCAATTCAAAATTAATTTGACAGCACATCATCATCATCATTAGTATTATTGATCAGCAAGAGGCATTTTGGTACCCCAAAAGTCCCAGTTCATAGTGATGAGAGAGTACGAGAGAGGTGATTATTTCTAAGGAAACATGGTGATGACCATTAGGAGAAAAACGGGTAGACAGAGAAGGAGTGACACAGTGGTATTAAGAGTGAATGAAAAATGGCAGAATGAAGTACATAAATGGCAATGCACAGATTTAGACAAAACTTTTTTTAGAAGATCTACTCCTACAAGTGGAAAAAAAGTTATAATTTTGAAAACTTCTTAGTAGGAAAATCATGTGTATCACCAGAACTATGGCTAAAATGTGAACAATGGTTTCCTTTGCATATCTTACTCTGGAGTCATATATAGCTAAAAACTTACACTGCTAGAGAGAAACATAAGAGCAAGAAAGACACATCCCTTTGAATGTGTGGTGTTTTTTTTTTCTGGCACTGAACAGACAATAGTAGTAGCTGAGTGTGTGAGAGAACTGGTGAATTCTTGTGTTACTCAGGCACAGACTGTTTTGGAGTGACCCTGGCATATTTGCAGTTCAACTCTCTTTAAGCAGATATTTCTACATAAGAATTCTATCTGAAATTAAGGGAGAATAAAGAGAAGCCTTCACTCCTTCTCTTTATTGATTCTCCATTAATAAGCACCGGTGGAGCTTAAGTCATAATGACTTTTGCTGGATTGTTTGTTATTTAGATGAATACATTTGCAAAGCATAATTTTTCTTTTTTTAGTACGGTCTTCCCCAAGAATTGCACCCTGAGTGATGTACTAAAAACAACAAATTAGATAAAACTGTCATAAAATGCAGTAAAATATTAAAACGATAGAACAATTAAAGCTCTATTACCTGTGTTTTCCTAAGATCAGTGATGTTTACTTCCAGGAAAGTGCATGTAAGATATTAGTCTCTATAACCGTCACTTGAATAAAACACCTATAAACATTCACTAATAAAGCTAGACCTTTCTCAGAACAGCAAACTAGGATTAGAATGATCACTCTGGCCTCTTGGATAGGTACTTTCAAGAGCATTTCATGTAGGTCAGTTATCCCAATATATGACATAACTCGTCCTTTCATTGCACTTTTTGGTGGGGAGAGATGTTTGGACAAACAGAGTGGTAGATAGCTTCCTTCATTCTTTTACAAAAATCTTTGTTAAATCCAACTATTCTTCTCTTTCAACCCTGTAAAGTTTAGAGAGATTATTTCACTGGGTGTGGTCTCAGACCCATTGTTATCAACTAAAAGGGGAATGCGCTGGTGACAGCAATGCCTTGACTTTCACCTAAAGCAAACAATAATGCCTATCCTTTATCCATGGGTGATCTTTTCCCTTTCTTGCTCTCATTTGCAGATAGCGAAATTATTCCTCCTGATTGCCTCCGTCCAAGATCATTTACAGCAATCCGCCGGCCCTCCTTGCGCAGGGAGACAGAGGACACCCGGCTGTCTGTGAGCCTTTGCGACCTCAACCTCCAGGAAGAGAACTTCCATGTCATGGCTGCCATGTGTCCTATCCCACAGAACTCCCTCAACTCTCAACATTCCCACCTTCTCCCATCCCAGCTTGAAAGTGACCTCCGCTTCCATCAACTCAGGGGAGCTCATATTAAAATTCTGGATGACCAGACTGTTGCCCGTCTGGAGCATGCTCGGGAAGAGAGAACTTTGGTCTTCACCAGCAGGCCTCTTAGAATCAATGAGACAATATTTGTCAAAATCAATAAATCTAACACCTCACGCACTGGGACACTTTCTTATGGAGTGACGACTTGTGATCCTAGTACATTGCGGCCCAGCGACCTTCCCTATAATCCTGAGTCTTTAGTTGATCGAAAAGAGTTCTGGGCAGTCTGTAGAGTGCTTGTGCCACTCCAGAGTGGAGACATTTTGGGATTCATGGTGAATTCAGAAGGAGAACTGCATTTGAGCCACAATGGAGCAAGCGCCGGCATGCAGGTGTGCGTGGATTGTTCCCAGCCACTGTGGATGTTCTTTGGTTTACATGGAGCAGTGATGCAAATCCGTGTCCTCGGTACGTTTGGCTCTTCCCATATATTATTTACATAAATGGATTGAAATGTATGATTAGTGATGCCATTTGAACATAGTATTCGGGAGAGCAAAGAAAGGGGAAAGTTTATTCTGATATAGGTTCTGCCATTTGTTCAATGTTTATGAGAGGAAGGAGAGTGGAGAAACTATTTTGCTTGGTTAGTAAGTGCAGTTCTAGTCAGAGATGCCCATCAGGACTGCCTTTGGTATTTTAACAGCAGATTGTGTCATTTTTATATACTTTGGATGAGAGGGAGATGCTTGTCCACCTCCATCTCCCATTCTCCAGGGAACAAAACAGATGAAAAGGATATTTTATTGCTCCCTTTTTTGTATATCAGCCATTCAGCCAAAATAAACAAATGATTTTACAATATTAGAATTTTAAATAAGTACTGTAATATGGAGATGCCACATCCCGTAGTTCCTGAACAAGACTTGTCTGTGTGATACACTTAAAGTAAGCAATCTTACCTACTCAATGGCTGAAATCCAGTAGCAAGTAAGTAAAGCAGGTATGTTGAATCAATGGAATTTACATAGTTGTTGACCCACCAAATCCACACTAATCTAATGGGCCAACTCTGATTACAATTTACTGCTGGATTTCAGCCATTGTGTTATTATGAAGAGCAGACTTTCTATTTAACCATGCAATTTATTGTATCATTTGGATATACAGTGGTGCCCCGCATAGCGAAGTTAATCCGTTCCAGATTAATCGTCGCTATGCAGAAACATCGCTAAACGGAACAGAAAAAGCCATAGGAATGCATTAAACTTCATTCCTATGGCTCCCAAACTTCAGTGAAGTTCCTCCATAGCGCCGCCATTTTTGCACCCTCGGTAAGTGAGGGCAGGGCGCGAAAACACTTGCGGTGGCCGTTTTGGGCACCCGGCAGCCATTTTGGAACCGCTGATCAGCTGTTTAAAAAAAATCACAATGTGATGTTTTGCCTATTCAGAACATCGCAATGCGATCGCATTAGTGATCTAAAAAAATAGATCGCTATGCAGATTCATCGTTAAACGGTGCGCTCGTTAAGCGAGGCACCACTGTATTATATAGTGGACCCTCGACTTACAGACGGCTCGACTTACAGACTTTTTGAGTTACATACTTCTCTGGTGGCAAAATTTAGATTCGACTTGCAGCCAGAGAATCGACCTACAGACCAGAAAAAAACCTAAATGGAACAAAAATAGAATAAAAACTGCCAGTTATGGGATTAATCGGTTTTCAATGCATTGTAGGTCAATGGAGATTCGACCTACAGACTTTTCGACTTGCAGCCACTGTTCCAATACGGATTAATTCTGTAAGTAGAGGGTCCACTGTATAAATGTTCCTTCTAAAAGCTTGTTAGGTAAAGGTTCCCCTTGACATTTAGTCCAGTCGTCTGATTCTAGAATGCGGTCCTCATCCCCATCTCCAAGCCATAGAGCCACTGTTTGGCCAGCATGACCAGACACGGAACGCCGTAACCTTCCCACCGTGGTGGTATCTATTTATCTACTTGCATTTACAAGCTTTCAAACTGCTAGGTTGGCAGGAGCTGGGACAAACAACGGGAGCTCACTCTGTCTCATGGATTTGATCTTAATGACTACTGGTTTTCTGACCTTACAGCACAGAGGCTTCTGCGGTTTAACCCGCAGCGCGTCCCTAAAGCTTGTTAGCAAGCTGAATTAACCTGAATTCAAGTAGGTGGTTACTTGCTCTGAGAAATCTAGTCCTCATAATCTGATATCTTCTCCTAAACAGTAATTTTATTCCAAGGAAGCTAGAATGATCTTAAATTGGGATTTTTGGGAATTGTGTATGGTATGTTCAAACAATGTATATGCCTCTAAAATATAACTATTATTATTCAACCCAAATCTACTAAGTTTTGGTGTGATTTTATGTCCCTTTCAAAGGAGCATTTCTGGAATTACTAAGGATCCGTTATATAACAATGTAAAGCAGAAGCTGCTTTGATCATTTGTGCAGACTACGGCTCAATAGTTTACATTTCATTTCATAATCTGTGAAATGAAAAGCAAACAGCTTTCAAATAATTAAATTTTGAAAGAGCCAACAGAATGAAAAGGGAAAGAGTTCATGAAATGTTGGGACATAATTTCAGGAGGAGGAGGTCTTACCTCTCCCAGAGATTCTGAATTAGTTTGGAAGCCAAATGGTATGTCAGATTCATTTCAAGCTGTAGGCTGCAGGATGCATGCACCAAACCCATTCATTCCTGATACAGCTGTGGGATCTCTGCCGCAGTGATGTTTTTCATGCTACAGATGTATCCCCGCAAGGTGACAGCTAAGCTCATTATTGGGGTAGCCATTTTCCTTTGGAAAAAAAAACATCTTCCTCTTGCTTGCAAAGATTGTGCTGCCCTGGAAAAACGCCATTAATCAGCAGTTAGAAAATGAATCCACCATGAGAGAAGCTTGGCAAATGCAAACTACAACAGCGCATAAATGTGCCTAATGTGTCTCGTCTTTTATCTAGAGTTTGCTTTCTGGGTTGCCTCTGAGTTTTATGAGTCACGTTTTTAATTTTGCATTATGGAAAATGGACTCATTAAAGAGACAGGAATTTAGCAGATGAATCTTCTGAGGCACTTTGCTGCCTAAAGTATTCAGAAAACTGCAGGGCAGATGACACTTTTAATAGAAATCTGTTTAGAAGTAGCTTCTTTTGGGTTTCTGGTATATGTCTAAATAATCTCTTTTAAATGCCTTCAGCGTGTCTTGGAAAGGCATTAGGCATATTACATGCTGTGTGATTCCTTCCATCAGGCTCATGTTTTTTTCTTTTTTTTTTCTCCTCACAAATCAGACATACATAAATAATGTTAATTGGTAAGCAGTTCCCAATGGGATTTAATCTTCAGTTGCCAAAGGGTTGTGTGCTGACTTTCTACAATGCCCTGAATGGGTCTTCCTTTCTTTACATTTAAAAGTGAAATTAGTGTGAAATTAGTTTCATTCTAAGTTGATTAGATGTAAAATCATGTGACATTTGAAAGACTGCTTGCATCCTCACCTGGGAGGCAGCTGGCAAGAGTAATCCCTGTGTGAGGTTGTGTGTTTGGGTCTCCCCCCCTTCAAAAAAAATAAGTATGAGAGAGATGGGTTCAGTAACAGATCTTTGCATCTCATGTCAGTTCCCTTGGTCTTCCCATCTCTACTGCATGCCTTGATGGTAGGAATGGAGTATGCTGTAGGTTGCATTCTGGTTGGGATGGGCTTCTCCACACCATCTTTCTCTCCCTCTGGCCCTTCCCTTTATTTCACTTCATCCCCTCCTCTCCCTCTCCCTCTCTCTCACACACACACATATGCATGCACACTCCTCCTGTCTGAGAAGCCTGGGGAAAATGCTCGGCTTCCCTTTCCCCCCCTCCTTTGCTCCAAGGATTGGACGATTCTTGGCAGCTGGAGCTCCCAAAAGGGATGAGGTTCCACCCTTCTCTCCACCTCCCAGAGACCAGCAAAATAATTCTTAAAGAGACAGAAGAAGCCAAACTTTCTACAAACAGTTTTGCCAGCAGACCTTCCCTCTCTTGCATCCATTCCTCTCTCTTTCTTTCCTGCTACCTCCCCCACTGTCTCCACTGGTTGCCCAAAGGTGCAATTTGCAGCAACAGATGGGTGTACATATGATGGGTCTACATATGCAGAAATGAATGAAATAAATTGAGTTTCATGTGCATGCTATTTTAAACAACCTTCTGGCAGAACAGTATTTTAGGTCACTTTCCAACTGTAAAACATGCTTCCCTGGCAAAGTAATCTGGGCTTGATTTTACATCATGGGGACATCTTTTAAAAAGTGTGTAGTTGTGTGTGTTTTTTAAAGTAGAATGCAGTACAACAATATTTCATATTGACTATGGGATCAAGGCCTTTGATGGAAGTGTGAAAATGCCCTTCCTTTTTTTTATCAGCTATGCATGGACATCTATTTCCATATGTGGAGCTTTCCTGATTATTAGAATTCATCTTGAAAATGGGCTAAACAAAATGCAGTGTTAAATATGTATCTGTATTTATGAACTTTTCTGTTTTATTTTCTAATAGACATATGTAGTCCCAGTCTGTGACTAGTGTTTACAAATGGAGGAGGCTTAAATTCCCCACAGAGTTTTAAAAAGAATTCTCCTACTCCACATGCATGGGGAAGCAAAAGGAAGAATTTTTTGTAGCCTGGGTGGGGGGGGAGAGGAGACTGCATTGGTCTGAATCAAGGCTTCACGCATTTAATAGAATCATTGTCAGCATAATGAGCCATCAGTTCTGACTTATGGTGACCCTTTTCAGGGTTTTCTAGGCAGAAAGTACTCAGAAGTGGTTTACCATTCCCTTCTTCTGGGAGTGCCCTGGGACTGTGCAGCTTGCCCAAGGCCACACAGGTTGGCTCTACTCACAGGAGGCACAGTGGGGAATTGAATCCCCACCTCTAGCTCCTCAGCCAGATACTGTACCTAACTCACTGAGCTATCCAGCCAGCTATTATAGAAAAACATTTCAAGATGTATGGTACATGTTTAATGTAACATGTAGACCACACAGAAGAACTCTTTTTCAGTTCTTTAAAATGCATGTGGAGGTCGCATGTGAGTGGTGTGTTCTTGCCTCCCCCCCACCATTGTCACATTGAAATTAGAAATGTGAATGAAGAAGGGGAGGCTGAGGTACCCAGGTGACCTCTCCACATGAACCCATATTCACCAAAATCAAGGCACAGCAGTCTTCTTTTTGCACTGTTGCACTTCTGTGTTCAGTGAAAAACCAAAGGGCTAACATGCTGGCTTCAGGACATGCTGGTTGTACATAGTTCCCTAACAACTAAATAGGGCTGTTGTCCATAGTGTGGAAGACGGAGGGGCCATAACTCTACAAGCAGCATACAGCCCACTGTTGGACTGCAAGCTTTGTACAGTATACTGAAGGCTCCGGGTTCAGCACTTCCCATCTCTCAACTGCAAAGGATTGTCATGTTGTGGATGGTTGGAAAAGACTTCTGCCTAGAACACCAAAAGATACTGCCAGTCAGACTGGATAGCACTGGTCTAGCACAAGAGGCTGTTATACCTGTAAGCTTTTCAAAAGCCTGTTGAGCCCTCAAGGCTTCATCCCATGTGGGGTCGTCGTCGTTTAGTCGTTCAGTCGTGTCCGACTCTTCGTGACCTCATGGACCAGAGCACACCAGGCCCTCCTATCTTCCACTGCCTCCCGGATTTGGGTTAAATTCATGTTGGTTGCTTCAATGACACTGTCCAACCATCTCATCCTCTGTCATCCCCTTCTCCTCCTGCCGTCACACTTTCCCAACATCAAGGTCTTTTCCAAGGAGTCTTCTCTTCTCATGAGATGGCCAAAGAACTGGAGCCTCAGCTTCAGGATCTGTCCTTCCAGTGAGCACTCTGGTTTGATTTCATTTAGAATTGATAGGTTTGTTCTCCTTGCACTCCAGGGGACTCTCAAGAGCCTCCTCCAGCACCACAATTTAAAGGCATCAATTCTTCGGCGGTCAGCTTTCTTTATGGTCCAGCTCTCACTTCCATATGTTACCACAGGAAAAACCATAGCTTTGACTATGCGGACTTTTGTTGGCAAGGTGATGTCTCTGCATGTAGGGAGGGGAATGTAAATTACAGTACACCTTTCCTTCTTTAAGCTGCAGATCCATTCACAGGGTTGGGTGGGGTGGAGTAGCCTGCAGTCATGATTAGGATAAGTGAATTCAGCAAACAAAAAAATGATAGGAAGACATAGCCAAGGGAATTTCATATTGTTCATAAACTTTTAAGTTCTCTACCTTTGCAAGAGTGGAAATTAATAGCCTTCATCACCAGAATATATTCGCGAAGGCTTTCATGGCCAGGATCTAATGGTTGTTGTGGGTTTTTCGGGCTCTTTGGCCGTGTTCTGAAGGTTGTTCTTCCTAACGTTCTGCCAGTCTCTGTGGCCAGCATCTTCAGAGGATAGTTTGGATGAAATGGATGCAAACTAATAAGCAATATATATTAGCTGTTTTACCTTTATCTCTGTGTGTTGTGAATAAATTGAACAATTTACTGTTCACTGTGAATTATCATGCACCTCTGGGGGCAAACAATGCTTTTCTGTTTCTTACATAATGTCAAGAGTGGGTTAGATCATTTCTTCCTACTTATCAACAATGACAGAATAGACTAAACTTTCTGATAACAACCAGCTTTGTGCTTCTAACAGCATGTGCTGTACATTTTAACACACATAATATTTGATGCTGTTAGATTTCTTCCTTTTTCCATTTCAGTTTTTCTACAGAATGGTTCTTCTCTTGTAACCATTGTTTGTTTTACATACATTTGAATTATAGCAGCCCAATGTTTCTCTCCAGGGTCACAACACACAGGCTGAATTACTGCTTGGAGCATAATTCAAATAATAATCCACATAGTAATTTCCCATCTGTTAATCCCTGATATACAAAACCTCACACCATGCCACAATTCTTGGGGGTATGCATGTGCATACACCAAGCCAGTGTGAACGCACACCCCTGAGAACTGCAGCAGGGGCACTTTGTTTACCAAGGAGGAATGGATGGAAAGTTACAGTTTAGTTTACAGAACAAACAGGATTTCATCCATAGTGTACAAATATGTACTACAGATCTGTCATTTTCTTTTTAACTCACACGTAGGTGTATGAAGCCTTAATTCTCCTGGGCACCACTTGGCAGGTGAAGAACTGAATCATAGAACTCTGCTGCTTATTTTCCTCAATTCATTCTATCCATGAAAGCTATAAAGGGGTATAATGGTGCCAAGAAAACAGAAGGAATGGGGGGGAGGTGCCATTACACCCCTCTTTAGCTTTCATGGATAGGATGAATTGGAGAAAGTAAACACAAGAGTTCTGTGATTCAAATCTCCTCCTGCCAAGTGGTGCCAAGGAATATATAGATGGGTGTAAATGTTTAGAAAAA
The DNA here is from genome assembly GCF_051106095.1 of Pogona vitticeps. Lineage (NCBI taxonomy): Eukaryota > Metazoa > Chordata > Lepidosauria > Squamata > Agamidae > Pogona > Pogona vitticeps. Next base: position 56,321,774 of record NC_135785.1, read on the forward strand.
CAAGTGGCATTCTGTGTGTGCATGCAAAAAGGATCTTATTTCATCTATTTCTTTGCCATGTCAATGTTTCTTTGCGGAATTAGCCCCTTGATAGCTTTTCTTTGTGTGTGCGTGCAGAAATAAGTCAGTGTAGAATAACATGGGCAAGAAGTTGTACTTTCTGGTTTCCTGGGTAACTTAAATATATGGGAATAAAAATTCAAGGAAAGTTAACCAAATCTTTCAAGTTTCTGAGTCAGACATACACTGTGGATACTAGTCTGCCACCAGGAAATTTAACCATATAAAATTAGTAACAGCTACACTTAGCTGTGAATGTTGATGCCAGTACTTTGGAAGATGTTGCCACAACACCATTAGCAATGGAGGAAATAGGTCATTCAATGACATATCCGCTTTATATAGACTCTGTACAGAGTATAATGCAATATATCTAGAGATGGTATTCGGTAGAAACTACTGACATACCAACATGAATTTGACCAAACTCCAGGAGGCACTGGAAGACAGGAGGGCCTGGCATTCTCTAGTCCATGAGGTCACAAAGAGTTGGACACAAATTAAGAACTAAACAACAAAAACTGACATGCACCCCTTCGCAGACTGCTGCCTTGTCATGGAGAAGGGGCTTGAGTAATTCAGAGAAGCTATGGGCTATGCCATGCAGGGACACCCAAGACGGACAGGTCATAGTAGAGAGTTCAGACTAAACACAATTCACCTGGAGCAGGAACTTGCAAGCCACTCCAGTATCTTTGCCAAGAAAACTCCATAGACAGAAAGAAAAGGATAAAAGATATAACACTGGAAGATGAGTCCCTCAGGTTGGACGGCATCCAACATCCTAATGAGGAAGACTGGAGGACAATTACAAGTAGCTCCAGAGCTAATGAAGTGGTTGGGCCAACGCCGAAAGGGTAGGAAAAGCTGTACTGGGATACAATCTCAAAAATGATAGAATGATTTCAATACGAATCCAAGGCAAACTTTCCAACATCACAGTAATCCAAGTTTATGCACCAACCACTGATGCTGAAGAGGCTGAAATTGACCAATTCTATGAAGACTTACAACACCTTCTAGAACTGATACCAAAGATGTTCTTCTCATTATAGGGGACTGGAATGCTAAAGTAGGGAGTCAAGAGATAAAAGAAACAACAGGTGAATTTGGCCTTGGAGTTCAAAACAAAGCAGGGCAAAGGCTTATAGAGTTTTGTGAAGAGAACAAGCTGGTCATCACAAACACTCTGTTCCAACAACACAAGAGGCAACTCTACACATGGACATCACCAGATGAGTAATACTGAAATCAGATTGATTATATTCTCTGCAGCCAAAGGTGGAGAAGTTTTATACAGCCAGCAAAAACAAGACCTGGAGTTGACTGTGGCTCTGATCATCAGCTACTTATAGCAAAATTCAAGCTTAAACTGAAGAAAGTAGGAAAAACCACTGGGCTAATCAGATATAATCTAAACCAAATCCCTTATGAATACAGAGTGGAAGTGAAAAACAGATTTAAGGAACTCAATCTAAATCAAATCCCTTATGAATACAGAGTGGAAGTGAAGAATAGATTTAAGGAACTCAATCTAAACCAAATCCCTTATGAATACAGAGTGGAAGTGAAGAACAGATTTAAGGAACTCAATCTTGGTGGACAGAGTGCCTGAAAAAGTATGGATGGAGGCTTGTGACATTATACAGGAGGCAACAACAAAAACCAACCCAAAGAAAAGGAAATGCAAGAAAGCAAAGTGGCTGTCCAATGAGGCCTTACAAATAGCAGAGAAGAGAAACAAAATTCAAGAGAGATAGGGAAAGTTACAGAAAATTGAATGCTGACTACTTAAAAATAGCAAGGAGAGACAAGAGGGCCTTCTTAAATGAACAGTGCAAAGATATAGAGGAAAATAATAGAAAGGGAAAAACCAGAGATCTGTTCAAGAAAATTGGAGATATTAAAGGAACATTTTGTGCAAAGATGAACATGGTAAAGGACAAAAATGGTAGGGACCTTACAGAAGCAAAAGACATCAAGAAGAGGTGGCAAGAATACAGAGAGGAACTATGCCAGAAATATTTGGCTATCACGGACAACACAGATAGTGTGGTTGCTGACCTTGAGCCAGACATCCTGGAGAGTGAAGTCAAGTGAGCCTTAGAAAGCATGGCTAGCAACAAAGCCAATGGAGGTGATGGCATTACAGTCAAACTATTTAAAATCTTAAAAGATGACGCTGTTAAGGTGCTACAGTCAATATGCCAGCAAGTTTGGAAAACTCAGCAGTGGCCAGAGGATTGGAAAAGATCAGTCTACCAATCCCAAAGAAGGGTGGTGCCAAAGAATGCTCCAACAACCGTACAATTGCGCTCATTTCACATGCTAGCAAGGTTATGCTCAAAATCCTCCAAGGCAAGCTTCAGCAGTATGTGGACCGAGAGCTCCCAGTACAAGCTGGATTCCGAAAGGGCAGAGGAACTAGAGACCAAATTGCTAACATGTGCTGGATTATGGAGAAAGCCAGAGAGTTCCAGAAAGACATCTAGTTCTGCTTCATTGACTACGCAAAATCCTTTGACTTTGTGGACCACAGCAAACTATGGCAAGTTCTCAAAGAAATGGGAATGCCTGACGACCTTATCTACCTCCTGAGAAATCTATACGTGGGACAGGAAGGTACAGTTAGAACTGGATATGGAACAACTGATTGGTTCAAAATTGGGAAAGGAGTACAAGGCTGTATATTGTCTCCCTGCTTATTTAACTTATATGCAGAATACATCAGGTGAAAGACCGGACTGGAGGAATCTCAAGCCAGAATTAAGATTGCCAGAAATAATATCAACAACCTCCAATATGCAGATGATACCACTCTGATGGCAGAAAGTGAGGAGGAATTAAAGAACCTCTTAATGAGGGTGAAGAGGAGAGCACAAAAATGGTCTGAAGCTCAACATCAAAAAACTAAGATCATGGCCACTGGTCCCATCACCTCCTGGCAAATAGAAGGGGAAGATATGGAGGCAGTGACAGATTTTTTCTTTGGCTCCATGATCACTGCAGATGGACACAGCAGCCACAAAATTAAAAGATGCCTGCTTCTTGGGAGGAAAGCGTTGACAAACCTTGACAGCATCTTAAAAACAGAGACATCACCTTGCTGACAAAGGTCCACATAGTAACAGCTATGGTTTTTCCAGTAGCGATGTACAGAAGTGAGAGCTGGACCATAAAGAAGGCTGACTGCTGAAGAATTGATGCTTTTGAATTGTGGTGTTGGAGAAGACTCTTGAGAGTCCCCTGGACTGCAAAGAGTACAAACCTATCCATTTTGAAGGAAATCAACCCTGAGTGTTCACTGGAAGGACAGATCCTGAAGCTGAGGCTCCAATACTTTGGCCATCTCATGAGAAGAGAAGACTCTCTGGAAAAGCCCCTGATGTTGGGAAAGTGTGAGGGCAAGAGGAGAAGGGGACAACAGAGGACGAGATGGCTGGACAGTGTCATTGAAGCTACCAACATGAAATTGACACAACTATGGGAAGCAGTGGAAGATAGGAGGGCCTGGCGTGCTATGGTCCATGGGATCACAAAAAGTCGGACATGACTAAACAACTAAATGACAAAAACATCATGAAAAGACAAGACTCAGTGGAAATGATAATGATAGGAAAAGCTGAAGGCAGTAGGAAGAGGTGAAGATGAAAGGTGAGGTGGATTAATGGCATAATGAAACTACCAACATGACCAAACTCCGGGATGCAGTGGAAGACAGAATGGCCTGGCGTGCTCTGGTCTATGGGGTCACAAAGAGTTGGACACGAAGTAACAACTTTACTACAACAACAACTGACATGGAAGATCATTTGAAAAGCGTAATGGAGTGCCGCGTCCGTGACGATAAAGGCCATAGAAGGAGGAGAGGATGGGAGAAGTGAGGAAGAGAAGGTGGCTAAAGAAGTGACAATTATGGAGGAGGCAGGAGAAGTTGAATTAAAGGAAAAGGCGGGAAAGGTGGAGATATGTCTGGTGGAGGAGGACGCAAGAGGGGGAAGGCGGAGAAAGAGGTGACAGTATGAGAGGAGGATATAAGTGGAGATGGGGTGCATTGGTTCAGTATAGTGTTGGAGGAATATGAGAGAAAGAGAGAAGAAGAGAAAGGAAGTAGAGTATATAAAGAGTCAAGGGCTGCTGAGGGACTTTCCCCACCTGAAGGTGGGAGGACTGGTACCGGAACCAAAGATGGGGGAAGACAAGACAACCCAGTTTTGAACCCAAGAATGGACTGTCATTGTAGCACCATGCAAGCGAGAGTTACAAAGAGAGACTGAGGTAGCCCATCGCTGTATCTATGGCAGACCGGACGAGCGAGGCTGGGTGAGGCATTCATATTGTGGGACGATGTGCACCCTGGGAAGTATTCCTTCCCGAAGACTAATGTACCGAGAATGGTGTGGGAGAACCCCCCCCCCGTTGAGTCTGTGGGAGTATGGGAAAAGTTTTGCTTCATCTAGTTGCGGTCTGTTGCCAGAGTTGAGAATCTTTGATCCTATGAATAATGTGCTGGAGGAGATGAGTGACAATAAAAATGACAGTTTGAAGGTTATTAAGACGTCACCTGTTTTATTTCCTGCCAAAAGTGAGGAGTTGCCCAAAGAGAACTCCGAACCCAATCACAGTCATCATATAGGCATTGCCCATAAGATATACAAAATAAGACAATATTCAAGAAATAGTATGAATCAAAGCTGAGCCAATTGTTTTTTGGGAAGAACTTAACTTAAAACTTGGAAGGTCTCTTTTATGGGTGGAAGTTCCAGAAAATCCTACTCTTTGCTCATGCTTGAGTGTTATTGTTTTTAACTGTTACTGCCACCTGTTCATATGGTCCTGGCAAAACTGGCAGTCACATTCCCAACTGCTGCTGAGTGCCAGTTTTTATGAAAGCTTCCCACCCAAAATATGCCAGAGTGAGGTGGGAAGCATTGTTATCTACTCTTGCAGGGATATGAAGCTCTGTTCTTGGCATATATCCATTGCACAGCTTAATGTGTATGTTTCTTTTTCATATTCTGCAGGTCTACAGTGATGGGATGTAGCCGTCTTGGGCAGCTATTGGGCCCCAACACCCTGGCAGGGCCTGTTGCCAAGACCTGAATTTGCCCATACTTTTAAAAAATTCCCAGTCCAGAAACATCCATGTGGGTTTGCTGTGTAACCTTAGTTAACAATCATTTTCTGAGGCTACCATTTTATTTTCTGAGAATAGAGCCCCTTCCAAGTTAAAATGGAGATTGCTTTTGCCACCAGGTAAGTTGGTATTTACCTTGTGGCAGAGAAATGGCCCATAGTGTTCCTTGCAGACGAAGCCTCATTTAGGCAAAACATATGAGAGAAAAGCTTTTGTTTTGTATACTTTGGGCTGCTGCTTAATCTCTCTTTCTTTGTTATGTGTATATTAACTGTGATGCAGCCTGTTCCCTTGCTAGCGTGTTTACAATGTACAGTACAATTATCTGCATCAGAACAGAATTGAGGTAGAGTGTATGTGGTGTCAGGGGGAGGCATGGACAGCCTCAAGAACATTCAGAGGTAGGACACTAAGGTTAAGGTTTATAAAACTATATTAAGCCTTTGGGCTGGCAGAGGCAGCCCCCACCCCACCCCTCAGAGAATGGAAATATCTCCACCGGTCTTGGAAGCAATAAACCAGATTAATAACAAGAGGAAAGTAGGAAATGTAATGCTATAGATTGACCTGAGGTGACCATACTGTCTAGAGACTACTATCTACCTCATCCCAAAATCTTGACTTAAATCAAAATGAAGCTTTTTTTTCCCTTTTTCCCCCCTTTTTTTCTTGGTATGGCAAGACTCCATGATGGATTTTGCTAAGCAGCACAGAGCTTGGGAAAAAAAGTTTTGGGGGAAGGGGGGGTTGGCAAAAAAAAAAAAAAGGTTATTCTTTTCCAAGATGTGGACTGAATTTCCCCCATCACTTCAAGCATCCACAACAAAATCCAACATGCAAAGCCTGCTTTTCTATACGGTCAAAACACCCCAGTGCAGTAGATAAGATCCTTTTGCCATTCTACTGACCTGTCCACAATGCTGTGATCATACAACATAAACTTGGTCAGTGGGTTTGTTTCTTGTGGATGAGTGAGATTGAAGGATTCAATGTAAGGTATTAGAATATAATTTAGAAGTAACGTTTTGTGACTTGTGGTACCTCTTTTGTGTCTCAGGGCCAAATTAGGGATACAGTTTGTCATAGGGCTTAGTCTTGCATAGCAAATTCTTGTTCCACTAATAGCTTCCTCCCCACTGGATTGGGGTCACAGAAGGGAGGAAGGAGGGGTTGATCCTTTGCTCTCACCTTGGGCTGGACTGGAAAAATCTTCTCTTCCTCCTCCTCCTCCTCCTCCTTTTCTGTTATTGGTACCATGTTTCCTAGAAAATAAGACAGGGTCTTATATTAATTTTTGCTCCAAAAAACAGATTAGGGCTTATTTTCAGGGGATGTTTTTTTTTTCCATGTACAACAATCTAAATGTATTCAAATACAGGCATCTGTATTGCACTGGCTGCCAATCTAAATGTATTCAAATATAGCATCTTCTTCTGGTTGCTGCACAATGGTGGAGGGCAAGGTTTCACATGCTAGGGCTATTTTCAGGTTAGGTCTTACCTTTGGGGAAACAGGGTAGTGCAGAGAATGGCCAGACCAAACAGCTGAATAAAAATGTAATGAACTTGGGTCTAACTGGAAAAGGTTTTTGCAATCCTGCTGTCCAATACCCCCTTTGTAAACAAAGATGCTGGAGACTAATGGAGGGATCCTGTTTGTGTACACCACTGAGCTATGTTCTTTTCTTGATAAGGTTTTGATAGCTCAATCACCCTGCTTCAAACTCAGAATTTTACAAGAGGGTCTGATTGGTGTCCTATTTAATTTCTCTCTCTCTCTCTCTCTCTCTCTCTCTCTCTCTCTCTCTCTCTCTCTCTCTCTCTCTCTCTCACACACACACACACACACACACACACACACACACACACACACACACACACACACACACACACACACACACACACACACACACACACACAAAATACTTAAGGAGAAAAAACTGGAATAAAGCTACTTTGCTTTTGATGGGATATACACTGGTGTCTGATGGGATGTATTCCCTATGTATGGTTGTCTAGGAAGCTGATACTTTCCAGTTTAAAACAACTCCGTGTCCTGCTTGTTGCTGATATTAAAATACCATCCATCAAACCATACTGGGCATGTTGCATGGACAACAGCATTTTTATTTCTGTCCTTTGTTTCTTTTCAACAAGGACAAGGCAAATTTATGGAAATGGCACTATCTAGCATAGATCAAACGTTGCCTTCAAACATAAGCAAAGTTTGCCTGTGAAACTGGTTGGGAATAGTCATTCCTGTTTTGTTTTGTTGAGCTAGAGGCTATTATTTTTCCCTTCCTCCCCTTCCCCCCAATTATCAAACTGATGGTAATCAGTCAATGCGCAACCTACAAAAGCAGAGCTGCACTGCCTGCCAAAAAAAAAGTCAAGGATTCCTGTGATTAGCCAAAATTTGAAATTGAGTAATGGTCCATTAGAAACAGCTGCTTTTTCTCAGAACATCATACTTAATGATCTCGGCATTTGGGTGTTATGTGGAAGCATTACTCATTTTATTGCCTTCTCCTCCTCCCTTAAAAATAGTAAAAAAAAAAAAAAAAAATCATGAAGGAACTACACATTGCTGAACCAGGAAGGACAAAGGGCTGAAGTTGTTACCACAAAATCTGATATGATTTAGAGGTTTATGGATGCCTGCTTTCTTTTGCTAAGTCTGCAGGCGGGGAGAAAAAATAAGGTGAGCAGAGCTAGAGGAGAGAGTTTGAATCTTCCATGTGTGTAAGGGGGGGCTTTAAGGTCTAGGGATGCATTTTGACCCATTGCTCTGTAAATATAACTAAATATTTTCCATGTTTTCACATGTGTTGTGCTTGCACACGTGCTGTTCTAAATGTGTGTCATGTTTGTACAATATTTGTACAAAAATACCTCACATGTGATGTCCACTGTAAATAAGCCTGTTGTGGGGGGGGATGTGAGGTTTAGCAAGAATAGTGCCTATGACTAAAATGTTGGGCACATTTTGCCACCTGTTCAGTGCCTGCACTCCCCTCCCCTGTGTCTTGTTACCTTGATTGACAGGTTTGGGCTAAACCTGGATAGAATTGTTAAATCCAGTTTTGTAATATGACAATAAGTATTGTCAGGATCAGTATTGTAAAGTGAAGTAAAGCTTGAATATACACAGCTGAGGTGATTGTTACAGCTGTGAATGTAATCCTAGGATTGGTCAATACTGGGATAAACTAGCAGACCAAGCATACACAATGTGTGGGTTGTTGTGGGTGATGCTGTTGGTGTGTTCGTGGAGAAGAGTTGTCGTTTCCCTGTGCTGGAGAATCCTGGAGGAAGCCGTGTCTACGTGCTTGGTATTGAAGAGGAACTCTGGCTACTTGGACGGAACGTATGGTATATGACTACTGAACTTATTTACTGGACATTGACTCTGATATATGCACTAAACTCTGTGGAAAGTGTTGTGCATTACTTTGGAACTGAGAACAAGACTTAGCTGTAAATACACCTGTATATACAGTGGGGTCTTGACTTAAGAACGGCTTGAGTTAAGAACATTTTGACTTAAGAACCGCCCTCATAGGAAAATATTGACTTGACTTAAGTACTTAGATTTGAGTTAAGAACTGAAAAAAACCCACGTGGGAGGCAGGGAAAGTGCAAAAAGTGAACTTTCAGTTAATTGTTGGGCAGTGAAAAGGGTGCCTGTCTGCTTCCTCACTCCTCTTAGTGTTTAGAGAGTGGATTGGGAGACAGTCTTCGGACTGCCTGGTACTGTACTGCCTGGACTGTATTTTCCCTGCTTTCCTTGAACCTTTCTTGACCTAAGAAAAAAAAGAAACAAAATATCTCCCTCTAGTGGTCGAAGGCGGAATAGCAGCTTCCCATTAGTTTCTATGGACGGAAAAGAGCAGATACGGATTAAATGGTTTTCAATGCATTCCTATGGGAAATGCAGATTTGACTTGAGAACTTTTTGACTTGAGAACTGCCTTCCAATACGGATTAAGTTCTCAAGTCAAGACCCCACTGTACTGTAAATAATACAATATCTGCTATCAACACTACTCTGGTGCTTGGCATCTTCATCATCTCAGGGAAGATCTTTTGGTTATTGCCCCCTGGTGTATACCTGTACTACTACTACTCTGTCATTGATTTTGGGCTCCTTTACCCAGATTCTCTTTATGGCCATTTCTACAAGCAGTTGGCCCAGCAGCAATTCCATAGTCCTATCCCAGCTCTTGCCCTGAGCCTGTGACTTCACAAAGACCTCCCTCTGGCTTTAGGGTTTGGCCCTCAAATCTGAGGGGATTTGATGCAACTGACCGGACAATCCTAGTGAGGTTTATTTCTGACAAACAAACCAGAGAACATAACATGCACATTTCCATCTTCTGTGGCTGTAAAATAAACTGGGGGCTATAACCAAGGTCTGTTGCTTCCAGTTTAGGATTGCCTAACCTGGATTTCTGAGATGGTCCTTCTCTCTTGAAGACATGAGTGGACACTCCTTTCTTATATTTCCTTGCAAATTATCTGCTAGGGTCTCTGTCTCAGTGGTGGGCAAAGCTGAAGCTAAGCAGTCGGTGGGGCTACAGTGGTGGGCAGCGCTAGAGAGAAAAGTACACTGTCAATCTCCTTCCTTTACTGCCATTTTCATTCCTTCTCCTGCCCTTGTCCTCTTAACCTGATGATTATGTTAAAGGTCACCTTTAAGTGAAGTCATTATAGCCATCTGTTTTTCTCTTGGTAAATTAATTAACATCGATGGTTAGAGAAACACTTGCTATCTAAGTTCAAGCTTTTTGGAAAGCTAGGCTCTAAATAATACATTCTGTAGTATTTTTTGAACAGAAGTTGGAAGCTATTAAATATGTGCAGTACAGCAATACATTTCCAGTATAAGATGGTGCTTCCATGTTCTCTGTGCAGTTGCTCACAAGTGTTCAAGATACACACTTGCTGCATGGATTGGCCTGGGTTCAGACTGATGGCGGTGCAAACTTGTTGAAATCTGGTGGAATTTTTCTGGTGCCTTCCATCCGTGAGACTAGATGATGGAAATGAAAAAAAAAATTGGCATTTTAAAGTAGGCCATGATATCTTAACATTATACTGTGGAGGCAGGCAAGGAGCCAGGCTATGACTGTGCCATTCATTTGAAGTTATGTTCTCTTCCCAAAACCAAAGTAATTGTGGTTAAGTAGAAAATACAGTATCTGAATTTGGTTGTTAGATGTACCATGGCACCTGAAGGTGTGGAATTCCTAGCAACCTTAGCTCATTTTTGTCCAGGATAGTAGTGCTGAATGCTTGCAAGGATAAAGTGCCTATCCCTCAGGGTTGGGACTGGATTGTACTTCAGTTTGGACTTTGCCCTACAGTTTGCAGCAGCATGACAGACTAGACAAGGCAGCAGGATGATAAGACTAGGCAAGGAAGGAGGCAACGAGGTGGAGAGAAGTGTAGTGGCAGCTTTATTTTAATTTGGAGGAAATTACAAGGGGTGATGAGTGTTGCTAGAGCTGCTGCTAAAGCACAGCTGTGTTATGTGATCTAAGGCCATTTGAATAGGTGCTTAGAGGTGGGGCCCGTCACTAAAAAAAGGCTATTGTCAAGTCTCAAATATAATAAAAAAAACACGATTGGTCCAAGTGTCTTCACCTGAGCAGCAAGGACTGAATCTAGCATAGTTGTGCTCAATAGCAGTTGCCACTGCTGCTCTGGGATGTTTAGGTTTCACCAAATTAGTCTTAATTTGACTAATTTGACACAAGGCTCCTTTTCTTCTTCTTCTTCTTTGCTATTCTCAGTCGAACTCACAGGAACACCAAGTAAATATTTAAGATGAAAGCTATAAATTATATCGGAGCTAGGTTAATAATCAAATTTTAAATATTTAATTCCATTTATTTAGAGAAGTGTTTAATAGTAAATCTATAATTTTGTTTAATTGTATTTAAGGTAATAGATATTAAAATTTGCTAAACCTAGCTAACCTATCTCATAAGTGTGCTCGTTTAAATTTGCATATGCATATTTAATGCAAAGCTAATGCAAACATTTGTCCTCCATTACTTCCCTTCTGGTGATGCATGAATGGCCATCCTCTGTAAGGGTGATATTATCTGCCAGAATATGCAGTATGGTGTTAGTGGATCATAGTTTCCTTAGGAAGTTGTGAAGGTTACTCAGAATACAGTGGTGCCTCGCTTAGCGAGGTTAATCCGTTCCGGATTAACCCTCGCTCAGCAAATCCATCATTAAGTGAAACAAAAAAGCCCATAGGAACGTATTAAAACTGATTTAATACGTTCCTATGGACTTAAAACTCACCGTTCTGCGAGTTTCCTCCATTGCGGCGGCCATTTTGGATGCCTCGTTAGCGAGGCAAAACAGCGGTCGCCATTTTGTTTTAGCGGCGGCCATTTTGGAACTGCCGATCAGCTGTTCGCTATGCTTTGATCGCGTCTGCGCGATCATCGCATAGCAAAAAAAGCCCATAGGGGCCATCGCTGAGCGAACGCTCCAGCGATGGCCCGGGACCCCTCATTGTGCAGTTTCATCGCATAGCGAAGCGTTCGCTATGCGAGGCACCACTGTACTGGTGGCCTATGATCTGAGAATGGAATCTACAATTCGAGTACTTGAGTCCTGATAATGCCAATGTCTGAACGTATGGGAGAATGAATATTCTGGCTGATTTGTTTTGTGTAGCAGATAGAACATCTCCTGGTTGGGGCATTTTATCTCTCTCTGAGTACTCTTACCATCATGAATATGCAGCCTTTTAATTGCCACAATATTTTTTTTCTCACATAGGTCCCTTTGTGGACACAGAAAGGAGAATTCTAAGTACTGTATATAACTGGTCCAAGATCTCATTAAGGACTTGAACAGGGGTCCCCCCCCCCCAGTCTGATAGTATAACTAGTGTACAGTCAGTAGCTGTCAGTGAAAGCGCTGTTAAATTGATGTAGAATGTCCTTCCTTTGTGCAGGTTCTACTCTCATGACGGAGCGGTTGGGCCCATCGGCACCAAGCTCACCAACTTCATCTCCAAACTCACCCTCTGTCCTCTGCAATGGTGTGTCTGATCCCATTCTGAGTAACAGCGGTTCTGGTCTGCTTGGCAGCTCTCTCAGTGGTAAGTGCCTCTCTTGCAGCATCCACCTGTACCCCTTCCAGGTTCAGAGATTAAAACCTTCTCCCTTTTTATAAACCTTATCCTTTCATTGGGGGGGGGAAGCTGGGTGGGCAATTTTGGTAGGCTTGAGGGCCAATTTTTCTGCCCTTGGAAGACATTTGAATCATGCCAAACGTGCAAAACAAAAGAAAGACTGAATAGGTTATTAGATATCCACTATTAGTATTGAAAGACTGGTATTCTTAGGTGTTAAAAATTGTGGAAGAGGGTGGTGACCTATTTAATAGGTGAAAAGCCACTCCCCGCCTCTTTATTTTGGTTGCCAGAAATATAGGGGACAAGGAGACCTTTGAGAGATCAAAAAATGCCTTGAGGATACTACGCAGCCCCAAAGCCACAGTTTGCTTCCCTAATTTTTAGAAGTTCCTTATCTACAAGGTCTTTTCTTTTCTTACAATGCACAAAGAATGGGAATCAGGCTTTTTTTCTTAATAAAAGATTGAAAATTCAGAATTTGAAATTGGAAAGATACAGTATGGAACAGCAAGACTTTGATCTAACAGAGCAGAATCCCCCACCCTGGACCTTCAGGTTGTTGAATGCTGATTTCTATCATCCCCAGTTAGGAAGTTGAAGATGCAGTAGAGCATTTATGAAGCAGTAGGGGCACGGCGCACATTGCTTTCTAGAAGAAGTTGAAACCCTGCTGCTTGTCGTTTGGTGAAGAAAAAGAAGCTAGAGTGGGAGAGAACACTTTTCCACCTTTGTACTCAGTACCCAGGCAGTGGACCTGCAGCTTTGTTTAAATTTTATTCATGTGCAGTCTGGCTCAGGAAGGGGAACCATGGCTACAAAGGCTGAAAGCTGTTTTGTATGATTCAGGATAGTGTATCGCCTAAGAAAGTGTTACCATCATTCTGGAAGAAATACATTATCTTAAACCCTAAAATATGTCTGTAACTACTAAAAAATCAGGATATATTTAGCATGCATTTAGGTAACCCTCAGGTGCTGAAATTTATTTATTTAACTTATATACCACCCATCTAGAATGTGTCTATTCTGGGCGGTTTACACAAAATATAGAAAATAAACTATGAGAGTATAAATGTACTAGCAGAATCCAAGAGGGAAAAAGGAAAGGAAAAGGAAAAATAGGCTAGGTGATGACTGTAGGGAAGGCCTGCCTGTATAGTCATGTCTTCAGATTGGTCTTAAAGGCCCTCAGCGAGGGAGGTGGCCAGGTGGATCTCTACAGGTAAGTTGTTTCGGAGACGAGGCCTCTAAAAGACATCAGTCACCGCATGTGATTTTTTTCAACTTTGTACCTCACATTTAGTGTGCTTGCTTTATTTTGTGATTAATCATTAGAATGTAACTCTAGTTACAGTTTGCAAATCTGATTGCTATAGTACGTATCTCTGAGAATGGGCTGAGACATGAAAGTGGATTTATGCTACTCCTGAACCTTGAATTTAACATTTTATTAAGGTCCGAAGGTGGATCTAAACTTGGAAAACTACCATAGCTCTGTAAAAATCTCTCTGGATCATGTGATACAGTAACTAATAAGACATGTCACCTTCATCTAGAAAAAAATAACTCGTACACTGAAAGTATGACTGCAGCAGAACTTATAGCAATACAAGTTCTACATCAAGAAAACTCAAACTCTGACAATAGAGTATGTCTTTTATGCCGATCCCATTTTTCTTACGTAAGTGTTTTTTTGCTTTTAATATTTGTGCTGTCCATGAATTTGAAATGGACAGAGGAAACCCTGAAGGGATGTTGTGGCTGCAGACTGCAGAATCATCAGACATGAAAATGGACTCACCACAATAGAAAAACAGCAAATTCTGAAGCCCCTATAGTGCTTTGGCAGTGTTTCCTATCACGTCAGGGAGTTCTGTAGCAGTTTAAGGCAGACATGCACACACAAAATTGGGGACTTAAAATATTCCTCTTGCCTTTTACAGGAAACTCTGCACTGCTCTCTTGAAACAATGAGTCCCCCCAGTGGCCCATCTAGTTTAGCACTCATCTGCTGATATAAGTCAGTCAGTGAGACCAATAGACCAAACATGCACTTCTTGGAGTTTCTCACATGGGGCATGATAACTGTAAGTTCTGTCCCACTGAGTTAATTGCTAGTATCTCATGCTTGGCCTAGTAATCTTAGTTTTCATATTCCAGGGATCTGACTGCTCAAAGACCAAAGAATGACTGATTTTCTTGTGTTGCAGGCACGGCTCCAAACTCTCCAGTCAGCATGCCAGAATCCCCCCTTTCCCCCTCCATCTCAGGATCCTGGAATGATGAGTGTACCATCTGCTATGAGAACATGGTGGACACCGTGATTTACTCCTGTGGACATATGTGTCTGTGCTACACATGTGGGCTCAAACTCAAGAAGATGGCCAATGCCTGTTGTCCCATCTGCAGACGTGCCATTAAGGACATCATCAAGACCTATCGCAGCACTTAGAGTGGCATGAAAAAAAAAAGGGTAGGGGTTGGAGAATAGATCTTAAGGAGACTGAACCAAGCCAGGATAAGGTAGAAGAAAGGGTCATCCTAGTTGTCAGTTTCCCTATCCTTAAATGTGTAGCTAATTCTGAATGTTGCTGTCTGTGGGCAAACTTCAATATTCGAGGGCTAAAGATTTCTTCCTTCCTTGGCATCTAGCAAAGAGTTACTGCCAACGCTTGCAGATACAGCCAACAAGAAAGGTTGGATGTGACGTCCCATTTCCCTGGCTCTCCATCCCATAAATTCCCTGCCTTTCTTGCCCCCATGAGGTTGCAAATGTCAAATGAGGAGGATATGCCAAAAAAAAAAAAGGGAAAAAAAAGGCCAGCTCATCTTGGGCACACTAAGCAATTACTTTGCATGAATGGATCCAAATGAGTTGAGAAGAAACAAGTCATTTGAGCACGTAAATCACTTTGCGGGCAAGAAAGCCCTATATAGAAATATTCTTCCCAGGTTTCTGGTAAGCTAAACTGGAAAGAACTGTCTTGTGACGGCAGCCACAAATGCACATCAGTGGCAGCTGGATCCATTCCCGACTCATAGCTGTGGTATGTAGTGTTTGCTGCTGCTAAGGAAGGTGATCTTTGGGTGCTTTTTCCTGTTCTGTGCATATACAGGATGCCCCCTTTTAAATGACCGCCTTCAAAATCTACTTTCTGCAAAGACTCCCGTTTTTTTTTGCTCCAGCCTGTCTACCCCATCGGTGGAAGCAGCTGTTCCTGTTCCTACAGCATGATGCCCCCCCTCTTTCATCAGAAATTCCTCCTTTGCTTTTTGAAGCCCACCACCAATTTAAAAACCATTACTCCTGGAGGCTGCTTTCAGGGGCCAAAGGGGTGCCTTTACAGCTGCTTTCAGAAAATGATGGAGCACATTATCAAAGCCATAAGGAAGAAAGTTCTCCATCCGGTCATTAGACATTTATCTTGGCTTTGAAGGAAAATAGTATAAGAATCCTTGATCAAACTGAATGTACAACATAGAGCTGGATCTATTTTGTTATCAAGAAACAGAGAGGAGGACTAGAAACATTTTATCTTACTTTTATTTGTTTATTTGGTTTACTGAAGGATTTTAGAAGCAGTCTTGTTTTCTCAACATGTGAAGGACAATGGTTTTGGCTTCTCTGTTCCTACCACTGTGAATATGCTTGACACAGCTGAATTCTTGGCACTTCCTTCAGGGTCTTGCCGCAGCTGAGTATGCTATGATGGACAGCCACAGGCCCTCATTCATCAGTGACCCACTGTCTTCTCAGTTTGACAAACCTGAACAAATCAGCAACTGTGGCCATATCATCACCTCTTCTGAAATCTCACAGAATACTATGAGTCGGGAGAAGACCACAGTCCTGTAAAAAATCTCAGTTGCTTGCTATGGATATAATAGTACGTATTAGGTAGGAAACAGGTGAATTAAGAGAGAATTGTGAAAGGAAGGGTGGGCCATTGATGGTAAGGCTTTCATTTTTCTGTCCACTGTAACAGTGGAATAATTTTGTCCTCATCAAATGGACATTCTCTATATATAGTATTGATGTTTGGATGCAGTGGTCAACTCATGTCAGGCTTAGAAAGCCGGTAAATATGGCTGCCCACAGATAGGGAAGGGAAGACTAGAAAAATTTCTGAGAGAACCAATTCTCCCTGTCACCCAATGCCTGCCTTTGAGGAAAAAATCAAGCCATCCCCTTTCACAGTACATCCAGACAAATAATAACCTTGTACTGGACTGTCTATTCTTTTGACTTGATTCAGTCATTACTTACCTGGATCTCAGCAACATGCTTAGAGATGAGCCCCCTGCCCTGTTATTGTCACTTCCCAGACATAGAGAGTGATGTTTCTGAAAGAGAGAGGTTCTTGCAGGTCCGTAGGCTCTTCACGTGAGCAAGAACCCTAATTCTTCTTCATTCTTGCTTGCACGTAGTGCTTACATGTGAGGGAAACCCTTCTCCAGAAGTGCTGCTCTCCCAAAAACCAGGTAAGTAATGACTGAATAGAACTTTTCTTGCTGTCTAAACTCATGGACTATTTCAACTACTGCAGGACCTTTCAAGTACAAGTATCAGCACAGTCCCCACCATTGCATTTCATAGTTGATATCTGCCCCCCCCCCAAAAGACAAGCAATCAAGAAAAGGGGCAGGGTCGTCCCAGCCTCATACTGCAAGCTTGGTCCCAGTATTCAAGAAGTCAGTCCAATTTGAGTAGACACTTAACATGTACAATAGGAGGGAGGTCTGAATCAGAGCAGCAAGTGACCAGGAGGCTCCAAATCAAGGTGGTTAGTGCACATCATATGAAGCAGAAAATACATCAAGAATCTCATTCCACTCCAGCGGCAAAAAAGCAGTAATAATAAATTTATTAACTAACAATTGGCAATCTTTTCATGACCGACGGTTTAGCTAAATAATTTTAGATGCCAGACTTAAAGGTCTTGGAGACTCCCTACACACACTTTAGAGGGACATTGCTTTGTTGTGAAGCCCAAAAAGTAACAACGGTATTTTCTTGCCCACAATTCCATGTATTACAACCACTTCTACATTCCTTATACAGCAGAACAAAAACCTTAGACTGAAACTGTTCCCCAGCCCAGATCCTGAAATGTCTTCACATTTCAAGCCCAATTAAATACCTTCTAGCATAACAGGTTTCCTTCTGTTGACCTGATGCTAAACAAACTTACTAGGGATTGTTCCATTTTGTGATTTTTTTTAAAAAAGGGTAATATAATTTAAAGATGAATATAATAAACTTAGCATCAGTAATCAGGTTCATGTCCAGTTAGCCATCCTCTTGCTAGATGTTTTTTTAAAGAAAGAGGAATAAACAACGCTTCAACAATTAGCATCAGCCCCAGTGGGCTTTGCTCAGTCTCTCTTTGCCCAGGTGCTCATTTCTGTGGCTTCACAGCTTGTTGCTCTGGGCAGTGGGGAGTGGTTTGTAAAGCCCAGGTTACAGGGGCCTGGACTTTGACCTCATAGTGCAGGGCTAGTTGTACCTTCATTCATGGCATCTGAAACCAGCTGTCTATGGCATCCACGTCACTCTGCCTTGTGGCAGGGCTGCTCCTGCTCTTGGAACCTCTTCACGTGATCATCTGGGCACAGGCTGTTTCAAAAGGAAAGACATTTAGTTTCTGTCAATTGGGTCAGGTTCTTCCACTGCATGAAATGAAGTGAGGAACTTGGAAAGTCCCTTTAAATGCCTCTTTTAAATAATTTGCAGAAGTAGGAAGTTTATCTGTGGTTATCAGTGCAAGTGGACCTATATGAAGGGACAGGATGCTCTACAGTCTGGTAGGTGAAATAAGAGGAGTCCAGAAAATGGCTAGGCAGAAGGATTATAGCCAATAATTATACAAAGGAAACCAGAGGCTCTGATAAATCTAAAATGGACTTAATCTAAACATCTAGGCCACTATCCTGTTGGGCAATCATATACATGTCCATGCACAGAATTATAGTAGATCACACTGTTGTGCATTTTGTTTTGCTGTTGGTTGTGCAGTGAAACCCTCAAGTATGCAACACATGGTCTGCAGAGGGCAGAATCTCTCACAAACTGCAGCCAATTGTGCTACATTCCCCATATGCAAGTGTGTTTCAAATATGGCTCTTCCATGGGAATGGCAGTAATGCTAGTGTAAATCCCCAAGCAGGTTTCTGGACCTAGATTTTTAGATACTGTTTTAGATTAACTAAGAGGTCAGCTACAGAGGAGTTTATCCTGCTCTGTAGACCCGTGATGGAATAGTCAAGATCACTTAAAAAAAATACTGACTACAGAATATTCTAATGGGGAACAATTTGTCCTGGATTGGCTTAGGGTTGGTGCCTACTTTTTATTTGAAACAATTAGAATTGATCCAAATAGATGGGTCTCTTGCTATACAATTGCCTTGATTGCTGCAGTGTGGGGTTGGGTATGTGTTCTTCCTGCATGTCAGCAGTGATGCGTAGAGGTAAGTGTGGTCCAGCCATGACTGTGGATGGTACTCTCCATCCTAATTTTAATTGAACAAAGGCATTTTCATTTTTTTTATTTTTCCAAAAATACTTTCCCCCTATTGTGCTATGCTATTCACCAAAAATTAATTTTTTTAAACAAGAGAAAAATAGAAATGCAGGATTGAAACATGGCACTTGTGGGGGGAAAAAAACTCTTTGTTTGGACAACAATCCAGCCTACCCACAAGCTTTCAGGAGGCAGTTTCCCAACCATCTGACAGCTATTGCAGAAGAGAAGGCAGGAGGGGAGCAAGAGGGGAGGAGCACATTGTGGCCAAATGGACTGGACTGGAGCAATATAATGCCAACATGTGGTTGACCAGATTGCAACTACAGGGGCTGCAAGAACTATTTCCATGTGAACAGAACAATTCCAGTCCACTCTCAAGTGACCCAGACTAGATTGCTCCCTATTGCTAATGTAGCCACACCATAAGTAAGTCTGTCTCTAAAAGAGATACTTTGGCTTGGAAGAGTTTGCTCACAACAGATGTGTGTCAGAATATATTAATTGTTGTGTCTGCCTTCATGAAACAATAAGCTCAGCTCTGCTCTGCTTTGTTTTGCTCATTGGTGCTGATTAATTGTACTGTACAGTACTCCAGTCTCTAAACAGCACCTGACAATCATCAGTGTCAAGCTCCATATCTATGATTGAAGAGAACTAGCTGAGAACAGTCATCTAAATTTTCACTTACAATCTGGGCATTAAAAGTGGCTTTACATTTACACCATCCAAATCAGTAGCCCTTCCTTTTTGTGGTGTTGAAAGACCTCTGGAACCATGTCACTTAGGATTTTTTTTTTTATTTAAAACCCCATATATCTCATAACATTTGTCTCAGTGTAAGTGGGCTGAGTGGGGAACACACCTGCCCTTAACTTACTGGTGTTTTATAAGCATCAGGATACACGGGCCTATAATAAAATTATCACTTTAGGCTGCAATCCTTTGTCCACTTGTTTGGGAATAAAACTTTCTGAAATCAGTAGGATGTACTTCTCAGTCAAAATGACTAAGCTTATTCTGGAGTCATGGATGAGACCACATCTTTGGCAACAGTTACATAAGATGTATTTTCTACAGTTCAAGATAAAAACTGCCGTGTGCAAAATACGTAGCAACTAGGGTAATGTAGAATAATAGATTTAAAAGCAGCACCTGGTGTTGATGTTGCTTGAATGTTTCATCTAAATCTATTTATCCTTGTCCAGTGATCTATTCCTAGTTCCATATTCTTTGGGAATATGGAATTTATTTGTCCAGAATAGATCTCTCAGTCATATAAATGGAGAAAGCAGATGGGTATCTGCTTCTGAACTGAGATTTGCTCTTTCCCCTTCAATCAATAAGGCAGGCATAGGAGCCTCACATAGGCATCTGCATTTTAATGGATTTTTGGATTAAGATGTTTAAGGAAGAAAGATGTACAGCAACTATCAGAGGTCAAGCCATGTATCAAGTTGACTATGATTGTGGGCAGAGATAATAGGTCTGTTTCACATAATCTGATTGTATCATATCCATAGGTGAAAATTAAAATATAAGAATGCAATATTTTAAAATGGAGATAATAGAACTAGGAGAGAAAGGTTCAAATGCTCTAGCAAAAAGCACCATCTACTGAGCTTACTAAATTTTGTCAGTCAGTATTCACATTTTCCTAGAATGTGTACTAATATCAAAATGAATTTATGGGAACTTCCTCCCAGCACTTAAGCTTTCAGGACCTATGGCATAGAGACTAGTAATCTGAGCCTGTTTTAGAGTTATGATTTTCATAGTTAAAGCACAGTCTATGAGCTGCTGTTGCGCATGGGGAAAATGTTAGCTCCAGAAATGATGGATTGCTAGAAAACATTAATGTCCCTTTTTGCATAACTTCCAAAGGCCCATCATCTTTATTTTGCATACAAGGTTGGCTTTCAAAAAACAATACTGCAGTCATATCTAGCAACCTATGTGTGCTTATTGGTGTGTGGAGAGATTTCACCTTCCCCTTTGTTTTCACTTTTGCTTTGCTTTCCATAGCTAGTACTGTATACTGCTAGTACTGAACCTTGTGTAGAACGGTCTGTTCCATGTGCAGAAACCCTTTTCTGTCAATGCGCTGATCTCTGGCTTGTGTAATTGTAAGCCAGGGACTGCTAGTGTGGTCTACAGGTGGAGACATTTAACTCCACATTTGCAGGGAGAATTCTGTCCCAAAAATGAAAATTCATTCATTTCCCACTGGAAGACCCAAGCAGCCTTCTGCTGTGTGTAATTGCAACATTTCCACCAAAACATGGAACTTAACAGCATTCCACAGAGGACCAGAACTACCAACTACCAGATGGGGGGCAGCCATCTCCATTTAATGAGCTATTCTTTCATCTAGATAGTTTTTCACCATCAGTTTCACTGCTCTTTCTCTTCCCACACCCCATGACTTTCCTGAGAGCTTTAGGTAAAGTTGTAGCCTACTTCTTTGGTGCAAAACAATGCCTTCAAAGATAAACAGTTAAAAACCAATGAACAAATAATTTTTGTTTTATTTTCCTTTGTTTACTAGAAAAACAAATGAAATAATGTGGACTCACACCCTCAAAGCCTACAAAACAGATAACTCCTGAATAGATGGGGCCAAAGCCAGAAGTAAATGTGTACAACTGCATTTATATACTGGTTAAACAAGTCATCAGTTTGGAAAGAGAGTGTGGGTGAAAGGTGTGTTGGGATTCATACATTTCCTTTCCCTTCCCAATCAGCTGAGATTATGGCTGCAAAACTGGTTTCACCGAGAGGAAAGGGAATTGATTTGAGACATGGGAAATGGTCATCTTAAAGGGGACCAGATATACTCTTTGGGCAAACATGGACTTCCTTGCTGAATCAGGGCTCTTGGCTGACAATTCATACAATGGAGTAATCCCCATGATACATCAAAGTAAGTGCAAGGGTTTTGTGTATTTCTAAGTGCCTGCAGCTTCACCCTATCCACTTTTTGATCAGTTATTATCTTTTTGATCAGTTATTATCTTTTATTGAAAAGCCAACAGATGGAATGTTTTCAAATCATAGTATAATTGAGTTGGAATGCCTGGCTGTGGACCCAGTGATTGGGATTTAATTCCCCACTGTGTCTCCCAATAGATGGGCAACCAGGATCACCCACAGCATATTCAGCTTACACCTTTGGGCAAGCTACATAGCCTCAGGGCACTGGAAGGAGACTCTGGTAAACAACCTCTGAGTATACATTAAAAACTCTGGGAGGGTTGCCTTAAGACAAAGGCACTTGAGGACACATGATGATGATAAAGATTATAAGTGAAAACAAAAGTAGTTAAGTCACCTGTTTTCAGGAGGTATTACTTCAGAAGGTGCATCTTGCAAGGGTCTGAGGAAAAAGTTTTGAAAATATTGCCATGTGTTAGCTTTTCAGCCACAAAAGCCACAACAAAGGATATAAGAAAAGTTGGGTAGAAGTGAATCTACAAGGACAATTGAGTCTATAAGACACAAAGTGCTTGACTGTTATAACAAAATCAACAAGAAACATCAGACTAGAAGTTTTAAAGGCAAAAAGCAGGCAGCGTATACTAGGAATATGTATTAAGGACTAAAGAACAGGCAAACGTATTGCCAAGGCCGAGTTCTTTATTTTGTCCAAGTAAGCAGGGAAATAGAAAACATGACCTTGATCCACAAATCCTTAAGCAAGAGCTGCACTGGAAAAAAAAATAGAAATCATGCTGCTCTCGGGTTTCAGTTGTTAAGAATTGTGTGTGCGTATAAACACGGGACTAAAGATCACCTGAAGAGTGAACTAATGCTTCTCCTTTGTATGAAGCTTTGTTTTTGCTTCTTCTCTTGTCATCACTCTTTTCGTACAGGTGAAAATTGAAGTCCAAAGGCTATTTTGTGCCCAGAAATCTTCGTGCGCACAAAATCTGGTTTAGAAAATTGCACTTGGGGTAGGAATAGTGAAAAGGGGTAAGTCTATATTTATTGAGGAGAGGACCAAAGATGGAGATGGCTAACAGAAGAGAAAAGGAAGCTCAGGGTGGTTTATACTGTATAAGAAAGGAGCTTTTCTGTGGGAACAGTAACAGAATTAGAACTTGGTTTCATTTCCTCTGTGTTCATGTGTAGGATCCAGAGTAATTCATGTGATTCAGTGTCATTGAAATGAGTTTTATCTTTTAATTGGTTTATTTAAAAAAGTTTTGTGTTTTGTTTATTATATACATATACATATACATATATGTATATATATGTATATATATAGACTATTCCATCCAGTGTGACAATTGGATAACTGTGATTGTGAATAAAGTTGATTTAGGTATCCGATGGAGGTGTGGGTGTGGACTACTTGCTGTCTACACAGTGGTGCATGCAGAACTTTATGGGTCTCTCTGCTGAACAATCATTTTTCAGATTACAACATATATGCAAGATATGATTTTGCACTGGAGCACATTGCTGGAGAAAAATGGGACTTAGCAAGGGAAGTAACTTCAGTGCTACCTTGTTTTTTAAAAAAATTTAGACAAAAAGGCATAATGACAGCTCTTTCACTGTCACTTCCCATGGAATGCAGAAAATTAGGTGCTGGGAACGGCATGGCCCTCTGGTGGTCTTGTACAGTAGTCAATCTATTTCCCTCATTTGTTCACCAAACCACCTAGAACAGCCGGGCTTCCCTCCAGTCTCGTGAACATCTCCAGCAGATGGCCTTGCAGAAGCAGAGCCACAGGAGCAGCACTTTGATGTTTTAAAATTATAGCCTTTTGTCTATTGTGAAATTCAAGGCAATGTCCATGGCATAGTCAAGGGCTCTTCCACTGATGGCATTGATCAAACACAGGCCTGCTTGTCTCCAGTAAGGTTGCTGAATGACATACTCTCAGATCATACCTACCAAGGATTGTCGAAATTTAAGAAAAAATCTACTGCCTCTGAACATTTGCTGGCATTAGCTGACCATGAGGGAAACTGGGGAGCAAGGAGAAGGCTGAAATATTAATGTTGAATTATCACCACCTAGTGGTTAAGTTAAGTAATTAATGCACTGAAGTCATTGACTACAGGTTTTATCTATCTTCATTTCTTAATGATCAAGGAATGGCTTATTTGTTACACAACATATATTAACAAAGCTTGTCTATTTTCTGGCCAAATTCTTGTTGCATAATTATGACAGTAGAAGAGAAGTGGCATAAATCACAGCGGCAAATTGCTGTTAATACGTTCCCACTTGGATTCCTCATTGTAACTGTTTGGCTGGATTTACACATGACCAGGAATCCAGGTAGGGATAAATTAATTACCAGCAATTTGCTGCTAAATAAAAATACAACACTGGGAAGAGGAAAAGGAGCACTGAATTGTGTTTCCACTGGCCTGTTTTCTGCGCAGAACCTTCTACCAAATCTGTTTTGCACTCCCCACTACATATTGCACCCAGTCCATTTTACTCAGAAACATAAGAATGAGAAAGGAATTTGCATTGTATGCAATATATAGTTGGCTCCCAACAAGTATAACACAACATACTTTTCATACTGACATGGCCACACCATTTCTTGACACTAGTATTATGAGAGAATATCTAATGCATACAAATAAACAGAATATTTTTCTATGAGCAGTGGTAGTTGTGTCTCTAAGGTGACAAAACACTCTTGATTTAGAGCCACCATCCAAGTTAGTCTTGACTATCTGAAGTCCATTTGGTTTCAGTAGGTCTATTACAAGCATAGCTAAATCTGGATGGGATCTTTGTTGTTTTTGTGGCAGTAGACTAACACATTATGGCAACTGATGAAACTTACGTGCAACACTAGGCATTATATTTTCTG